>NW_026067924.1:13256015-13460237 GCF_014885135.2 Alexandromys fortis
GTTGAGCTGGAACTCCTCAGCACCCAAACATGGACTACCGTCCAGATGGAACTCCTCAGGACCGCTCTGGGTGGGTTGTGGATGCAAGCCTGATGTCTCTCCTGGTGCAGGGTTCGGATCTCCTTGCTGCTTGGGTGACTTGTATTCAAAGGACCTACCTAGCTTGCTGCAGGCAGGCTAGCGGGGACAAATGAGCTAGCACCCTCCCGTTTGCCCTGCCAATTCGGATTAGGTCCTAGAGCCCGAACAGGCTGGGCTGGGAGATGTTATGTGGTCAAAGAGGGAAGGGGGTCATACGGAGGGGGCGGAGAGGGTTGTGGATGCAAGCTGGGTGGGATAGGAAGAGAGAGGAGGTATCGGGCAGAGTAGCCCCTGAGGATGACCAGGAAGTGTAGGAGGGGTGTCTGAGTTCCCTGTCCCGGGCTGCTGCCTCGGTCAGAAACTCACTCACCCCAGTGATGTCTCTCCTGGTGCCTGGACAGGAACTCCTTGCTGCTAGGTCAGCACCAAACATTTTTAAAGCCCTCTAGGAACTATACCTTCAGTCTAAAATCATACCTTGTTTCAGAATTGAGGTTCAGACATGGTGAACTAGTGAGGACCCATGATTTAGGAGTAAAATGCTTCCCAATCATTGGCTAATTGCTAGTGGGCTCAGTACCTCCCATGACCCACTGGTGTTGTTCACTTCTTCCAGCTGTTTCTACTTAGTATTATCTGCTTTGTTCATTCTTTACAAAACACTGAGTAGACCCCTGGAGTATACAGAAATGTCTGTAAATTTGCTCTTACTTTGGCCTGGTGAGCTTATGCGGAGAGAATATGTTAATGCTGGTATTCCATATCATTACCCCCCAGATTCATTGCTGCTTGTCTTTCATCTACATAAATGAGACGTACCACATTTTAGGATACATAATGGAGTTTATACCCATTTACTGGTTGATTTTTCACCTTTACTTCTTCATTAGCTCACTCTCATGGAGGACATATCCACCAATAATGCATTGACAGTGCCATTTCTACGTATTCTTATGTGAGTACTTTTTTTTAAATCACAGAGCTAATGACACTTTTTGTCTATGTAAAAGAACAGAGGCACAAATCTCACAATTTCAGGAATTTAAAGCCAGAGCTTCCCAGTAATACTGCAATTTAACCAAACTGCAAGTCAAGGCAGTTGTTCACATCTGTGGTTTGGTGACATTCAAAAAACATAATTAGAGTAAGCCAGTTATATCCATGCATCATGAATAGTTTTCTTAAATGAACTGATCCCAAAGGATGGCAGAAATTATTTGCTTATGTATTCTACTAGCATCTGTTTTGTCAGAACATAATAAATTCTACATGAATCCTGTTTTATAAATGCTATGTTGTGCTTTAAATAAAGCCCAATATGTCATTCTGTCAGAGATTAGCAATGGTGAACTGTTTGGTTGATTGATTCACTATTCTGAATTTGTAACTGAAAAACTATTGCCAAATTTGTGATGAAAAATTTCCTTTAAAATGAATTATTTAAATAGCTTATGCTAAAATAATAATAAAGGCATTTTTATTTTTTTTTTTTTTGCATGTTAAAACTGTTCCCAGGTCCTTGACATCTCTTCTGCAGAGTACTGATTATTCCCTACAGTGCTAATAATGGATTTGATGGCTTTATAAATGATGCTCATTTATAATTAATGTAGACTCTTTGGGACAGAAAGAGAAGCTTGTTGAATGGTACCTAATATCTTCCCAGAAATTCTGACCTAACTTTGCTTCTCCTCAAATTTCTGGTTTCCTAACTCATGCATATGTCTTCTTAATTTTTAGAATGTAAAATGCCCTTACTGAATTAAGAACACATGGTTTGATTAAGCCCAATAATTGTGCTTACTGTGTAACAGACTAAACTCCCAGATTACATCTGAATGACTGCGTCTCACCTGAAACGGAATTAAGCTTGGATTACCAACAAATAGTTGACCTTTGACAGTTTGGCAGCAAATATTTAACTTTTTTTGCTTTGAGTAATTAGAAAAGGCAATATCCACCTGGTCAGGTTTTGACTAGCCCTTTTTTTTTTTTTTTTTTTTTTTTTTTTAGATTTTTCGAGGCAGGGTTTCTCCATAGCTTTTTGGTTCCTGTCCTGGAACTAGCTCTTGTAGACCAGGCTGGCCTCGAACTCATAGAGATCCGCCTGCCTCTGCCTCCCGAGTCTGGGATTAAAGGCGTGCACCACCACCGCCTGGCTGACTAGCCCATTTTTTTAATGTATCTAAAACTTTAATTCTCTTTATTGATACACTATGACCTTCACTTAATGATTTCATAGTCAAGAATTTTTTGCTATGGCTTCAGAACTCTAGGCTAATTATCATATATTGTTAAATTGTATTTTTTCTTGTCCATTTGCTTGGAGCTAAGCTTTTCTCTCTTTATTGTGGAACGCATTCTTTTCAACCTAATGTAAACAATGCTGGTTATTGTGTTATATTCTGTTTCTGGAGGCCAGATAAAACAGACATTTGATTCCTCTGTGTGGCAAGGTGTAGAGTTCCCTTTTATCTTCTTCTGGATTAAGGAACAGCATTCTGATGCTTTAGTAAATCCCAATATGAATTGAATGAGTCCCTATTTTGTGTATTTGGTTTAACTCTGGAACCAAAGAAGAAAATCTCCAGTGGATAATCTTAGAAAATTTCATTACTAATAGTCTGTTAATTCTCTGCAGCTTTCTTTTCTTCCAAATATGGGAATACAGGAAACAAGATAATTACAATAATTCAAGTAGCTACTGGCCTTGGGTTTTATCTAAAAGGGTTCTTTAGGATTTCAAAATTCTAAGTATCTGAGTTAAAAACTAATCACTTTATTTTGAAGTTTCTGGTGACAATCTTTGCTTCTACCATTTCTGAACTCTAAATTAATTAAAGAAATTAACACACTGCCATGAACGTAAACATAATATTAGCACCTAAGAAATTTTTGTTCATAAAATTGAGATTAACAAAACAGGCACCTCAAATTGCTCAGATTGTTAAACTTACAGAGAGAACATGAAGAACAAGAAAACCCCCACACCATTGCCTTAAAATCTTTAAACCGTTAGTGGAAAGGAATGAGTTCTCACAAATGGCCTTACAAAAGTACTACATCTAAGTCAATGCAATCCACTGGAGAACACTTAGCACTAAATAAAAATGTAGAGGCACTGGACAATAACCTGGAAAGAAGTAACTTGAGAATCTTGATCCCAGATGAACACCCTGCTATGATAAAAAGCCTTACTTGAGTGGAAAATAAAATTGAACCTGTATGAGAATCCAATTTTATACCTTCTGTTGACATTTATAAAATGGCCCTTGCTTTAAAAGTTTAGATATGGATTCCTTGCACATTAGTGATGTTTTCGAAGTTTATTTCTGACAAAGACAGAGTCTTTAATAAAAGCCTGATGAATGAAAAGTTTCAATAGAGAAGCAATCGATAGAAACTTCCATTAAAACTACATGACTCATGGTTAGAGAGAAAGACTTGGGTATTCGTAAAAGGCTCTGTGCTGGAGGAAGCAGAAGTGATGTTTGCCCATTTAGAATATTTTATATATATATATTCATGCTATAAAAATGACACTTGTCCATAGTCAAATGCTGAGAAGTAAGGTAAGCTACAAAATTGATAGTAGCATGAATATTTGTTAAAATACTATTTTAAATCAGACTTATTAAAAAAATTATCCTGATGTAATTTCTGCCACTGAGGAACATTTTATACAAGTTATCTTTGCATCTCTGTTAGTGCTTATCAAGGCTATTTTCTCTGTCATTTATTTACTTATTCCAATAAGTAATTTTCATCTTAGCTTTGCTTTTCTGGTAAATATCTTTCTCACTACAGCCTCTGAGTTCAAAAAACAATTAATTATTCAATATATTATTGATGTGTATGCTTGAAATACTTTATTAACCTGAATATTCTATTTATAAAATATGAGATGTAGAAATAAAGGTCGCCAAGAATGTTGAGGCTTTTTGTTGTTGTTGTTGTTTAGTAACGTCTGAAACTGGAGATGAATTACAGTGCCTGGTTTTGAATGATATGAATTGTAGGAAGAAGGATTTGTCAACTCATTTCTTAATTTGTCACCTGCTACTGTATTTAAGGGGTGTGCTTATGATGAGCCCACCTTAACAATTAACATAATTTCTTAGGCCGTGGTCAGTAAATTAGCTATCTTAATTTCTTTACTGTGAAATAAGATAGGAGAGTCAAGCACAAGATGTGGACACCTTGAAGAGTTATTATGCCCATCAGACACCATTTTAGAGATGATGCTGTGGTCATGACTGCCTGAAAATGGCAAAACACCCAGTGTTGGCCATTTAGGCTGCTGCAGCAATGAGAGGGGAGATGCAGGCTTAAAAGATAACCACTCCCTCTTCATCGCTGTGGGCCAGCAAGCACTCAGGCATAAAACACTGAATCTGATGTTGCAGCCAGCTCTTGTTCAGCAAAGCCTTCAGCCTTGTCATGAAGCTTATTGACATTTTGTTTAGCTTGAAGATCTTAATACAGTTAACCAGAGGAAGTGATCCAGGAGGTTTTGCTAAAGAAAATCAAGATGCCTGGCAACAAGCCAGGCTGTTTTTACCTAACTTGTAGGAAATAATCTGTTCTATCTTAATCCAAAATAGTGTCAGTTTTATTCAGATGGGCCGAGCTTGGTGTTCATTTGAAATTAGGCTACTCTCTGTCTATAGACGCCATTACATGTTGAGCATTGCGCTCCACTCCACCTATAATGCACACAGTCAAGCTTCAAAGGGGGATTTGTCTTATCAGGTTTATGATTATGCCACCTGTCCCTGAAAAGTGAAGGTATAGAACTGAGGAGATGACTCAATGCTCAAATCAGTTGCTGTGCAAACAGGAGAACGTGAATTGAAATCCCCAACAGTCATGTAAATGTCAAGCAGGTACTGTGGTCCACCTGAAATCCTGTCTCTAAGGAGGCAGATACAGGAGGATCCCGGGGCAAACTATCAGTAAAGGAAGTCAAGTTAGTGACCTATGGTAAAATGAGCGGCCCCATCTCAACATAGGTGGGCAACAATCAAGGAAGACAAGATCAGCCTCAGGAATTAACACACCAATGCATACATGTGCATGCACACCCACCACACACACACACATACATTTACAAACACAGACAGCACACACACACACACACACACTAAACATAAAGAAAAACGGTAATGATTTAAACAAAAGGGAATGAAAATACAATGAACGTCTATAGTAAAAGGATACTTAGATTAAGAAAGAAAACCTCAAAGTAGATACACAGAACAATAGTTGGTGTTCTTAAATTAAATGCAATTACCCTTCAGAAACCAGAATAGCTGGTGTCCTTCTGATGAAATAGAAATAGGCCATGTAGTCTGCACATCTGGATGCTGAGTTCCTAATTGCACTCTGTACACAGTTAACTAGAATCTGTTAAAAATAGCACTCTCCTTCATTATTTGGATAACGTTTGTGTCAAATAGAATTTGGAAGTTCTGCAGCATTTGCCTTCAAATGATTGAGTCTGTACAGATTCTTCCTAATAGGAACATGTAGGAAGAGTAGAGATTTTTTTTCTTTTTTAACCAACACTTTTTTCATGCCAGGACATATAAAGTTATATGCACATATAAAATTTTCACAGTAATTTTATTTCCTTTGGCTTTTTTCCTTACAGACATTTCTCTTTCTTAGTTACTTTCCAAAACTGCTTGTATAAGATCATTTTTTTTTTGTGATCCTCACTGAGAAGTTACTGGTAGAGAATATCATTTACTTTTACTGCTGAAGACTTTATCTACTAGATGTTTATCGAGCCTTGCTAAAATATGGGTTATTACAAAACTCTTTTTCACACTGGTGCCTGTACTTACATTAAAGTTATATTTTAGGAAGATGGATTTCAGCATTCTCGATATTATCAACCTTGATCCCTCTTTGGAAAACAGGTTAATCTGAGCCGCAGAGGCATTAGGAGATTGAAACGGAGACTTAAGACTTGCAAGGAACCCATCTGCTCCTAGCTGCGCTGATTTACGGTATTTATTTTTAATAGTTTGAGCGACTTGGCCTGAGCTCTGAGCCGCTGGCACACACTCTCGGTTCCACGCAGCTGATTGTGATCTTGACTTGTTGTTCTTGTCCCCGGCAGCACTGAGGATTTAGTTCTCTTCACAATAGGTCCTTTCCTTCGGGTTTCTGGGTGTAGTTCTGGGGGGAATGGAGATCCCATGTTTTCCACCTGTGTGTTGTTCCTTAACGATGGGCAAATAAAACTGTCATGCTGGGGGAAGTGTAAAGACTGCAAAGCTCTAGGAAAGTCCCCCAGATCCGTGCTTTGTGCTTCCACTATCCCTTTCTGGGAACAGCACAGTGCACACAGTGACCTTGCCCCTCTGTGGAGGAGGTTTCCACTTCAGAAGCCACAGAGAGGATGCATGGAAGGAAAATTCAACTGGCTTATGTTGCTCTTGTCTATGCCCTAACTTTGAGCCATATGTACCACTTCTGTAAGGAGCTGGTTCTTCTTCATAGCACCAGGAAATGGGACTCTTCTCCAGGTGTGCTCATATGGATAACTGCACTTAGTGGTAAAATGAACACTGAGGGAACATAGAATAACCCCGTAAAATTCATAAGCAGGATGTACAGTTTCTAGTAAGGAGGGGTACATTTTCATGCAGCCCATTTGCTTCAAACAATTACTAGAGCGTTATGATAAATTAAATCAGTGTGGTCAAGATTTAGAAAGTGGTAATCTCCCTGCAGACTAGAAATGAAACTAAAGAACAATGTGAGCAATTTCAGTGTGCAAGCTATTTCCATCATGTCTAGAAGAGGGCAGAGGCTTTGTGTAGACCCAGTCCTCAGGAGCCTATTTGCTTCACTCTCCCAAGTATCTCTTGAAACTTCTTTTTCAGCATCTAAAAGATCACTGAAAATGGTTATAAGGAGGATAGTCAAGATAAAGGTCTTACATTAGGCTGGCTCATGATGGAAGCTGAGATAAGGTCTTCATTGTGTTAGCATTTGGGTAGTTCTAGTTAAGAGTATTTGCACAGGTGTGTGGAAGAAAGGCAGATTAGGCTGGTGGGAGGAAGTCTGTGGACCCTGAGCTGCAGATCCCTGTGTACTCTCAGTTACTGTCAGATTTCCTAGTCACCTTTCTATGAATGTGCTAAAACACACCCACCAAAGCAACTTATAGAAGGAAGTTTATTTGAGTCTAAAGTTCTAGAGCTTGTCACGGTGGTAATAAGCAGGCAATGTTGTCAGAGAAGATGGAGAGCTCACAACCTAAAATGTGGCTGGTGGAAGCTTTTTATCTCAAGGCCAACCCTCTGTGATCCACCACTTAAACCTCCCAAGGGTGCCACCTACTGGGAATTAAATATTCAAATGTCTGAGACTATGGTGGGTAATTCATTTAAAATAC
Organism: Alexandromys fortis; assembly: GCF_014885135.2. Lineage (NCBI taxonomy): Eukaryota > Metazoa > Chordata > Mammalia > Rodentia > Cricetidae > Alexandromys > Alexandromys fortis. Next base: position 13,263,508 of record NW_026067924.1, read on the forward strand.
TACAGTACACACATTTTTTTTTCTGAATACTTCACAGAATGTTGGAATGACCAGAGACAATGTATGTCAACAACTTTGCAGCTCCTGGGACATAATTAGTTCTTACCTAATGTCAAGGTGGCCAGGGGAAAGTCAGGGGAAATATGTTCAGTGCGTCTGTGTGAAAGGCGAAAGGAAAATTGCTTGGTAATTGAGTTAGGTTCTAAGGCACAACAGATTAAAAGACAATTTCAGGAGCTGCAGGAGTCAAATATTTGAATGCAGTATTTGAATAAAGATCAAATATAAATGTGTTTTACACATAGGGCCAAAAACGTAGGTATTTGTGACTTTCTCAATAATTACATGATTGTTGCAGCTTTGGTTCTCACATTTGGTGTTAAGTCCACAGTAGGTAGCCTCTGGATCAACTTAGCAGCGACCTGAGCTTTTTTTTCACCACAGATTGCATTTTTACAAGATATAAAAATAAAAATGAATCACCTAGAATATAAATCATCAACATATTTATTGAGTGCTTTGCTATTTTCAGGGTTTCCTTGCTGTGCAAATTCAGCCTCTTATATCATTATAATTGCTTCCAGTACTTTTCCCTGAGTCCAATAGAAAATTAGCTTAGATGTAGCTCTTCACACTACTGGTATGACGGAGCATTACTTGAAATCCAACATCTTCCTAACTTTCTAGCTGTTATTAAACTAATATAGACTTATGGATATTTTTTTCTTAAATAAGAATAAAAAACCTATATATTTTAGTAGTTCAAATATTTTTTTCTTCATTAAAATAAGTTTAAGATTTCAGTTTGACTTGGGGTAGAAGGAGAGTCATTCGAAATTATTTTAACTAAAAACCACAATAAAATTATGAACCATGAACTGACATTGCAAAATAAATAAGAAATGTGAAACATTAAAATAAACGGCTGTGATTTATTTATTTATAGCTTGTTAAGTGAGGCCTTGAAAGAAAAGATGCAGAAAAACTCCAGAAAGCACATCAACAGAACATAAAGAAACGTACAGCAGAAAGAAGAAAGAAACACGAAATAATGAGTGTTGTAAGTCTCATGAAGAGAGGAGTAGAGACACTTAGACATTGATTTTTTGAGAGGCAGTATCTTAATTTCCAAATATACTTCTTTGTCTCTTAACTATTTCCTGATAGACACTTAACAACATTCTTTTTACACCAGAGGATATGATGTCCCTCCTTCAATTTCAGTAGACGTCTTAATATACAACATATAATTTCCAAACTTCCTTACCTCATCTACCCCTTATCCAATCATAATTGTATTCTTTTCCATGTTCTTAATGCATTCTCTCACTGAATGGGGGTGTGCTGCTGGATATGAATAAAGCAGACATCAATGTCATGGCTGTGCCTAATACTTTGTCTCTACTCTTCTCTTCCTGTATCACTTCTGCCTACCTGCATACCTCAGTTAAAGGCTGCCCTAGCCAACTGCGCCCTCGCTGCCTTCCTTGATCATCTGAGTCATAAATATTGTCTTTCTTTGCTTCTATATTCTTCTATCAAAAGTGCACATGTGAACCACAGCTGAGCTGGGCAGTGGTGGTGCACGCCTTTAATCCCAGCACTTGGGAGGCAGAGGCAGGTGGATCTCTGTGAATTCGAGGCCAGCCTGGTCTACAAGAACTAGTTCCAGGACAGGCTCTAAAAAAGTTACAGGGAAACCCTGTCTCAATAAATAAATAAATAAATAAATAAATAAATAAATAAATAAATAAAATAAAAACACAACAAAAAAGAAACACAGTTGTTGTTTTAAACCCTTCAGTGCCTAGAAGAAGAATGTTCCATCCTGTTGTTGAGACTTGATTGTGATGTGTTGCCTGATTATGCCAACCCCCAGAGCTGCTACAATTATATATTCTGGCTGTGTTGATTTCTTCTTCTGATTGAAGTTATCCTTCTCATCTTTTCCACATTTCTTAAAACATGGTGTGTGCAATTCTTACCAAACAAAAACCCATCTTTAAATTTCTTGATCAGTGAAGGTAAATCAATACTATCAATTCAGGTATGTTTGTACAAACCAGCTAACTGGTAGCTTTTATTGGCAAGACCATCTTTTAGACATAGTTTAGGATGATGTCATCCAGGTTAGCCCAGAGCGGGTATGTCTTCAACCTGTTGTCCTGTAGTAATTATTAATATTATAAAAAAAGACTTATGTTGGATGATAAATTACTTACTTTGCCTACTCTGCTTCTTATAAAAATGCATTCCCCTGGTACAAATAAAAAAGAAAGATAGGCTGAAATCTTTAAATTATATATCATTTAATACTACCTCATTCTTAAAGTGCAGGAGGACGTTTATTAAACAGTTGTTTCTTGGGATTTGAGCAGGGAAATCTGTTTGCTCTGAGATGGTTTCCAAATGTTTGCATGCTCCATCTTAGATGGTGTGCAGTGAAGGGTGAGGATGAGCTGAGGTTTATGAATTTTTAATGGGCATCATGTTGGGAAGGGCTGAAGGCATAACACAGGGGATGGATGACTGAGGGAAAACACACAGAAATCTTTCTCAAAGAAGGTCCTAGCCAGCCTGGCCTCTATGTGACCTTAATTACAGCAAACCAGGAAGAGGAAACATTTCCTAATTTCACTGAAGTTCAGAAGTAGGGGGTAGATTAAGGCAGATAAAGGAAAGAGCCACACCTCGTGTGTTGGTCCTAATACAAGTAATGCATAGAGTTCAGTTGCGCCAGTAAAAAGGATCAATCAATCCTCTAAGGCATCAGAATTCTTAAAAGACTTGGTGGTGTTCCAGCTCTACAGCAGAAATTTTTAAGCCTGGGATTTTTTAAAGATTGCATCCAGGGATTTACTGTGAAGGGTTGCTGGCCAGATTCGTGGTAAATTTAGAGGAAACATTTCTATGAGTGTTAAAAACAGGAGCGTATACCAGCATTTGAGTTTTCAAATCTGAAAGAGAGGAGTCCTTTTAAAACTGATTCTGATGATAATGTATTGAAAGCACAACCCATGTGTGGTTGTGTTTCTAGAAGGATCTTTGGTTTGAGACACAATTTTTATTTAGTGATTTATTTCACAAGGGAAAAGTATAGTCCTATTACATAAAATACTATAGTTGATTATTTTCAGAAATTAGGCTCCCTGATCATATCTACAGTTGGTCTAACAGCAGTTTCAAATGGATGGACCATTGATGAATGGCAGCATTTATGAGACATTCCTCTTAGTGGGCTATGACAGACAGACCACAGTTTTACACTCATATCTCTGCCTCTGAAAGTGATCCAGTTCTGGTCTGGGATATCAGGAAAGTTCGTTTGCCTTGTCAGGGTTCAAAGAACACCCAAGCATCATCACTTATTCCCTTCCTCTTCCCCCCCCTTTCAAATCAATTCTACAGTGTCATTGAATTTTGTCCTTCACTTCTGGGCATGCTTGGACTGGTCAGGGTGATTCTCGTTGTGATCTCCTTCCAAGGGAAGGTACTGAGGGAGGAATGCAAAAATGAAACCTGAAGGTATTAATTTTTAAACTCCCAAACCAGTTGTTGTGCCTGTCATTTTAGATGGCTGAATTCCATTAGCGTTGACAGAGAAGAGTGCAAGGCCTCATTGAAGGCTTGCACCTGCAGCTTGGCAGCACAGGCTCCTGTGAGCCTAAGGCTTGTAGGTGTGGTGTTCTGAGCGGCAGAAAGGCACTTTCACAGAGGTGTAGGAAGAAGAAGGCAACTGTAGCACATGCTTGTGTCCAGTGCATTGGAGCATTCATCTTTCCATTTTCATCCTCTTGACCTGCTTCTATGCCCTTTACCTCTCGTACACCGGAGTAGTTACAGGCATGTAAGTCCTATGCAAGAGAACACTTCTGGAAAGAAGAATAAAAACAATGAGAAAAGAGGGAGGATTACAACAGGAAAGATTAATGGAAAAAAATATACACATCAGAACCTATCCAAGTGAAAATTTGCCCTTTTGATATCCTGCCTGAGGTTTGTCTTCTTGTGTTGAAATAGGGACGGCGGCAGGGCTGCGTCCCCGGCACCCGGCCGCCCGCATGGCTAGCTTATGCCCAGAAATAATTACACGGAAACTGTATTCTTTCAAACACTGCCTGGCCCGGATAGTTCCAGTTCCTTATGGCTAGCTCTTACATATTGTTCTAACCCATTTCTAATATTCTGTGTAGCCCACGAGCTGGCTTACCAGGGAGGATCTTAACCTGCGTCTGTCTGGAGCGGGAGAACCATGGCGACTCCTCACACAGCTTCTTTTTCCCAGCATTCTCCTCTGTCTACTCCGCCTACCTAATTTTCTGTCCTATGAGGGCCGAGGCAGTTTCTTTATTAATAAGAAATCACTCCCACATCATTCTTGCATGCTGCTGCCTTGCAGTTTAGTTGGTTGCTAGAATGTAATAGCTTTGTCTCAAATCATGTCCATTTGTATAGTTATATGTATACAAAATTCCCTAACATCACTGGATTTAAGGCCTTTTATGGCACCGTTAAACTACTATTGTTCTCAAATTAGTCTAAAGGAGTTTCCCATGATAATATCTCACATTCACGCTCAGTACAGACTTATAAAGCCCATAGCAAACAGCTGTGTCCAGATGCAATGACCACTCAACACAGGCTCCTGTGCTCTACTATACATGAGATTGTGTTCATCACCCTTGAGTAGAAATGAGTATGAGCTTCCAACAGATGAATGAATGTGTAGATAGCTCAGTATATTTCACATGAGAATTTAAAAGTTTTCAATACAAAAAAATATGTTTTTAATGTAGCCAAAACTATTTTGGAAAGTAAAGCAATGTAGAATATTTGAATTAGGCAGTTCACAATTTTTGTATGTTCATATAACTTATACATCTGACCATGGTCAAATAATGCATAAATCAGTAAGAAATGGTAATTTACTACAGAAATAAAAATGATTTTAATAGGTACATAACAAAAAGGATTATACCAATCAGTGGCTTATAAATTTAAGAAAAAATATTTTTTTAAAAAAAACTTCAAAAAATAGTTTTCCATATCTAATGACACATTATAGACAGACTCACTCATATATTCTTTTTGTTTTTTCTTTTTATTATATTAATTATTAAAAACAAATTTAAATTTATATATATTTTAATCATATTCTTGCTCCCACTGAAGTTCTTTCAGATCCTTTCCCCCTCCCTACTCACCATTTTATTTATCTAGTGTGTGTATGTATATATGTGTGCATGCGTGTGCAGATACACATGCTACAGACAGCATATGGAAGTTAAAGAATATCATGAGCTAGTTTTTGTCATATTCTTTTTTAGACTAACAGATATATGATGGTAACCAAAACAGAAACAATCTCTGTTGTCAGGGCGAAGGTGAAGGAGACTATCATTCACAAAAAGATGTAAAACAATATGCAAACTGTGTATGGCAGTCTCAGGTTGGCTAGACTCAGAGAATAATTTATTCAGGAGCTACAACAGAAAGTATAAGTTGTGTAAGTTGCTTCAAGACATTGAAGCACTATTTTTTTTTGTTTTTTTAGTATGTAAAAATATTCGAAAGAGCTATAACATAAGTTAATTTGAGAAGTAGTTACTAGACAAAGCTTGGCCATTTTAGAGATGACTTGCTTGTAGAAAATGGACTTTTACATTGGAGTATAACTTTCATATACCTCATTAATTCAACTTGTCTAGGCACCTAAGATCTAGGATAAAAGGTACAAATACAACCTGTGATTAAAGTTTAGCAATAATTTCACCCAGAAAGTATAATGTATGGACAGAGAAGAGAAAAAGTAAAGCCAATATCTGTTCCCCATGTTTTTATTTCTTGTTCTTTGTGGCTAGATAGCAAACAAGCTGAATTTTTGTTCTTAAAGTTAAAATTGAGCACATGGGAACTATACCACTGTCGATGGTTACATATTAGTTCTAGGCAAACAACTCTGGTCCCCATGACAGTGGGGAGCAAACACACGCTTGTAATAGTGGCGTTCCAACTAGCATGTCTCTAAAAACTAAGCTTGGGAGTAGGACTTATACTCTGAAATCTCAGAAGAAGAGTAACTGTAATTCTTCGTTCTTGGCATGAATATCTGCAAATTTATTTTATTTTATCATTTTTTACCTTATCTATCTTAAGTTGGCAGATTTAAGTAAGGAGTTGCCAACAGACCAATGCCAGGGCTCATGCTTAAATTCAGATATAAGACTATGCAGTCACCCAGAAACCTCTGGCATTTAACATGTCTTTGCTTCTCATCATCTCAGTTTCTTCAACCACAATCAGATAAATGCTATTCATTAATTTCTAAAGGTCCTTCCAGAGCAAATATTATCTGGCTTTCAAAGATGGTGACTTTGTGGCCCATGTATATCCATCAGCATCTTTCCAGTGAGTAGTGCTTTATTCAGGTAGTGTCTTGAGAAAAGTCTCTCATTAGTCAATGGACTGGGAAAAGGATAAGAGTGTAAAACATAAAACTTGGATTCTCATTTGTTAGTGCCACCCAATGTCGCTACTCAAGTAGCCGGGGAATTTTCATATACCCCTCTGCTTGACAAATCAAAGAACCTTCTATAAAAGAGTTCTGATTAATACAATGTGACCATGGCACACTAGATGCATACAGGTGATTCAGCTTCACTCCATCATTGTCATATGGAAGGCTAGTGTCTAAGAAGTAGCATTAGGACTGAAGGCCAGTGTTTATAGGCCCACTACGAAGATTATCCTACAAAGAGTAGGTCTTATATGTTCAAATTGTACATAGGACCATTTAGGTTACTTTGACAATCGATACAAAAATCCTATTTATTTAAAGAAATTATAAACAATAAGAAACATTGTTTTTGAAACATCCGAGACTATGGTAAGGATTTGGGAGTCCTGTGCTGTATGATAACAAGTGATCATAAAGAAGGAGCATTAAAATCTAACATTTTGTCATAAAAAAAACAGATAACAAAAGATTATTAGGATTGAGTGGAGGATCTATTTACTTTCCTTTTTTCAAATATTGAGTCTATGAATAATAATTTGTTGTGTGTTATTGTGGGAATTAGGCATAACTTACAAAAAAGAATCAGTTGATATCCACAGAATAATAATTGCTAGGCAACAAATATAAATATTACAGAATAAAAGAGTAGAGAAAGCATTCAAGTATAGACTTCCCAAAGCATAAAGCAATATAAATGAAAACAGAATATTGAAAATAAAACCCTTCCTTAATAAGGAATTCTATAAGAAAAACTAAAGTAATTTGCATACTAGAAAAATTGTGGTCTGTAATGAAGGACTGACATCTAAAATAAAAAAGTAATATTAAAAGTCAGTAAAACTTAACTAAAAAGATAAAAAAGGAGAGAAGTAGAAAGTCAGAGCAGTGACCCAAAGGTGATGCAGAAATAAGAAATATGTTACAGAATAGGGAAGGAAAGCATCCTCATGTATTCTTTTGTTTTGTATATTTATGCTTCTTGCTACCCAAAAGTTTATTTATGTGTGATTATGTGACTGCACTGAGCAAAACTGTACTTCTGTGACTTATAAAAAATGTCTTGTGGTGGCAAAGTCACTGGCCCTTTAGGCAGCCTGTTTTATTCTGATAATAATTCTGTTTGAGTATAATAATCCTGTTTGAGAATAAGCAACCAAAACCAAAAGTCAAGAGTTAAAAACCCAGGCACTTCTAAAACTGCCAAAATGTGGCTGAAATTAAATAGCTGTGTTGAAACAGAACAAGGTTTCAGTGTAAGTGGGGTTTTTAGAATTTGAGTCCTAGAAGTCTCCCATAAGAGCCTTTTTTTTAATTTTTAATTTTGTGATGTGTGTGTGTGTGCGCGCGCGCACTCGTGCATGCGCTGAGGCATAGAACAATAACCTTAAAAAAGAAAGAGGCAACCTGAATTTGAATTTGGTAACAGATCATGATAGCAAATTTTCCTTTGTGGAGTTCAGGAACCCCTAGTAGGATGGTGAAACAGGCATGGTACCAAAAAACTTGGATATTAAAAACCATGGATAAGTTAAGACTGAAGCCATTTTACCTGGGGTTTATCTAGACCCCAAAAGTCTTTTGGTTTGAACAAAATGAAAAAAAAGGAAAAGAAAGAAGGGGAAACTCTGTGTGTTTAAAAATTCTCTTCAGCTTACTTTACAATATTTTCTTCTTGAGAATCTGCAAAATGAAATCAACAAAAATGTTTTTTTCCAAAGATATGGTTTGGTTTAATCAATCATTTGAAGATATTTAAGTTGTCTGTTATGTGTACTTTGGAAACACACATTGTTGTCAAGGTAAACTCAATTCACATCTACTTTCTTGCCTTCTTATGTGTTTAAGGACAGATTTCATGCATATTTTTGTAAAACCAAAACCAAAACAAAACAAAAAACAAGCACCATTTATCAGATTTTTGGGCTTGCCAAAGAAAACAATATATTTTACTTAGTTTGACCAAGGTCTAAATTTATTTGAAGGTCTTTTGGTTTCTTAAGTACATAGTTATGTTTTGCTTGAGCATAATTAGATTTCATTATGTGCTCAATAAACATTTTATTGAGGTTTTACAATGCCATTGGCATATTCCTGTTTAGCAGCCAAAATGCCTCCATTCTCAACAGTGTAGTCAGTGGGGACTTGAATATTTGAGAACTGGGAGACTTGTCTGTTTGAGGCTGAAGTGGTGTAGGGTGTGCTCTACCCTTTGCCGTAGGTTCCCAGCTCCTATGAGAGATAGTACACACTTTCTCTCACCACATGAGGTGTCGGGAGTCAGACTGTCAGCACAATATTCCCACGGCAGTGCTTTAAGTCTCGATTACTTTTCTTCCTGTGTGCGTTTCATACATGATAGGATTGCATCCGCTCCAAACAAGCGATGAAGCACCAGAGTGGAAGGCGTGGTCTGTCGCCCTGGGGGTCATAATTGATCCTAGAGTAAGTTAAAATCCACCTGGTTGTCATCTCTTCCTATTTCTCTTCACACCCTACGTTTCAGGAGGGATGTAGTGCATCCCTGCCTCGTTTCCTGTATTAATAACTTTTCTCCTTGCTTCATCAAATGCCTGACAAAAGAAACTGAGGCAGGATTTGTTTTGATTCAAGTTGTGCTAGTTTTTATTTGTTCTTTTGCAGATGTGTCTGTGTTTGGGTGGGTGCTCTGGTAGCCTGAAAAGGACAGAGGACAATGTGCAAGTGTTGGTTCTTCCCTCCTAAGTTCCAGAGAGCCCACTCAGGTCTCCAGGCTTGACACCGGGACTTTTATCCACCGATGCACTTCCATGTCCACATTTGGTAAACTTGTGTGGGTTTAGGACACCCTTCCCAGGAGTTTCAAATACAGTACAAGAAGCTGATTACAGTGTTGCAGTAGGGAAACAGAGAGAGATGAATGCTGGTTCTTAGGTCCCCTTTTCCTTGCGCCTGGATCCTACATCATAAAATGGTGCTGCTCACAGTTGGAATAGACCTTCCTAGTTCAGTTACTCCAACCTAGAAACTCCCTCAGACATGCCCAGAGCCTGTTTCCATTTTGATCGAAATCCCATAATGTGAAAAGTCAAGATTAGCCATCACATTTACCTATTGCCATGGTTTTGCTCACCACATCAACCAAATCTGTTTAACTCCAAGCTCAGCTTCAGACACTTCTCAAAATTGTCTTATCTTGTTATCTTTTTTATTTCAAATATACTTTATGGTGTTTTGTTGTAAATGGAAGTTTCTGTTTCGCCCTGTCTTACAGCCATTCAATCCCAAAGAAACACACAGAAGCTTATATTAATTATAAACCGTTTGGCCTGTTTGCTCAGGCTTAATAGCTCTTACAACTTAATTTAACGCTTAATTCTTGTCTATGTTTAGCCATGTGGCTTAGTAGGTTTTATCAGTGAGTCATTCTTATCTTGCTTTCTCTGCATCTGGCCGGTACTGCTTCTCTGCCTTTCCTCTTCCCAGAATTCTCTTAGTCTGGTTGCCATGCCTATACTTCCTCTCTGGCCACTGGTCAATCAGCATTTTCTTAAACCAATACAAGTAATAAATTTTTACAGTGTACAAAAGCATTAACCCACAGCAGTGATTTTTTTTTAACTTTAAAAAAATCTGAAGCAAAGACAGTGATGTCCTTTATGCTTCCTCATTCTGTTTTGTCTGACTGAGTAGCAGACAGAGAGATGACTTAGATCTTGTTAGAGAGCTACAGTGCCCGAATGTGAACAATCTGTGACAAGATGTTATGGGAGTCTCAGTTTTTGATCCTTATGAAAAAATTCAAGGAGACAGAAAGGAAGATGCAGCAGGCAAGACTTATTAAAGTGAAGGGAATACATTAACAGAGAAGCCAGGGGTCTATCCAAGATAAAAATTGACCAAGAGTCTGGGGTTCTGTCCTTTTCCATTCATTTTTTTTCTTATCTGTGTTGTTCTTTCTCTGTCTTATGATTAGTCTACTTAAAAGATGACTAGATCCGATTTGAATTTATAAATTTCTTTAATTAGTAATTAATTACTCATTTTTGAGACTGTTCAAGGTCTTCTGTAGTTGATGTCATGACTGCCTGTCTCCTACTTAACCCAAAGGCCATGGAACACATTGGTGTCACGTTAGGAATATGACTTGAGCAATCTTGTTCACTTCTTGTCTATAACTTTTGAGATTATAATAACATTATTCCTCTCTTCCCTTTCCTCCCTTCAGCACTTATCATGCATACTTTGCCCTCTCTCAGAATTATAGCTACTTTAAAAAAAAACTATCTTTCTAAATACTTAAGCACAACATACTCCGTCTATACATTACTTGTATCTAGATGGTGTCAGGACTGACCACTTGGTATTAGATAATAAGCTGAGGCCTTTTCCCAGATGCAGACTATTTTCCCCATGCTTGGGCATTCTCTAGTTTCCAATAGTTCTTTGTCTAGGGTTTCAGCCCCATGAGAAGACCCCCCCTTCGATGTAAGCCTGTCCTCTGATGTTGCCATTGTCTCAGTTCTATTTAGGCAGCTGTGCTGATGAGACTTCGTTGGTATAGACACTCTTATATGTAAGCTGATGTTTCCAGAAAAGAAGAAATAAAGACTCTAACATTTCTATTGTATACCATTAAAAAATTCACAAAGGAAGAAGGATGTCATTATTTTTTCCAATACTGGGATGTCTCAAGGAAAGGAGACATGTCAGCTTCCAACTCTTGACTCCCTTTTTATTCAAACATTGGTTAAAATGTTTTAGAGATGTTCGCCCATGCGAAGATGTGAGCTAATCACAGAGAACTGCCTTTTAACAATTGCCATACACACAATGGACCTCATCTCTAATTCTAAAACTGTAGCATCATACACATTGTAAAAATTTTAAGATTGCAGCTATGAAAATTCTGGCCAAGAAGCAGCCACACAGTATGAACACAGCTACAAGGTGAGGAGTGTGAAAATGAGGATTGGTATGTGGTCATTTAGTACTAAACACATTCTTTTTTATTGCAAAAACCAAAAAAAAAAAAAAAGCACTGCCACCTTCATCAGAGCCATGGGTTCATTCCATATAGATGCTTCCATGTTTATTATTCTCATGTCAAATTGTTGAAGATGAAATCCTACCATATATGCTGAGTTGTGCCTACTGAAGAATCTTGCAATTACTGGATGCCTTATTAATGTTGTCTGAATAAAAAATATCTGTCAAAATGTGTACAATAAAACCTTGACATTATACAACTTAAATAATACATGACTATGGAAAAGAGGTCACATCATAAAATTCAAATATAGAAACCTTTCACTTGAAATATTAATAGTGATCTCAACTATTTTTACACAGCTAAGAATTTTGCCTGAATGTTTATGAAAATTTGATGTCTGAAGTACAGAGAATAACTAAAAGTTGATAATCAATCAAGAGGAACATAAAGAAAGGATCATATATGTCAACCAAATGAACACTCATTTTTTTACCATATATTTATAAAGCAAATTATTTCACCTATACCTTTGTCTCCAAATCTCACCAAAATGATGGCATATGATAAAGAGCCCAAATCTTTCCAAACTTTTACTCCTCGATCTTGTTCTGGAGAAGCTTCTGCCTTGTGATTCACCCACCATCTGTTTTCTGAATGATTTATACTTATTCCATGTATGTGAGTGTTTTCCACGCTTATATGTATGTGCATTATGTGTGTATATAGTGCTCTGGGAAGGGGAAATGGAGTATACTGGGTCCCCTGGAGTTGGAGTTAAGTGTGGATGTGCCTCACTCATGTGGGTGCAAGAAACTTCAACTACATCAATCCAAGAGCACAGCAAGTACAATTACCCAGGAAGTTATCCCTTTGGTCCTCCCCTTTTATCTTTATAACTCGTTTTCTACTTATGTGACGTATCCATATGACCAGATCTGGATGTGTGTTTTGCTTCTCATTTCTTGGGTCCAGCCAGTCTCATCACTCAGAATTTAATGAGCTTCTTAAATGAAAACATTAGCAGCTGCTAAGAGAAACTCTTGTTGTGAAACTTTGTCCTTAAGAACATATTAAGTTATTTAATCAATTAAATACATTTGGTTGTAGTTCCCCTTTAAGCAACATTCAGTACGTCCTCCTCCTCCTGATTAATCTGTTTTGAGGGCACCTGCATGCCTTCTGAGCCCTTGCTTTGATCATGTGCTGGTGATTAAGATAAGAATCTTCTAGTCTTAACTGCACTGAAAGAATAAAAACATATATACATCACATTTTAATAAAAGATAGTAATGATGTTCTAAAATAAATGAGGTATTTTTATCTCTCTTTGAAAAAGATAGAACAACAAAAAAAATAGAAGTGTCCAATACTTGTGCCTGGGAGGAAGGCTCTGTTTCATTATATTTTAAACTCTTTTGGCAGCTGTTTTCTTTCCATATACACAGGGTGTTAAAGTGTTCTTTCTCGCTCGCTCTTTCCCTCTCTCACTGTGTGTGTGTGTGTGTGTGTGTGTGTGTGTGTGTGTGTGTGTATGATTTATTGTGAAACCTCCTTACCCAAAAAAAAGCCCTGCTATTTTAGTAGAGTTCAATATATTTCCTTTGGGGAAGATTAAATAAAATATGTTAACTCAGTTAAATTTGGAAGCCGATGACAAATGACTAAATGTGTTCACATTGGCTAGGCACAGGAAATTGGTCCAGTGAGCGGCTAAACTAGGAGAAAATGTTCCAAATGCATGCTGGTAACCCTTTGCTGTGTTACTTTAGAGTATGTGTTACAGTGTATCGTTATTTTCTGATAGTAAATTAAACAAGATTCCTGCGTTCTAGCACCTAACCCAGGTTTACTTATACTCCTAGAGACTCAGATATGTACAAATAAAGATATGATAATGTAAAATTAAGAAGGTGGGATATATTTTCAATTTCATTTTTTGTGTTCAACATTTTAAGAAAGAAAAGAACGTCTTCCTTTACTTTGAGTTTTGTATCGCTTTGCTTCCTGGGTAACTAAGGGGCTATACAACCATTATCCTCCAATGAAATAGCAAAATAATTCTAGAGATTCGGGACATAATCATACTATTCTGATTTTTATTTGGTAGGTTTTGGGGGGTTTGTTTCTTTTCTTGCTTTCTTTTCAATAAGTAAAGGTCTCATGTAGCCCAGGCTGAGCTCCAACAGCTCTGGCAGAGGATGACCCAGAACTTCTCTTTCTTCTGAGTGCTAGGACTGCAGGGCTGTGCTACCGTGACCCATTTAAGTGGTACTGTGACAACACCCAGGGCTGTGTGCATGCTAAACAAGCACTCTACCAACTGAATGGCATCCCAGCCCTTACTGTGAACTTTTAATCATTTACTTTGTGTAAGGATACATCTATGCAAGTAATGTTAGGAATTGACCAGAATCCAACCAAGGCTGTTTTTCTTAAGTGTGGCAGATAATACCAGCAAGAAATAAATAAAAGCATCTTTTGTTTTGTTTTTAAGACATTATTATTATTACTTTTGAGACTATAATATAGTTATGTTATAATTATACAATTATATCATTCCCCCGCCCTTTCATCCCTAGATCTCTTACCTTTTTTCATTTTCAAATTCATGGCCTTTTTCATTGTTTGTTTGTGTGTATGTGTGTGTATGTGTGTATGAGCTTGGGCATGTGTGTAAATATTTCTAAATATATAAATGCAACCTGATAGATCCATATAAAACTATTTGTATGTATGCTTCCAGGGCTAATCATTTAGTATTTAATAAACAATTGGTTGCTTTTTCCAGGAGAAGACCATATCTACTGCTCTCAGGATTCCAATATCTTGAAGGAAAATTTAAATTTTTTTGTCCAGAATTGAAAACCCAGTTTAGCATCACTAAAGTAAGTACCATAATTTTCATCTTCATAACCCCATAATTTTGGAATGTAAGACAACCTACTGCTATATATTCTACACATAGAAACATATGCTATACTTCAGCAGTCCTTACAAAATCACATGTAGGTGTAAGATACACAGACAATGTCTCCAAATCACTCAGCTTTTTCTTTTTATTCAATTATTGATTCCCAAAGAGGTATGTGTTTTAGAAAATTACCACTTTCCATTAATTCTCAGAACAGAAACTAGAGTTCACTGCTCTGACTGTTCATGAAACAGCTCTTTCCTCTTTAAAAAAAACTGTCTGTATTCCCAGTTATCTTTCTTAACAAGAGAATCAAACTCAATGAAAACAAAAACCTGGTATCACTGTAACCATGCACTATGAAATACTATCCCTTAATTATCCTTATCTTTTTATGAATCTTCACTGATTTCTGTAAGGTTATAAAACTCAATTAATTAAAATATCATCTTATAGATTCAAATGCATTACACAGTTATTTTTATTCTAGTAGACAATCAAAGATGACTGTTTACTACTGTATTTTCTGCTGCAAATAAATAAAAGAGAATAATTTCATATCAAAGATCAAACAATTTTTCATATTTTACAATAAACATCTAATGTGGAAGCGTCTCCTATCTAATAGATTCACAGTTCTGCACTCAGTAATACTTAGACCATTGAGCTAACTAGAAACTCACAGGCTTTCCCAGACCATAGAAGTGTTATTTCATAATATCAAACTAAATTGCTTTAAATATCTAATGTATTCACTGTGCTGGCTAGTATTATGATTCCATGAAGGTCACATCACCTTGAAAAGACAGCTTCCTTACTTCTTCAGAAATTATATTGTTATGGACTGCAAAGATGTCTCAAGGCTAAGAGCACACACTGTTCTTGAAAAAGATAATAGTTTTGGTTCCTAGCACCCACACAAGACTGAACATAATCACCTTTAACTGTGCAACAGATTTCCACTTCCGGATTCTGCAGGCTTTGTACTCATGTACACAAACCCGCAATCACAGACACACACACACACACACACACATATATATGCAAAATATTTTTAAAGGAAAATATATTGTCATCAAATGAGATATACATTGCTAATACAGGAGCTGAAAAATATGGAGACACATGAAATTATAAAAAAGAGATACATAAAATTAAACAAAACAAAGATGAAACAAATATAATAAGTATAAACATAGGGCAGAGCAAGAATTCCACTGGAATGAAAGAGTCAGTCCTACTGAACTTTTCAGAAGATTCTGAGTGTATAAAAGATTTCCTGAGTCCTCATACATGTTCAGATACTGCTTTTCTATCTGAAGAGCAAAGCACAGCCTTGACTGACTGCACACGGAACATTAGTGATAGAGATGCCATCATCTCAAGTATTGGGTTGGACCTCTGTTGATTTTCATCAGTTTTATGTGTGAAGGATTGAATGGCTTAAAATCTTAGAGCTTTTAAGGAGCTGCTATAGGTGACTAGAAAGGAACTTAAAAGAACACGAGATAGAATAGGTTAACATGTCAAGCAGTCTGATTCTTACTGAAGAAATCCATCCCTGAGCTAAACAACCATTGAGAAGTAGGCAGCAGGACTTTGAGAGACATGCATCAAGGCCCTGTTTGAACTCAGCTACTCTGTGAGGCGTTTATGTGTTTATTCAGGATAACTTTATGGACGTTGAGTGGCTGACTGAATGTGGTAGGAGGCTCAAGACACATCGTAATGTAATAATTGCGTACACCAACTTGATTTAATAAAAGTTGAGATTTTTTCATCTATTTTAATATTTAAAATTTTAATACTTAATTAAAATATTTTAAATATTTAGTCTGTCAAAGAAAGTAGCTAAGTCCTTTAATACCTTATGTTATATACATTTTAAAATGGCACTTGGTTTAATTTTCATCTAGGTAATTAATTTCATACTTTATAGTATCTATATATCTTGTCTCATAATTTTCAATACTATGATAAATGTGAAATTTCTTCTAATTACAAAGGACTTTGCTTCAATAAGAACAAATTAAAACTACTATCTTAATAAAGGTTTAAATGCAGAAGGCAGCATTATTAATTATAGGGGTGTGGCAATTCAGCAAATCTCAAAAATTTATCATCCACTAGCATAATTCAAACTTCATGCTCATTCACAGTTTTCTCTGATTTTTCAATCAAGTACAATTAAAGTTTTAAAAGATTCTTTTCTGCTACGTGCAGAACATAATGTTAAAAATCTCTTGAAACTCTGGGAACAAGTTTGGTGAAACATCTCGCAGAACTTTATTTTAAAGCCATACTTGGCAATTTTGTACTGTATTGCATACAGGTGTGCACACATGTTCCTGAAATAAACCACACCACTTCAAAGGAAAAGAACTTCCTACCACTTTAAATGATAAACTTTTTCTAATGTTGGAAATTACAGGTACTCATTATGGCAATAATGACATCAATGAAGGAGAGTTTCACATACACTCATTTCTGCATGTTGGTTATTATGTTTGATTCTGTTTATTTTGAATCTATCCTCTATAGTTTTATTTATAACTCTGTGTGTTCTTAACACCAGGACTAGTTCATTATTTTATAACACTGAAGCTATAGTGGCATAAGCTTTCACAAGTCCATAATAATCTTGTTCAGTTAATGCAATTCAAAAGACCATGAGCTCACTCCATCCTTTGGTCTCACCCACCATCACACGAAGCGGTCTCTTCCTGAAAACCTGGTTGGCAGTTTGGCCAGAGAATCAGGTAGATGATTTACACTATTCTTCCCAGTCTCCAATACAAATTCCCCAGTATTGGCTCTAGGATGGTAGCATACTACCTGCTGTCTTTTCAATTCCCCTTTTCTCACAATCCCAGGGAACTATGTAGATTCTCTCCTGCAGCTTTCCTTCCTCATCCCACCCCATTGACTACCAGTCAACACCAGAAACTCTTTCCCTGGAAACCCACAGTCCATGAGGACCAGGGAATTAGATCCTGATGGCATGCTCAGGTTTTCTCCCTCCTGTGGTTTCTCTCAGTACCCCAACTGTTTTGCCCACCCCTATTTATAAAAATCAGCTCACAATATCTAGAAATAAGTTCTACCACTGATTTTCCTTTAGTCACAGCTTGAGAGAACTCATTAATAATACCCACATTGTAACTGAAAGTCATTACACACTCCTAAGATCTAGAAAGGGCAATAGAAAGCAAGGAAGAGAAAACTCACTGAACAAAGACAAGACAAAATATCAAGACCTAGGATTTTAATCACTCCAAACCCTGTTGTCTAGACTCCAGTGTAAAAACAAAATTAATAGCAGTCAGGACAATATGCCTGCAGTATATTCTTCTAGCCCTACATAGTAGAGACTGAGAACTGCAATATAGATGCAGCGTAAGACAAAGACCTTTAAAATAGCCTGTATGTGTATAATATAGGTCCTTAAAGAGGAAATGAATAAATCTCCTAAAGGAATCCATGAAAACACTAGCAAACATTAGAATTAAATGAAGAAAAGACAGAGGAAAACTAGATATGAAATATTTAAGAATGGGAACAAGTACAAGAGAAAACCTCACCAAGAGAATGCAAGAGATTAAAAAAGAAAATTTCAAGCATTGCAGAAAGACAGAAGAAAGAATACCTTGGTCAAAGAAAATGTTAAATCTAAAATAATTCAGACACAAAGCATCTAGGATCTTGGAAAAATAGTCAGTGACTATTTTCATCTATCAAAAGGGAAACTTTCCCTAATCTAAAAGGAGGTGTCTATCAATGTAAAAAAAAAGTATACAGAACACAAAATGGGCTGGATAAGAAAAAATTCTTTATGATACATAATAATCAAATAGTAAATATGCAGAAAAAAGAAAGAATACTAAATTCTGCAATTAAAAAAACCAACTAGCACACAAACACAATCCTATTAGAATAAAACCTTACTTTTAATGGAGACTCTAAAAGCCAGAAGAATTTGGAGAGATATTCTATGAACTCTAATAGAACACAAATGCCAGACCAGACTACTATATTCAGCAAAACTTTCAACCACAATAGATGAAGAAAGACATTTATGAGTTGACATTTGCTAATAAGTAAAGGATAAAGTAATCCACAGATCCAGAGAAGATGGAAAAAGAGGAAAGGCCTAAGAGGATTCATGGATCTCCCTGGGAAGGAGAAATAGATTTTGTGGATGGAATGAGACCAGGTGGGGGGATGGGAACAGGAGGGACCAGGTGGTGAAGGGAGAAGAAAAAGGAGAGAATATGGGGAGAGATGACTTGATCAATGTGTCAAACATGGCACTAAGGACACTTGATTGAAGCAGTTGCCCTGATTCATGTAAGTGCAAAACCTAGTAGTACATCCCACATGCCTTTCACTAATATGACATCTAAGATTATTATCATTTTCATTGAAATTCCTAGATGCTAAGTTTTTAAGTGTCCAGTCTAAGCTGTAAAAGCTAAGCTAATAAGTTTATTTTTACTAATATACTATTGAGGAAAAAAAATTTACCTAGTTTTCTTAAAAAGGCCAGGATTATTCCTAGCTTTTTGTAATTTTTCAGACTTTTATACTAAGTATTACATTGTCATGAACGATAAGATAGTTTTTAAAATATATGTGAAATATATACTTCATTCTATAATATTAACGAATCTTCAGAAAAAAATTATTCAAACTTTCATTGGAGATGAAATCCATTTCCCTTAACTTCTTAGACTTCTTTGAAGTTTTGTCAACAAGTGGCATAATCGATCAAAGGTTTCTTGTCACTTTCCAAGCAGGGAGCACTTCCATGTATTTCTAATAAGATGTCAAGAACAGAGCTTTTTTTTAATGCTCAAAAGCATAAAAAAAAAGAATCATTCAAAGGTCCTATGACAGGCATGAGCTGTAAAATGGATAAGAAGTTCTACATAGTGAAACAAACATGTAGAGAAATAAGTCTTAGCAAGATGCTTTCATGTGAAAAAAAAAACTAGCCCATGTATCAATAACATGCTATGAGAATTCAGTCAAAATCTATGCACTACCACATTTATTGAAATGGGATAGAACTGACTTTTTATTTCAGTAATAACTATTTTGAGAAGCACAAAATAAAAATAGTTTTAAAAAATAGAATTTGGTTCAAAGTCAGCATAACTTCAGTTTCAGCTATCTGATAAAGAAAGGTAGTACTATTTGCACAAAGGAGTTTTACCAAACAAAAAAAAAATCCCAGTACAAAATTAATCAGATAAAAATAGGTGAAAACCAGTAATATGTTGTTTAGTCTTGATGTAGTGATGGAGAAAATTTCTTAAAATTGGAAATACAATCACATTTTGTTTCTGCAGTGTACTTCTTTTATGGTTTGAATTGCAAAATCTTTCATAGGCTCAAGTGTTTGAACACTTGGTCCCCAGCTGGGAATGCTAGTTAGGAAAATTGTGACAACTTTAGGAAATGGAGCCTCAGTGGTATTGGAGGCAA
Organism: Alexandromys fortis; assembly: GCF_014885135.2. NCBI lineage: Eukaryota > Metazoa > Chordata > Mammalia > Rodentia > Cricetidae > Alexandromys > Alexandromys fortis. The sequence continues at coordinate 13,283,392 of NW_026067924.1, forward strand.
TAGGTCATTGGGCTTTTACTGCCTGGCCCTATTTCCTGTTTGCTGTGTATTGTGGTACAATGTGACCTTGTACTCCAAGGTCCTACTTCCCTCCACTGTGATAGATCATACCCTTCAAATGGGAAGCCAGAATAAGCCCTCCCTTCTTTAAGCTGCTTCTTACCAGGTTACAAATCCCAAGAAAGTAAAACATGGTTTATTCCCCCACCCCGTGTACATCTATGCTAGAGTAAGCTATCATGGAACATATTTACTTAAAGGATCTTTTCGAAAGCTTACTTTAAAAGACATTTCTTCAGGCAACTGATAATACCAAAGTCATATTCAGGATTTTGCACAGCACAAGTTAAAACTTTAGGAATGAACTATTATGGTTTTAGTCTTGAAACTACTCAGAATTTCTAAAAAAATAAAAAAAAAACAAACAAACCAAAAAAAAAAAAAAAAAGAATTAGCGTCTACATAGCTTTATGTTCAAGAAAGAGACTTTTTTTTTTTAAAAATAAACAGTCATTAGAGAAACTTCAGTCATGTGTCATGCCACAAAACATGAAGAAATATTTCAGAAACTTCCTGAAAGGAGCTTCTGTCATCCTTGGTGCAATTGTCCATCCAGATCCTTCCGAATTTGTTAGGTCTGTTGGTGAGTACAGCTTCGAACTCTGTACTCCCTCAACAAGAGAGAACGGGGGCTTTAGGATTCAACTCAGGTAATCAGAGTGACCTGCCAGACTCACCAAATGCTCATTTCCCTGCTAAAACCATTCACCCCAAGCCAATTTTCAAACTTAAAAAAAAAAAATACAGCAGCTGCAGAAAGAATATGGCTGAAGCCACCCATCGTCAAATCAAATATATCTATAAAATCTAAAAAATATGAATTTTAAGGTGAAACATTTGATTCCATTCATTAAAATGATCATAGCTCCTGTTAAAGAATTCAGACTTGTTTTGACCCAGGCTTTTTTCAGACCCAGGCCAGCTGGCCTTGGTGAGTTCCTGATAGAACATCCCCCTTGTCTCAGTGTATGGGAGCACCCCTCGCGGTCCCGAGTTCCTTGCTTGTGCTCTCTCTCCTTCTGCTCCTGATTTGGACCTTGAGATTTCAGTCCGGTGCTCCAATGTGGGTCTCTGTCTCTGTCTCCTTTCATCGCCTGATGAAGGTTAATATTCAGGAGGATGCCTATATGATTTTCTTTGGGTTCTCCTTCTTATTTAGCTTCTCTAAGAACCCGAATTATAGGTTCAATGTCCTTTATTTATGGCTACAGCGGACAAGGAGGACTACTGAGACCTCAAGAACAATGGCAACAGGTTTTTGATTCTACTGGACCTATTGGTTTCGTGGGAGCCAAGGCAGTTTTGTGGATGCTCACCTTACTAGACCTGGATGGAGGTGGGTGGTCCTTGGACTTCCCACAGGGCAGAGAACCCTGATTGCTTTTTGGGCTGACGAGAGAGGGGGACTTGACTGGGGGAGGGGGAGGGAAAGGGGAGGCGGCGGTGGGGAAGAGACAGAAATCTTTAATAAATAAATAAATTAATTAAAAAAAAGAATTCAGACTTACTTGGTTTCTTTTGTCAAACTCTTGTTGAGACTTTAGATGGATTGCCCATGATTTCTTCTTCCCAAACCTTAGGACCGTTCACAGTTCTAAATCCAAGTTTTAGAAACATCTAAAGACTTTTCAAAGCTCTCTTTACCGTCCTCTTGCCTTGTGCCCTCTCTTTGTTGGTTCTTAGTGTACTTTGCTGATGGCCTTCCCAACAGAAGTGTAGGCAATGTGCAGGGCACTGTAAAAGTGTGGACAGTAAGATTGTCTGCAGTCATCATCTGCTTTTAGAAGCTAGCTAATTACCTGAGACTTTTAATCCCTGTACCTCTTTCTCTTTTCCACTTGCTGTAGCAAGAGAAACACCCAGAGACTAAAGGCTGTGTCCACTTCAACAGTACTTCCAGCTAGCTGAATCTAATTGGCTTAGGAAAATGACCAGAGATTTAATAGGCTTCCTGGATAATGTGTTCTAGGAAAAGAGAAGACATTTGCCCCAAGAGGAGCATTATGCTTGAAAGAGATGGCAAAGCAAGTAAGCGTCTCAGCATTGAATCTGCCTTCCTATTTTAGTATCTGAACATTTCTTATTTTCAAGATTCTAGTCTCTCTATGTAAAGCATTTTGACCTTGCTTTGACAATCTTTCTGCCTCACTGTGGGTATTCAGGATCTTCTATGTGGCTTATCCTAAACTGCAGGAAAAACACAGGAAGTACTCTTCTACTTCAAATCAGCTTCTTTGTGCCATTATGCAATATGTATATTCTCAAAAAGTCATTCATTCCTAGTACTGATTATGAAGAGAATTGTTGGAAACTTAAGAATTTCCAAAAGAGGATTTCATGTCATGTGATTCTATGCCAATTACAATATTTGTCTGTCCCTGGGCTCATCAATCACAGGGCAATTCTTTTTAAAATGTCCAATATTCATCGTAACATTTTTCATTCCATAATTTGTAAGAAATCATGAAGTACAAGCTAGCCCTATATATTTCATGTCCACAGAGTTCTTAAATGTATTTGCATAAAGCATCATTAATCCCCTTGGAGGGGTGAAGCAAAGGTATATTTGGAAGCTTACTCACCCAAAGGCACCCAGGTAGTAAAGCACAGACCATATGTTGATGCCCATTGTTAGATTTGTATCTTTTCACCTTTCAGATTACAGGGTCAATGATTACAGGACTTTGGTGAGGTCCTCCTGAGACAGGGATGAGACAAAAGGACACATGTCAATAACGGAAATACCGCACTATGTTAAGGCAAGTACTTTTCAGCAAAGCTCTGCTTACTACTGTGTTCCATATAACTTGACGTTTCTTTCTGGCCACCTTGCTACAAACTGTAAGGTTATGTCCCCACTATGGTCTCTTTCTCTCTCCTTCTGTCTTTCACATTCTCCCTTATTAAATTTTTATTTATTTATTCTTATCTGTGTGAGACAGGCTCTTAATCGATAACCCAAGCTATCCTTTATAAAACACATGGCGATTCACATGACATGCCTCAGCTGTCCAAGCGTTGATACTGTTTTTATTTGAGGATTTTTCTTCTCCTCTTACTAGATTGTAAATTCTCTGAAGGCAGAAGGACTTGTCTGACTTATTTGGTGCTGTATTCCTGGTGCTTGGGATGCTACATAATGCACAGAAAAGGTTCCGAAACTCTTTACTTACCGAAAAAATAGGAATCATTCCATCCAGACCGTAGAGCATTCAAGAATACCAGAAAATGTTTCTTTGGGCTGTATGCACTCTAAAGAATAAGAAGCCTTTTTCTTGTATTTGTTTTCAGTAGGCAGTCAATAATTAATGTAGATCTCTGTGTGTTTCTTTGGGACTGAATGGCTGTGGGAAATGGGTGAGACAGAAACCTCTGTCAATAAAAATAATTACATAATTTCCCTTTCCCTTTCCTCCCATTCCTTCCCTGTTCTTTCCCATTTGTTTCCTCTTATAATCAGGGACTTTTTCTTTAGTATGTGTATGAGTAAACACACACACACACAATGTGTATGTCCTTATTATGGTTATTATAGTCTCTTTACCTCTCCTGGTATTCTTTCTATTCTCCTTTACTTAATTCTTATTTTTTTTTTTGAGACAGATTCTAACTCTGTTACTTAGGCTAGCTTTAAATATATGGTAAGCCACATGACCTACCTCAGCTGTACAAGTGTTGCTACTGTACTGAGGCATGGCATTCATCTCTATTTTTTATTAGTTGAGGATATATAAACATAAATATATAACTATAACCTTACTGGTCCATTTAGTGCTAATGCAAGTATATACTTATATAATTTCAGGACTGAACACTTGATATTGGACAGCTAGTTAAGGGTCTCATCCCTGGGGAAGACTATTTCTCCTGTTCTCAATATTTCTTATTTGCTTGTAGTTCTTTCTGCCATATTCTTTATCACATCTCAACTTACAGAGGTGTCTGTAGTCACGTCTACCATTGAGAGACATCTGTTTCTAGAAATGATCATTTTAGAAATGGGAACTTAACGTAGGGAAAAAACCTCTCTCTTTGCTGTAGGTGAAGTAATTAACCAGACCCGTGGGTTTATAGTTAGGTGCAGATAGAGAAGTAGAAAAGGGTGGGCTACATGAAAATATGTAAATAGGAAATGTTTAATTTCATTTTGAAGGCCTGGAAGACTGTTTGAAGTTAACCATAAATGAGAGGATTTCTTCATAATCCACAAAAGCCGTTTTAAAATCCTAATTACACACACTCTTAAAGAAGTGCCAAATGGCGATTATTTGAAAAAAGCTAGGGAGAAACCAAATATAGACAAAGGACACTTATTTTTCTATGTCAAAAACAAGGAAATATCCACCTAGTTAGATTCCATCACAAAACATATCTCTTTTCATTTTTATAAAGTCAGTCATTGTGATAATTTTTTCTTTCTTTGACTCTGATAATATAAAACAATGATAACTTTGACTTAAAGTATGGTACATACCATCCTTGATTCTGTGGCTAATTAACAATATCAAAAGCCCAAGCAGGATTATTCTGCAGCCTTTTTATCTCTGCATGATGAGAAACTTCAAACAACCTCACATCTTCCATTGCCAGTTGGGTGTCATGTATAAACTGAGCAATAGTAGTAACTGTTCCCACTAAAACTATTATGGCTAAAAGAAGATAATCAGCCATTTAACGATCTAATGAGAATGGTGCCACTCTCCCATATATCATCAATATTATTAGTACCAGAATGCTGTTCTGCCTTGATGCCAAACAAGAGACTTCTTTACCTAAACACCACTCATGCAACTATATATTTATAATTTCTGCACACATACACACAGGGTCACAAACAATTATTTCACAGTGGTCTCATTATCTGCTTTTCCTGATATGTTATATTATATGCTGGTTATGAGACCATATTGTACTTCCTTTCTAAAGTTCTAGTTTGATGTCATGATAGTTTGAAAAGCCAAGGAACTGCTGAAAATAATGAAGGCTTTTAAGTGAAATACTTCTAATATTCCTTATCATTTTTTCAGTGAAATTCTTTTAAGAGGATAAACACATTATCATGTCTAAAAAACTTATGCTGCGTATCATCAGATGGCATATTGAAGCTTTGGAGGGGCTTGGATGATATTTTAGTGGGTAAAGAGCATGCCATGCAAGCATGAGTGCCAGGATTCAGATTTCCGGTACCCACATATAAGCTGCTTGGGCAGAATTGGCCTGTTCATACCCTCAGGACTCCAGAGCCAGATACATGGCTCTCAGTGCAAACTGGCAACACAGACTAGTCAAATCAGGAAACTGTTGAGACCCTACCTCAGGAAATAAAGTGGAAAGCAATTGAAAGAATCAACCTTTTATATTCACACACAAACACATTTACATGCATTTGCCCTCCTCACATGTACAACACACACACACACACACACACACACACACACACACACACACGAACAACTCTGTCCATGAACCTATCTTTCCAAATGTAAGTAGACAAACACTTCCCTTCTGGATATAATAACCACAGCAAGACTTCATCACACTGCATTGCTGCTGAAAATCAATTCATCCTATAAATGACATCAGTTCTAGTTTTAGTGGATGTCTGAGATAAACCTTTCTTATCTTAGGAATTAATAGTAGATCTGATTTTTTCAATCTTATAAAAGATGAGGAAATATACAAAGAAGTATTTTTAAAGCCCTTTTGAGGCACTGTTGAGAAACATAAATGAAAATCTACAATACAATTTCACAGTATGAGTTCACATGATGTCTGACAAGTGGTCAGTTAGCGTACTTAGCCTAGTATTATATGTAGGAGAATTTGGAGAAAACAAATTATTGATGTGTGACTTCACTTTTACTATAATTCAAGAAACACTGTGACTGTATTTGGAAATAATAGATTTTAAGACACAGTACAATATGTTACAACAGCTCTTAAATAAACTATCGATATAGAGAAAATGTTTTTGTAAAGCTTTTTTTTGCTGTTCCCTCACAGGCTAAACTGTTTTCTCTTTCTGAGTAATTCATTGTACTTGTGAGATAATTTACAGGAAAAACACATCCTCTTAATCACATCACAGAAGCTTAAATAGATTTGTAATACCATTTAAAAAATCAATACTTAGCTTTTAGGTGATGAATTAATTAATAGAGCGTGAATGCTTGAAGTCTGTATTACCCAGCATGCACCTTGGCTTTCATAACATCACTGTCAATGGGAATTGTATACAAAGTAACAGACTGTAGCTGTTTGAGAAGTGCTGATAAAATATTGTCAATCCTTATCTCCCAATGAGATTATACCAGTAAAATCCAGTGGTGGTACACAACTTTAATCCCAGCACTTGAAAGCAGAGACAGGTGGATCTCTATAAGTTCAAGACCAGCCTGATCTACAAAAGCCAGTTCCAAGAGTGCCATGGCTGCACAGAGAAACCATTTCTTAAAAGTAAAACAAAACAAACAAAAATACAAAAAAACCCATAAAACATAATATAATCCTGTCTCTATCTCCTCCTAAATACTGAGATTAAAGGCATGTGCAATCATTGCGCCTCAAGAGATAGACATGCCTGAACTTGGCTGGTGGGCCATGACATTGTGGTTATATACAGATTAATAGAAATGGATTAAATTAAGATGTAAGAGTTAGGCAATAAGAAGCCACAGCTAATGGACCAGGTGATGATTTAGTTAATACAGTTTTCTGTGTGGTTATTTCGGGCTAAGCTAGCAGGATGGCCAGGACAAACAAGTGGGCCCTCACCCCTTGCAACACATTACCAATAGCTTATAATGTTTGGGAGTCTATGGGACTTCACTATCCATCAACTCCAAAAGAGGTAACCATTCATGGCACTCTGCTTTTCCTTTATTAGCTTATAATGTCTAGTAGTGTGATTATAGGGTAACTCCTTTTCAGATACATACATGCATACTTACATTTGTGTGTGTGAGAGAGAGTTTGTGTGTATGTGCAAAATTACAATGCAAAGATGATAAAGGAAATCAATGAAATATGTTTATTCAAGACATTAAAATAGAGTTTGAATACCATTTCCTTTCTTGTTCTTGCTGTATTGCACTGGCCTATAATTTATGTAAGTGCTGAATCAAATTGATGAAAGGTACCAGTGAGATGGCTAGGTGGGTGAACCACACAAATTCAATCCTTAGAATCTACATAGAGGAGGATGGAGTGAACTTATTTCTTAGAATTGATCTCTGACTTCCATGCATAAGCTGTGACATGTGCACACTCGCACATAATTCTCATGGAAAATATAATGAATGTATTTTAAAGAAGAGGCGATGACAACCCACCATCGCAGTGTCATTCCTGATGTTAGGGTGGAAGCTTCTGAGATTTTGCCACTCAGAGTGATTTTAGTTGTCAGTTCTTATATTTGCCTTTTCTCACATTAAAGACACTTTACTTACTCCTGTTCTTGATTCATTTGACTTAGCTGTGCACTTGTGTTTTTGCATCCTTTTTCTCATCCTTGGGTTTTGTTCAGTTGCTTTTGTCTCTGTGTACATACACTGTGCAATCCACATTTCTTTCACCATTATTTATTCAATTTTTATCATGACTTTTTCTCTTTATTTTTCTATGTCTCCTTCAGGGACTACAATTATATTTATTTAATCCTTTACTTATTTATTTATGCTTGAAATCAACCCACAGTTCATTGCTTTTTTTAAAAAAAATTACTTTCCATTGATGAGTTTAATTTTAGTTTCCCTTTATATTTCCTCTCACACTACATTGTCTTCCATTACTTCCATCCTGTGCATCTTTACTGCGGAAGTTGTAGTCATAAGTTTTAGAAGTTTAATTGGAGCCGGGCGGTGGTGGCACACGCCTTTAATCCCAGCACTCGGGAGGCAGAGGCAGGCAGATCACTGTGAGTTCGAGACCAGCCTGGTCTACAAGAGCTAGTTCCAGGACAGGCTCCAAAACCATAGAGAAACCCTGTCTCGAAAAAACAAAACAAAACAAAAGTTTAATTGGAATCTTTAAAATATATGAGAAGAGATAAAAACACAGATTCCACATTTCTCTTTAGGTTTTGGCTCATATGAAAAAAAGTTTTAGAAATGGCTTTAGTGTCATTGGGTGATGATGGCATTTGGCTCAGTTGCTGTCTTGGTTTCAGTTAGAAATTTCTTTAGAAATTATGTTATTTCTTTGCATGCATGTGATTCTTCAAATGGCTGCTGGACAATGAGAGAAAGATTAGAGAGAGGGGGGATGGATGGTAGTATTTCTTCATGTCTATACATATTCTTGATCTGCAATCTAGGATGCAATGAAATTGTTCTAGCTGACTATCACAAAGCTGAAACTGAAGCCAACTGTTCCCACTACTAATGCAGGATACACCTGAGGAATTTACCCTAAGCCTGGTCTGACTGGTGGGAGCAGTCACTTAGCCAGGCTATTGGGAACACCAGCAACTCATCTTCTTATTTCTGTCAAGTGGTTCAGCATCATTGCTCACAGGTCTACACTTTTGTAGTGGCCAAGGGAATCTACGATAGACTTCTGGAGTTCTGTCCTTTGGTAGTATTCTACTTTTCCTTAGTCTGCTCCATGGACCACTTGGCAATCCTGGACTCCAAGGTTCATGGTTCACAGAAGCATCTCTTCCATTCAGGGAGAAACATCTCCATTTCTCCCTGCTGGAATCTAAACTCTTTCCTGAGACAATAGGCTAGAGTTTTGTAAGATTAATCTCCTTCTACATGGCTCTCACCTACTTGTAGGGTTTTGAAGTTATTTTGTCTATTTACCTGGCAGTGTGTGCTGTTGTCTCAGGTAGGAAGGGTTACCTGATTATTATTTTATGTTGAATGGAACAGTTAATCTCTTCCAATGGAATTTTAGCTATGGACTCTATTTAATCTCTTTTAATAGTTACTCTAGTGTAGCAACTTTTAGATTCGGAAATTAATAAAGATATTTACTACTTGCTGACGGATAATAAAGGTAAGATACTTAATACTTTCCTTTTTATTTGAATGCTACCTTACTCTCACACATATCCGATCTCATTTGGATTTTCCTACCAGTGTAGTTAATGATATTATTTATACAATGTTGGTTTCTATTTACCCAATAGCTTAACATTTATTTCCCTATTCAGTTTGAAAATATTTTAGTCATAACATAGGCACAACATGGTATTTAAGATAGAATACATGTCAATGAATTCAATCATTTTACTTCTTCCCTGAGTGTACTTATGACCAATTGTAATGAACAAATCAAGAACAGTAAGATGTTAACAAGACAACAATAATAAATAAAATATAATGATAATAACAATATTCTGCAATAAAAGTTTGCCCCTTCAGACCATTTGAAGTGAAAGAAAGATGACTCACTAAAGGTACACTTAATGCAATACCATGATAACCAATCTCATCAGAGAGACTGCTCCAAAATTACTATTGCACCTCTAGCATACATGATGTCAATACACTGGAGCAAGCAAGGATTTTATGTCCCTGGAAGTACAGAGAAAGATCACAAAGCTATCTCAGAACAACATTCAACTTCAAACTTACAATTTTTTTAAATTTATCTTTGATATTTTTAACACAATTTACCAAGAATACTCAAAACATAAACAATGAAGCTGCAGGGAACAGTGAAGGGATTATTGTACTTCAATATAAGCATATTATTATCATTATTAATTTTACCACACACTGAATGTAATATGTTCAACAAGCACTTTACTGCTGAGTTGCATTCTCAGCAAATAAGCAGAGCTTTGGAGATGACTCATTATATAAAGTTCTTAAGAGATACTACGTTTATGTACAAGTGGAGAGACCAAGAAAGACATTCCATGCCAACTACCTGCCTCCACATATACATACACACACACACACACACACACATATATATATATATGCTCCGCCAACACATGAAAAAAGTAAAGGTAGATTATTTTTAACTGAGGTTGCCAAAAAAGAGTTGAAAGAGGGGAGAAATTAGAAGAATATAAGTAACAACGGGAAGAAATTCAAGGAGCAATGGGAAAAATACAGAATATCCAAGACTATAGTAGCTAGAATAGTTAGCTTCAAAATAGAAGTGAGAGAAGGAGGGCATGGAAATGTAATTTGGATAAAAGCTCATGATCAAAAAGGTTGAAGGTTATTTTACCTAATGGAAACTATTTTCTCACTTAATGTGTTTCCCAAATACTACATAAAAGCTATTAGAAGCAGCTGGAATGTTGGCAATAGGATAAGGAACTAAATCCTGAATAATTTAATTGCAACAGCTGCAGTCAAATTTATAGCTATAAATAGCTAACTAAATTATTTAAGGAAATGAAAACTTTGGGGGGATGAGTTCATATGATTCCAGAAGAAAATACCCCTTATACACTTGCATATTTTCTTTTAGCTCACGTTTTCAGAAGTGGAGAACCTTGGTCTTTTGTTACATCATAATAACCAGGTCTACAGTTTGATCAGAGGTGTTTTTATAGCTGTGATTTGGTATATTGGACAAAAGTTCCTAGTCTTTCCAAACTAGAGTGCAAGATCTTCATCTCTCCAAGTACAGTTAAGATGGAATGTGACTGGTCTTTCTAACTTGGAACCCTGGAAATGCAATTTTGAGTTTCATTCTACAGGAAATTTCAGAACATGGTACCACACCTCTGTCAAGATGTGGAATTATGTCATGTAAGGTGAATTCCTATATGAATCAAACACAGAGGACACTTTTATAAGTACAATGTGCCACAGACTTCACTAAGATTTCAGACACGAGTTAAGTTTAAACCATCTTTTTGACATTTAAAATTTATATGATTTTTTAAACTGATAACCAACACAAGTTGACATCCTTGACTCATTAACAAGAAGGTTTATGTTTTAAAAATAGATTCACTGATATAGAAAAGAGTCCACAGCAATGAATATTCAATTACCGAGTCACTTAAAGTCAAGGTTCTAATACAAATATAATAATGGATGAATTATAGACCAAGTAAAAATCAAACCAGGTGGAAAATATTCTTTCCAAAATTTAACAGTACAAGAAAATCTGTGTCTTATTCCCTGTTCTACTGATATTAAGAGAGACACCATAACCAAGACAACTCTCATAGAGGAGAGCATTTAATTGGTGGCTTGCTTACATTTTCAAAGGCTTAGTCTATTATCTTGTTGGCACAGAACACAGTGGCAGGGAGCAAGGAAGCAGGCAGGTGTAGTTGTGGAGAAATAGGTAAGAACTACATTCTTCTCTAAAAACTTGGAGAGAGAGAATGTGAGCCTGGTATAGACTTTTAAATCCTAAAAGCCCACCTTTAGTTACACACTTCTTCCAACAAGGTCACACTTTTTAATCCTTTCAAATTGTGCCACACCCTAGTGATTAAGCATTCAAATATATGACCCAATGGCAACCATACATATTCAAACCACCATATTCTTCTCTCTGGCCCCCATATGCTTATAGTCAAATCATAATAAAAATTAACTCCATCCATTTTCAAAAGTACCCATAGCCTTTCAGGTTTAGCACTGTTTAAAATTCCGAAGCCCAAGTCTTTTCTGAGACTCAGGACAATCTCTTAACTGTAACCGTCTGTAAAATAAAAATCAAAAAGGAAATCACACAATTGCAGCATACAATGGAATATAATATACATTATGATTCCAAAAGCGATGAAGAAGGATAGGGAGAAAATACTGGATCAAGGCAAGGCCAAAACTCAGCAGGGTAAATTCCAAATTCTGAATATCTATGTCTGATGTCAAAGGACTCCAGATATCTAACTTCTTTTGGCTTTCTTGAATACTACACATTTCTCTCTTGGGTTGATTCCACACCCAGTCTGCAGTTTTTTTTTTTTGTTTGTTTGTTTGTTTTTTGTAAAGCGTCTCATGACTAGCCCTACCGTTACCTAACCTTTAACCGCAACCCCTAATGCAAACCCTTATTCTACACCTGTGTCTTCTACAACTTGGGGTCTTCAACACAGTCCAGGCTTCACCTTAATAGTTTTATGCAATGGTCTCTCTAGGCCTTCAGGTAGGCACCCCTGACACATCTGACCTTTGAAGCTTTCCTTGACCATGGAGGGAGATTCTACAATCCCTTTCTTATATCTTTGACTGTAAAGCCAAACCTGTCATTATAACTATTATGCCAATATGACAGACAGGTCTCTCACCGCCTCTCCTCAAAATCCTTCTTGATTAATTATTTTTCTGCTGCCAAGATTAAACACTGTGGCCAAAAGTGACTAATGAAAGAGAAAGTTTATACTGCTTTATGTTTTCAGAGAAATAAGAGGCTATCTCATGATCAGGAGGCAGGGTAGGAAGTAACTAGCCCGGCAGCAACAAAAAGGAATCAAAAGCTCATTTTTTTCAAATAGAAGAAGGAAGCAGAAAGTGCAAAGGGGAAGTAGGGTGAGAGTATAAGCATTCAAACAATTCCCAGTTGCGTACTTCCTCTAGCAAGTTTCCACCCCTCAAAGGTTCCATAAACTCCATAAATGGTGCCACCAACTGGGGACCAACTGTTTAAATACCTGAGCATTTTCATTCCTCCTTATGAAAACAGCACACTTAGATTCTACTAGTACATAGAGACCCCAATTTGAGAGATGCATAATAATCAGAAGCAGATACATGCTTGAAACAACACAACACTAAGAAAAAACACCAAAGAACCAATAAAAGTGTAGAAGTGCCAGGTGGATCTGTCTCCCTGTTTCCTTAGACTCTCCTTGCTGTACCCAGCATTTGCTCCAGCTTCACAAGGTTAGGCAGATGTGTCCTACTCTAAGGTCAGTCAGTTTGGGTTGGTTTTGATCACACAGTAGCCTCTGGATTCTCACGGGAAATATCTATTTCAGTATTAGAGAGAGTTGCAGGTCCTAAAGTTGAAATCTAGTACTGGAAGACTCACTCTATAGCCCAGTCTGGCCTGAAACTCTATATAACATTGATAAGATGGCCTTTAAACTTTCAGTAATCCTCCAGCTGCAGTTTTGTGAGTGTTGCAATTACAGGAATCAGCTGGTGGTATTCTGATCTCTGGGAGATTTTACACACCTAGATGCTAAATTATTTAATCATCTTCTATTTTAAGTAGCTATAATACTTTCTGTATCTGGAAGAAAATTCGCATTCAACAGGTAAACAGTAATAAAGATTTTCTTTGGTGTGTAAACACATGCTGTCTGGAATCGAGAAAATCCAAGTATTAGTCAGTAATAGAATCCACAGGAAAATAAGAGTTAGCAGTGCATAGTAATATGGATCAGTTGGAAATTAGAACTGTACTAGTGTTAATACTTAGGTAGATCATAAATTCATAGCATGTAGTGACAATAAGAGTTAGAACGTGATAAATAATACTTTGCATTTGTGCAAATAAAAAACAAAACCACAGGAAAAATTTCACATATTTTACAAGTAAGCTATAGCATGTACTTTGTAATATGCACATACATGAGAGAACAGATAGGAGTAAGAATCAAGTGTGGACTGAGAAGGGGAAATGATTTTTATTTTAGAGATTAATGTTGATGGTCAGTGAGAGTCCCACCTTTCTACATCTGCCCACTGCTTCTCACTGTGTTCTCAACTCTAAAACTTAGTGTAACACTTTCGTCCTTCTCTTCCCCTTTCTCATCTTTTCCTTCATTTTTCTTTTTATCTCTTTATTTATACACACACACACGGGGTTGGATGGTCAATTTACCATTCTTTGAGTCACAGTTCTGCAAAGGAGATATATTTACAGAAATATATTGTTTTTTAAACTACAAGAGGAGTAAAAACATTTAACTATTGCTCTACCTCTCCAATTCTATAGAGGTCACATTTTTTGAAGGCTCGTTAAAAACAGGTATTTAACCCACTTATTCCATATGCTCTTAGATTCTATATTTCTGTTGTGCATGAACTAAAATTAACCTGTAATATATTCTGTAATAGACAAGTTTCCAGGAGAGAATTTTCCTAAATTAAATTAATTTATAAAAAATTAAGACCTCTGAAAAGTGCTGCTGTACCAATAGTGATGCAACATCAATAAGGTCTCCACAGTTTTTGGCTTTGGTGTCAGTGTGCCAGACACAGGGGCATAAAGTGACTCTTCAGTATGGTTTCTGACCTCCACTTCAACTCCAACTTTCTGGGGAAGTTTTTCGAGTTCTTCGGGTTAGCTCAGTGAGAACTCTGTCTCATAACTCACTTTAGATCTCACAAGCTCATGTGCAGAGTGAGAAGACTCCTCTATGGTCATCCACAAAGCATAGAGCTTTCTCATGCGTTTCAGAGAAGCTTTACCTTAGACAGAAAATTATCCTTAACTTTAGATAATTAAGCAGTTATCTTAACTATTAAAAATAATACAAGTTACTGTTGAAAAATATTGTCTATAAAAATAGCATTCAGTAGCACCAATTGGTAATAATAGCAATGCTAAAAAACACAGTGTGTATACATAAATACATACATACCTACATATATATATATATCAAGGAAGACAAAGAGACACAGAAAAGTATGATACATATGTATATATACATACAAACACACATATAGGTAGGCTATTTTTTCTTATTTTGACCCAGAGAATAGACATTTATAAATGGCTTTATTGCTTAATCTTCAGTGAGGTCTGGCTGTTGTGTGTGTGGTATGAATGTAAACTGAGAGCGAGAAGCACCAGGTGTGTTTAATTAAAGCACTTTAAAGAGCAGGATCATGTTTTACTACTAAGTTGCATTTTCAAAACTATATTTAGCCGATCTAATGTCGTGTCATGGTTGCAGTAAATAAAAGTCAAGATGACTGAAAGCAGACCTGTCTCATGGGTTAATGTTCCTGCTGCCTGATTGCCATCCCCACCCCTGAAACGACTCAGTTATTCACATGAAGCCCTTGCCAGAACCTTGACAGGTTCCTGCAGTTATTCCTTTTTATGCAACAGAAAATTTGCTTTGTTTGAAAACTTTGCTTTGGAATTTTATTAGTCCCAATCAAGCTGAACATCAGAACTAACAAGGCACCGGGCCAATTATCTCTACCATTGTTTCTGGATTTTTCTGAAGTACGACACCAATCAGAGAAACTTAAACAGAGGGCATGGGAGAACTGTGAGGTCTACTTGTGAATGTGCTGCCTCTTCAGTATTTACTTGCTGGTTCTTGGCATCTAAGATGAACCCGTAGGAAGTGTCCCAAATATGCATCAGAGTTGTGTGGAATCGTTATGCAATACAACTATTTTTAGACTTTCTAAAGTTATGAGAAATTAATGAATCTTAAACTTGAAAACCCAGGCAGGCATAAAATAAAGAGTAGGTACAGTTAATTTGGCATTTTGTACTGCAGTGTATAAGACGTCAACCCTGATCCAATTAGTGCTTGCTGTTATTTTCTGAAATTTACCCAAATGCAGTGGTATACAAGTTACAGTTTAAACAGTCCTTGAGACATTTTACCTATTATGTAAATTTCAAAATTGAATTATTTCTATAAAAATATTTATATCAAACTCCTAGAACTTCATGGAGATACTTTCTCTCACTATTCCAACTAGGTCATAGACCCAGAGTTCTACTCATGGTATTTATTGTAGACTAAATGTTTATGTATTCTTCCATTCATAAGTTAAATATAAGTCCCAATATGAAAGATGGTATTTTAGGAAGTGGAATATCTGGAAGATAAATTGGATTAAAAAAAAAAACATAGGCGCTCCCTGGTGATAGATGCAAATATATAGCAAAAAGACAGATGCCAAAGAATTGGGGTGTAGTCCTCAACAAAGACCAATACTCAGGCCCCTCTGTCTCAGAGTTAGCAGGCTCTACATATGGGATGTGTCAGTTTCTATTTGGGTATTTTATACAGAAGCTCCAGATGACTAAGATGGTATATCTGTGTGTATATGTAACACTAAAAACCAATAATAGAGGTACTCAGACTACATTTTAATGCATAAAATAATATATATCTGCAAAGGAGTTAACAAAAATTTATCTATTTTCTGTTCATTAACATCTTGCTTATTCCTTAAGAAAAATCCCAAACACTGTCTCATCTCAAAGTCTCTCTGTTTTGTGTGTAGACATGTGCATGCTTTGTTTCTTATAAGGATCTGCTTTTTTTTTCCTAATTATTTTATGCATACTCTCTGTCTCCTAATTAACTAGCAAACTGCTAAGTCGAAAGTAGGCACAATATTTTATAACTTCCTGACATCTAATTAAGATATTATAAATTCATGCCTTTCAATATGACATCTCTTTAGGGATCCAACATATAGTGTAGCAAATACCAGATCAAATATAAAACACCACACTTATAACCTAAAAATATTGTAGGCATTGATAAACTATAAATGGAATGACACACTCAACGTTGGAAGAAGCTAAACCTTAACATCTCTTATAGGATGTTAAAGAAACTGGTGAGCTTGCAGCAAGGGACCTTGTGCCAAGCCACTACTTGGCAACAAGGAAATGAAATCATGACAGATTAAATTCAAATAGTAAAAATAACCATAGTGGTTTTGAAATAAGTACGCTTCAAAGGTCTGAAAAGATACAAAAACGAATAGTCCCTCCGAAAAAGAACAAAAGTTGTAATCCAAAACCAATCCTAAAGAAATAAAGAAGGTGAAGTGTGTGCTTACACACACACACACACACACACACACACACACACACACACACACACTTCCATTAGCTTTCTCTCTTTTTTTTTTGAGACAAGATATCGCACACCCACGCTCACCCACAACAATTTGGTAGCCCAAGATGACCTTGACCTCTGACCCTCCTGGCTCTACCTACCAAATGAAGGGATTACAGGCACACTACCAATCTAGGAAAATAGAGCAAAGCAAAGTGGGAGGGAAAGGAAATCACAACCCCTATACAAAGATGTGGTGGACTCAAATCACAGAATATATAGACCTAGAATTCATCACGGGGTATTAACAATATTAAATTCTTCTCATGTAAAGGGGAATTGAAAACAATCTACCAATCTACCTGTCTGCTATGTAAAAAAAAAAAAAAATATATGTAAGTACACAAGGTGCCAAAAAAATTTAAAGAATAGAACACTTCAATCAGTTACCAAGAGCCTTAGCACACCAAAACCAGAAATTAGGGCAGAGGTGTGAGAGAAATGAGTTCCTTGGAATCAGATGAAGATTCTCACGGGAGCAGAACAACGTGGAAATCAACCGGCATACTTAACACTGCGGTGAAACACAAAGCGGACACAGGACTGAAAGGAAAGTCACAAGTCCCTGCAGACCTCAGCTTAGCTGTTGGTAAACTCTCCATGTTTCTCCCAGGAACAGATATACAAAGCAGCTATGCAACATGCAAATTATGTGGAAGTATTTAACAAAAACTATGCTTTTTCATTTACATTAAATATTTGGAAATAGTGTACAGATAAATCTTAAAACTTCAAATAGCCCCAGAACAATGTTTCAAAAATGCAAAGGATTAGGTCTTTGAAGACGGAGCAAATCAGTTCATGAGACCTTGTCTGAAAAAATAAGATAAGGAACAATTTAGGAAAATACCAGTGTAGTAAAACTCTTGCCTTTATACACGTATGTGTACAGACAAAACCCCACACATCTGCTTACACATAAGAACAGATTACATTAACACACAAATGCAAATGATTAATATCTCACAGACCGCCATTTTGTCTTTCCCATAGTGCTTAGCTCTCCACTGGGAACATTATAGCTACCCGGATGTTATTGAACAGCAGACAATTTTACTCTAAAAGATACATTATATTCTAAATTTCAGTTTTTACTGCTTTATATTCACGGAGCTCAAAAACTCCCTTTCAACAAACAGAAGTCCTATGGGGTAAACAGAAGAAAACGAATGGGAAAAAACTCAACAAAACCAAGCAACCTTTTACAATATTTAAAAAAAAGCTATATGCTGTTATTACTTTTTCAGTAGCACTGAGAATGCAGAAAACAGCTAAAAGTAATAAAAATAGAATAACTGTCTGAAAATTGCAATTCACTTAGGCATCATTGTTATTCATTATTAATATTAAAATTTTTAGTTTAATATTTAAGCAATTGCATTTTTGTTTTAAATGAAAATTTACCAACTCTGCTCCCACTATAGGAAGAACACTTGTGAAAGCAGGCAACTGGTCAATACTCAGAATATATGCCTTTATGAAAAATTTATCTGAAATTTTCCCATAGGAACACAGTTTAAAGTTATACTTAGCTGAGTGAGAACAAAGCCAATTTTTAAATAAATTAAATACTTTACAAAAACTTGTTTCGAAGAAACACCATATCAATATTGGCATTATTTGATATATTATTTATTGTGTCTTCTCTATATATTATATTCTAATCACAGATGATTGATTTAACTGTTGTTCTAATAGTAGATTTTATTTTTAAATGCAAAAGTTTAAACTCACACAAATACTCCCAGACACTTTTATGTGTTATGCATGTAAAGTAAGATGGTAAATGCAAACACTTTGAACATTGAAATTGTTTCAAAGGGTTTGTGCCTTTCTCACATTATTTCTCTGGTCACTCAAGTAATTCAGGTCTCACGACAGATTGAATATTTTATTATATGATAATTTTTTTCTCTTATCCAAAACATCAGGATAGCTAGAAATTGAATTTTAGACATTATTACCTGAGGGCTTTTGATAATGCATGACTATAGCTATTAATCTTAAGTATATTATATATTCAGAATTATCAAATGCACTTACTATCAAGAGGGCAATTCAAAAGCAAGGAGGTGGGGAAGGTATTCTAAGAGCTAGCTTATGTGCTTGGCATGGTGTCCTATGTCTAAAATTCTAGTACTATGCAAGTGGATGCAGGACCATGAGGACTTAAAGGCCAATCTCAGCTTCATAATGATTTGAGACCAGCCCAAATTACAGAGACTTTTTCAAAATGAAAAGTTAAAAATTAAACCAGAAAAAAGAAAGAAATAAAAATAATGAATTGACAAAACTATACACAAAATGTTTATATACCATGTAGTATAGAATGCAAATTCAATAAATTGCAGTTGAAAATTAGTAGCTGTTTTATATTCTTTTATTTATTGCTATTTTATATTATTCTATTTTATTTATTATGATTATTATATTTTTATTTTCAGAAGCAAATACTCTAACACTATATATTCAATATTATGCCAAAGTACTTTAGCTTGGGAAATACTAAAAGTATTAAACTATTTGTGAAAATTTTGTCATTAAGAACACCCTTAAAGGAATACAAAATATTTGTTCAGAAAGCAATTTTTGTTACAAAGGTAGTAGAAGTTTTAATCAACACATTCTTAACTGTGTTTTTATCTATTTTTAAAATGAAGAAATCCTTGCAAGTAACATTGTCTTTTGAGCGTGCTACTGAACAGATCTGGTTGGGGAAAGTCGTGCTGAATTTATGTTTATCTTATTTTCTCACATTTGGCTTCTAGGCCATGCTCTTTAAGTTTTGAACTGACATATACAAACTCAACCTTCCTGAGTATTTCTACAAACACTACATATTTCTTAGTACAAATGAAAACAACTCTGGTTTAAAGGGTAAACAATTATTTCACAATAGTTAAACTGTGAAAGCACTTACAACTTTGATAAGGATTTACAGATCCTCAGCAATTCATAACAAATTTCTTGCAGCAAGAATTAGCAGATAACTTAAAGGTGTTTCCCAATGAAAAAATAAGAAAAAAAATTGGAATTACTGTCTGCTCTCAAAATAACGTTTTCTTTAATACAAATTCTAATAACCCCATGAACTGATTTATTCTTTTAAAGACAGAGTCATGTTGGTAGAAGCTTCTCATTCATTCCTGGTCACCAAGATCCTAAATAATCACAGAGGGACTATATTATTTGCAATACTGTTTGGCTGATAACTTAATTGTATTGCTAGCTAGCTCTTATATCTTAAATTAACCTATTTCTACTAATCTGTGTATAGCCACGTGGTTGTGGCCTAACAGTGAAGTTCCATCCAGCAACCAGCATCTGACTCTTGTGGCAGTTACATGGCTTTCCCCTGACTCTGTCCACTCTCTGGCCATATCTCCTCCAGCCTGACTATATTCTGCCCTGTCATGGGCCTAAGAAGCTTCTTTATTAGCCAGTGATAATGAAACACATTCACAGCACACAGCAGGGAATCCCACATCACCTCCCCTTTTCTGTTGAAATAAAAAGGAAGGTTTTAACAAGCAAGAATTACAGTTATAATATTTATATCTACTTTATCTTTTTCATAACTAAAGAACACTATATTTATAACTACCTATTCTTCAACTCCATCAAAGACCCCAGAACAATATAATATTGCCTAAGTTAACAGGAAGTGCATTATAAGCAACTTCCAAAACTCTAGAAATGACAGAGACATCTTGCTGCCTGGATAGTTATCCAAAGTTCTTCTGTAACATTGGGGCATCGAATCTTCAGCTTAGAGGCCCATAGTATCTGGCAGATTTTTCCATGAAGCAGGAAATTTCAAAGCAGTTCTGCCTATATTGGCAGTTTGTCAATCACTTTCTTCTGTGTCCTGCAGAATGTCTAGCAGACTCTTTCATGAATCAGGAAGACTGAAGAACTGTCTCACCTTCTTTTGTCAACTTCAGCAGTCATTTTTCTGTGGATCCTACATGTCCAGTTCATACAGCATAACATCAAGCAGTCCAGGCAAGAGCAGTTTCTTGCCCAAATGTCTAACAAACTCCATAAGGAGTCTCTTTGATGCTCATCATCCCCCTGCCCTGTGGGAAGCCCAGACTCTCCCCCCCCCCCCCCCGCTACATCCAGGCCTAGGAAGCTTTACATCCAAATAGACTAGGGTCCCAAAAAGCCAGTACATGCAGTAGAAACAAGTCGCAGTGCCTTTATCAATGGCTTCTTACTCAGCCCCCATTGTCAGCCACATTCAGAGAGTCCAGTTTGATCGCATGCTCATTCAGTAAAGCTGTGGGGGAAAAAGTTGAGGCAAGGACATTTGAATCTGTATAGTGAAAGAAAATTCACATTATTCTCTGAAAATTTTGGCCTGTAAGCATTTTCCTGATGTCCGTAGATTAGAGCTGCTTTCAACTTTCATCAGAGAATATTTTCTTTTTTTTTTTTCTTAGCTGGGGGCAGCAAACACTGAAGAGACTTATATCTGGCCAAAGTCCTCAGATTAAGTAACTATTGAGTGCTAAGGCCTAAACAACACATTTGTATTCAAAACACTCCAAGGCCAAGAGAACACTACCAAAGAGAGAGTGGTAACATTAAAATCCCGATGATTGGAAGAGTGATAAGAAATTATGTCTTTTTTACATTGGTTTGCTCTTTCACTCATGCATTCCCAGCAGCTATGTTTACCTGCCCAGGGTTTGCACAAAATCAAGGCACTCCACATTCTAGTGTGAATAGAAGAGGGCTCCTGCGGATGGTCCCTTGGTTGACAGGCTATTGACATTACATGGCTTCTGGGATTACGGAGTTACTTTCTGGGAATGTAGTCTCTGGTAGAACGTCTATGCTACTGTTGATGATCACACAACCAAGGGCCAGCAGGCAGAATTTATTTGGACTCAGTGAATTATAAAGAGAGGAAGACATAAGATGTGTAGAAAGAGTACATGAAAGTGAGAATGTAGAGTTGCTTGTGGGTATGAGCAATATAAACAAATCTACATATGCAAAGAGTATGACCATCAAGAGTATGACCTGAACCTAGAGGGGCTCCCAGGTGCCCAGGGGGATGTCCCCAGTTAGTGCCTTGGGCAGCTGAGGATAAGGAACCTGAAATGGCCCTATCCTATAACCACACTGATGAATATCTTGCATATCACCATAGAACCTTCATTGGGCAATGGATGGAGATAGAGACAGAGAACCATATTGGAGCACTGGACTGAGCTCCCAAGGTCCCAATGAGGAGCAGACGGAGGGAGAACATGAGCAAGGAAGTCAGGACCGTGAGGGGTGCACGCACCCACTGAGACAGAGGGACTGATCTATTGGGAGCTCACCAAGGCGAGCTGGACTGGAAATGAAAAAGCGTGGGATAAAACCGAACTCTCTGAACAATGAGGACTGATGAGAAGCCAAAGACAATGGCACTGGGGTTTGATCCTACTTCATGTTCTGGCTTTGTGGGAGCCTAGCCAGTTTGGATGCTCACCTTCCTAGACCTAGATGGAGGGGGGAGGACCTTGGACTTTCCACCTGACTGCTCTTCGGTCTGGAGAGGGAGGGGGGAAGGAGTGGGGGGACGGAGAGTGGAGTGGGAGGAAGGGGAGGGAAATGGGATGATGGGAGGAGGGGGAAATTTGTTTTCCAAGAAAAAATAAATTAAAAATATATATTTTAAAAAAAGAGTATGGCCATCAAGTTATGTAATTATTCTGCAAATATACTTTAGTATGTACATAAATCTCCAATTATTATTCACAAGCATAATAAATTTTATTTAAAGTTTTCTGTTTATATAGTAAATAACCCATAAGTTTTCCTACAGCAGTGCTTGAATAAATATCATGAAAGATTTGAAAAATATTGTAACCATCTTTCTTCCCTCTCTTCAACAAGATTCCCAGAACTCATACCACTGATTGGCCGTGCATTGCTGCATCTGCTTCTATCAGTAACTGAACAGCATCAAGGTCATCTCAGGGTAACCCACAGAGCCTGGGATCATAGGAACTCACAGACACTGGACAAACAGCTAAGGAGAGCACATGGGGGCCAATCTAGGACCTCTCCATATATGTGACAGTTGTATAGCTTGCTCTACTTGTAGGACTGCCAATAGTGGGAACAGGGCTTATTCCTGACCCTTTGGCAAGCTTTTGCAAACCCTTTTCTCATACTGGGTTGCCTTACCAAGCCTTAATACAAGGGGAAGAGCATAGTCTTATCGCAACCTGATATGCCATACTTTGTTGGCACTCATGGGTAAACAGAAACAGAGGAGGAGTGGATTGGGGGCATAAGAGCAGTGGGGGGGGGTAGGAAGAGAGGAGGAAGTGGAAACTGTAATTGGAATGTAACATAAAAATATTTTTAATTAACAAAAATATGTGACATTTTCCTTGTATGTCTCCCCCCAAAACTAGTATAAAATACACTTATTCATCAGTAACTATTTTTATTCATTTTAAAGAGACATTTTCCATCTGCTGTGGTTAAATCAGAGGTTTCATCAAGAGTTCAACCTCTTGAATTTTTCTTCCTACAAATTTCATAACATTTATGACTGCTGACTGCTGGAAGGGGAACTAATGGCCAAATGACACAATCCACTTAGGAAATCTGTGTCCTTGCCCCTTCCTTTCCACACTCCCTCATGTAGATGCACATTTGACTCACTGTTCAAATGATGATAATGGTGGCTGTCCTGATTGGGTTTTTGCCAAGATATGCTAGAATTATCTGGGAAGAGGAACTTCAGTTGAAAAAAAATGCCTCTATTAATCAGATTGTCTCCCTGTGGATGGTGTCACCCCTGTGTTCATGCATTGCATAAGAAAGTAAATTGAGCAACCTTTGAGTAGCAAGCCAGTAAGCACACAGAGCTCCTTCATCACTTCTGCTTCAGTTCCTGTCTCCAGTTTCCAACCATGACTTCCTTTCTTTACTTCCCTCAGTGATGGAGTAAGACCCAAGAGTTATAAGATGAAATAACACATCTCCTCTCCAAGTTGATTCTGGTGATGGTGTTTTATCCCAGCAATAGAAGCTCTAAAATAATGCCCCCTTTAGGAGAATTTCACTCAGATTTCCCTTCAGCTGCTAATGGCACCATAGATAACTGGACTGTCTATTTGAAATCTAGAAACCAAGGGCAATAATAAAATAGAGAGTTGAAAAGATAAAGTGGTAGTGAATTTGTGGTGATTTTTAAAAGTGAACAGTCAGAAGTTTTCTACCCATGATCAGGAGACATTTCCTGTGTAACTACATCTACTAGAATATAAAAAAGAAAAACCATGATTTTAAATACCAAACACATCCACTGTATAAACCCAGAGGCAGTTAATATCTTTAATGAGGACAAAAGCACACAGAAAAACAATTATGTTTCTTTTAAATCATAGTTTACAGCAAACTAATTGAATTTAAAGGTAATTAAACAAGGAAATATCAATTAGATACCTATTGTCTCTCTTGTGTAATTAAAATGTGTTATTACTGATGCTTCATAATTGTTGTTGAGCAGCTTTTTAAATCCTAGCATTAGTTTTCCAGAAAAGAAACTGAAAAGTGTTAGATATTGTCAGATATTTCTCACTCTCAGGTGGTGTTTATAGGAAGTACTTTATAACAACCAAATCCCAACCAACTGAGCTACCATGAGCATCAAGCGATTTGCTCCAAAACATGTTGATTTTTAAGGCAATTGAATCCGTGTCGACCCTGCTTGTTAGGTAACTATATACAGATAAAAAAAGAAATGGGGAACTGAAAAGGTCTGTTTTAATCTCAAAAGGCATTGTATTTTCACCTTCTTCCCCCTTTTTCTAAATGAGTTACCGGGATGTGAACATACCTGAAAGATGCTATACTTCAAAGTTCCAAGTGATCGGACGCTTCATGAATCTCATACTGAGGTTGTACAGGACAAGTCATCTTTAATAGCATGACACTTGGCTGCTGGTGGACTTCTTCATTCTTCAGTGCCCTCATTCAATCTCTTTGATGTATCTTTCCCCTCTCTTAGCACCATAATAGGTAAAGCTTATTCTCATCCATGTTAAAATTGTACTTCACACTGATTTATCACAGAGTATCATGGCAATATCTTCTCTTTTCTGGATTTTAATACCCACGATCTCATTAGTGTTCCTGAAATCCAGAAAATAATATCAGGTACTATTTTAAATATCTTTGAAAATATTTACCAGAGATTCAGAAAGATACTATCACCAAACCTAGTCATATGGGCCTATAATCCCCATCACTTAGGAGGATAAAGGAGGAATATACCAACATTCAAGGTCAGCCTGAACTACAGAGTAGCTACAAAGCAAGCCTAGAAAACTCAGTGAGAGGCTATATCAAAAGTCAATGACAGTTGTTGATGTAGCTCAGTGGTAGATTATTACTCTACAATATAGAGAAAATTAGATTCAATCTTAACTTCATAAAACGATAATTTGCAAAATGAAATTTAAAACTTGACTATATTTCAGAATGTGTGTTTGCACATAGCTTTCAGTACACACACACACACAAACAAACACACATACACACACAAACTCTCAGCCATGAAAGACTGGGAAATAAGTGAAAATGCCAGCATTTTCTGCAGTATGTTCTACTCTTCTTTAAATATGCCCCATGCCACATGTATATCAATTTCTCCTAGAGTTCATTTCCTGTTTATATATAGAGAGGGCACACTACTTAGCATTTAAAGAAGAGTTTGGATAATAATGCCCTGGTGGTTTATCTCCTAAACTGAGAAAACAAGAGGTACAATGTCTATAAGAGGAATCATATTGACCTAATAGAGTCTACATTACCCTATGCAAATCTAAATATTTGTCTTGCCTTCTTGCCTCTTCTTATTATATTTTCTTGAAGGTTTTGGGTAGATTCCTCCCCCAGACCGTCACTGCACTTAGTATCTCTGGTGATTCATCACCCAGTTATTATTATTTGGCTCATTTGGTATGATCCATTCACTGGTGATATCGTATCATAAAAAGCTGTATTTTGGGTTGCTCTTGTCATCACAACTAAGCTAGTGGACAACTGTTCCTTCTGAACAAAACATCCTTGAAGAGATTTTTTTTTATACCAGAGTCATCTTTGTACTTTGCTACCCACAAAGTGAATCGCCATATTTAGGAGGAAAGGAGATGGCCAGTGCAGAGCTACCTACGTGACCTATGCATTCAGAAATTTCGGATTCCTCCCAACTTTGGGATACTGTGGTTTGTCATCTTCTTGAAATTCCACTAAGTGTTTCTAATTTTCTAGAAATTTGCTTATGAACTCAAAAGGGAGAAGTGGTTGCATTCATTTCTTTGTTTTGTTTTGTTTTTGAGAAGCACTTGTTTCGCTGCTGATCTTGTCTCTTTGATAAATCTGTAGATATCCAAGTCAGAAGGACTTCTTAAGAAAATGGTTTTAAAAAACACCTAAAAGAACTTGATTACAATTAGGACTATCAATTACTTTTGTTTTGCCTTTAAATGCTATTTCATTTTCCCAGGTCAGGCTTCTGTTACCCAATGTTAAAATGGATGGTCCCACTTAGCAAAAAAAAAAAAAAAAAAAAAAAATTGGTGTTGTATTGAAACTGGCTACTGATTTTAATTTCTCACTTACTATACCTCAAAAGAACATCTGTACCATTAACCACTTAATTAGCACAGAAATGTCTTTTTCAAACTGTCCCAGAGTACTGTGATAAATTGGGATAGGTAGCTGAATGTACATCCTAATAATAAGCAGAACACACATAGAATCTTTTGATCATCCCTAAAGTCATGTCTTGATTGAGATCAGTCTTTATTTTTAGGCTGTGATCCCCAGCTGGTCTGTGATTCCAATATATTGGACAGGAATAGACATCTAAATAATTGTGAGGCATAAATCAATAATCAACTGGTTTGTTCACTTCTTAGAACATAGATAGGAATTATAAGGCGGTAAAGAGAAATTCTTGCAGCACGGTCAGTCCAGTACAAGTGAAGGCCTGTGGGTGAGGCTGGCAGACCTGAATAAGGACAGTAACAAACCTGAAAACTAGTGGGCTTTATTACCAGACTTTTGAAGTCAGAGATGTATGGTGCTAAGCATTCACTCTAGAAGTTTATTGCTTTAACCTGTAACCAATTCTGGCCCTGATACTTGGCAGCAATTATAATTCCTTGGCTTAAAGTAGAAGCAGCAGCGGACAGACTCAGGCAGCAGAAGGCAGTACCTGCTAATGTTACAGCTCTCACAAAAACCTTGAATTATGGGAATCTCAGCCACTGTAGCAGCTGCTATCGCTCCCATACCTAAGTATCAGGTTTTGCCATCTGTGGCTGGCGCGACAGACCTAGACCTAGGGTGCCTGAAACCTTTGGTCCTTAATTGCTTGACAGCATCCTGGAACTTGTGAAGCAACTAGGGTCCACAGTTTCTCACCTTCACCACACAGCCCATTGTCTTCTTTACTTCTGCTTCCCATTATTTTGGCTGCCAATGCTCTCTAAAACGACCCCATTGCCTTGTCTTCACTACTGCTGCTACAAAAGTGGATGCTCCTGTCCCCAAAGCTAGAGCGTGGCTACTGCTTTTGTTATCCTGTCTTCCTCCTGTCAGCTCATCCCATTCTACCAACATGAAAACACAAAGAAGACAGACAACAAATAAAAGTCACCTCTACAGAAACCTTGTATTTGACCCAATAGCTCTCCCCATATGACTGGAAAAGTGAAATAAATTGATCTTTATTCAAAAGAAGTAGTTTGTGAGAACCAATCAGAGGTCTTCTACTGGGTTTAGAGTAGATGAGATGCTTCCCTGGCCTGGGTGAGAAAGGCTGAAGGGTGTCTACCAAATTCTGTCCTTAAGAATACTGCTTTTAAAGGCCTATGCCAACTGTCAGGAGCATGTCTGCAGCCATGGTTACACAATCCCTCTCCTTGAAGCTGTTCCAGTATCCTTTCCAGGGACTGTAATGTGACCAAACAGTTGTGCTGCCATGATGTAGTCTTGCTGATATTTCTAGACTCAAAGTGTCTAGGATACAAAGAAAAAGTCTAATAGCTGCCAACTAGGGAACTCAAATCACCCTACCTTCAACTATTTTATTTTAAAAAGAGATAAATCTTTAAAAGGTGTTTACAATAAAAGCTTAACTAGGGTCATTTAAGTACTCAACAATGTTTACCTAATATTTCCTTACCTCCCTACCTCAGAGGGGCAGATGGGTCTCCTCCAATCTCTCCCATACAGAATCCAATTTTCTCCTCTTACAGAAAAGTACTGATAGCATCTACCATATCCCCAATATTCCCATAATTGAGCCATTATTTTTCACACGTGGGAATTGTTAGGCATTTTGATGTATCGGGGTTGCCATGGTGGTGGTGTTGCTGTACACAATTTATCAAGAAATCATTTTTAGAGTTTTTGTTCCTACCCCTGTGTCTTTGAGACACCTTAACAAGACTGCTGACTTTCCCTTTGACAGACTTCCACAAGGTCCTTAGCTTCAACCTAAGTTCTAATGATGGGCTGGGCACAAATCATAAAATGGAACCACTACCCTAGACTTCTCAGGGAGGCCTCTTAGGTTTCTGTAGTGAGCAGATACTGGCCACAAAGTAACTGAAAGGTAATTCCAGATTGTTACAAGTATCAGAGAAATGTGTGTTCATTTGAGTCATTGTGTTTTCTTCAATCACAGCCTTCCTAGGCTACTCCGGAATACAACAGAGATTATCTTTATGGCACAGGTGTCTTCAAGATGGAGACACACTGAGACCTTCCCACCACAACCGTCATGAGGACCTCTCCTGCTATTTGCCCTAACATTCAGGTAACCATGGCATCCATGTCAGGCTCCACTAGCCATTGGCTCTCCGAGATAATGCCTTCTTTGGAGCACAGCATTCTGAAGAAGCAAGCGTTGCCAGCATCCTCGAGATGGACCCACTGCGCATGCACACTTGGCCCAGCGGCCTGCGCAGACGCGGTGGTCAGCTTCCGGTCGCCAAGGTGGGGCCAAGAGCGCTCGCCATGTCTTGCTACAGCCTCCCAAAGTACAAGACGGGGGACCTGGTGTTTGCCAAGTTAAAGGGCTATGCCCACTGGCCAGCCAGGATCGAGCATGTCGCTGAACCCAACCGCTACCAGGTCTTCTTCTTCGGGACCCACGAGACGGCCTTGCTCGGTCCCAAGCACCTCTTCCCTTACGAGGAGTCCAAGGAGAAGTTCGGCAAGCCCAACAAGAGGCGAGGCTTCAGCGAGGGGCTGTGGGAGATCGAGCATGACCCAATGGTCGAGGCCTCCCCTTGCCTGTACTCAGAGGAGGAGCAGCCCTGTGACCAGGGTCCTGGGCAAGGGGAGGAGCCGGAGCCCGGGGAGGAGCCGGAGCTGGGGCAGGAGCTGGAGGAATCCCTACCTGAGCTGGAGGAATCCCTACCTGAGCTGGAGCCCGAGTCCCGACCCGAGCTGGAGCCACAGGCGGGGCCTGAGATCGAGTGTGAGCAGGAGCCCGAGCCACAGCCTGCTTATGACCTGCTGGACGTCGTGGACGACGAAGAGCCGGGCCTTGCCGAGGCCGAGCCAGGAGATTGGCTGGCCGAGCAGGTGGGAGAGCAGCATGCTGAGGTCGAGGCCGAGGCTGAGGCCACGGAGCCAGGGCGTCTGAAGAGGAGCGCGGGAGACCAGCTTCAAGATGCCCCCAAACGGCCAAGGGAGGCGGCGCCCGGCCCGCTGGAGATGGAGCCGGCTGGAGAGCGCGAGGAGGCTGAGGCCTGCCCCATCGTGGAGGAGCCTGAGGAAGCCCAGGGGCAGCAGCCTCCGTTGGAGGAAGAGGCCACAGAGGAGGCGGTCCAGGCCCTGCTTGATGGAGAAATGGAAGGCCTGTAGTCACGGTGTCTGTAGAAGAGCCCTTTACCCGTTCCTGGTACCACCTGACTGTGACTGCCAAAACCCACTAGGGTTCAGCCCTCACCCCACTCCACAGCTCCTTCATTTACTCACCTTCTCCAAGCCCAAATTCCTGGGATGGGTCAGATAGACCGCTTGATATCAACTTCGTGACTTCATTCGCGGCCCCCTTCCCTCCCTAAACTCTGATGGGCATTTTCTATCTCTGCCTGGATACCAGGAGTGAAGGGGGTGGAGGATAGAGAGCAGAAATGACTTTCAAAGGTCTGGGAGGGGCAGTGTGTAAACTGGTGACTTTGATCCTTTGGGATCATGATCGTAGTCTCCCCAAGTCCCTGTCTCCTCCTCCCATAGCTCCATCCCCAGTTGTATAGGTTTGGTGGGGGAGGGACCAGTAAAATTTTCTGTTGTCCTAGGCAGTTTGGAGGTTGACGTTCTTTGTTTTGTTTTTCATTAAAACATTTGGGGCTCTCGTGTTGTGAGATCTGAAGACTTTGCCTGTCCTTTTGGATTGAAGTGCTGAGACATTATCCTTTCCATATCTCTTGGACCACTGAAGGATGCCCTTGGGGAGACCTCTGCTGCCCCTCTCAATTCACCTTGGAGCCCTAAGGCCTTTTTTCTTATATATCACTAGGACATAAGACTTTAGGAATCACCTTTGTTTTAAGAGGAATTTTATTTTATTGATTTAGAAAAACCTTTGCTTATGCCTGCTCCTAGTTTTTCCACGACCAATCTCATTACCATATGAACCAGGAATTCCATTTTTATTTGGGATTTGATGACCTTCTTGTTGGGGCTTTTCTCTCCTTATGATGCTATTTCCATCTGCATGTACCACCTGGGCCCCTCAGTGTTGTCACCTGCAAAACGTAATGAACTGAGAAGTTGAGTGTCCCTTCCTAACGTCTTGTCTCTACCTACCTTTGTACCCTTTTATCCCTGCCCTTTTCCCTTGGGCTCTGATTGAAAAAAAAAATTAACTATACTTTTGGAGATTTAGGTCTGAGAACCGTAGACTATTTCAGTTCTAGGAAATAAAACCGTTGATTATTTTAAAACAAATCGTCTCAGGCCTGTTCCTTTGATGTCCAAAGAATTGAGTTTTGAATGCGTTGCTCCTTTTGTAGCGCTGAAAGCAAGGACCTACAGAAGAGGATGCTCTTGGAGAAACCTTTGTTTCTCTTTGCCACCACCTTTCATTCCTTAAAGTACTCACTAGCGCCCATTCAGATGAGTGGACCAGATTACGAAGTTTGAATGGTGACAAACTGCACATCGCCTTTCCAATCTAAATGCACTGTGAGGATTTTTGGTTTGGAGAGCATGGGTGAAAGGATTGGTTTGGGTTCTTTTGCTTCAATTTTCCCACCTTTTCAATTAACACTGCCTTCTTTAGCACCTTCGTCATGAAAGTATAGTTGCTTCATAGTCCCAGTTGTAAAAATATGTAGTATCTATACAATATTTTGGGCCTTTTTGTACAACTAGATGAGGGAAATTTAAATAATTTTAGTCACATGTTGGGGATCCCAGACTCTGCATGAAGGATTGAGAGATCAATAAATACTACAGTCCACCTCAAAGACCACTACTTAATCCAACACTAATCCTGCATTCTACACTAGTAAAAATTTCTTCTATATTATCAGCTATGTATGTCAGGTCATTGTTTTTCAATAATTGATACTGCATTAATAGTGGAAATTTACTGCTTACTGAGTTACTAGCCCAGAACCTGAAGTATGGCCTTATTCAGCTTTTATACAATCAGCCATGATAGCTGTTATTACCCAGTGTTTCCCCTAAAAGAACTCTCTTGCAAAGGTTCCGTGCTTTCCATCGAACTCCCGAGACTCAAACACAGATTTCTAAAACTTTCTAAAAGCATTTCTTTTGAATTGTGCCTCCAAAACCCACTATGAAACCAGAAGTTAATAAAGTAGCTATTCTAGCATAAGTAACCAAGACAGTAGCTAATTTCTGAAGTGAGCCTCTACTTTTTGTACACAATGTCTTTATAATGCAGCCATCCAATTAGACAGCTACTATTATCTCTGTTTTAGACCTGAGGGAGTCGAAATTCAGCAACATTAAGTAATTTTCCCAATGGCAATTAGTAAGTGATAAACCATGATTCAGACTCGTGTTTTCTCTCATTCTAAACGATAGGTGCTTTGTTCCATTTTATTCTGTCCTATTATATAAAACTTCCTATTCAGCTGAGAGCTTTTACTATCTTCTGTTTTGAAGTGAACATTAAGAAATTTGTGGGGGGGAAACCTGCATTAGCAGACATTGCTTATAGGTGTTTAATGTCATGTTGGGACGTGACAATTGTTTTGTGTATAAATGACTTGGTGAAGGAATGAGGACAATTGCACATTCAGTACTTTTCAAAATACCTGAGACAATAGGAGGTTTGAATATGGGTTGTCGTATTTGCCAGAGGCAAGTTTAAGATCTTGATAATGTTTTGGTGGAGGTATATTGTCTGCAATGATTCAATAGCCTGAAAGAAGGGAAATGAGTTTACTCACTCTTTGTCCCTCTCCCTGTCGTTTCTTTCTGCTTTTGTGTTTCTTTTGTTGGGGATAGAAAAGGGTCTCATTAGAAGTGATTCTCACACTTACCTTCTTCTTAACTGTAATGTAGGGAAAATGATAGTCTAGCCGCTAGGACTTATAAATAATAACATCACCATTTTTTGGACCCAGTTCTAACCCAACAAAGAACAGAGAAAATGGGTGGGGGAATCTCTACTCTCAACCCTTTTATCAAGATAATAGAAACCATTATGTGCTGTGGTCACCAATAGATGCCTTTGTCTTAGACTGAAATTCAAGCTGTTTAAAATTCCAGGAACCCCAGGGTTGCTTTTGTTTTCCTCTGAACAGTTTATGCCTCAGTAACAGAATTACAGATAAATGATTAGCTTACCTTTCTGAAAAAAGCTGGCTGCTTGATCTTTCTCTGAAGCCGTGTTACACTAATCAGCCATGCCCGTGCTTTCTCTGATGGCTGTGTTTAAGATGCCCCAAGCAAAGGTGTGCTTGACAGTGATGCTGCTTTAAGGACATGTTATAGGGACTGAGTTCTGTAATAATTTCAAACAATTCAATATTTCACACAATCATCACTTTGGCAAAGGACTAAGATTCTGCCGAGACTTGAAAGTTTTGTTGCTTAATTTTAGCCAGGATTTAGCTTTCACTTGCTCTGCAAATTTGAATCCAAAGTAACAACTGTTCCTTGTGGCACATAGCTCCATTGCATTAAAAAAAAATAGATCAGATATTAAAACATTCAGACCACCTTCACTTTATTTTGGTGTCAATACTTGCCACAGAAGACCTTCTGCCCCGTATTTCTTGCATGCATAGCTCCTTTTATTTAAAAAGAAGTCCACCATCTTCTTCGCATGGTTGACCACTCAAGATAAGATCCACCCATGTCTGTTGCCACCACTGTGTGTTCACACTGATTATAACCTAATGTAATTGCTTCTTCTTCTTCTTCTTTTTTTTTTTTTTTTTTTTTTTTTTTTTTTTTTTTTTTTTTTTTTTTTTTTTTTTTTTTTTTTTTTTTTTTTTTTTTTTTTTTTTTTTTTTTTTTTTTTTTTTTTTTTTTTTGGTTTTTCGAGACAGGGTTTCTCTGTGGCTTTGGAGCCTGTCCTGGAACTAGCTCTGTAGACCAGGCTGGTCTTGAACTCACAGAGATCTGCCTGTCTCTGCCTGTAATTGCTTCTTAAACTCAAATATTTTATTAGTCTTTACTTCTATACTAAATCAAGCCACAATAAGCACACAATAGTTACTTGCTACTTTATTACTTTATAAATGTTTGAAGGTCAGTTATCAAGTACCCCTAGTAGTCATGGTGATGACTTAGCAGCTGTGATGGGATGTTGAGCATACTCTGTCAGAAAGCAGACTGAAGGTGTCTTTGCCTATAGACTAATGACAAAAGCTGCTTGGTTGGAGGAATTCTGTATCCACGTGAGTAGCTGGCTATTTTATTATGGTGACTTGAAAACCTGATTGACAGTACTCAAAGATCTGAAGAAACTGGTCAATGTCAAAGAAAAAAATTGCCTTTTCTTCTCCCCGCTTCTTCTTAACGAGATTTATAATATTTACGTTATTTGTTTCAGTTAGGCCACAGGCAAACAATGCATGCGTCCTCTTTTGAACAGGATGGATTCTGATGGTTTTTGGACCTGAGCCACAAATTGACCATTCCGTAACAAAATTTTACAACAGTGGAGGTGAGTATGCCAGAGGGAATCTCAGGCTCTTGGTCAGGTACACATTCCCCATAATCCCTCTTAGAGTTTAATGTACTAAAGGAATGGAACCGGTTCACTTACCTGTGGCTGGTTCCCAGCCTCCCTTGCCTACTGTCTTCCCCAGCTACAGTTCTCTGTTCCACTCCTGGTGAACAAACTGGTCGTGGTAGTCTTTGAGACCATAGAGATATCCTAACATGATTTTCTATGGTAAGTCAGGGAATTTTCTCCTTGTAGTCTGACTTTACATGTAAATTTGAAGTGTACTACTAACTTGGTCAAGACTGCAAGTGGAGTCCAGCATGGTTAGTTACTCCTGCTCTTACCAAATACTGGACAAGAAACAACTTCTAGGGAGAAAGGTTTATTTTGGCTCACAGCGTGGGGGATACAGCTTCCCACGCAGAGGAAGTGTGTTCCACAGGTGTGGCAGGATAAACTTGCCAGAGAAAGGAGTGATCAGTCCACTTTCTGCTTTTCCTCCTCTTTTATTCAGTCTAGGAATCTAGCCCATGGGATGGTGCTATCTACATTCTGTAGCAAGATTAATAAAAACCTAGAGACAGACATTGGGGTTCAACCGGAAGATCAGAAAAGCTAAGTAGACACGCCACTACAGAGCTCTTACCTCAATGAAATCTTCATGAAAGAGAGCAAGTTCCTGTCTCATCCATCCCACCTTATATTCTTCTCTAGTGCTGGGATTAGAGACATGCACCACCACTGCCCAGTCATCCTCTATGGTTAACTAGTTTGGCTGCTGGGATTATAGGTGTGTGCAACCACTGCTTGGCCTGTATGGCTGACTTGTGTGACTGCTCTGCTCTGACTTTCAGGTAAGTTTTATTCATTAAAATACAAATGAAACATCACTACAACACTCAGAACTCCTTTCACCATCCCCAGTTGAAAATTTTTGGCAAAGCTCTCATAGATGCTTCCAAAAGTGCTCCCAGCTAATGCCCTAAGTGTTTCTTAATCCAGGCAGGTTGACAACAGTAATTAATCACTACACTCACAAAAGATGACAGCAAAGTTTCTAGTTTGCTTGGGGCACATGGCCTGGGGGAAGTACTGGTCCTAGATTGGCCAAGTCTACAGAATGGGAACCAACAAAACATACTTCATCTGCCTCATCAGTATGTGGCTGCTCTTTTTTCTCATCGCCTCTGTCAATTTTGAAGAAGTGTTACTTCTGTCTACCTTATTTCCCTTTTCCTCCTATGAAACTTTTCCTTCAGTAGCTTCCTCAGAATTTGATAGCACTCTAATGTGTTACCATAAAACCTTAAGTTTTCCTTAGTATTGTCAGCTCTACTCTCACATAAATACCCCCTCTTGTTGTTTTTATCAATCCCTACACTGAATATTCCATGAAGACAGGAGTGGTACACGCTGAGTATGAATGAGCACATCGAGCACCGCTCTGGAGGTTGGTTTCACTTTATTAGTTTGATATTGCATTTGTTTTAAGGGTAGGGATCAAACCCAGATCTTCACATATGCAAGGCAAGACCTTTGCCACTGAGCTACATGCCAAACCCTTGAAACTGCATTATCGACTCGGCTTCCTTCAATATAAGAAGCAGCTTCATGGTGTTGGGTTTTGAGCTGTCCAAACATGGTTAAATCCTGGCTCCCCTATTTAAGAGCTATGCCATCTAAAATCTTTTCAGCCAGAAGCTCTGAAAGTGACTTCCACGATGCCCATTTGTTATGAAAAGCAAACGAGCTCGAATATCTTAAAAAGTCAAACGTAGTACAGAGCACAAAACAGACCTTATATGCTTGTTAATTTATTCCCCGTCAACCCAATCTAGAGGAATAACCATAATGAACAACTAGAAATAATAAGAACCCAGTGTGTTGCCTTTATTTGAGAAAACACTGGGGGCCTTCACCAAATGCAAACAGCTCACTGTGATATAGATGGCAATTCTATATTTAGTCTGCTCATATTATACCCAGAGAAGCTGAAATCTCATTCTTCTCTTTCCTCATATTGCTCTTCAATAGCTTCTTTAAATTCCCTCACTGGTAGCTGAGTTATTTCATACAGACATATCCAATTTTAAATATTTCCCTTTTTTTGGCCTGACTCATCCCTCCTGTGTGCAGCTTTATTGCTCTCATTATTTCCCCAGGATGCACTCACGGTTTTCCAGTGGGTATTTCTTAAGTGTATCTATCTCCTTGAGCACTGTGCATTCTTGGCTTTTTCCCCCACTGGTAGAAATAGTAATTGTACTGCTCTAGTTATTTCTTGGCTCCCTTGCCTTTTCTCCAATGCACCTATCTTTCCACACATGATTTTAATGAGCTGCCCAGCTCGATTACTGAAAGGCACTGGAGTGTTACAGTTGGTGCTCCATTCTTCCCAGAAGCTCACACAATTCTCTCTTCATTTTGCTTGCCTTTCACTTCTTCCTTTCCTTTCTTTACTTCTTCATACCTTGGACATCTCTTCATCACAATCATTATCTAGCTCTCCTAGTGATCTACTTAACACTTCATTAAAACTGTGTTCTCCTGGGTTCATTTCACCCTTTCTCCTTGCCATTCACGTGTCAACAAGATCTGCTTTTACTCTTTGACTTTCGATTCTTCTGGTGTCTGAATTTGTCAATCATTGCTTTTCTCCTTAGGAACGTTACTTAGACTGCCTCCCCATAACAGTATCTGTATTGCAGCCTATGCCTTATTTCATTCAGATTCAATTATTTTTTCCTTTCCTTATTATGTCTTTATATTTTGATATATTACACTGAATTTACTCAACAACTGCATTGATCAAGGCAACTAGATGTCCTTATAATAAAAGCAAAAATAGGAAAAGACAAAGACACTACCATTGTATGACAATATCATTTCTTCTTTGAAAAAGTAAAATACACTGTAGTATTAGTGACCTTGTAACAACTTATGTATCCTTTATTATTTAGGGCCAGAACTATAGGAGAATTCATTTCTACTTTTAAGGGAGTAATTGGGCCCACATTATATGGCTACTTGAGTGCTCGGGAAGCAGAAGAGAAGATGGAAAGGCTCTGTACCCTCCTGAATATTATACACTAACCAAGGAAAATATGAGCCCAATTCATGTTGAACTCAGTTTCTGATGGAATATGACTAAGTAAGGAAGGTAAGTTTTTAATTACATTTAAGTAAGTTTTGCTCTACATGTCAAAGAACTCTTATGAAATCTGAGGATCATGTTTAGCTGTTGTGATAGAGTGAAATATTTGTGAAGTATATAAATCCATATCATTATTGCCTTCACCAAAGGTTTATAATCTTTTCTTTTTTATAATTTATAATTTTTTTGGGGGGGAGATACACATGTCATTGTACATGTGAGATCACACATTCAGGAGCTGTATGTTTTCTTTGGGTTCTCCTTATTTAGCTTCTCTAGGATCACTAATTATAGGTTCAATGTCCTATGTTTATGGCCAGAAACCAAATATGAGTGAGTACATCCCATGTTCCTCTTTTTGGGTCTGGCTTACCTCACTCAGTATAATGTTTTCTATTTCCATCCATTTGTATGCAAAATTCAAGAAGTCCTTGTTTTTTACTGCTGAGTAGTACTCTAATATGTATATATTCCATACTTTCTTCATCCATTCTTCCATTGAAAGGCATCTAGGCTGTTTCCAGGTTCTGGCTATTACAAACAATGCTGCTATGAACATAGTAGAGCATATATTTTTGTTGTATGATAAGGGCTTTCTTGGGTATATTCCCAAGAGTGGTATTGCTGGGTCCAGGGGTAGGTTGATCCCGAATTTTCTGAGAAACCGCCACACTGCTTTCCAAAGTGGTTGCACAGTTTGCATTCCCACCAGCAATGGATGAGTGTACCCCTTTCTCCACAACCTCTCCAGCAAAGGCTATCATTGGTGTTTTTGATTTTAGCCATTCTGACAGGTGTAAGATGGTATCTTAAGGTTCTCTCCCCAGTGCTGGCCTAAAAGGGAGGATTCAAGTTGTGAGGCGTAGTGACAAGTGCCTTTACCCACTGAGCCTTCTCACTAGTCAATGTGATACTTGTTACGCAGTGAAAAATATCCTAGGGATGCAGTGATGGGGAAATACATGTGTATATCTAAAAGAGATGACTGTATCCATTCACGGAGAGTTTACCCTCTACCAGATACTGTTCTAGAGGTTCAAGATGCATCATGAGTAACTTAAATAGAGATGACAGCTTTTCTTTCATGGCAGCAGCAAGAGAAAAGCAATTAAGAGGAAAATGAATGAGGAAATTAAATGGTAAGTTAGAAATTACAGACATTGTATTCCGTTGGGAATACAAACCATGAAGAGAGTCAAAATATGGAATCCTGCCATTTTTCAATAAGCCAGTGAGTGCTGTGGGATATTACTGTTGTACATTGCCAAGAGATGTCACTCAAATTGTTTAATAAAATGCTGATTGTCCAGTAGCCAGGCAGGAAGTATAGGCAGGGTAATTAGACTAGGAGAATTCTGGGAAGAGGAAGGCCATAGTCAGGAGTTGCAAGCAAGTTGCAGAGGAAGCAAGAGAGAATGCTGCATGGAGAAAAGGTACCAAGCCACATGGCTAAACATAGATAAATATTATGGGTTAATTTTAGTGTAAGAGCTAGTTAATAATAAACCTGAGCTACCAGCCAAACACTTATAATTAATAGTGCCTCCTGTGTGGTAATCTGGGAAGGAGCTGCAAAATGGGGCAGGACAGAAACTCACCTCTGACTACAAATGAGGGGGTAGCCAGATGTGTTAGGACATGGGGATTCTTCCTTTTCTTACTTTCAAATGATTCCCCAGAATAAAGACAGCATAGTGGTACCATTATGAATAGGATCGTGGGGTCACTGTAACTGTTAAAATACATATAAAACCCAAACTTAAATAATTTATTATTAACAATAAATTACTATTGATTCAGCTCAAGGCTGACAGAGACACACAAATCTTAGAATATTTGAAATGAAAACTCTTGCTTGGTACCACTTATTTGCTGATTTATCATAGACATCCATAAGCACAGCATTTCAAGTTTTGTTATTGACCTAGATAATTTAAAACACTCAACAGTGGAAATCATTAAATTTGTTGTTGCAGCACCTATCTGAATAGAAAAGACTAGGACTGTTATTGACTGCCTTGTCACAGTGATGACAACATGCTTATTTGGAGTACACATCAACACTCTGAGGCTGTAGACTCATGGGATACAGAAGCTGTACAAAGTACAGTTTGGTAGAGTTTTCCCAGTGCATATTAATATCACACACCTTTAATTTAAGTTTTACAAAATGATATGTTTGCTGGCCTTCATCTATGCCAAATAGTATTAGCTTGTGACCCTGAGAGCAGATGGTGTGGTTCACACTGCGGCATGGACAGAGTTAGCAGGGTGTGTGTGCACGCAGAGGAGATTCTTAAAAACTGTTTTATCATTTCTAATTAGGTCAAATTTTTCATTGAAATATATAGAACTATTTCTAGACTAAATGTCTTCCCAGTTGTTTGCTTTGAAAACCTTTTTAGATAGTCCAAACTGGTTTTCCAAGGCAAAAACAGTCTTCAAAGTTGAATAAGGTTACAAATCAAATATGTTTTAGTACTCTTTTGAATGAGAGGAAAAGTATACTCTAATATTTTGCAGATTTAACTAAAAATGTCAAGATGTTAGATAAAAGCTGAAAACTGGTTTTAAATGAATCTATACACTATAAGGAAGAGAATTTAGGATGAATCAAGAGATTTCTTTCTAATGTAGACTCTTACTTCTGGGAGCTTTACCCCTTGGAATTTCTAAGTCCTGCTCCCAATGTTGCCTTTCATTGCCTTTAGATTTGAAGGTCAGAGCATTGAAATATGGGCACCATTATTTGCCAAGAAAGATTATATATATATATATATACATATATACATATATATATATATATATATATTGGAATGAACATATGTCTAAACTATGGGCTTTAGGCAAGTTAATAAAGTGACCGAGTGTCCCCTTATCACTTTTACTATAGCCACCAAGAGAAAAGAAAAACATTTATTCTTTTCATGCTGTCTCTGAATGCTAAAAAAGTATAATTCGTTGTGAATATTCTGTATACTCATGAAGGGAAGGAGAGAAAAAAGAGAATGAGTATGTTAGTTACTTTTTCTTCTTGTCATTGTATTTCAGAGAAATAATCAATTAAAAGAGGAAAGGTTTATTTTAGCTTACAATTCCAGGAACCCTTGGATGATGGTGGGAATGGCCTTACAGCAGGAATGAGGCAAATGGTCACGTTCCACCAGCAGGCAAGACTACAAGAATACACAGGATGAGGGGCCAGGCTTGAAATCCTCAAGGGCCTGCCCGCATGACTCACTTCCCCATCAAGTCTCTACCTCCCAGAAGTTCCACACCTTTCCAAACATCATCTCCAACTGAGGACCAAGTGCTTAGAGATATCAACCTACCATAGCCAATTCACATCCAAACCACACAGAGACAGAGATTGGACCTCATGTATTTAATGTAAAATGCAAAAAGAATAAGTGAACTTATTTTTAAAAGCAAAAATATTCTACTTTCTTTTGTTCAACCCCATTTCTTCTGGAGAATACCATCTACATCTGTTCCCAGAAACAACAATAAACTTTATGAATGAGAGAAAATGTCTAAGCCTTTGACTCTGATCATTCTAGCTGTCCAGACAGAATGCAACAAAAAGAAACAAAGTAACAGTGATGATCTGCATCAATGTCATATATATATATATATATATATATATATATATATATATATACATATATAATGTCATAGCCCTAAAGGGTTTTCTTATAAAAGCTGGAAACATTATGCCCATGCCATAGGTGTGTGTGTGTGTGTGTGTGTGTTTTGTCACAGTCTTTAAAGAACCCCCTTCAATACAACTGCTTTCATTTGTTTTTACTGATCTACAAGGTAATAATGTCCCATATT
This sequence comes from Alexandromys fortis, assembly GCF_014885135.2. Taxonomy (NCBI): domain Eukaryota; kingdom Metazoa; phylum Chordata; class Mammalia; order Rodentia; family Cricetidae; genus Alexandromys; species Alexandromys fortis. The sequence continues at coordinate 13,324,402 of NW_026067924.1, forward strand.
TATCAAGTTTTGAGACTATCTAAGGACTATACAATATATGGCTCATGACAAGATGTTGCTTCATCACTGAATGATGTTTTAGCCATTAAAAAATATTTTCCCTGAAGAATTAAATCACAAAAATAATTAGTGTGGTATACATCATGGAGGCCTACTCTCAGCCCTCTTTTCCTTCTGGTTCAGGACACGGGCAGTGGTATATTGTTACTGTCACTTTCTCCTCCTAATAATGGCCCTTATTCCCAGCAGGGTGCTGCAGGTCACTAGCATGATCTTCAGGAAAAGGGTCCCACTCTTCATCCTGTATTCTCTAGATTGTAAGTTCCAGCACCCAGATATAGTACCCAGTTCATGCTTTCTGTATGACATGCAGGTTTGACCTTGTTTTGTCCTTCTAAGCCGTCTATGGTCTCACAAAACCTGGACATAGAACTTTTAAATAGTCTTGCCCCTTCCCCCCATCCCCCAAAAAATCTCCAACTGTGTTTTGGTTTTGAGTTGAAATCATACAATCACATCATTTGTCGGTTGTGCCATGAAGATGCCTGGATCAGCCAGCTGCAACTGAGAGGGCAGACTTGTCATTGTTGGTAATTAGAAGAAGCCTGAGAGATTCAAGGTGTCTCAGAATTCATAATGGTTTGAAAAAAAAAAGACACCGATGTGTTAGTGAGATGCATTTCTCTGAATTTGTTCCAGCGGTGTGGCTGTCTTTTTAACCTTGCTGTCTGGCTCATTCCACATGCAGTCAGTCACCAAAGCCCCTGGCTCCCTGCTGTGCTGCTGGAGCCTGATAGAATGCATCAAATAGTAGATGGATCTTCTGGTTTTGCCTCTATTGCAACTGCTCTGAGATTTTTTGCCCACATCAAAATAGCTATAGATTGAAGTCAACTCTTGACACTTAAAGTGCTCAGCAGGCAAGAAATAAGTCTGTGATGAACTAATAAAAAATGTAAGATATGCTATTTGTGCATCTGTTTTAAATCCCATGACTTGGTTTGCTAAAGAAACAGGTCAACAGAGAATCTGCTACACTAAAAGACAAGAAAATCTTTGTAGGGACAGTATCTATGGCTTATTCCCAGTTGTCTTTGTGATGAGGAAAGGGGTATCTAATCCTGTAAAAACCATTTCACTTTATTAATGTTCTATTTTTTAAAAACTATACTGCTTCAAAAAGAGTTATCAGCACTCATTAGGCTTCTCCTTTGAAAGCTGACTTCCTAAAAATAATTATGTTAGTATGTGCCAGCTGTAGGGCACTTTCTCAGTAATATACACAGGTGCACAGAAACTTCCTTAAAGAAGCACTTTTACAGTTTAAATAACACATTGCCTCTCACACACTGATAGAGGAAGACATCAGGACTCCATTTTCACCAAGAGACAGATCATCCAGACAGAAATAAGATGGAGAAATGCTTGATCTTACTAATGTTATTAAAAAGTAAACGGATCTAACTGATATTTACAGACTATTTCACCCAAACCTTATTCTTAGCACCGAAGGAACTTTCTACAAAATGAATCATATACTTGTACACAAAACAATAACAATTCTCAACAGACAAAAGAAAACTGAAATAATACCATACATCCTACCTGAAACCTATAGTTTGAGCTAGATATCAAAAATGACAGGAACTGCAGGAAGCTTAGAAACTGATGGAATTGGAACAACCCACTAATGAGTGAAAAATGGGTCAAGACAGAAATTAGGGAAGAAATGACAAACTTTGTAGAATTGAATGAAAAATAAAAACACAATATATACCATCATCTGGGAAAAAAAGATGATTGTCCTAAGAGTAAAGTTTAAAAACACTAAGTACCAACATTAAAAAAAAATGGAGGTATCTTCTCTGAGTAACTTAACAACATACCTGAAAGCTCCACAAAACAAATGAAGAAATGAACCCAAAAGGAGGATACAGCAAGAATTAGTCAAACTTGGGGCTAAAATCAATAAAATAGAAACAAAAAGTACAAAGAATCAATGAAACAGAGATGATTCTTTGAGAGAAAACAAAACAGTAAGATTGATAAATCATCACCCAATTTAACAAAAGAGATGAAAGGCAATCCGAATTACACATAATTAGAGATAGGAAGTGAGAAAGTCACAAAAAACACCGAGGAAATCTAGAGAGTTATAAAAACATACTTTTAAAACCTGTACTTCATAAAACTGGAAAATATAACAAAAATTGAACAAATTCTTGATACATACAAGTTCCCCAAGTAAAATTGAAATCAGATGAACAGACTTATTTAAACAGACTTATAACCCTTAGTAAAATAGAAACAGCAAGATATCTTCCAATGGAATCAAATCAAAGACCCAAGCAAAAATTCACATGCCTAAAGACACCTGACTTTTGATAAAGAAACCAGCATGTACAATGGAAAAAAAAAAAAAAAAAAAGAAAGCATCTTCAGCAAATGGCCCTGGTTTAACCAAATGTCTACATGTAAAATAATGCAAATAGATCCATATTTATCACTCCACACAAAACTCAACTCCAAATGAATCAAAGATCTCAACATAAACGAGTCACACTGAACTTGATAGAAGAGAATGTAGCTAATAGCCTTGAAGACATTGGCACATGAGACAACAGTAATAGTGTAAACACTAAGATAAACAATTAATAAATGGGATCTTATGAAACTGGAAAGCTTCCATAAGGCAAAGGAAATGGTCAATGGAAAAAAATGCCAGCTATACAATGGGAAAAATTTTTCATCAATTTTATACCATATATATATATATATATATATATATATATATATATTCGGTATAAAATTACCGAATCTCTATATATATTAGAGATCAACAAACCAAATGCTCCAATGAAAAATTGGGTACAGATCTAAACAGAGAACTCTCATTAGAGGAATGTTTAATGGCTGAGAAACACTTAAATGTTCAATATCCCTAGCCATAGGGGAAATACAAATCAAAACTACATTGAAATTTCATCTTGTAACTGTCAAGATGGCTAAGATAAAAAAAAAAACAATAGATAGCTCAGGCTGTAGAGGATGGGGAGCAAAGGGAACACTCCTCCATTGCTTGTGGGAGTGCAAACTTGTACAGCTACTTTGGAAATCAATATGAACATTTCTTAGAAATGGAGAATAGATCTACCTAAGTTCCAACTAGGCATATATGACAAGCAAGGTCACTTGCTCAACTATGTTCATAGCAGCTTTATTTGTAATGGTCAGAAACTGGAAACAACCTAGATGCCCCTCAAATGAAGAATTGATAATGAAAACGTAGTACATTTATACAATGAAATTTTACTCAGCTGTTAAAAACAGTGACATCGGCAAATTTGAAGGCAAATGGATGGAACTGGAAAAAAATCATTCTGAGTGAGGTAATCTACACCCCCAAAGATAAAAATGATATGCACATGTTTATAAGGGGATATTAGCTGTAAAGCCTAGCCATGATACAATCCACAGACTCAGGGAGCCCAGCTAACAAGGAGGACCCAATGGGAAATGCATGGATCTCCTAGGGAAGGGAAAATAGCAGAGATCGTGTGGGTGGACTCAGGGGTGGATGGAGATGGAAACAGGAAAGATATGGTTTGGAGGAATGGTCATACTAAAAGAGATAACTGGAAAGTTAAGGGCGTTCCGGGTTTAGGTAGAAACCTGGTGCAAGGGAATTTCCCAGAAGTCTACAAAGATAACAACAGCTAAGACTCCTGGCAATGGTGGATAGGTAGCCTGAACTGTCCATCTTCTGTGACTGGGTGAGACTTCCACTGGAGGGGTTGAGATGCCAGCCTGGCCATACAACCTTTGACCTACAGTCTAGCCTGCCTATGACATGGGGGGGGGGAGATAAAGATGGCATGCAAATTGTGGGAGTGGCCATCCAACAACTGGTCCAGCCTTAGACCTCTAACATGAGAGTGAGACTACACCTGGCACTTCCTGGAGTGGCCAGGACCCAGAGGCTGGATGGTACAAAGACCTCGGATAGACCCAAGCACAACTGGAGAAGTAAAAATGTCAACATAATAATGTCTGCTAAACTCATAGATTAGTGTCTACCCCAATTGTCATCAAAGAATCTTCATCCAGGAACTGATGGAAACAGATGCAGAGACCCAGAGTCAAGAATCGGTCCAAGCTTGGGGAACCCTGCTGAAAAGAGAGAGAGGGGGGAAGGATTGTACAAGCCAGGGGGTCAAGGACATCAGAAGGCAACCCACAGAAACAAATAACCTGGGCTCAGAATAACTCACAGAGTCTGGACTGACAGCCAGAGAGCCTACATGGGACCAACATAGACCCTCTACATATACTTAACATTTGTGTAGCTTGGTCTGTTTGTGGGATCTCTAGCAGTGCAGGGACTGCCATTGAGGTTTCGAATGACTCTTTGAAACTATTCCTCATAGTAGGCTGCCTTGCGCAGCTGTAATACACAAGAAGGAATTTAAGCCTGTTACAACTTGATATGCTATGCTTTGTGGATACCCAAGAGAAGCCTGCCCCTCCCTGAGGGGCAGAGAAGGAGTGAAGGGGTGGGCAGAGGGGCGATGGGAGGAGAGAAGGCAGGGGAAACTGTGGTTGGAATGTAATGTATGAGAGGAGCGTGAAAGAAAAAAATCATTTAAAATATCGGAGAAAAACCTGAAGAAGATATCAGAAGAAAAATCTCCCATGTTCATGGATTGATAGAATTAATACAGTAAAAATGACCATCCTACCACACGTAATCTACAGATACAATTTAATTCCTGTCAAATTTTCAACATAATTTGTTTCAGATCTTTAAAGGAAAAATTTCAGCATCATATGGAACACCCAGGATAGCTTAAACAACCCTAAATATTAAAAGAACTCCTGGAGGGCTCACTCTTCCTAATCTCAAATTATACTATAAAGGTAAGTAATAAAAACAACATGATGTTGTTGCAAAAACATATACATTGGTAAATGAAATGAAATTGAGGAAAAAAAAACATAAATTCACACATACAAGAACAACTGGTTTTTGACCATGAAGTCAGAATCACACACTAGAAAAAAGAAAGCATCTATAACAAATGGTGCTGGTTAAACTGGATGACTGCATGTGGAAGAATACAAAGGGATCCTACTTACCACCCTGCGCAGAATTCAGATTCAAATGTATCGAAGATCTCAACATAAAACCAGTTCCAGTGAACATTATAGAAGAGAATGTGGGAGATAACCTTGACCTCATTGCCACAGAACAGACAACCATTAACACAGTCACTAAGATCACCAATTAACAAATGGAGCCTCCAGGTGGATCACTGTGAGCTTGAGGCCAGTCTGGTCTACCATGAGTTTGAGGAAAGCCAAGGTTACGAAGAGAAATCCTACCCTTAAAAAGCTAATAAATAAATAGTATTTTAAACTATTTATAGATGAATAATTATATGGGAGCTCATGAAACTGAAAAGCATTTGCATGGCAAAGAACACCACAATTCGAGCCAAATGTGAGTCTAAAGAATGAGAAAAGGTTTTTATCAACTACACACCCTATAGAGAGCTTATAACTATAGTATATATAGAACTAGAAAACTAGATATCGAGAAAATAAGCAGCCTGTTTGGAAAGGAAGTACAGAGTTAAGCAGAGAATTCTCAAAAGAGGAAACTCAAATATCTGAGAAATACTTTTTAAAATGTTCAACATTCTACGCATCGGGGAAATACAAATTAAAAACCACTTTGAAATTTCATCTTACACCTCTCAGAATGGCTCAGAACAATAGAACAAGTGACAACGCATGACGATGAGGATGTAGCATAGGAACCCTCAATCATTGCTGGTCGGAGTGCAAATTTCCACAGCCCCTAAGGAAATCGGTGTTGTGGGTCCTCCGGAAAATGGAAATTGATCTATCTCAATTATACAACTAAACCAGCTCTTATGGATATACCCAAAGGACACTTCATCATATCATAAGAAACTCCCCAACTATGTTTTATTGCTGCTTATTTATAGTAGACAGAAATTTGAAATGATCTAGATGACCCTCAATATGTGAACGAATAAAGAAAATGTGGTACATTTATACAATGCAGTATTAATAGCAGCCTTTAAAAAATAAAATCATGAAATTCTCATATAAATGGTTGGAACTAGAAAAATTCATTGGGTAATGTAATACATACTCAGAATGACAAATAGAGTATGTATTTGCTTATATGTGCAACTAACTGTTAAGTCAATGACAACCAGGATAATAGTCACAGAAGCACAGAGGATAGGTATATACAGTAAATTACTACAGAGAGAAATAGATCCCCACCCCCCAGAAAAGGGAAATAGAATAGCTATGTGTTGGTGGGGTGGGGTCGGAATGAATGGATCAAGTAGGAAAGGAAGAGGGAGAGAAGGGAGGGACTATGTAGAGAGACCGTTTAAACCCCGGGCCATTTTAGGGGTAGTATGGGAACCTAATACAGTACAATCTTCCTAAAATATATACACATATGAGGCAACCTAAATGAAATTGTCAAATAATCAAGAAATAGAGTCCCAACTGGCCACTGCTTGTCATCAAATGAAGCTACCATTATGGTGAGTGGGTTATATCAAATTGAGCTGTTGCACAAAGGGGTACCATGGGAATTTCCAAACAGCTCAGACTATTGCCAAGATTACAGCTCTATGCAAGCTGACAGCAATGCCATATTGCTGAAGACAACAGCAACACAACTCACTGAACATGGAGAAATTGAGCTGATGACTATGTAACTCATTCCCCCATATATTCTAATGTCTTTGGTACATGAATGTACTCTGAACACTACCAAAGGAGTAAACACCAGCTCTGTGTTGTTATGACTACATTGTTATGCCCACCATATAATCTTGGAGATCAAGTATTAGTAATTTGTTATGCTTATATTCTGTTCCATTTGAATAGTTTCTGTCCTCACAGACTCATGTGGAATCAGTGTTAGTAGTGTCCAGCTGGAGGTGTTATTCTGGGTGCAGTAGAAAGTAGGAGGTGGGACTCACTTAGAAGAAATAAGTCACCAAGAATATGCTTTGGAAAAGTACAGCTCATCTCTGACTCTTACCATCTCTCTGTCTGTATTTGCTCACCACCATGAGGTAAATGACACTCTCTCTTCCATGTCCTTCCTCCATGATGTCCTCCTTCTCAAGAGTTCTGAAAATAATGTAGGATTGGTGTTGTGTCATATGTGGACAGTTTGTGAAGACATAGTACTGTGATTAGTTTAATGAAGAGCTGAATGGCCAGTAGCTAGGCATGGAGTAGAGATGGGACTTCTAGGTAGGGAGAGGGGAAGCAGGAGATGAATCCAGACACCTATCTGATGCCAACAAGGAGTAGAGGGACTCAGACATACAGAATGGAAGATAAGTAAAAAGCTATGAGGCAAAACATATATTAATATATACAGGTTAATTTACGTTATAAGAGCTAGTGGGTCAAGCCTAAGCTAAAGCCAAGCCTTCATAATTAATAAGTCTTTGTGTCATTATCTTGGAGCTGCCTGGTGGCAGAAAACAATGTTTGCTTTAGCATGGAAGCTCTGCAACTGAACTAAAGCAAGATTTTGCTCTGTTTTGATTAATTTCCTCAGGTATCATTGAAAGTGATATAAACAGCTAATCAATACAAAAAAAACACAGATATTTAAAAAATAAAAGTCCTACTTTCTAATAAATTCTCCTACCTTTATTTCCAGTTTGAAAAAAAATGTTTTTGTTTTCTTGTGTTTGCAATTCAAATTTTTTACTGGAAATTTATGTTTCTGTAAGTTATAGATTTGAATATGTAACTTCAGAAATTTTTCATCAGGATCTCAAGGGTCTTAGTTTGAAAAGTCTAAGAATAGATTGTGCTCCAATAGTGTAAAAAATTAAGGATTGGTAATGCTTTAAATCAAGTTTGAGAAAACAATCACCCACAGTCTATCATTTACTTGCCTTTAGTTCAATGTTATTTAAAATGTGTAATTAAAGGGGTGTTACATTTCTTTATAAATGTGTGAGAGGAACGTAAGATTCATGAAGGTTGAAGGTGCATGGAACATTCTAAAACTGTGTTCCAACAAGTTGTAAGAGATCTTACTGTTTCTTTGAACCAAAACATATTCTTAACCTAAGTATCCTAATGTTCCCTCTGTACTACCAGTATTGAAGCCATCTTATGTATTGCAGTCATTTCTTTTCTAGAAAACAGCTTTCCTTAGTGATTGGTATAACTCATTACCTAAATATAAGCCATAGTATTTTGTAAGAGAATCAGCATTTCTGTTAATCTGAGAGAAAATTCTGAAGGAATGACTCACATGTTTAATACACTGAGAACAATGTTGTCTAGCCTAAGACAACATGACTTTGTATGTATGTGTGTGTGGGGGGGAGTTCTCCTGCTCTAACTATGTCTGTACCTGTGAAAATCAGAAGTCAACCTTGAGCTTGCTTCTTCAAGGGCCTGCCGTCTTACGTTTTGAGACAGGATCTCTCACTGGACTCTGGGGTTCAACAAGTATACTAAGTTGGACAACCAGTAAGTAACAAGCTGCTGTGGAATAATTCTTTTGTACACTGTGGAGATTTGTCACTAAGATTGGTTTTAAAAAAAGGATTAAATGGTCAACATCTAGGAAGGTAGAGGTTAGATGGGACTTGTGGAGAAAAACAGAACGTGGGGAAGCAGGAGGGTCGTGTCACCAGGAGATATAGAGGAAGCAGGAGATGAACATGTCATGTTGGGAAAAGGTACTGCTACATGGTAGAGTAAACAAGAAATATGGTTTAAGATACAAGAACTAGTTAGTAATAATGCATCGGCTGAGCATTTATAATTAATAAGTCTCTGAATTATGTGGTTATTAATATTAGTAAGTCTCTGAATGGTTATGTGGGAGCTGTCTGGCAAGACAGAAAACCCCACCTACAGTAAACCTCAGGAATCTACCTGTGTCTACCTTGTAAATGGATACTAGGAATCAAATCAGATCCTCATGCTTGGATAGCAAACACTTAGTTAACTGAGCCTTTGTTCTAGCTCTTTGTACAAAATCGACACGTCATATCTAGAAACAAGAGAACACACGGAAGATTTTAAAGGAAACGTCTTCCCTGACCCTATAAGCAAGGTCAGAACTTCGTTCTTAAGTTTGAGAATTGCAACAAGTTACAGCTACTACGATTACAAATTTAAACTGAGGAAAAGATAAATTTCGAAGAGCCTTGCACGGCCTTAACTATAGAGGGTCAGCTTGAGTTGTGCATGTTGTTCCATGTAAAAATGAAAGCACACCGCATGCCGTGTCAGTTCCCTAGTAGCATGTCACAAGCACCCATGCATGATGGTGGATTGCGCAGGCTGGTGTCAATTGGGGGAGCGGGGCCTGTAGTCAGCATCGGGGAAGATAGTTATATGGGACTGACCCTGTTGTTTGTGTGGATATGCAAATTGACCTGATTTTGATATCTAAACTTTTATTAAATATATGATTACTTTGAGAGAAATCATGAACTCAGTAAACCGTAAAAATAAATAAATAAATAAATAAATAAACAAACAAATAAATAAATAGCGAATGTTAGGCAGTCAAAATAGATGTCGTTGATGCTCATCTCCAATATATCTGATGAGGGTCATTGGGAATTTGAAGGCATCTTAGGCTACTCTGAAGGCAGAAGGCCAGCCTGTTCCATTAAGAGACACCCCCAACATAAGAATGTTCAGAGTCTAGTGCGGTTGGCTCAGAGGCATCAGGGTGGGAAGTGGAGAATGCTGACCTTGGCCTACATCGGGGTAGGTTAGGTCTCCTGTAGAGCTCGGCATTCTTTTTCTAAGAGCAGAAGTATTAATGTACAAATCACACTGGGTGTTGACAACAACTTGAATATGGTTTGTTCTACCACTTGTAGAGTCCTTGTTACCCTTCGTTTGTTTGTAGGTTTTGCCCTTACCACACTCTGCTAAATGCAGAAATGAAAGAAAGAAAAACTAGTGGCCAACTGTGACCTTGCAAAAGGGAGACAGGGAGCATTGCATAGGCTGTGGATTGACACTAAAAAATGGATTCTAAGCACCCTGAATGTTCTAACTGTTGATATTTAAAAAAAAAAAAAAAACTGTGGCATCTGGGTAAAGGAATGGGGAATTTTACATGTTTTAAAAGAGTGGAAAGAAAGAAAAAAATGTATCTCCCCTTTATTGAGCAAACAATTTAATATTATATTCAACACTCCTTTCTCTTGGTTGTTACCTCGAATGAATGAATGCATGAAGGAAAAATCAAGACCTTATCAGTGGCTGCAGAGCTTTTCTACATAGAAGCAAAATCAAAGCTTTGCTGAGCAGATGGTGGGAGCTTTTATTTTCCAGGAGACAAAGAGCCTGTCTATGCCCTTTAACTCCTCACAGTGGGAGGCTTCAATCTTCCCCTGGGTAAAGCCAGCCTGAGCCAGTCACAAATTGCCAGTGAAAATAGCCCCACAGCTTCATACTTTAATTGTGCTTAAATTATATTTTAAAATCTGCTTTGTTATTTTTACTTTCCCTAAAATTATTTTTTTTAAAAAAAACCTCTCACTTACATAATAAAAGAAACAATCAAATTTGATAAGAGGGAATGCAGAATTGCCAAGAATAATCTTAAGATCCTTGTGATTTGTGTTAGCATTGACAGCCTGTGTTCCACAAGGATTTCAATTTGGGAATGTGAACTAAAACATTCCTGCTCCCCCTATATTACACCCTCAGAAGGTTTAGTTCAGGAAAAGCCATGGGAGCTGGGTACTGCTTGTTATTTTATGCCCTCGAATATTTGCTGTTATCAGAGTTTCATTGTTTGAAAGAGATTTCTTCTACTGTGAATATGCAATGTCTCCTTTGGGGTCACATGCATGCATAAAGATCTATCATTTGCGTTTTAATGGCACTTTCCGGTGACTCTACAGCTTTAAAATGTTCTCTATGCATCTAGCACTCCTTAGTGAGTGTTCTTGCTCCGTCCTCTGAAAAATATGGATGAGGATAATTATAGTGAGGGTGGCTTCATATGATGATGTCACAACAGAGAAAATCAGCACCACAGGGAACATTTCCAGTAAAGTATGGCAGAAACTGCAGGGTAATCAAAGTGAAAATTCCAATTTATTTAAGCAATATTGTTCTTGCTCCTCCATTTCACAAAGCTGTCCCTTCTCATTAAGTTTTGAAAGAAAGGGAATGAATTTTACCAGCAGAAATCTGAATGCTAGCCACCCCTTTGTAAACTCTGTTTGAATCCCTGGCATCAGCTGTCTTTTCACATTCGTGCTGACAAAAGGAAGAAATGGAGGCTTGGGAAAAGTATCCTCAATAGGTGTCAGATTTGATGACATCAGCTGGTTTTTTGATTTGGAGGAGTTGGTATATATTCAAAAGAGTCTATTTGCTGATTCCATGTCAAGGGTGTGTTCTAGACAGACACTCCCAGAGTCAGCTGTGACTTGATCAGACATAGATGGAAATCCTTTAAGAAGTGCATTTTACTCTCTGGTAACAAATAAATAAACAAACATAATGGAGCTTTGTGACAGATGCATATTGGTGAAAATATTATGAGTTTTTAAAAAAATCGGTTATTTAATAGTTTAGTCTTTTTTTTTCTAATTCCTGTTATACCTCATTGTTGGGAACATAGTGCTCAGTATATCAGAATGATAGCTTACAACACTGTAAACCAGCTCTTAAAATGGTCATGATTAGGAGTTTTCTCATGAAGCCAGTAGAAAATCATAACCCATTGTGGTCAACACTATGCTGGGCAGAGCCTTAGGTACTATTGGAGGGGCCATAAAAGATTCTAGATCAAAAGTAGTGATAACTGATATCTGGTTTGAGTTATAAATGGACAAATCAATCAGAAAGGGTCAAGTAAAAGGGACACAATCAGAGATTAATGATTTAAAATCATCGGTGTAGGAAATGCAAAGAAGTAGAGTTGAGACTGGAAACATTTCTCTTTGGCCAGAGAAGAGAGCACATGAAAATGAGGGAAAGCGACCGGTAGTAAAAGAGAAAGTGAGTATATGGCCTTAAAGAGTCTGCCTTTGACGCATGTTGAATGCACATACATTCCATTGTGAAGGGAAGGAGTAGTGACTGACAAGTTCATTTCTGGTCTGGCCTTTTGAGGCTTCCTTTAAGTCTCACACATTAGAAAGCCTTTGTTTCACAGTCACACGGAACGCTAAAGCCTATGGCGAATACAAGACATCTTCTGTGCTCAGGTTTTAATGCACATCCTCTCTCAGGTCAGCAAGTAATCCAACACACCCAGACAGACACTTTTCCACATCTGGTATTTAATGTCGAAACAACAAGGTCCACATGCTGGGAAGGGCTACAGATGGGCTGCTGCCAGGACTGGAAACAGATCTGCTTCAAAAATGTGGAGAGCTTTAGAGCAGAAACCATTGGAAGCAATGGTCTCTTTCCAAAATCCATATGAATCATTTTAAATGCTCAGTGAATACACACACAGTGTTCTTGCCTAAGAAAGGACAGTTCTCAAATGGGAACAAGACCACATCCATTTTCTTGTTTTTCCTTTTGTTCCAGTTGGTAGACAAAACAGAACACAAGAATCAGGGCATTGGCCTCAGAATATATACATGAAGGCTAGGCCATATTTTACAGGTTTAAATATTTATGTGACTTAAAAAAGTCTCTCCTTCCTGACTCTCCACTCCATTTCCCCCCTCTCTGTAATTGGTCGCCCATTTCAGAAGTCATACCTCAGAGAAGAGTATATACTCGAAAAATATTATATAAGATGATTTCCTTCTCATTATTCCCTAAACAATTAAATATAGTCACTAAATGCTATTCACATTTCTTTAGGCATCATTAGAAATCTAGAATTTAGAGTGAATAGGAAAATGTATGAAGATTATATAAATTATTATACTATTTTATAGCAGAATCTTGAGCATCTGTAGATTTTAGTATGTGATGAAGAGTCCCAGAAAAATATACATACATACATACATATATACACCCTGTGAATATGCAAAACATGGACCAAAAGACATAAAGCATAGCTGTTTAGTGATGAAAGATAAAGCATGAATTGTTTATATAATTTAAATTATTAAATTCTTAAAATTGTAAGTCACATTTATTCAAAATATTTTATTTAATTTGATATTCTTTTTGTCTAATTTGAATTTTTACACTGTATAGATATTTTGAGCATTTGAGAACAAAAATTATTTTTAAAATATGAGTAAGATTTTATTTTCACATTTAACTCACACCTTTAATAAAAATATATTTCACATTTGTGTTCTTTAATATGTTTCTTATTACCATCCCTAGAATATAACATGTAGAAAATCTAAATTAATAGATGCCTGAATCAGAATGGCTGCTCTAGGCTCATATATATGAATGCTTGGTCCACAGTATGTGGAGAGGTTTGGGAAGGATTAGGTGGCTGTATTGGAGGATGTGTGTCAGTTGGGGTGTACTTTGAGATTTCAAAAGCCCATGCCATTCCTAGGTATAGTTCTTTTTAATATTTTATGTTTGTGGATCGGATGAAGGTTCTCAGCTACTGTTCCAGAACCAACACCATGCCTTCTTTCCTGGTGCCATCCTCCAAGCCATGATCGTCAATGGACTCTAACCATATGAAACTGTAAGTAAGGTCCCAGTAAACTCCTTTATTTATAAAGAAGTTTGGCCATGGTGTTTTGCACAGCAACAGAAAAGTAACTAAGACAATATAGCACAATATAAAGGAATTAAATGAGCACTTCATAAAACATAATAACCTACACATTTTGTAAGTTTGCTACTAAGTCTAACATTAACAGACTCTCCAAAGAACATTTATAAATGTGGAAATAGCAATACGATTGTGCTGACTGGTTTTATGCCAGCTTGATACAAGCTAGAGTTATCTAAAAGGAGGGAAACTCAATCGAGAAAATAATTCAAAAAGTCTGGATACAGGGCATTTTCTTAATTAGTGATTGATAGGGGAGGACCATAGATGGTGTCATATTCCTTGGCTGATGGTCCTGGGTTCTTAAGAAAGCAGGCTGAGAAAGCCAATGTGGAATAAGACATTTAGTAGCCCTGATCTATTACAGCTGCACTGGCTCCTGTCTCTAGATTCCAGCCCTGATTAAGTTACTGTCCCAACTTCCTTCAGTGGTGGACTACAATGTATTGAAATGTAAGCCAAATAAATCATTTCTTTCCCAACTTACTTTTAGTCATGGTGTTTCATTAGAGTAGAAGAAACCCTACTAGAAAAAGAATGTAGTGATTTTTTTTGAAGTTTATTTATTTATTTTTTGAATAAGTGATTCTTACTATGCTTCTGGAATTCACTCAAATAAAATTGAAACTTTGCATGCATACTGTTAAAATGAAGGAATATTTTACACAGGAGGAGCTCATCATCTATTTGTCAGTTTGTTAAATTGATTTATATTTATTTATATATTTATAATATAATATATAATATAATAAATATATTATTTATATTTATATATATTCAGTCCCCAGGACCTGCAAAGGTGTTGTTGGAGGGTCTTTTTTGCTAGAGAGGCAATAACTCAAACTAGGTAGTGGGTGTCTCTTTTTATAGGTAGTGTTTTTCAACTTTAGCCAGAATGTGATCAATTCAATTCATGTTTTCCCATCTCACATCCTCAAAGACATTTCCAGCATTCCCAACTACAGCTTTCCTGGGCAAGGACCTATCTATTTTCAAGTCAAACTCTTTCGACAGCTCAGCAACTGGTCTGAATAGATTTCATACTTTTTGCCTGACTGAAAGGGAAGAATCCACAGGGACTTGTCCTGAATTTCCCACTCACATGGTACCTAAGGCCATCCATTAACCATGGGGGCTGTTCAATGTACCATTTCAAGTCTATGACAAATTATTTGGTATTTTAAGGCAGTCTAGACTTTTTTTTTAAAAAAAAAGATTTCTTTATCATGTATGTACACCACACATGTGTACACCACAGAGGCCAGATGAGGTGTTGGATCTTTGCAACAAGAGCTACAGATTATTACAAATCTTGGTGTGCGTGATGGGAACCAAACCAGGTTTTCAGGAAGAGCAATCAGTGATATTAACACATATCTCAAATCCAAAACCTGTACAGATTAAGCATCAAAGTGAGTGATTCTATTGTAGTACTTGAGTCTTTCAGACTGACCACTAACCTAGGGACTCAGACAGCTTTTTCTGAAATTTTTTTTTTAACTGCAAACCAGGACTCCTTGGAAGTTAGCCATTTGACTCTTCCGTAAGAAGGAAGCATAAAAGAGGCATGTAGGTGGAAGACATACCTCAAATTGTTTCTACCTGTTCATTTAGTCATTTGAAGGAAACCAGGGAAACAGCGACTCAAGTTAATTTTTTTCCTGTGGTATTTTTTTTTTATTCCACATTTGCCCTAAAATTGAAGTAAGACTTGAAATATATTCTAAGCAAGAGCCAGGGATTCCAACTGAAGTTTTTGTTGGATTGACACGATAAGAAAGCTTTTATCTCTATTTTTGCCTTAAAGAAAAAGAGAAAAGTTGAATTTGGTGGTAATGTCTTGGTGACATCAAGTTTCAAAAATCAGAGACAAATTTTATTTAGAAGATAAACGGTGTGTACTTTTGAAATGCTTCTATTTATGTTTTTACATATGTATGAGAATATTAAATGTTAATAAGGACTCTTACTTAGCAAAAAGTAAAACGGAGTGGTTCTGAAAATTCAAGACTATGTGTAAATGTGTAATTTATTTATACTTGTATAAATTTTCAACTCTAGTATTAAAGAAGTATAAAAGAAAGAAATCAGATTAATTAAAGATATAATTTCTATTGGCGGTTTACACAATCAATTTCCTCCCTGTGTCAGTAGGAACTGTGGGATGGATTCTTGTAATGAAGACACAAGATATTTGCTTAACATACTGTTATGATTACTTGCTATCAGTTTCACTTTGTCCTAATATGGTTTGATCTATTTTTGTGTGTGATTTTTCACAGACACTAGAGTGTCAGTAGTATGGATTTCAAAGATGACTTCACATAAATTTAACGTCTTCAACAAGGATGTACAAGACTTGTAGACTACGACTTCTCTAGAACAAAATTCTATCAACATGAAAGGAAATATTTCACTAAAACGATAATCTCTTCCCTGTTCTATTTCTTTCAACTTAGCACAGGTAATACTCACCTATGTTCATGTTAAACAGCTGTCTAGAATCTTATGCTTAGCTCATATGGTACCTTACTAGAGCTAATTTTTCCCTTCCTTAGTACACTCAACCTGTAAAATGGGTAGAATAATAGAAGTGCCACAGTACTTATGTATTGTGGCTATCAAATAATATGCTATAGGTGAGACCCCACACAGAGCTAGCCATAAAGAAAATACCAATAAGTCACGTTATACATTATCATGCCACCGGAAAGCAACTTACCTCGTACTCCAATAGCTGTGTTTTCTTGCTACTAATCCACTATAATAGACCTCATCAGAGATTTGTTTTAGGTTATAATAGGGAGGGATTCAAAAGATAAAGCCAACAGAGTTCTTACTATAATTACGGAAACACCATTAATAAAGTGCATGAATAAACATAGTAACAATTTCCCAAATGAAAACCCTGTCCAACTGGCTACCTGGATTACATCTGACCAGGGAAGAAGAAAGGGACCTCTGCTTCATTACTAGTTGTCTTAAGACTTCACTCTAATTTTTCTGTGTAAAAATTATCAGTAGTGAACTTAAGAGGCATCCACAGTCAGCCAGCGGCACGTGCAGACAGGGCTGCTCTTTAAGATGCCTGAAGACATTAAAAATGAATAAACTCAATTGGAAGGCTCACATAGTGAGCACTCACGTGGCTCAGAATGGAAAATTCACAGGTTAACACTTTGGAATATTTATTTTGTCTGTTTCTAAAATATTTAGTCTGGAACCTTTTAAAGTGATAGTTTATTGGTGCATACATTTGTCCAAACTAACATCAGTCAGGCTGCGTGGAGCATTGGTAATACAGGCTCACAGCTAGCCGGTTGTTTAGAAAGCACATATGTAAAAAGCCAGGTCTCTCTGTGAGTGCAGATATAAAATGTAGGTCAGAACAAGAGTATGGAAAATGAGATAATGGGAGATGTGCAGAGCATTCCCATGGGGGCTAGTTTCTCTGATGTCCAACTGAACTACATATTAATGAAGGATGAAAATCTCTCTCAACTGATAAACAGACTGTCTTTTGGCAATTATCTCAGCTCCCTTTGTAAAAGTGGTACTTTATTTAGACTTTATCCATTCCTGGACTTTCTCTCTGCGAGGAATCACAGCCTCGAATAATTACAGTCTATTAGCACATCAATTACCGAAAGACCTTGATTTTTAGCAAGGAGTGAGTTTTAATCCATTCTTGCAAATGTTATTGAGAGGTTACTTATCCTGGAGAATAAAGTTAACTACATAGAGACTGCAATAACCCAAGTGTGTTCCTCGCATGCATTTTCCAGCTACTGTAAAATTAATGCATTTTCTGCTCCCTGGTAGGAAAGAGAGATATGTGTGGACTTTTGCATAGTAACAGAATTAGTGTAGCTTTTACATTTGCTTTTTTGAAAAGACCCCCCCTCGAAATAGTAAATATAAAACACACTGGTTATTACACCAGCTTTCTTATTAAATAAGACAATTTGAGATTATTAATAGAAACTCAATTTGTCAAAGTAAGATTCCATTTCAATCGTGAAATGCAATCCCGTGATTTTACATCATTGGCTGTTGGATTGAACAAGGTGCAGAATGGGCATGATAAGAGGTCTAAGAGAAAACCCAGGGAAGTTCAGTAATGGTCAGCAGATTCTACAAGTTGACCACACTTCAGATTTTAAACATTTGAGCTTAATTAAGTCAGACATCCAGAAATTCATGGTGTGAGAACTTATTAAAATATTGCACTGACTGCATCCAAACCATTTGGGGAAACTTCCACAGAGCCCACAGTAATTTCCTTTCAGCACTGACGTAGAAAGTGCAATGCCATGCAGGTGCTAGCTAGTGGAAGCCTGGGCTTAAGGACCATCAGATGCTGTAATCAGGAATCCTCATTTCAAAGGCTATGCCTGACACCTTGTGAGAATGGGTAGTTCCCAAGCCCTTTCGTTCTCAGTATCTTAACAGCCCAGTGGGATCTAATTAGCATAATGGATGTTAGACAGAGGTTTGTTCAGTGAAATTAGTGTTCATTATTTTGGGTGAATATTGATCACTCTACTCAGACTGATCAGGTAAGAAGGGAATTGTCCTAGAAGGGGATATGTCTTAGTGGTTAAGAACACTTGTACTTTTATGGGGTTCAGCTCTCAACACCCACGTGGTGGCTCACTACCACCTACAGTCCACAAACCTACACACAGGCATGACTCTGGTACACATGTATAAATCTAAAAAGGAAAACGCTCCTAAGATGTAACTTGACTGAAATATTTACCAACACTTGCATGAACAGAATGTTGAGATTCAGGGAGTCCTAGACCAGCGCTTTAGGTTGTGTCCTATGCCCCACGGCTGATCCTTCATGGCCTGATGCCGTCAGTCTTCATTCCCTGCCTCCACAGCACTGTTGCAGCCATCTCAAGTGAAACTTTGTAGAAGGTAGTGATTATGATGCTGGCTAAGGCAGAGAGGGATTTTGCCAAGTTTACAGAATAAGTAATATTCACTATTTACTGCTTCCATGCACATAGATGGTGGTTTACATATTTTATATTTATAACACAATTTTATCTAAAACTTATTTTCATTGAAACCTGGTATTGTGTGGCTTTTTCTGAGGAGACATTAGCGAAAGTTTATGATAGGTCACTAATAACAGATGAAAGAAATAATTGTGTCTAACTCCAGTGCTGGGAATCAATGAGTTTAGTTTCATTGCCTGAAGCACAGGCAATTCATAGACAGCTAAACCACAAAAGAGGAGTCTCCATGTATAAGCATACTAAACCAGAAATATAGCCTATGTTTGTGTCTTCTTACAAGCTCAGAATTTATTCACTAGCAAAAATTCACAAAGTTAATTGGACTGATAACCTCAATTGTCATAAAATTCATGAATTTGGTTAAGGCAAGTGTAGAAAGCTATAGGAAAATATAGATTCTTTTATTCTAATTTTATTTTCTTATTTACCTAACGTTAAGACTAATATCATATGTCAAACTATACCCAAATCTCTCTCTCCATACACATATAAAGGCACACACACACAAAGATACACACACACATCATAGAATGAATTCAAATTAAAAGAGCTATGATGTTTTAGGAGAACTCAGGCACTGGAACTTAAAAGCCAAAACTCCCTTTAACATTTTTTAAATAAAAATATAATTATATCATTTACACCTTCACTTTTCCTTTCTACTCCTTCTAATCCTAATTCCTCCCAAATTCATGTCCTTATCTTCTTTATCCATTCTTATTACACATGCATCTAAAAAAATGAACATATACACAGTGTCCTGAGTCTCTTAGTGTCTCCTGCATATATGTGTGCTGTAGGAAATGCTACAGTCAATAGCCTTTAAGTTAACCACCCACTGGGGTGTGGCCTCTTATACTATTTATGCTGATATAAAACATACATCCGGCTTCTTTTCCAGCTGTAGGATTCGGTTGCTGTTCTCTGTTCCAGCAGAGGATATTGATTTGTGAGTCTACACGTGAATAAATAACCATCTATTACTCTCAATTCTGAGCTACTGTGAAATTTCCGTTAAGCGTCCATCTTCATATGTGTTTCTAAAGATGGTCATTTGTTATTGGATAGCCTATTAGGAGGTTCATCTCAAGAGGATACTAATTTTTCCTCTCTCAGAAGTTCTTTATTGCTTGTAGCTCCTCTTCTAGGGGAAGGGTTTTAATAATTCCTTGTAGATTGGATGTCCCTCCTCTACACTGGGATACAATCTGTTGGAATTTTTCAGGTCTTGTTTAGGCAGCCATGTTGCTAAGATTTTGTGGGTATAGCTTCTCTATTATAGTAAGAAGACATAATCTCACAGCAGACTCTCTGGTCCTCTGACTCTTACTGCTTTGTCTGTTCTCAGAGATTAGGTACAGAAGTTATGTTGCAGATGTATAGACTGTGGCTGTGAGCCCCACAGTCAACCTAATTGTAAACAGTGCATGGAGTTGAAAGAGGAAGATTAAATATTTATTTTTATTAGCTACCAAAAAATTTTAGTATATCTTTTATATTTAAAGATAGAAAACAAACTTTAGTACTACTAGAGTTTTGAAGTTTGGTTAACTATAGTGATCATAGAGATATTTTTTCCTCCTTTTCCTTTTTTCATTTTTGCCATTGTTATATATAGTATTAAAATTGTTTAAAATTATCATTTCTTAAGATGTATAGTTTTCATATCAATCATTAGATCATTTTATTTAATGTGTCAATTAATAAATAATTGAATAAATCATAACCAATTTGTTTTCTTAATATTTTGCAACACTTCAGAATTCAACCTGGTTAGTTGTTATGTTAATGTATTTTATCTTATGTGTTTATAAACAATATTTGGAGAAGTGGGTTAATGGACATCGCCGGACTGATAAATCTTTTTGTTACACAAAATGTTGTGCTCCATTAATGCCAACCCTACTGTCCAAATTGAACTTAAGTATCTAAAATATTCCTTTTCCATATTTTACAAAATTAAGTTAAAGTGCCCGAATGTGTGTAGACAGTATGTGTGCATATATGTGAAGAGAATGTGTGCAGGTATGTGGAGAGGATGTGTGCATGTGTTTGAGATGGGGTTAGACTGAACTAGAAATTATTCAATGAAGATATCTCATGGACTGCTCCAGGATGGGGCAAAAGAGATTATGAATGGGTTTGTACTGTATTCTTTAGAAAACAAGCAAGCAACAGCATTATCAGGTTTTGCCGTGCACCGTGCCCTCCCACCCCCGTCTGTGCTCTATGTGCTAGAATGCAGTATGCGAGCTTCAGGAAAGGGCCTGGAGGTTGAGGAAACACACGCAGAGATAGACCAACACACGGACCTCTAAATCGCTGGTACAAAAGCCCCTCTTTAATAGCGCCATGGAGGCTTAAATACCCTGCAGTCAATGGCCAACAGGTGAAAATCCCATCCTCTGATCCTCTAGGCTAGGCATAGCTTCTTGTAACTTCAATTAGAAGGCTCTAAACAGGGAAGAGCAGCTGAAGGCCAGGACTCAACTGGTCCCAACAAGGTTTGTAAGTTTTGAAGAATCAAATGTTCTATTCTTCTATATCATTCTGCATTTCAGTACCAGGTAGAGTTTTCAATCCTGGTTGCCCCAAACTAACAGTTCTTTTTTTCTTTTATTTCCAGCAATTCATCAGTAGGTCACGTTTCTTAATTGTCAGAAAATAAAGTAAATCGAGTAAGTTCTAGATTAAACTATTTGCCTACATGACAAAGACAAGGTCCTAAAACATCTCCTTCCTTCTTCAACTCTCCTAAACAGACTTTTCAAAGGGCATTCAGAATGCCAGTTTTAAATTTATATATCAAACAAATTGAATTGCCTGCTTATCATCATGTAATGATAATCTCCTTTCATTGAGATTAAAATTGCCATGGATTAACTATACTTTTAGAATGAAGCAGGAGACCAGTATGTGTAGTCTACATCATTACTCCAAGCTGGTTTCGTCTCACAATTTTTATGGTAGGCATCTTCCATGCCTGTCATTATTCTTCAAGGTCATGATCACATTTTAGAAATATATGTATTTTATATATATAATATGATATATATTAATTACCATATTTTTTCAGATATACACATATTCAGTTCTCACCGAGACTTGTCAAAGCCATTCAGCCATTCAGTCCTTTGGCACCATTTCAACCTATTTTAATTCACTTTAATGAATTATAATGGACTCTATTTGATTTCAGCCTGTTTAATTGTTAACAGGTAAATAGAATTTCTTGGGCTAAGCATTAATTGCTTTTTAAGATTTAGTCTACACTCTTCTTTGGTGATCTCTTATATTCATGGGGTTTTAATAAACATCCACAACTGTGTTTCACAGAGGTGGAAATACTGTCTCCATTTTATTCCTAGACAGAAGAGGATATATTAAAGAGCAAGTATTTAGAAAATGTTAGTTCAACGGCTGATTGGTGTTATCAACATTCACACCTGTGATCATAAGTTTTTCTAAGTCTTATAGCCATTGATTGCTCATGATGGTAATTCTATTACCTCCAAGCTGTGAAAAATAGAATTTTCTAATTTCTTTCTATTAACACTATCATGGAATGTTATCCTGAATTTCTGTTTTTCCCATTTATAGTATTTTTCATTTTAGGACCGGTAAGAGATTAAACATAGTAAATGATATTAAAATACAATGATAATAGTATATTATAGTGAATATAATAATACGATATTATATATGTTTATGATCTCTCCAAGTTGTTTTGTGGTAATGTACACACCCAGCTTCTATGATGACGTGAAATGATGCAATATTTAGATGATGAGATGAACCAGTGTGACTGATGTGAGCGTTATTCTTATTGTATAGTGTTGCAAAGCTACACAGAGTTATTTGTTCATCCCCAACAGGACATGTACCCATTGTTATGGACAATGGGATAGCTACTGAGAGACTAAGGATGGTAAGTGTATTAGATATGAAAGAATAAGACCAAGATAACAGAAATGTCCTGGAAGGAGAGACGAGGCTGGCATAGAACCTTATCTTGCTATTCAAAATTGTGGCATTCTGTTTAAAACACATAAGTTATTTATGTCTGGAACTTCCAATTTTATATTTTCAGATAACAGTTGACTGGGGAAAACAGAAACTGTAAAAATTGAAATCATAAATAGCAAGGGACTGGATTCTTTCTTCTTTGCTGTGTGCATGGACAAGTGTTAATAGTGTCTATGATATGAATCAGAAACACACGTATAGTGGGCAACACTGATCCAGTGCTACCTGAGCCTCAAATGCCCCATCACTTCCACCTACTGTTAGACATGGTGCAAATTCCTTCACAGGCCATGGAAATTCCAGCACAGGAAAGAGCTTATTTCTCTAGCATCACGCCTCTCGATCATGTCCATCGCTGTCGTTTCTCTACACCACATCTGTGATGCTGGAATACATTCATGCCCATGTTTGAGATGTCAGTCTTTCTTCTACCTTTAATTGTAGCATTCTTCTCTGCTTCTTTGTCCACCACAACTGACCTCTTGATTCACCCCAACAACCATCTCCTATATCTGGCCTTTGATAATGCCTGTCCCTTTATCAGATATGTTTCCTCTGGGAAATGAGCTTGATACCTTGTTTTGCCATGGTTTATCATTCAAAAACATGGTTTTGATTCAGGATGCCAAAAGAAGAATGTGAAAATATATATATTTTTAAGGATCTCTTTGAGTGATATTGATTCAACACAGTTAAAATCATGACTTAGGAAATGCTTATACATGGTGCTATACTTTTCCATTTACTTATCTGTATTCTCCACTAAGCTGTGAGGTTTACAAGAGAGGGAAAATTCCTACCTTGTTCATTTTCTTTCCTCCCACCCTTCCTTCCTTCCTTTCTTCCTTTCATCTTTCTTTCTTTCTTTCTTTCTTTCTTTCTTTCTTTCTTTCTTTCTTTCTTTCTGGCTTGCTTGCTTGCTTGCTTGCTTGCTTTCTCTCTCCCTTCTTTCCTTCCTTCCTTTATTCATTCCTTTATTATTATTATTGTTGTTGTTGTTGTTCAAGACAGAGTTGCACTGTGTGGCCTTGGCTATCTTGAGACTTGCTCTGTAGACCACAGAGCAACTCACAGAGATCTCCTTTCTTTTGCCACTGCCTCTGGCTCTGCCTCCCTAGTGCTGGGATTAAAAGTGTGTGCCACCACCACCACCTGGTTCCTGTTCATTTTCTAAGGAACACATAACCTACCAACAAGGTACATTCAATACATTTTTTTTTTATTTTTGTGTGAAACCCATGTACAGCCTTTGGGACTTTCCCAACCTATAAAAATGGTTTATAACTTTTCAAAAAATATTTATTTATTAAGTATTGGTTTAAAAAACTTTTTTCATTTTTACTTTTATATTTGAGGTTATAATATAATTACATCATTTCTCCCCCCATTTCTTCCTTCAGTCCCTTTTATATACCACTTTTTGCTCTCTTTCAAATCCATCTCTTTTTCATTATATATATATGCATATATACATATATACACACATACACACATCTATTCCTAAATATGCCTGCTTAGTCTGTAAAATGTTACTTATATGTATGCTTTTAGGGGTGATCATTTGGTATTGAATAACCAGTGGGTGTACTCTTCCCAGGGGAAGACTATTTCTGCCACTCTCAGCATTCCTTCTTTGCTTATTCTTTGAATAGAGTTGATCTTCATGGCCTTTCTCCTTCCCAGATCCATTTTGCCATACCTATGGATGTTGTCCTCATTCAGTTCATATTTAATCCATGTAATTTATGAGATTTTATGGGTGTAGCTTCTGAAATTATTCTCAGAAAGAGTCTCACACCAAATTATCTGCTCCTCTATTTCATACAATTGTTCCTCCTTCTCTTCTACAGCGGTCCTTAGGCCTTAGTTGTGGGGGTGTCTTAGAGGTGTATCCGTTAAGACCAGGATGCTTAATTTTGCCTTTAAACAGTTGTAGTGTTAAGTAATGGTCTATATCTGTTATGAAGAGTTGTTTCGTTAATGAAGGATAAGTTTTATGTGCAAATACTTAGGATAAATTTAGGGTTTCTGTTGGTTTAGTAAATTGGTCATTGTAGGTTCTCCTCTAAGGTCATTGACTTTATAACCTTGTATAGTTGGCTAGGTTCACAGTATCAGTAATGATTTCTTTCTTGTTGAGTGGATCTTAAGTCCAATTAGAGAACTTTGGCTACTGCCAAGAGGTGCATGCCAATACCATAACCTTAGGGATATCATGCTCAGCTGGTGCTTGCTGCAGTTCATATACATCATAGCTGGGGAGAACTTTTGGTTGATTTTCTCTTTTGGAAGCTTGCATAGCACTTTCTGGTACCATGATAACTAGTCCTCAGGGAGTAGACATCCATGGCTGGTCCAGCCCAGAGGTCTCTGGGCCCTATGTGTAAAGTGCATGGTCTCTTCTTCATCAGTAGGGACTTACATTACACGTTTGAGTGACAAGTGTCAATAGTAATAACCTGTAAGCTTTGGGAGTCTCCTGAACAACTCTGACCAACAACTTGAAAGAAGAATGATTGGGGTTGGGGCTTTTGTTAGGTGGTCTTTGGTTCTTGCTGGGAGAATTGCCAGCCAAGATGAGACAATTTCATTTAAATTATACATATATATTTATTTACAGACTCACATGTATTCTACATTTTTAGGTAAATAATTAATAGTATTATTCCTTATGAATAAAGAATCCTGTGGTTATTTTTCTTAGGCATCTTTACTATTATTTACTCACTCCCTCCTCATTCTAGTCTCATAACTTTTAAGGTCATTTACTGGAATCTCTACGGTAAGTGAATCATACTTATGCCATTTCAAGAAGTCATGTTTTATAACAGTTAAGAATATTACCCAGATTTTTCTCATTGCTGTGAAATCATTCCTAGGATTGCTCATGAGTCATGTATTAGAGCTCACGTGTGAATGTTAATGGTTGCTGAAATTTTTACATATAGAATGGAAAAAGATTTGCTAAAGTCAAAGCCAATATTAGCTTCCTTGACATATCATTATCCCTTATCCTTGGCCAATATTTACTAAGAGCAATTTTTTTTCAGAATAACATTGCAGGAGATGTGTGAAGAATAAATTGTTAAGTATAAATGCCATTAGGAAGTCCAGGTAAATGTCACAGCAAATGTAAGTAATACGGAATTAGATGGGACTATACATTCTCTCTCTCTCTCTCTCTCTCTCTCTCTCTCTCTCTCTCTCTCTCTCTCTCTCTCTGTCTCATTTGCAACCTGTACATACACACTATATTTTTTAAATTTTATAGTTTTATTTCCTATGAAGACTAATTCCTGTTTGTTCTAAGCATTATGCTAAAGGTAACTTAAATATACACCATTTGAGTAGAAATGAAGTTTTTCTCCTTGAAGAATATTTCTTTTACTTGTTCAGCTCCTGGGATTTCTCTCATGTGTCTGATGTTGGATTCCTCTCTGAATGCTATGAAAATGTTTTATTGCCATTGGTTATTAAAGAAGCCGTTTTGACCAATGGCTTAGTAGAATAAAGCTAAAAGGAAATCTGAACAGAAATAAAGAGAGAAAGTAGGTGGGTTTTTTTTTTTTCCGAGAAATGGTTTTTCTGTGTAACAGCTCTGGCTGACTTGGAACTTGCTTTGCAAACTAAGATAGCCTTGAACTCAGAGAGGTCCACCTACCTCTGCCTCCCAAGTGCTGGGATTAAAGACATGTGCCACCATGCCTGGCTACTTCATCATTATTTAATAGCTGTACCTTGTAAGTTTATTCAATCAATGTTTCATTGATCCATAATAATTGATATATTTATAGAGTCATCATGAGAGTTGAAGTATGCAATGTGTAGATCAAGTTAAATATGAGCAATGTAAAAAATAAATTATTAATTTTAAATGGGCAATGATCAGATAAAGGTAAATATGTCAATTGTCTCAAACATTTAGTCTTTATCTGTGTTGGGAATATCCAAGGTTCAATGTAGTAGCTGTTTTGAAATACTCAGTTATTTATCATAGGTACTCTACTATTTGTAGAAAATTAAAAATTATTCCCTTTACTGGGACTGTACCATTGAACCATTATTTCTGTCTGACTTCTTCCTCCTTCCCAGCCTTTGCTGGCTGTTAAGCTACTGTAGAAAACATTATGAGTTCAATGATTTTAACCTTTGCATATAATGAGAACACATGGTATTTGTCTTTCGGTGCCTGACTTATTTCACATAACACTGTCTTTGAGCATCCCGTAATTTCCTGCAAGTGATAGGATTTCATTGCTTTTCATGGGAGAATAACATTCTGTCGATCTATAGGTGCCACATTTTGGGCCAGTTCATCTGTCAGCAGTGGGGTTTATGTTGCTTTTGCAGGAATAGGAAGGAGACCTTTCACGTGATGCATTCTATTAGCTATCGGAAGCAGCTTAGACTTGAGTTGGGAGAAAAGTGAAAGCTGCTTCTGAGATCAAATGGGAAAGATGTTAGGTAGTGATTAGGAACTGCTAAGATGAGAATTGGGGATTGCTAATATGAGAACTGGAGATAATGGAGGGAGACCATGCACTCAATCTGTATTCCTGCTTTCTCATGCAATACCCACACAGTAGTATGGGTAGAGCCAGTGCTTTAACACATTGTAGACAAGGCTAATTCTTAGGAAAGTTTATATACTGAATGTCCGTAAGTTCTCAAACCCTCCTGGTCAGTTGTGTTAGCCTATAATGTTCCTACGCATAAATTTAAATACGTTATCACATTCATAGCGGTATCAATCATACATTTTGTTTAGTGTGCTCAAGCGTGGCATAGCTTTTTCTAGTAAACTCATTCTCTCATAAACTAGGTTTATTAACTTGTAAGCTTCCAAGGCCATGAAATGTGTTTCTTACTATCACCATTTATATCAAGAACAAATGTGAAGAATGCAATTAATTATCAGAAAATGGAAGAGGGGTGGGAAGATGTGGTAGGAGGCACCTTGTTGTTGCCTGGCCACCCAGACTCCCAAAATAATCACATAGAAACCATATTATTTGCAATATTGTTGGGCCAACAGCTTAAGCGTATTTCTGGCTACCTCATATCTTAAATTAACCCATCTCCATTAATCTGTGTATCACCATAAGCCTGTGGCTTACTGTGTAAGGTTAGCGCTGGCAACACAGCCCAGGAAATTGCCATTTCAAAAGTGTGCTGCTTTTTTTTTCTGCTACTGCTGAGCCACGGTGTTAAGCTGTGCTTAACTCTGCTTTTCCTTCCTTCCTTTCTTTCTTTCTTTCTTTCTTTCTTTCTTTCTTTCTTTCTTTCTTCTTTTTTTTTTTTTTTTGGTGCCTAGAATTCCTTCTCAATCTCTCTCGGGCTTTTAGTGTATTTTAGTTGGCCATGAAGAACAGGAAGGAGAAGACAAATGAGACATCAGATGAAAATGAGAGAATAGGAGCGACAATCTTCAAGGAAAGAAACACACAGATTTAGAGGAACTAATTGTAAGTGTGAGTGCCAAGAGAAAGGAACATGAGTCCTTAAGAGAAAAGTGAAAAGAGAGGGCTGTCTCAACCTACCATCTCTGGGGAGTTAGAAAAGATGCTGGCTCTGTCATCTGTAGTGGGTTGCTCACTTGCAGTTAAGAGAAGGTAGGCGGTAACTGGATCTCATGTCTCTCTGCCCACTCCTAGGATTAAAGCTGTGAGCAGAGTAGAAAGAGGCCAGCAGATGGATAAATGATGTCATGGAGCTGAGAAGGAAGCAAGAGGAATTTCCCCTGTTGGAAATGGGACTTGGTGTGCTGATTTAAATTAGTAGACCCAGAGGGAACTCTACCTTAGGGAGGAAAAGATGGGATGAAAAAGCTATCAGAACCTGAGCTACAGTGGGCCCTCCTATCCATGACCTTCAGCAGAGGAATGGATGAGGGTCCATGGTCAGCTATGCTAATATGGGCAGGGAGTTCAAAGACCCCGTATGCTTGGCAAAGCATTTGACAATGAAAACCATATAATAAAAAAATGGAAAGACATCCTCCATGTTTCATTTCTACCTGTTGCCTGAAATGGCTGCCATGAGTCTGTGCTCAGAACCTGTGCTTTGCTGAGATACCGTGCATTCTCTGTATTTTTCTTCCATAGAAAAATGAATGCCAATGTGCACGAACAGTGAAAATCCTATGTATGATACAACTTGAGGGGTGACTGATTTTTATTTCAGCTTGCATGGTATAGATCTCACCATCACTGAGAACCCCAGGTACTTGAGGACTGATTTGAGAACCCACAGCAAACTACTTTAGTGCTTGCTGTAGCTAAAGTCGCCCCAAGGGGAGAACATAGCAACAGTTTGAGTGTTTGAGTTACTGTTGTTAATTCCTCGTTATCCTGATTTGTTTCTCAAATCTTTTGGATAGAAAATAATTTTTACATGTATGAATTGCCTGGCTAGCAGTAACATGGATGGGCAAGCAATATTTCAGAGTGAGGCTGCCTTTTGAATATTTACCGTGATTTTTCTAACTCTAATTCATATGGATGTTATAATGATTAGAAAGTACACAGTATATAAAATTTCTGATGCACAGAAGTTATATGCTATGTGTTCACTCCCATTTTCTTGTCTTCATTTCAAACGTTTAACAATGTGTTGAGATAAGTTTTAACTTTCACCAACTGACTGTTTTGGCAACTCTGTGAAAATGCTTCTTTATAAGAAATATTAATCGATGATAAAATTACTTTAGATTTCTATTTTGTCCCCTTGACCTTGATAATTGCATTTGCCATAGAAAGTTAGTCATTATATAATATTCTAAAACCAAATTCTGTCCATAAAGACAAATCCTGACAGGGAGAAATACGGTGGTATTCTAAAAGAATACATAGTTAAAATGGGACGTCTGTAAGTTCATTTCTCATTTATGTGATCAAATTCCTGAGGGGGAAAAACAGTTTTAGGGAGAAAAGATATTTTTGGACCTACTGCTTTGAGTTAGGGTTTGGGTCAGTCCTGGAGAAGATGGCAGCCTGAGGACAGAAGATCAGAGCTGTGGTGGAAGAGTGTGAGACTGCCTGCTCATACCTCCACAGGATAAGAAGAGAGAGCTAGTCAGGCCGTAAAGCTCAAGACTTATCCCCCAGATCCCACTCCCACGCCTGTGCCAGCTTCTTCTTGTGAGGTCAGCTTTCTGAAAGATCTGCCATCTCTCTAAACAGCACCATCATCAAAGGACCAGGAGTGAAACCCATGAATCTGTAGAGGACACACTTAACATCTAAACCATAAGAGGAATTTTCCGAGTTGAGACAGAATGGGTGAACTAGAGAAACACAAAGATGGAGAAAAAGTGGCTAGAGGGCAGTTGGACTTTGAGTGGAGAAAAGCAATCATTGCCAGTGAGTAGTGGAGTAAGGAGAGAACTTGGGGCATAAATATCCTGGCTTTACTCTGTTCCTGCCTGCGGCTCACAAAATCTCAGATAAATAAGGGACCAGCATCCTTCATACAGAGAAATAATCTGGAGGAATAACAAGACATCACTAGTAAGAGTAAGGTGTACATGTGTTATTTTATGTATGAGTGTATGAGGCAGTGCCCATGACATGACATACATGTGGAAGTCAGAACACATCATGTATGAATCAGTTCTCTTCTATTTTGTGTTCTGGTGTTAGAGCTCTGGTCACCACACTTGGCAGCAGCTTCTTTAATCTGCTGAGCCACTCCATCTTGCTAGCCCTTAAGAGATACTTCTATCATTGTATAGGGTTAGAACAGTGCTTTATCATACAATTTCAACTTCTTTTTGTACACTGATAGAATATCTGAAAAATTATTTAATTGGGCTCATATTTAGGCTCAGTTCTTTGGAGGGAAGGAAGAATGACTTTAAACCGAAATCAGATGTGAATGGGTTAAAAATTTCATCTGCCTGTTGGTGAATTCCCAGTGAACAGGGCATGTATTATTCACCTTAATCCAGCTCTCTTGGCACTGGGAGTTACCATGGGAACTCTAGTTTAGCCTTTTGAACAATGAGGGCATTGGGATGGATCTGTTTTGCTGTGAGGGCAGGAGTGGGTGTTCCACCAGATAAAAGCTATCAGAAATTAATGAAAGTGGTTTCGGCCTTACCTGTCTGCAGATCCTTAGTGGTGGACTTGAGAGGGAGCCAATTTGGAAACAGTGGCCTGAGCATGTTTCTGTCTTTTGTTTCACAGGAGAAGCTAAGTGCCTTGGATTTCATGCCCAACGAGATGGTAAGAAGCAGTTCGTGTTTTCAAATGAATGGAGAGAAAAGCTGGAAAATCTGTAATGAGTGAGCTGACAGTGGAGGAAGGCTCATTTGCAGGATGGAACCCGGATGAACAGAGGAAATAAATTCTCTATGAGTCTCAAGAGGAAGAAAGATGGTAATTTAACAAAACCTAGACAGCATATTCCACAAGTCACTTCTCTGTCAGCTAGACATATGCGGAGTTCAAATGGGAGGAAACCACTAACACTCTTTCTGGTAAAGAGTGGTAATTTTTGGCAAATGCCAAAGTTTTCTGTATCATTTATAGGTAATATTAAATCAAATGTGATTTCTTTATAATGAACTTTCTCTTCAGAGAACATAGCCTTAGGTTTTTTTACTAATGCAATTATGATACTGTCAATCCTAAACTGTCAAGAAATTAACTGTCTTGGAAAAGGGAAGGACATTGGGACGGGCATTATTATTCTAGAGTATATACTCATTGGACATCTTACACAAAAACTTTCAAGAGGAAGTGCTCTTGTCAAAATATGCAAGACCAGAGAGTAGTGGCTTTGTTCTCAGCACTAAAACAACTCCTGAAAATACAGGGGAAAAAGCATAAGGAAACAAAGCAATTAAACCACCCAAAAATAAAAATAAAAATAGAATTCTGTTCCTCACTAACCCTATGAGGAGACCTTGTACCTCTGCATCCAAGCTGCCTTCCACACACTGTTTCTAGGATTTTCTATTACCTCAAGACAAACATGACTGGGGTGGGTTTCTAT
Source organism: Alexandromys fortis (assembly GCF_014885135.2). Taxonomy (NCBI): domain Eukaryota; kingdom Metazoa; phylum Chordata; class Mammalia; order Rodentia; family Cricetidae; genus Alexandromys; species Alexandromys fortis. The sequence goes on from NW_026067924.1 coordinate 13,356,241, forward strand.
ATTACTGTGCTTAAATTACTGGAAAATTCTCTGATTCCCTTTGTCCACGAGATACATATGTTCAAATGGCTTTAGATATAAAGATGGTATCTGCATCCATCAGAGAGATGCTCTGTGAAGTGGACAAATACTAGCAGGGTTTAACAGTCAATACCACTGAATGTTATTAAATAGCCTCTTGAATAAACATATTTTCCCTCTCTGCCAAGCATGGTCATTTTTGTGCTTTGTGAGATGAAAGGACAATAGGAAGTATTTGCTTCCCTGCATTTGTACGGTATTGCTTTCCATGCTGCTTATTTACACGGAGTAATTGTGTCAAACACATTGGCACATGCATTGACTATGAAACCGTGGTGTACTGTAATTTAAATAATGTGATTCTGTTCTGTTTTCCTGCATGACTGCCATCTGTGGGTGATATGAATCAATTGCTAAATATGGATTCTTTTTGTGAGCTAGATAGTATATATAATGGCACATATATAAATTGTATTATACACACACACACACACACACACACACACACACACACACACACACACATACACTAGGCCCACATTAAGAGCAATCAGAGTAGGGAAGCAGTCAAACTAGAAAAATCCTCCATTGATCAAGACCTCAAATCTTTCTGAGCCTTCTACTAAAAAAGTCATCACCATAAATTTTTAGGTTAAACTCTCCCTTGATGGTACATAGCAGCACCTATCAATGATTTAATAACTTATACTAATAAAATTAGAACATAGATGTCAAAATATGGTTTAAAAAATCACCTAGGGTATTTATGTTGGCCAAAGTGAAGCAGGACTCTGATAATATTTTGAAGTAAGTCTAAGAGTGACCTCAACAGAGAAAAACTTGGCTGTGAGAGTATATACTGGACATGATCGTAAAATACTTTAAGTCACAGAGAGTGTAGACACTCTTGATTTGTATAGTTTTCAAACACTAACTGAGTGTAAGCCAGTATGTATCAGTTCAGAAAACCTAGGTGCGAGGCACAAAATGGAGACAACGGGTGCTTCAGACAAAAATATGGTTATACATCAATATTAATACACTACAAATAAACACTTTCCACATTTGTTACTTCACTCATGATTGAGACCAAATACCTGACAAAAAGCAAATTGATGGAGGATAGATGGAAGTTGGTTCATGGTTTGAGGAAACCATGGGTGGGAAGGAAGGATGTCAAGAGTAGTCTAACCCTTGTGACTGGCAGAGTTTGCATATATGGGTCAATCAAGAAGCAGAAAGGAATTCTAGGAGTTGGTTCATTTGCTTCTTCTTCTTCTAGGGGATGGTGCCATCCTCATTAGAGTAGGTCTTCCCACCTCAGTTAAACCTCTCTGGGAAGCCCTCCTGGATATGTCTAAAGAGATGTGTCCTAAGAGATTTCAAAACCTTAATTGTTATGTTGCAAAAATATGTTTTGTCTAACTGATGTTACCAACCCTCTGTTTATTGATATGCAAATAGGTTTGCCAGTATTCAAATTTACATATATCTTTAAACATTAATAATACATTGTTCATGTTATCTAATTTACTACATATAACACTGATTCATATTTTAGAATAAATAAAGCCATTGGTTAACAAGAATTTTTAAGAAAATTTAATAAATATTCATAAAATACTTCATATTATTTTTAATTTCATGAAATAAAAAAATGTTAAACATATGTCAATATTTCCATTGGGTGGATATTTAATTTGAGAGTGATTTTTAAGTTATTGTTTATTGAGAACAAAACTATAATCAGACATCATCTCACTAAAATTAAAAATGCCTTGTAATTTATGTATGTATTATATTTCATGATTTTTATTGATGAATAACATTATTTGATACATGGAAGCTTATAGCATATATATCATTTTCATAAAATATACTCTAAAATACTATTTAAATATATTTACGTAAAAGATATAAACCACAGTCATATTTTGAATACCTGCTGAAATAAATACCAGTTCTTATTGTTGAGAGAGAACTCTCACAACCTTCAGACTTCCTTTTTCATTTGATTGCATTTTCAGTGCATTTCACAATTTTTCTGACATGTAGATATTTAAGAGGGAATTAATTCATGAGTTTCATCTTCATGGTGGGAGGCCTTGAGTCCTCATTCCTTTCATCTCATGCACAGCATTTCCTCATAGTCACTCGGGTGATAATGAACTATTTGAGCATTTCCAAATGTAGAGAATAGGCACCAGTTGGATGGTCATTTATTTGGAGTGAGGAAAATGATCTTATAATGTTAGTGATTATGTTAATTACTTCAAAGGGATGGACTGAACATATGGGTAGACAAAAAGGGATGCAAGAAGTGCATTGTGTTGCTAAGACACACCAGTGGTAGCCATGAATGATTTAGAAAAATGAGCACTAGAAAAATGAGCTAATTGAAGTTACAGAGGCCATTTCAGATTAAAATTTGATCTATTTTATATTATGCTTTTATCTTAATTATTTTCTGAGATTGTCTTAACTTAGATTTTGATATCAACAGCTTACAGTCAATTGTGTTAGCTATTCTACATCAAAACTTAAGTAAATTGTTGCCTTTAATTCTACCTACATGAGGCAAGCATCTTCATCCCTGGGAGAAAACCCGAGCATCTCTAGGTCATCTCATGTCTATAATAGTTATGGGAAGCCCAAAGGCTGCATATAAATAGGCATATTTGAAAGCCTGTGGCAGGACAGTGCATAATATTTAGGTAATGACTAAAATGTAGTGAGCAGAATTCTCAATTCAGTCTGGCTGACAAATGAGAAAATGAACATAGCTAATTTAAACATGTTCTAGTAAAGGAGGGGAAAATTACTTACTGCTACCCTTCTTAAAATAGATTGTGATATTTAATTATTAGTACCCTTGCTCTGAATTAATTAAGTGGCAGCGGCTTTGCTAGATTCTCTGGAATATCAACAGTGATGTCGTACAGTGCCAGAGGTTGACAATCTAGTTAAAACCTCTAGGAAAGCAAACACATGTCAAGTATTCCCCACAAGAACGAGACAGTTGACTTGCAAAAGAAAAAAGGAAATTACACGAGACACTCTATGGCCAATAACAGGTGACAGAATATTGGGGAATTTCTTCCTCATTATATATTTGAATGACTATGTATATGGAGTTATTTTCAAATATCTAGCAAGTTTTATTGCTTATTTTCTTTCCCACCTTAACTGGAGAAGGATCTTATATTACAAGATATGTTCTCCTCAGCGCCCCCAAACTGGAAATATGTTTTCTTCTCGAGTAGAAAAATGTGAATATTATCTTTAATAAATGGTTCTTAGTAAAAACAAAACAAAACATTAAAAGTGCATAAAAGGACTGGAGTGATGCATTAGTAGGAAAGTGCTTGCCACACAAAGGAGGCCTGAGTACAGATCCCCAGAATCCACACATTCTAGGCATTGGCACACATAGCCAGGGCTCCTGATGTTAGGTGGAGGGTGAGGACTGAAGAATCCTCTAGAGCTCAAGGGTCGTCTAGACTTGTCTAAACCACAGTGAACAAAGATACTGTCTCCAACATGAGAGAAGGGTACCAGTATCTGAGGACACTGAGGTTTTCCTGTAACATCCATAGATTGCCTCAAAAGCCTGTACTCACACACAAGCTCACAAACACACACTCATGTCTCGCTATCTTACACACACGCACACATGTACACATGCATACATAATGTTTTTAAAGTAAGGGCATACACTATTTAAAAAAAAACTTAATTTGAATTGAAATCAAACCAATACTAGTTCTTGGTGTTTTAAAGAAATGTCATATAAATGGTATGACATGTATTTAAAATTTCATGAAAAACAGTTGAGATGTTGATTGTCCTGATTTAGTTATTAAACATTGTGTACTTATATGAAAACATTATGTTGTATTATATAAATAAATATAACTTGGTGTGCAAATTGAAACAAGGCAGTTGAATGGTGTATTAGTCATGGTTATTTAAAGAAAAAGAGCTAACACTATGAATATATATATATTTATATATAGAGAGAGAGGTAGGGTTATTAGATTGGACTTGCAAACAAGTATAAAAATGGCTGTTTTGCAATGAAAAGGCCAAGAATCTGGTAGTTGTCCAGTCTGTGAGATTGGATGTCTCAGCAGCCTGAATCTGGCACTGGAGACCCAGAGGATTCCTGGAGAACTACTGGCCTTCAGTGTGTGTTGGAATCCTGAAGAAATGGTAGTTATTACAGGTCATACCCACAGGACAGACTTGCCAGTGAGACTGAGGGCAGGCAGGCAAAAAGCAGATTCCTTTTTCCATGTCCTTTTGTTTGGACTGCCCCCATAAGGTGTGACCCAAATTTAGGGTGTATTTTCCTTCAAAAAAGCCTAAGACAGTCTCTTACAGGAATGACTTTCATCTTGCTTTCTGGTGACTATAGGTGCAGTTGAGTGGACAGCCACGATTAACCGTCAGAGATGTCAAGCAGAAGAAAATGCTGGCTCTCTATCTCCCAATTTGCTTCTTTTCATACTTGAGCAAATTTCTTAGTTTTTCCAAGTGTGTAACTACAAAGACAGGAACTACACGAATTTTTGGCCTTTGCCTGTAACTTAGGGTATCATGTGAACAGTCTCTTGTTGTGGCGAGAACTGGATACCTCTAGGAAAGGTCTGAGTCCTTGTTTTGTCTTCCTGTTTCCTCTGTGGTAGTTTTCAGTTTAGATTCACTTCCCTCCAGCCAGTGTGTCAGAGAGAAATAAACCCCAATCTTATTAAAACCTTGCATTGGAGATCTCAGTTAGAGCAACTTAGCCTGTTCATTAAACAATATAGCCTCTCTTGGCAGGTATAACACTAAAAGCAAAATTGCACTTTTAAAAGTTTTTATAACCTTCATTTTTCTTATGGGAAAATATTAGATCCTATAAATTTCAAGTACCTGCACATCTATCCTCCTGGTGAATTGTTTTTAGAAAGACATTGAATCCCAATCATGCCGGTATTATTTAAACAGCAATACCCCTCCAAGCGGTCGATGCTGCCTTTGCATGCCAACCTTCCCTCATGCTTTCCTGGTGAAACCCTTTGTCCACTAGTAATGTGCTTTAGAGTCCTAGCACCTTACCTGTGAGAAACTGTCACCAAAAATTCCTGTGCACTCTTAGACTGCTGAAAATTTCATAGCTGCTTAAGATGATGCCTGCTTAATAGAAAGAAGAGATTTCTGGATGTCTCAGTGGATAAGGGCACTTCCTGCCAAACCTGAGAACCTGAGTTCAATCTCTGGACTAGCAGTGGAAGGAGAGGACAGACTCCTGAAAATTATGCTCTGACATCCACACATGGACCTTGACAAACTCTACTGACAAAAATTAATAAGTAAATTCAGTAGGATGTATGCTTTTAAAATACTGGTATCATTATTCTGTACTAAAATAGCAGAGTTTTTTTTTCTTTTTAGGGATTCTTTCATAGTTCTAGAAATGGTAACTTTTACAAGATTCCTCAAATCTATTTTTATCCATAACTGTCTTTTACTATTGGCATCCCCACAATTAGCCTGCATTCTTCCCCCACACTAAGTAATCCGTGTGATTGTAATACTATATGCATACTTACACTATTGCACTGTGAATCACAATTAGAACTCTTCATTTCTAGCAATGTGTTTAAGGGGCTCCTTTAAGTAAAACAGTTCAAAAGAAGATGTGGTTCAATGGGAAAATAAATCTATGTTTTTCTTCAAAGAAATAGTTTGTTAATAATTTAGACAGTTAAGCGTTATGAAGGACACATTGTATTGGTAGAATTCTCCTTTTTCACCCAATCAGTCCTAACAACCAAGTAAGAATGCTTCAAGTCAGCACTTTCCAAGTACGGAAACCAGATTCTTCAAAGGAACCAGACTACCTCCTTATCCCCACACTTTCTCCCAGGTTTTTACCATTTTCTTTTACCTCACTCAAGCAAGCAAGGTTTATTTGGTAGCATGTCTTGTTTTTATTAAATATTTCCACTTATTTTACATACTAACCACAGTTTTCCCTCCCTCCTCTCCTGTTCCCTCCCCCGACCTCACATCTACCCCTTTCCCCATCCACTCCTCCTCTGTCTCCATTCTGAAAGGGGAAGGTCTCTATAGGCACGAACAAAGCATGGCACATCAACTTCTCCCCCTGGGTGTGCATGCTTTCATCTTATTCAGATCTTATATGACCAGAGTAGGTTTTCTGCTTTGACACAGTGCACTCCTGTATACTGAGATGAGGTTTTCTGGATGGTGTACAGTCTAGTATGATCATTCTTTGATATTCCTTGTAGGAAACATCTCATATGGCAGCATTTTGCTCCTCTCTAACTGTTTCATTCTCTAGAACTGTTTCATTCAGTAAAGAAATCACATACCTTACTCTGAGTTCATTGCATTACATGATATGGTTGCTCTTTTTATACTGCCTTGTCACTTTTAATAGTTCATAAATAAGTTTCTGCACCTCACCTAATCAGCATCTGTTGGTGCTCACACACTCCAGTCATTTGCTGATGGACTGAATTTACTTTGTCCCCAGTTTTTGGATCCTTCTTTCTTTTACTGCTTGACCTTCTTTTTATGGTCGACCTCCTCGACCATTATCCAGCGATGATATGTTTTCTAGGAGGGAGAAACTATAGACAAAGATGCCGCATCATGTCATATCCAAGCACCTAAGAATATTTTAAATAATGGTCAAGTCCTTGGAAAACTAGTTATAACATTTGTTGTCCAGTCTCTGTGCAATGGGAAAGTGCAAGGTTTATCTGAAGTTCTGGCTAGAGTAATCTGTGAGGTTGGACCATCCCAGAAAACTGCCTTGACACTCTCTGGATGCAGGATTTTGAGGAAATTGCTGTAGAGGCACTGTGAGAGGCTGGAACTCCTGGGCTACCTGTTTTCATTAGTGTGTGGTCCCCTTGCTCTGAAAACATACAAACTTTCAAGTTAACATTAATCAATTCTGCATTAACAAAAGTATGGACTATGCATTGTACACAAGCAAACCAAGGATGATCTTTTGTTTTATGTGTGAGCAGGTAAAATATAAATCATGTACCTTGCAGTTTTTCTATGTTTATTTCTTTATATCTGTAGTCAAGATTTCTAGGGGTCTTTCCCCTGAAATGAACCCACAGCCTTTCAATTCCAGTGGAAACAAAAGAATGACCTTTTCTACAAAGCAGTACATTTTTTACTCAATTTTAAAGTTAAGGCACTCCTAAAGTCTATTGTTTGGTTTAATTCAGCAGTTCCTTTCATAATCCCATGTTTCCCAGAAGCTGTTATTTGGTTATCAGGAATCAAAACACTCAAAGACAACATGTTGCCATACAGGATCCAGACTCTGTGCATTCCCTATCTCTAAGGGTTTATTTTTTTTATATAATTTTTTCACTATTTACTTTTTTCTATAACTGTATCAATTTTCTTGTTTCTTAAGCCTGTGCACATTTTAAACACTCAGTATCCTGTTTAGAGGTTTTTGTTTCTCATCTGAACCTGATTTACTATGTATCTCTAGCCTTTCTGTCTGCATGATAAAAATCTTTTTTCTTTACAAGACAGTGTTTCTCTGTTTATCCCTGGCTGTCCTGGAACTCTAGCTCTGTAGATCAATCTGGCCTTGAATCTTAAACTGCAAAGCTACCACTGGTTCCTCCACCTTGGCTTGAGTAGCAGACTTCATCCCCTTTTGAAGTCTGTGAGAGCTAAGCTTTAAGTTTGCAGTTCCAGTCTGGAGGTGCATTTGACCAGAGACTGCAGTCAACCATGCCAGCTCTAGGAAGTTGGTGCTCAGGACTGTGGCAGGCGTTTTCACTTAGCTTTTTGTTTCTCCTTCACATACCAACTGCTCAAGGCTGACTGTTAAGTCTTTTTTCTTTCTTTCTTTCTTTCTTTCTTTCTTTCTTTCTTTCTTTCTTTCTTTCTTTCTTTCTTTCTTTCTTTTTCTGCTATCTCAAGCCCTATGTAGAAATTCAGTCACTACATTGGAATGCCAAAATGTACCATACTTTTTCTTTTAGTCCACCAACCAGCTCCCAAATAATGACATGGAGACTTACTATTAGCTTTGAATGATTAGCCTTGCTTAGGCTCATTTCTGGCTAGCACTTTTAAATTAATTTAACCTGTTTCTTTTTATCTACACTTGCCTCAGGACTGTTTACTTTTCTTTCCATCTGTACATCTTTCTTTCACTGCTTCTCATGTCTGACTGGCTGGTGGCTGCCTGGCTTCTCACCCCAAGTGTATTCTACATTTTCTCCTATGTTCTTCTCTCATTCCTCTTTTCTCAAGCTTAGATTACTCCTATTTATTTTCTCTGCCCATCAGCCCTGCCTATCCTTTCTGTGACTAGCTATTGGCCATTCATAATTTTATTAGATCAATCATGTTCCTAACGTAGTCAAGGCGAAACAAATGCAACACATCTTTACACAATGAAACACACATCTTTACATCATTAAACTAGTGAAGCATCAACAAATGTAACATACCTTTTCACAGTTAAAGTAATATTCTGCAACAAAAGCAAATGTAACACTTCTTGGGCAAGCTAAAATAATATTCCACATCAGTGAATGGTGCCTGATAAGGAATAATAACTGAAGCTCTTCTCTGCTTTCTGCAGGCACGTGCGCGCGCGCACACACACACACACACACACACACACACACGCACGCACACACACATGTATATACACACATAGTTTAACAAAGGCCAGTTTAAAGCCACTAGATTTTGACAAAAATTACACAGAATAGAAAATGTGTCCCAAAGCAACAACCATCCATTTAACAACATTTTATCTGTCGTTTCCAACTCTTTCGTTGAAAGATGATTCCCATAAAACAGCTTCCAAACAGAATTTGGAATTTGAACAACTCATAATCACTCAGTTATCTCCGAGAATGATCGCAAGCATTAGAGATAAACCTTAAGCAGTTGATTTGTCCTCACGGTGGGTATTTATAAAGCAAATTTTCTTTTGGGATTAAGGCACATATCTTGTTGAGATGATGGAGAAAATATTGTATCCACATGTGGAGCTAGGTACTTAGGATGACTTTGAAGATAACTTGTTTATTGTCTGGAATAGTACAGCTTGAGCCAGGTGGCTGGGAAAGATACAGTTTAGTCCTGAGAATTAACTCAAGGAGGGACAGAAGGAAAGTGGAGTGACTAGGCTGTGATCTTTACTTGCTGACTGTTAAGTAAAAGCTAAGTCAATAAGTCTAGTTATGCTTGAAATTAACCAGACTCCATTTCAAGATTGAGACATTTAAAATATACCCACAAGTCTTTGAGAGTAAGTGGTTGTAGCTGCACATATTTTCCTTGTGGCATGAGATGGGCCACAGGACCTAATAATCTTTCATTTCTGAAATAGAAATATACGGATGCATAAATATATTGCTAGTACTAAAGCAGTCTGCAGGGTATCATTTTTCTTATAATAGGAAATGGCAGAAGTAGGCAATGATATTTTCCCTGTATGAAACGGAATGGAATGATCTTTTTGCAATTACAATGCACAGACTCCACTGGTCCTGGTGCAGGAAGCAAAACAATTTACATATTTTAATTTAGAGGTTAGAGACCCCTGTCAAAGCAACAGCTTGGACCAGGTCAGCAAGGAGAAATCGAGAAGAGAGAAATAATTGAAAAGGCAGTTCCCAACAAAATGAAATTTGTCTCGTTGTCACTTAAGGTTGTCTTCTTGTCTTTCCCTGAGAGCAAGGTCAGCTTAAGAATGAAGGGAGGGTAGAGCATGGTGGATCGCTAAGGACCAAAGGATAATTTTTCTTTAATAACAGTGGCAATTGCAATATATATTTATGAGGGGGAGAGGAAAAAATGCATATAGCTTCCCAGTTAAGAGCTAGCAGGTGACCTTTGAGGGGAAAGCTTGCAGTCATATTCAGGCGGATCTAAAGTTTGTCTTCAAAGACAAACAGGTTACATAGGCAATGAAGTACTTAATGAAATAATTCAGCGTGACATATTGATATTGAAGGCTCGAGGGCAGGAAAGGATTTGTGACAAAATTAAGGAATGTCTCTACAATCAGTTCCCCCAATTCCTCTCTCTGGGATCTGAACTAAGACTGGCACAGGCCATGGATACTGTTTTATTTCTCTTCCTGAGTCTTTGCCAGAGTGTAAATGCTAATGCGAAGTTCAACACTTGCAGCCAATGGAAAAATCTCACTGGAATAGAGTCCAGAGAGGACTGAACTATGAAATGTTTATCTGGGCATGTTTGGAAGGGGCTTGATCTCTCTGATGTCATGTGTTTTCACTTAGAATATACACTAGTGACAAATTCTGGGGCAATGGGAAGGTTGGGGATGAGGCCTGCTCAATACTGGTCTGTGATAGCGACACTGGAGGACAGCTCCAACTATTATCGAGGCATAAGCAGGGAAGCCAAACGTCAGCTCTGAAGATAAACACTGTCACAGTATCTGAGACTATTAAAAAGTCTTTCCTTGAGAAAATGGACGTAAGTATTCCCTGTTCATGAAATAACGTCATCTTTGACAGGAGAAGAGAGAAAACTAACCTGAAAAACAGTTCTATTAATTGGTTAAAATTGTAATTTCGGCCCTAAAACATTTCTGGGGGATTCTACTTTCCATGTTAATGATTCTTAGGTGGTGGGAAGTCAGCCAAGTCTCCAAAAAGTCATATAGGGAAACATGAAGGATATGCAAGTGACTCTTATCCTCCAACATTTGGGACCAAGGTAACATCATAAATCACTTGGTGGATTGGAGAGGTTTGGATGTGATGCGTTCTTCAGAGTTAATGTACTTACAGTTTCGTGAGCAGTAGAGCAATGTGACAAGTGGCAGAATGTGTAAGAGTTGAGACAAGAGAATTGATTGGCAGCAGTAAGAGTCCTCAATTCTTACAAGTTTGGTCACTTGACACAGAAGCTTATGGGCAGGCTGAGGTAACAGGTCCCTCAGTTCTTCAATCTTCACAGCGTTCTGCAGCTCTCCCGGTTCCCAGGGCTGACCATTCCTTCTCTGGCTCTTTGCAGCTTTTATCTGTCTGCAGTCCCAGCTCCTGAAATGATCCAGCTGCTCTTTCCTTAAGCTGTCAAGCAGCTGGCCACCTTGTGACTATGACAGCACGGCCTGTTGACTGCTCAGGGGCTCCTGCTGTGCCCACACTTCTTTGCTGGTCTCCTGTGTCTTTTGCTTCTTTCTTTGTGTTAGCAGCTTAGCCTACTCTGCTGAAATTAGGCAAAAATATCACTTAAGAGAAACAATTATAAAAAATAACACTTTTATTAATTCTTTGAGAATTTATTATGTGTATAAACTCACCCTCTCCAATTCCTCCCAAATCCAGGCTCAGAAAGATACTCACCCAACTTTGGGTCCTCTTATCATTTTCCCCCTTTGGATCCAATTTGTGTTGCACTACTCTTGGGTGTTGGACCAGCCCTGGACTACGGCTGACTTACCTGGGGTCATGACCTTAAAGAAAACTGACTCAAGTCTTTCTTTCCAACTATCAAATGCCAATAGTTCCTCAACTAGAGGTGAGATTTTTGTGTTTACTTTCCTTCCTGCATAGCGAGCTTTTGTCTGGTTTGACTTGTGTGGGTGCATGCATGCTGACACCGTTGCTGTGAGTTTATGTGCACAAGTGTCCCTGTGTCTGGGAAACTCTGTTTTCTTGAAGTCATCTCCCAGTTCTGCTCTTACAACATTTTTACTATTCCTCTAAATGACGTCTGAGCCTGAAGGGGAAGAATGTGATATAAACCTTCTACTTAGGACTGAGAATGCCCCAGCATCTAATACTCAAAATAATAGCCACTTAGGGGTCTATGTATTAATTGTCCTCTAGTGTAAAAAGAAGTTTTCTCACGAGAGTTCTGAGAGATGCACTGATATATACATAGGGCAATAATTGTCCAATTAGCAGAATCATACAATAGTAATAAGGTTCTCCTCTAGGGCTTATGACAAATTTAGCTATGTGTTCTTTTTCCTATTAACAGTGCCTGGCACAGGTTCCATCACAAAGAGCAGGCCTTAGATCCAATCAGAAAGCAGTTCCTTGTTTTCACAACATCCATGTCACTGTCACTATGGAAGCAATGGGCATATCTTATTAGGCAGGTCATTATTGTAGCTCACACAGTTCACAAATGGAAGAGATTGATTTTTGGAAGCTGTAAACCCCCAGATCCTGAATTTCTTGTAAACAACTTGTTCTCCCCTGATCGGAGTGCCTACAGCTGCTCTGAGCAGGAGACCCTCAGAAGTTCCTGATGGCAGGGAAGTGGTTTCTGGTGGGTTTGGCTGGGGCATGGCGATCAGTTAAGGATCTCTATATAAGCTGCCTCTGGACACAATAAAGGGGTCATTCTTAGGACATTCTAGCATCAAGGATGACCTGTGTCTCTGTCTGTGAGTCTCTGTGTGTCTCAATCTCCAGCCCCTAGCCCGGTTCACGAACTGCACTGTGGCACATAGAGTGCAGACAGGCATGGTACGCCGCAATTGATGGTTAATTTTCTCTTTCGGGAATGTGCACAGCATTAGAAATCTTGATAGTAGGAGTGAAGCTTCTAGGTGAGTGCCAGTTTAGTTTGAGACATTATTAGGTCTAACATCACAACATCAGGAGAGACAAGCAAAAGGGTAGTTCTTCTAACAGACACCTTAGCCAGATGAGAGATGTTTGGTCACAGGACCCTTTACATTCGCAGAGGGTCGTGTCTGCGCCAATCACAACACTACTTCACCACCAGAGGAAGTAATCCCCCTCAGGCCAAGATGGGAATAGTTTCGAGATCATCTAGAGTTCACTCCAGGTTTATAATCTCAGAAGGGATAGTACAAACTGCTTGAAAGTCCTGCCTAGGAAGATAACTCACAGAGACAATCAGCAGAGAACAGTGGGGAGTTTGTTTCAGGGCATTTGTATTAGTTACTTTTCTGCTTTGCTGATAGAATACCAAGATCAAAAGTAGATTAAGGAAGAAAGGGTTTATTTAGACTTTCTGTTCCAGAGAGAGTTGTGACTGAAAAGGAGTGGCGACCACGGTGACAGAATCAGGAAGCTGGCTGATTATATTTCCTCCTGCACACAGGAACAAGAGAGGGTGAAGGGGAAGTAAGCGAGGCAATAAACTCTCAAAGCTCACCTCTCTCGACTGCTTCCTCCAACAAGTTTCCATAATCTTCTCAGACAGTTCCTCCAAATGGGAACCAGAAGTTTGTATACAAGAGCCAAGGGGGAACATTTCTTATTCGAACCACCACAACACTCACATAGTTTAAAATGGCCAGTGTTGGCACAGGGCTAGTTCAGGTGGCTGTTTAATTGGCAGCACATTTGTTCAAGGCAGCCAGGAAACTAGCTGCTAATTGGGGAATTAATTACTCTTCCAGCCCACAACAGTTTGCTTATTTACAGGAAAACCAGCATCAGAATGACTTCTTACATTAATCACTTAAAGAAATAATTAACAGTACCGCTGACCAAACAGCTTTTAACAATGTTTAACATTTGCCCATGAGCAGGTAGGTCCTCTTTACGTGTCTTAGTGTGAGGTGTCCCTGTTGTATGTATGACAAGATCTTTCCTGGGGAGATGCAATACAGGCCTTCTCATTCCAGACAGGGATTCCATGACAGACCAACATACAGATACCACCGAAGTTCTGCTGGTGAACTATCCAGTTTTGTTGGGCTTCCTTAGAGAAATATGGCTGAGGGGTTACTTCTCCAAACAGAAATTCCTCAAAGACAGCTGCATCATGTGTAGCACACACATGGCCTATAGGCAACCCAACAGATTGGAGAGTGTCCTTTCCAAGAGACTCAGTTGTCTACATCTTTTCTAGGCAGCTGGACTGGTTTCAGAGTCGTCTTTGCAGCTTGGGTGTTCTGAGAGGACTATTAGCAGTCTTTATTGTTTACTGTTGGGAGGGAGTGGCCTACTGCATCTACCTGTTCATGGGCAAATGTTAAACATTGTTAAAAGCTGTTTGGTCAGTATTACTGTCAATTATTTCTTTAAGTGATTAATGTAAGAAGTCTGCTCAGTTTCAGGGACTTCCTGAAGCTATTGTGAGTTGTTTTACTTTCTACCTTAAAGAGCTTCCCTGTGGGGTGCGGCGTTTCTTGGAGGGAACTGCTATGCAGCAGCTGCTCCGTTCTGCTCTCATCAGCTCTATTTGGCAGTGCAATCTTTCCCTCCCAAGTAAACATGTTTTTGTCATGATGCCTGGTGATACAAAGTCCTCAGCAGACCCATGTCCAACCCGAGTTTTCAGCACTCTGACCTTGAGTCTCCAGAGCTCTGTAAAGAACAGACCTCATTTCTTTTTTTTTTTCTATTAAATTAGCCGCCATCAGATATTTAAGTACAGTAATAAAAAAAGTGGAGAAACAAAATATTGCTATTAGAGTTCTACTTCCTTGAACAAGTCAGTTGGTAGATGAAATTAAAATTTCTTATTTAGAAATACTACATTGTTCTGCATCGCTTCGGGTGAATTTATCACATGTATGCATTATTTTGCAAGGTAATGTGTGTTTTGAGTTTGTATTTTTCATATTAATTTATATATCAATTAATGGAGATGGTCTCTAGATCTTACAAATCTAGCTATTTAGCTTCTTGTATTTTTTTTTTTTTGTGTGGAGCAAAGCTTCAAAGCTTCAAATGCTTGCATGTATCTTCCTGGCTCATCTGATCATGCTGTTCACTACTTCTCTCCCAGGTAACCCTCCAAAGGAACAGGCTTGTCCCCAAATACATGTCCTTTAATTTTATAACTTTTTAAAATTATTATATAAGTACACTGTTTCCTTTTTCTCTTTACTCCCCCGACCCTTCCCATGCACTCCTATGACCTCACTCAAGTTTATGATTTCTATTTCTTACTTTGGACCACAAAATTGGTTATCCAACACCAGGTGGAGAGCCCTGAAGTCATCTACATACAAGTAACTTTATACATCCCAAGCAGTTTGGATGTATATATTTATGAAGAGTTACACATACACATTTTTAATAGCAGCCATGAGTGTTGCTCCAGCAATTGTTAAAAATTTATGTCTCCCCATGACTCCTAAAGTCCTCACGATTTTCTCCTTTAAAAAATTACTTGAGGTCATGAGAAGGTCATTTAGCTTCTGGTGAGAAGTTGCAAGGAGTAATGCGGAAAGTTCCTAGGACATACTTTATCGTTCTGAGCCTTTCCATGACAACGAAAGGACCACACAACATCTGCAGAATAATATATTTTATGCAGAGAAGGAACACTCCCTCCTTTGTTCTGGGGACTCTCCAAAGACTGTAAAACTTTTTTGCAGGTTACTTAACCTAAAGTTATATTGAGACTCAAAAAATATCCATGAAGTAATAAAATGGAAACTGTTAGTATTCTAATCTGACACATATAGGAGCTGCTGTGGTCTTGGGAAAATAGAACTGTCTGACGGCTCCTAAAGCAAAGGTGACAGATCCAAGAAGAGCATCCATGCTCTGACTCTGAGAGCAGCCTGTGGCTGAGGGTTGTTACTATTAACAGCCCCTGAATATAAACCACAGTCTGCTTCTATAGGAGGGTGAGATCATGATAGCAAGGCCACTCTTTCCACAGGAAATATGGCAGTAAAGGCTAATGAGCTAATTCATAAGCAAGACAAATATTATATCACCAAGCAACATCAGTCACTACCTCTTTTTTTTTTTCAATACTGAAATAGAATCTTCCTAATTTGCTTAGGCTGTAACTCAGTCTATAACCCAGGCTAGTTTTAAACTTGTAATTCTCATACCTTAACTTCCCAAATAGTTGGTATTAGAGACTAATACCACCACGCATGGCAAGAAGTAAAGGTGTGTGTGTGTGTGTGTGTGTGTGTGTGTGTGTTGGTGTGTGCTTATATACTTATGTCTATTTGCATGGAGAATAGAGGACAGCCTTGCATGCCATATTTCAGGAACCTTCCACCTTTTTTGTGAAAGGGTCACTTGACCTGGAACTCACCTGTATAGTCACTGGTGGCTGGTGAGCAAGCCCTTGGGCAGCCTGCATCCCTCCACCTCTACTGAACCACATCTTTTATATATATAATGTAGGTTCTGGAGTTCAAGATTGAATTCAAGTGTTTGCGAGACAACACACCACATCACATGAAAGGTACTTTTGCCCCATAGCATTTTGTTTTCATGCAGATGAAGTATGTAAAATATAGATATTTTCTCCTCTACAAAACTTCTATTAAAAAGGCAGCAGTGGTGAGAGTGTTAGTAAACAGAGCTGTCTCTTCAAAGACTAACCACAGCTGGTCAGAAGGCCCAGGTTCATGGCAAGTACTGGCTTGGGAGGGAAGCAACCTTCTCTCTCTGGCCTCATCTTTACAGGAGAAGATCTTATGTTACATTGTTGTCACTCAGCCTGACACAGCCTGTGTAGCTTCTCGGTTACAATAGGAAAAAAAATAAGGAAAAAGTATTGTTCAACAATTGGTCAACATTTTGTTACATAAAAATTGGAATAGAGAGTCCACTAAGGAAAACACTCCGGGAATGGAGGGATGGGATGGACACACCACCACAGGCATCAGTGTGGCGGCTATATTATGGAGAGAGATGGAATGAATAATTTGAATTAAAATAAAGCCTTGATAACCCCTCTTACACACACACACACACACACACACACACACACACACACACACACACATCAATTTACCTAAGAAAAATAAGAGTCACACTGAGAAAATGGGACTAAGCATTATTTGATAAATTACTACAGACTACTTGAATATTCCATTAGCAAAATAATACCTTGTTATGAATCTCAGAAGAATGCACTATAATTACAATGGTACTATCCTCTCCTGGGTGCTGGGAAGAATGCAATTTTTTTTTAAAAAAATGATAGCTATTTATGCAATGTGAGGAAAAATGTCTCAAAACAAACCGAGAGTTTATGATTTCTGGATTCCAATGAGTTGTTGCCGCTTTTTTTTTTGTAGTTTCCACCAGCTTTAATTAGCTTGACGTGTTTATGTAAAGTGAGGGCCAGTGGCATTCTTGGACCCACATTGGCATAAACATCCCATTGAATTGAGAT
Source organism: Alexandromys fortis (assembly GCF_014885135.2). NCBI lineage: Eukaryota > Metazoa > Chordata > Mammalia > Rodentia > Cricetidae > Alexandromys > Alexandromys fortis. The sequence continues at coordinate 13,373,398 of NW_026067924.1, forward strand.
GACAGAATTGTCCCATTCGCTGTGAAAATTTTCCACAAACAGGATTATATGCGAGGACTTGAAGGAAGGTAAGGGAGAGGAAAAATGCTGTAATTAAATTACAACTTCAAAAAATAAAAAAGAGAAAAAATAAATTCATTTATCCTGAATACAAATTCCCAAGACATAAACCTAGAATTATCTGAGAAGTAAGTATACTTAACTCACACTGGGTAAGACTCTTCTGAGAAAATGAGGGTATGGGCCAAGGTACATTAAAAGAGAATTGTGTGAAAGGGAGAAGAAGAAGGAGTCAAAAGACTAATAAAACAAGCCTATTACACTGACTCAAGTCGGTAAATCACACCCAAAATGTGGCACTGTAGCAGTAGAATTGGATTGAGTTTGGAGCCAGCCTGGGCTCTGTAGTGAGTTCTAAGCAAGCTGGAGCTAGAATGAGAAGTCTATAGTTTTAGAAACGAAATTCCAGTGGGAATAATGGTGAATTTATATTCAGCTGGTGAGACTTTGAACCCTGCTCGTTGTCTTTCGGTCCTGCCTTCTTCCTGGAGTCAAGTCTCTGCTCCATGTGTGTTTTGATTTATGACTACATGCACAAAGAGGTGAATAGGCTTTATCTCTATTAGACAGAGCATTCTCATATCACCCCACCACTGGTACTCTCTGTCTCTCTGTCTTTATCTCTATTCCCTGCACCCTGTATGTCTGTCTTCTTTTCTTTATTTCAGCTATAAATCTATTTATATATCATTGGCCACTACTTTATTTTGGCAGTCCTATTGACTATGAAAGCTGCTTACAAGATTCCTTAGTATAAGTTATGAGAGATATGATGATTCGGAAAATTAAGCTAATCAAATACAACGCATCAGGGTCTAGTTGATATACTTTCTAATCTTGGTAAAAAGATATACACCATGATGAGGTTATATTTAAAGTGAATTTTCATTTTGAGATATGTGATAAATAATTGCCTATTCACTGAGTCCTTTAGTCCCACTGATGCTATCTGTATTGAGCATCCATCACTCCAGGTACATCTAGAGATAGTTTCTAAAGGGAGCAGCCATCATTCTAGATAAATTAGAGAATGAAAACGCTACCTAGAACATTATTTATTTTTCTTTTTGCTATAACAAAATATCTTCCAAGAGTCAACCTAAGGAAGAATAGAATTGTTTTCAGTTGCACTTTGAGGCTACAATCCAAAGAACTAGGAAGATGGTGCTTCAAGAACATGAGCATGAAGCAGCTGATCAGTTTGTTTTCTTACTTTCTTCTTACTTCATTCAAGACCCCATATATAGCAGGGTGCCTCCCATGTGCGTGGGTCTTCAACCTCAGTACAACTTTCTGAAAATTCTTTCATAGATGCATTCTGAAGTATGCTTCCATGATGGTTCTAAATCCAATCCAGTTGGATGAATATGAATCAGCATTGACTAGTTACTAACTCACATGCACTAGTATGTGTAAATTGTACCCACATACATGAACCAAAAACTGCATAGCAAATGCTACTTCTTCCAGTAGACCAAAATGATATACAGATAGATAAATAAAATGAATTTCTTTTTAACAAAGGAATTTCATTTTTCAGATATGATGTTAATTGTTGCATTCAAAAAACCACCTGGGAAAAGCCAAACTGTGCTAATCAGGCGATTCAAGCCCCTAAAGTTAAACAGTTGCTTTAGAAGATAAAAGGTGTAATTATTAACTTCAAGATGCAGAGTCCAAATCAGCATTCAAAAGAAGACTGCATTTAACATGTGCCTTTCAGCCGTTTTGTAAATCTGGCATAGTTGCTCATACATAGGAATTTGCAAAAAAAAATATTTCTAAGCAAAACATTCACACTGAGTATCATGCTCAGGTAGCTAGGATTTTCATATTTAATTCACAATGCTATGTTGAAGTCACATCATTGATGTCTTAGTTAGGATTTCTATTGCTGTGACAAAACACCACGACCAAAAACAACTTGGAGAGGAAAGGATTTATTTCACCCTTTATGGTATGATGGTATAAAACCATTGTCCCAGGGAGTCAGGATAGGAACCCGGATGTACAAACTGAAGCAAAGGCCAAGGGAGAACAATGATTACTTGCTTGCTTCCCATGCCTCCTCTCTTATGCAGGAACACCCACCAGGGGTCTATACGATCCCCTGTTGGGATGGGTCCACCCTATCAATCACCAATCAGTAAAATGCACCACACACTTGTCCAACAGACCAATCTGGCCAGGGAATTTTCTCAATGGAGATTTCCTTTACCAAAAAATGACTCTGGCAAATGTCAAACTGACATAAAAATCTAGCAAGCATAAAAGCAAAAAAAAAAATCCTAGATCATTAACTTTGCAATGGCCCTGAACTTTCCCTTATGTAGTCCTTGTTCTTTGGCAAAGAGTTTCAATAGTAAAATAAAATCATAGATTAATTACGGAAATATCAATATAGATCTTCTATGCTTCTTAGGCTGCTCAAATTATTCAAATATCCAAGCAGGGTAGACAGAACCCTTTATCTAACTCATGGCCTGCCTTATTTTCAAAGCTAGATCCTGAGAAACAGACAATAAACCTTTACCAAACTAACAGATCACAGCAAGAGTATATATTTGTAATATGAAACTCCATTCTCACCATTTATGTATGGGTCATTGATACCAGGATTGTTCAAAACTATGACTAAATCTGGAAAAAAAATATATATATATACCATAGATGGCTGAAACAATAAGTCATTACTTTGTGTTTGCAGGCTATTCAAAGGACTCTTATACATATATATTTATTTAATATACATAAAATACATATATATTTATTTAAGGACACTTTTTGACTTTCTTTTATTTTTCCTTTCCTTTTACTTTTATTAGGAGGATTTCATGTATTCCAGGATGGCCCCAGTCTCACTCTCTATGCCACGGTGACCCCGAGTGACATGAAATCTCAGATCCTTCTACTCCCACCTCCAAAGTGCGAGGGTAACTGATTGAAACACATCACTCCACCTGCTTTATGTGGTTCTGAGAATGGAAGGCAGAGCATTGAGTCGGCTAGGCAAGCATCCTACCAACTGAACTACATCCCTACTCCCAAATCCATTGAGTTCCTAAGTGTGGATAATGATGAATATCTTGGACACAATTAAAAGTTCTTCTGGTTTTTGTATACACATCAATAATGAGAGGAGTAAGAGTGAGTAGCAAAATAACTGAATGAGAGTCCTTTGAATAACCTGCAAACACAAAGTAATGACTTATTGTTTCAGCCATCTATGGTGATGCTTAAAAATGCTAAAATCACTTTTACTATTTTGTGATTCCTTTTCAAAACGTGTTAGTCTTAAATGTGATTGCTCGAAAATTACTCTAAGAAAATGAGGCTTCATTTTGGGTGATGTTTCTCGCTCATTGGAAGCAATTATAAATGGTGCGCCGAGTGGGTAAATTAAGGGAGTGTAGACAAAAACCATATTCTAAAACTCATCAAAGCTCCAACAAGCTTTCCTTTTGTGCCTTTTGGTAAATCTTTCTTGGACCCAACATGGCCAGAAATATGGACGTGAATGCTGCTGTAGAAGCCTAAGAGAAGCCTGGATTGAGACATATGAAGTGAGAATCCCAGCCTCTCCGATTTTATACTGTACTAAGCTTAAGCTATAGTTCTGGCACCCCACAGGAGACAATCTAAATGAAAGCAGCTTTTCTCTGTGTTCCCAGAAACTGTAACTTTAGTGTGGTAGGACAATTCCTGTGGCTTGTTTTCTGTGTTTGTCATCTGGCCCCGTCTCTGAGGATGTAGGCTTCATCTTCTGTAGAGGAGCCCGCAGCAAATTCGAGAAGTTTAAAGTTAATATTGTAAATGGTTTTGTGCCACCACTCGTTATTCTGGTATTCTGATAATACATGTATTAGACCTCCTGGTACGGCTCTTCTGGTCAGTTCCAGATGCTAACTGCTATGTGAAATGAATAGAAGTTATTCTTGCGTTTTCAACTTTCTGACCCTTCCTTCAACCCCAGTCATCTTGCTATTAATCCTAATGTTATACTGAACCACATTATTTTAGTAATTTCCTTATACTTCTTTCTATCTTCTGTTGCTACCTTTCCCTTCCTTCCAAGCATATTTCTATCATCTTTGTGTTCATGTAGGCGGTTTGTAATTAAAATTTATGACAAGTAATTCCAAAAGCCACAACATCGAAGTGGCAGCAATTGGTCCTTATCTTATCCTATTCAAAATTAGTACATCCAAAGGTCTACGGGAGTAGAATTACTTGTGCTCACATGCAAGTATTTTTGACTGTTCCATTTGGTCTCCAAGTGTTCTAAAATCCTATAAAGAATGTTATTTGTGCTTTGGTAGTCACTGGCTGAACTCTTTCAGCTCACATATTTCCATCACACTTCTGTGCTTAAGTTGACTCTCAAACACTTTGTAGTTTGGTCCTAATCTGCTTTACAAGAGCCATATGCAGTCATGTGGGACTTGGGTTATGTGTGCTCTTTCCCGTATTTCAGTTTTTAGAGTCTAGACTTGCCTTCTAGGTTGAGGGTGTCAGCAAGGCAGGGGGTATGCATGCACAGCTCATATGCAACTAAACAAATTGATCTTCCATCTCCTGCATCTTCATCTTTTCAATGTTTGCCCCTTCCATCAGTCTCTCCCACTTCCTCCCCTTCTTCCTTCTTTTTTAGTTTTAACATTTTTTTTTCCTTTAGCCTTTTGGTCAGAATTCTGAGACTTAATATATTCTGTTCTACTGCAGATTTTCCTTGACCATACTCACACAACAAGAAAGTACTGTGAGGAAAGGAGGAAAAAAAATAAGTGATACCAGAGCCCTAGAATTGGTAGGATGTGGAGATATCAGAGTGCAGAAGAAAGATGTGGCCAAGGAACCTGTAGACTTTGAACATTCAAAAACCCATTCAGAGCTGGGCGGTGGTGATGCACGCCTTTAATCCCAGCACTTGGGAGGCAGAGGCAGGAGGATCTTTGTGAGTTTGAGGCAAGCCTGGTCTACAAGAGCTAGTTCCAGGACAGGCACCAAAAAACTACAGAGAAACCCTGTCTCGAAAAAAAAAAAAAAAAGACCCAAAACCAAAAACCCATTCAGCATTTTTTTTTTTGAGCCAGAATTAGGCTATTTCTCAACTCCTGTGTGTATCAGTAATCCTTTCTGAGACATTCTGGAATTCTAGAAATGTAATTCCACTGGAAAGAGTGGTGAATTTGCCTTCAATTGGTGAGTTTTTGAATCCTGGTCTTTGTCTTTCAGCCCTGCCTTCTTCCTGGAATCAAATCACTGTTCCATGTGTGTTTTGATTTATGGCTACATTCACAGAAAGGTAAATAGGCTTTATCCCTATTAGACAGAGCATTCTCATATCACCCCCACCACTGGTACTCTCTGTCTCTCTGTCTTTATCTCTATTTCCCCCCTCCATTTTTCTTTCTCCCTTTCCTTCAGCTATAAATCTATCTATATATCATAGGTCACTACTTTATTTTGGCAGTCCTGTTGACTGTGAAAGCTCCTTTCAAGGTTCCTTTGTATAAGCTATGAGAGATATGATGAGTTGCTTTGGAAAATTAAGCAAATCAAATACAATGTCTAGTTAATATTTTTTTTGTAATCTTGCTACAAAGACTTACACCATGATGAGGTTATAATTAAAGTAAATTTTCATTTTAAGATACATGATCTATAATAACCTATTCACTGCTTCCTTTAGCCCCACTGATAGCATCTATATTGAGTGGCCATCATTTCAGGTACATCTAGCGATAGTTTCTAAAGAGAGCATCATTCTAAATAAATGTAAAGATGCTATTTTATTAAGGTGCCCTTATTGATGATTATGAAGTTCTCTTTTGAGTCCCAATCAGCATTCTTGTATTTCCTATTTATTTTCTTTCCATCACTTTACATCTCATAAAAGGATTTATGAAATGGATTTAATGATTTTCTTCCAAACAGGAAATTCCTTACAGAAACCTTTCCAATTTCTCTGAAAGCAGCTTCTGTCATGGTTGATGGCCAGGTTTTACTGGGATTCTGCAGTCCAGGTGTGGAATTGGTTTGAGGTTCCCATGATAAAACACTCAATATCAGTGCTGTTAGGGTTGGTCCATAGCTGGGCTTTTTGAGGGATTTCTAGGTACTCTTTCAACCAACTGTTTTCTGTTCCTGAAAGTGAATCCCAATAAACAGCACACTCTTGCAATCTATGAAGTACTTGCAATGTTTCCAGAAATGGGTAAGGGAACAGGACTGTGTTCTCTGCTGACTAATGCAGTGTAGAGTGGGCAAAGGATGGACAGCCAGATTGGTGAGAGTCTAAAATATTCATGTTTTCAAGTGAGAGGCATCAATACCACCTTTTAAGACTAGGAAGGGAGGAGGATGAGTTGGACTCCAGGGAATGTGAAGCCTGTGTTAATATTTCTGTTGTTGCATTCCTACTGGGCTCCTGTGTTAAGGCCGGAGGGGCATCTGCTCCAGTAAGCAAAGCTGGAAACACATCAACTCACAATCTTCCCATGTGACCTGATCAAAATGTCTTTAACTGGTTTGATGTTCAACCACAAAGAAATGGTGCCAGCTCCTGAGATAAAGACATGTAACTTGTTATTCCATTTGGTTCAACTGAGACTTAAAATAACTAAGGTGGGTTTCCACATTTAAACAGACCACTTACGGTGGTCTGGAGGCGGGCCCAGACATCAACTTTGTTATAACTCTTCTCTTTAAGTGATTTGAATATGCACAGAGGACAGGAAAGCAATCTTGTAATTAATATAGACCTTTAGTGCTATTTGCCAATAATTGATGGTAAAAATCACTTAAAAATAACAAAAATTGAGAAAGAATGTCAACTCTAGCTATATACATACTTGAACCGACACACAGAAGAAAACCAGCCAAAACTAGTAATTGTTTAATAATAACTCTAACTTCATCTAATGCTTTTTGTCAAAACCCACATGTTTTTCAGTTGCAATTTCTAATGAGAAGAAAGACATGTTTTACTAGCTTTGGGGAAATACATTTAATTTTTATACATTTATTTGAGTTTGTGTGCAAGTGAATATGTGCAGAGGTCATAGACAAGTTACTGAGTCTGGGTTTCTCATCCTACCATGTGAGCCAGAGAGATGGCACCTAGCTCTTCCGATTTTGTGCTTAGAGCCTTTACCTGCTGAGCATGTTGCAGGCCTACAGATCTCTTTATGCCAAAGGATAAATAAGAAGAGAAAACCTAGACAGACAAAGCCTACCCTTTATTTTAAAAATTATTCAAATTAAAATGAAAACAGTTTTTACTTCCCCAAAATGATTTTGTTTCACTAACCTGTTAATATTAGGGTTCTCCTCCTCCATTATTCAGGCCAAGAGAGAGAAGAAATATAAAAGCAGTGTATTTTTTTTTTCAGATAAAACCTAAATTGCAGCCTAGAGCATTGAAAAATGAAAAAAAATGAACAATTACATTCACTATCCCCAGAGCATGTAATAATTGGGATTGTAGACCCAGTGTCCTTTTCTTGAAATATAGCTAATATGTTTTTCATATTTTCACTTTTTGTATATTTATACTTTATGGTTGTTCACTTTTGTGGAAACAAAACTATGTTACAACCTCCTGCCCCCCCCCTTTTTTTTTCTTCTTCTTCTCCTGCAAAAGTTTTCCTCCACAGCTGCTGTGAGCTGCAGGCCAAATCAAAGCTGAGAAACTCTTTGAAGCTCCTGAAGCCTTCTCTTCTCTCCAGAAAACAACAAAAAGTCTTGGAATGTCAAGTCACTGCCAGCCTGGAACAGATCTTGCAAGCCCTGCCTTTTCTCTCATCATCTAGGAATTCAGCTGATTGAAGAAAGTCACCTGCTCCCCGCCACATTTATCCTTGCAGTCAAAAAGACAGAAACAAAAGCAAAACTCCCATTTATAAGGGAAGCACCAAGGCCTCTTTAACAGTTCTGGTAAGCAACCTAGGAACTTGCAAGACCATACAATTAGAGTCAATTCTGTTGCAGATGAGAGGCATGCAGTGATCAGTGTCCTTCTGTCTTTGGCTGTAGCATATGTATCTTTATTGTGTTGCAGTTACTGTCCTGTTTTATGTAGCTATGTGCAAATGTTCTGTGTAGGCACACCCCACTATGGGAGGGTCAGCTTTTTATTCTCAAGAAAATTTTTTAAAGTCAGTTGTCCCAATGACAGCTGGCTTGGAGAAAAGGTTGTGTGAGAGAAATGAAGACAACCAAGACATGCACCCTCCACCCTGGCCAATTGGAATTTGGGCCTGGCGATTTTAATTTGCAGCCAGTCGCTGTTATGAGAAACTTTTCTCCCCCTTGGGAGAATACAAGCAATATCTATCCTTCCCCATCAGGTCTCAAGGACAAACCAAAACAGTATTCTATCAAAGCTACCTCTGAGGAAGCAATGAGTTTATTTTGTCTACTTACAGAGACATGGGTGAAAGTCTCAGGGCAAGATCATGGGTCACCCTAGAACGGCAACACTGGAAGCTTTGCACCTAGGGTGGACAATGATTTTCTCATAGTCCCAGAACATTGAGCCCCATTCAGTTCCCCTGCTCCTGCCTATATATTCTAGCTCCTAGATAGATTGCATACATGTGACTGGGGAAAAATGACCAGACACTCAGGTGAGTGTCCCAACACCCTTCTCAGCCCACCTTTCTATGACAGAATGTCAACCCTCCACAAGCTAAATCATGATGGACCCTCACATGTAGGCACCACTGAACTCATAAAGATGTGACAAGTTTGCACAGAGTAGTCCATGACAATCGTCATTACAAACAAAAAGAAAAACTGAAGATGTGTACCCGGGAAAGGGATCAGTGACCAGCAGTGTGGGTTGGTAGTTCTGTGGCAGAAGTGACCTCCTATCTGGACATTTTATTCAAAGGCAGTGGTTTTATTTCTTTTTTGGTTTTATGAAGTTCTTAATCATAGTCCATTTTCTGATTCTCCATCCTTCTGCAGAGCCTACACGCCTAATTATTTTTTTCAGTAAACACTTTTCTATTAAAATGAGCCAGAGGCACTTTCAGTTGCCCACAGCTAGTGATGCTGCTTCATATACATGAGCTGAGAATGTTATGATCATTAAAATAGAAAGGAATCATTCTCATTTCAAACTCAGAAATACACTTGGGGAAATTTCTTCAGTCCTGTTGTTAGTTAAATAACAATATGAGCAGTAACAGAAAATTGTGAATAAAGTTCCAAAAAATTCAACTACAAGGCACTGCCAAAAAAAATTGATAGAGTTCTGAACTTTGAGAATGAATCTGCTTCTTGGACTTTATCAAAATTAAGTAAATGTTCATTTTTGTAAAATAATGTAGAGGCAATACTGCTTTTTTAGCAGGATTGTTGCAATCTACTCACTTGGGTAATGTGTGTTAGAGGCACTCAGCTATGAGCATCAACATATGAGATGCGGCCATTTTTTGTTTTAATATCAGGTTGACAGTCGTACCTTCCCATGAGTTGAATCTGGGTCAGACATCTTGCACTATTGTCATGTTGAGGAAAAGAAGCCATAGCTACTCTATCTTTGGAATGTTTCAGCCCCTTTATCAATCACTTAGGTGACCCAGTTACAAAGGATTCCTTTCTGGGACACCTCCACTTTGAGGAACCCCAAGGGGAAGAAAATAAAAGCATTGAAGCAAGCTTTCTGCTGTGTGCCGTAGTAAGTGAAAGGAGAGAGTCTGAGGCAGTTGTCTGGTTAGATACAGGTAGTTAAATAAGGAGAGCCCCTGGGAATCCAACCATTCTTTCTATAGTTTTTCCTTTGTAAAGGATGAAGATAGGGTTGAGTGAATCCAGAAGCTTTTTCCTGTCAGGAGGGAATTAGAACAAAGATTTCCTTTAGAAACAGTGTGCTTAGTACTGTCTGGTGACAGGCAGATCTCAAAAGACTCAGTTGTGATAAAGCCCCAATGCGAAGCTTTGGGGTGGAAGCATCGAGCAACTTCTCTGAACTTTTCTCTACTTGACCCTTTGTTCCCCTGACACCCAATTTCCTGTTTGCTCTGCTCTCTTATTCAAATCCCATCTGGTCCTTGCCTTGGAAGAACTCATATGAAGAAAACATCCAAGTTGTTCCATTTCGGAAAAGATATACTTTTGAATGATGTGAACATCCATTTTTTTTTTCACCATAAAATAGCAGTACTGAGTTGAAATAGATAAAGAGTCAACAATCTCAGCTATCTGGAGGCTTTCTGATTGATTATAATCTAAATTCACTCTTTTAAGAGAGGGACATTTAATTCACTTAAATAATTGATATAGATTCTAATTCTTTGCTTAAAAGGGCTAGTAAGCCATTAAAAACATCCATTGCTGCCAAAATGGTGAACACAATGGACATCTGTACACTTGAAGAGACGTCTCTTCTCTCCCTCCATGACTTCAGCTTCTCCAAAACTGACCCTATTGCTCCCTGTGGTGGCGTCATTGCCCCTGTTGGCCTCTACATTAAGGAAGTTCGGTGGCTTCTCATGTGACTCATGTTAGAGGTGAAATTTTATTCCTTGAGAATAAATTGTTGAACTTTATCTATTCTGCTGACACAGTATTCTATAGAGTATATTATGTTCCCCTGATAGTTTGGATAAAATAGCCAATGCAAAAAAAAAAAATCTCTGAAAACAATTTGTGAATATGGTGGACTGATTTGATGAGCCCAGAGGAGTTGCACAGTCCTCCTTTCCACTATGCTGTTCTATTCTGTTCTTTCCATGTTTCCACAGACAATGTCTCCCAAGTGTGTAGTAGGAAAGTGACATTTGAGAAACCTTTTCCCAGCGTGTATCCCAAGGATGGCTGTGTGGTGTTCACTCCACATATTTAAGGAGTACTAGCCTCATTGTAGTCATACCTCTCTCATAGAATTTGCCAGAACTGGTTCTTCAACTAAACTAAGGCATCACACCTGGAAAACCTCCTTCTTTGCCCATCTCTGCTCTTTCCTCAGCCTCAGAGAAGGCTTATTCCCACTCTCAATTTCTACTTCTTTGTGGTACATTCCATCTGTGAGCAATCCCATGCGGAATTTGTCTTTTCATGCCTGGCTCATTTCACTTAATACAATGTCCCATAAGGCATCCCATGTTGCCACAAATGAGATTTCATGCCCTACCTGGAAGAACAGTAATCAGAAAACTAATACATTACAGATAAATAACATCTTTAGACAAATATTAAGGGGAGCCCAAAAATAATAGATAGAATTTAAGGAGCTTCTTGGATATCTGAGGAACTTTAGCATGATCGACAATACTGTACCTTCCTTTGAGAAATCAAAATGCTACCTTCCAGGTGGGTAAATGATGGAACTCACCATCTAAGTTGGCCAGACTTTAGGCACTGTTCAGGGTCAACAGTTCATGTAAGCTCTTCTGGAGGTGTGGAGCTTCTGTTTCTTCTAGCCACCCCATTCCCTAATTGTTTCAGATTTATTTGGTGGAACCTGAGAGTTTAAGGCTGAGAGAAACTGGTGGTTTATTCTCCAGCCTACACTGTGATTACGTTTCCACAGATAGCCTCTCTTCAGTTTCACACTTTGGATCAATATTGCATATATTGAAGTTGTTAGGACATTAATAACTATTAGCTGTTTTCTTCATTAAATGATGAGTAACATTTAAAGACATGCTATTGAGGGTTCTGACAAGAAAGCAAACCCTGAGGCCCCAGATCATTAGCCATTCCACTTTCCTGGATACGAGTAGGCTTTAGAAGTTAAGAAGGGGAGAACTACTTAATGGATTGAACAACTTGAAATAGCCTTGTAGCAACATGCTTTATAGGAAAAAATCCTAAATTAAGACAAATGGGATTCTGTCACACCACAAAACAGGAAGATGACAAGCTGGATCCTCTCCAACTTGCCCTCTCTTTCAGGCTGAGAGATGGCTCTTTTGTATCTTTCTACACTGTGATGACGAGTGATCACTAAACATGTTTATAGTACACTGAAATGTTTTCTATTTAATTTTGAAATCCTATCTCAAGCTATTAATTGCTTGATGATGAAAGCAGTTCAGCCAGTAGTCATTTCCAAATCATAAAATGGTGGGTAGAATGGGCCAGGTGGCTGCTGGCAGATAGCACACACACACACACACACACACACACACACACACACACACCCTACTCCAATAATAATATGAGGGCTTAATTATTATTAAACATTCAGAAAAGGAAACTGATAAATTATTTATCTTTCTACTCTTACAAATTATTTTGATGATTTCTTCCATGATGGCTAATAAACTGGAAAATGTCTACAAAACTGAAAAAAATGGATCACATGGGGGAAAAATGGAGGGATATAATACTGGGAGAGAAAACTGGAATCTGGGGACATCTCTGGGAGGAGCTAGAAACCCAGCGCAATAAGAACTACCAACCATCTATGAGAGTGATCCTAGCTAAGACTCCTAGCAATGGGGGATTCAGAGCCAGAAATGGCCATCTTAAGTAACCAGGCAAGACTTCCCATGAGGAACTGGTACAACAAACAAACCCCAATATCATCCAGCTACAATCCTGCCTACAAGATGAGCTCTTGTGCAGGTGGCACAGAAATAGTGAGAGTTCCCAACCATTGACTTGTCTAGCTTGAGACCCAGAAGTGAGGGAGCTCACTTCTGTCACCGCCTGAATGGTCAGGACCCAGAGGCAGGATGGCCTAGAGACCTAGGATAGAACAACTGGCAAAAACACCAATGAAATGACTTCCAATAATATTCTGCTATCATTGGTCTTTTTATGGGATTCCTACTTGTGGGATCAGGGCTGTCTCTAACTCTGTTGCCTGTTTTTGGAACACTTTCCCCCCCCCACCAGCCTTAATAGAAGAGGAGGTAGGTGACTAGTCTCACTGTCACATCATATACCATGGTTGGCTGATATCCATGGGATGCCTGCCCTTTTCTGAAAAGAAACAAAGGAGGAGGAGTGGACAAGGAGTAGAAAGGGGAAGTAGGGGGAGGAACTGGGAGGAGAAGAGGGAGGGGAACCATAAATTAAGTAAATAAAAAAGTGAATAAAGAAGATAACTCAAAATGAAATGTGAGAAAATATTTCTGAAAGGGAAGCAAAGCAAAATGCAAGAATTTGCTTATTTGTCATGTACAGCACTGAGACTGGAGAGCAAGTCCCATATATTATACAGTTTGCTTTAAGGATGACTCCTTTTAATGTATTGACAGATGATTCAATTTGGGATAACTTCGTTCATTCCTCCCAAACTGTTCTACACACACACACACACACACACACACACACACACACACACACACACATATTACAAATAGGTTCCCAAATCTATTATAAAGAGAAGAAATATTTAACTTATTGTTCTTTAATACTGTGGTACATGCAAGCAGAGAAAATCAGCCATTTAACATGTTTTCATCACATGCCTATGTCTCTTTCATCTGCCAGAAAGACAAGCTGGTTGATTCAAATTTAATATATCCAGGGCTTTGTTTTGTCTCTTTTATGAAGTCATTGTGTCATTATACAAATGGTGGTTGGGTAAAACATAGAAAATAACAAACTCACTTACATTTGAGAGAATGTTTCTCCTGCAGAGTTATCCCTTAACCTCCTCTCACGGGGCCTATCATGAAGTACTTAGAGGATTTCCTAAACTCAATCCAGGACCACTTTCATAAGGAGATAAATCTGTCTCCATTTGACACACATGAATACAATGGTATCATCTTTTCTCTGTGCTTCCCCATAATAACCTGACCTGCCTGCCTACTTTCTTTTCTTTCAGCTCTTGTACTTCAAAATAGACGGAGTTAGCTCTTCACTTTGGAAGACAATGATCACCCTCACCACACACAAGTATTTTACACTTTGGATTCAGCATGACCTTAGACTCAACAGCTAACCTAAAGTGAAGTGAGCTCTTTAATCTAAGACCATCCAAGGCCAGCTTCTTCCCTGTAACATAAGAGCTATTCAGATGGGTGCAAGTTGTTCACTGAGAGTTGCCAGCAGTGGGACGGTGGTCACATGGGGAAGAGTTGAGGGTTTAAATTCTCTTGTGTACACAGTTCCCTTTGGAAAATGTGGAACCATTGAATTTGGGGACTGTTCTCCTTCTAGGGTCATGAGTTGAACAAAGAACCTCAAACTTGATTCTCAGGTTCTTGATCATTACCTATTTTTCAATGGAATTAGTTTAATTTTATTCTGCAGATCTCTATAAAGACAAAGTAATCATATCATTCTTTCCTGTGTCTGGCTCTGTAGACAACAAGAAAGATTGGGTTAATTTATTCTATTTTAGTTTGGGGGCTTCTGAGTACGTCTATTTCTCAAGAGTACTGTAAGCCCCTTGAAATGAAAAATGACTTGTTTATAATGGTCATACTCTAATACAGTGAATTGTGTGTAGTGAGTGCTCCGAGGTGTTTTCAGAGTTCATTTAAAGAATGTGTGGTATAGTAATACATAATGATATAGTGATATAGGGGATACTTTTCTACTATAACTTTTTGACTTTTTCTTCATTTTATGACTATATTAAAATAATATTAAAGATTATTTATTAGTCTCATCTTGATCTTTGCATATGAATTAAAAATAATCATACATAGTGGGTTTTCATTATTTTAGAAATTATGATTGTAGTACCACTGAGAGAAACATTAACATATTTAATTTCATTATAAACTGTCAATAACCTAGCCTAATTTGTTAATAATATCAACTATATCATTAAATAATAAAATAAATATAAAACTGAAAATTTTAATTTGAGATTTATTTTATAATTGTATTTTGATTCATTGAAATTCATACTTTAATATGGGTTCCTGTGCCACTGTTCAATACTTCTGAGTTTCAGAACTCATGCAGGTCTTGGTTTGTGATTTGTTTACTAAAGCATTTCCATATCTGAAAAGATAAAGGATGATTTGGCCTCTATAAGCAAACAGAAATCCCCCAATTGATGCTCAAGTGGTATTTCTCTCTATAAACTCCATTCTACAAAATTTTCTGTCTTTTTGTTTAGACAGGCTATTGATGTGTTATTTTTGTGAACATATCTCTAGGTTGATGTCTGTCTTAGTTATTCTCATTTTCTACTTGGGTCTGTCTTAGAACAAAATAATACAAAGATTGTTGAGCATTAAGTAGTTCCAGTGATAAAGCTGGCATGGACAACTCTAGCCAAAAAGACATTTAGAGACCTCATTTAGCTTCTATGTCCTTTGCAACTCAAAATAGAAATAGGTTTGAAAGAACTAGAGGAATAATTAACATTCTGAAGAGAAAAACCTATATGACTTTTCTAATTCTAGAGCAATTTCAGAAAACATTATAATCAGAACTAAGCAGTTGTTATAGCTTGCTGTGAAGTCAAAGCCTGGGATTGATGGATAGAATAGGATTTGACCACATATTTAGATGCACAGTTCAGATAGACATGCCATATGAGAGAGATGTACGTAATTGAGTCATTGGAATTGTGGACATGGTATCTCACCAAGAAGGTGTAAACTTATTAGTGGAAAAATTCTTACTGAGATCATTTTAGAGTGAGAACTGATGTGCTCAGTGTACCAGCCAATGTCTCGATAGTGTCAAACTGTGATAGGTACCCTTGATCTGCAAGTGTCTACACTGACAAGCTTCATAAAAGCAAAGCACACCTGAGACAATAAAGTTCAGTGGTATATTAAGATTCAGTTTGTTTTCATAGTTTTACTTTGTAACGCTGAGGCATAATAAAATTCAAATGACTTTCTACCCCAGGAAGGTATATACCCTAGGAAGGTCTATACTTCCATTTAAAGTTACTTTTATTCACACCTATATGTGTGCTTTATTTTCCCTATTTTATGAGTTGGTTTTGTATTACCTTATTTATTTTATTTTAATATTGTCCCCTAGAAACCTGTTTGCTTTCAAACGAGAGACAGATAGGGAGTAAATCTGTATGGGAACAGAGATGAGGGAGAAACTGGGAGAAGAGGGAGGAGAAAATACAATCAGGATATATTATGTTAGAAAAGAAATGTATTTTCAATAAAAGGAAAATGTTTTTCATGCAACATTAAAAACTATGCATTGTTATTTATGAAGAAGAAGTCCATGATGTGTTTTCACGCACACTTTATGAAGTTTAAGTTAAAAATATGCTTTAAATTTAACTTATTTTGCAGCACTGGAGTGTTTGTGTAGCAGTGTCTGCTAATCAGATTGTGTTTCAGCAGCAAGATCCCTGAGAAAATCAACTTGGAGTAAGGAATTGGATTTATTTTTGTTCACATGTTCAGATCTTTCAGGTCTGTGGTGCTGTGGTACATTAATGAAGAAACCTACTCTGGGGTGGCCTGGAAAAAAATGGAGGAGGAGGGAGAAGGGAGGAAGGAAAGAGAAGGAAAGAGCAGAGGGAGATGGAGGGAGGTGGGGAGGGAGAGGAATACGGAGAGGAACATGGGAGAGGAAAGGGGAAGGACAGGGAGGGATGGGGGAGGGAAGAGGGACAAAAAGAAACAAGAGGAGAGGTAGAGAGAGAGGGAGTGGAGAGGGACAGGAAGGGAGGGATAAGATAGAGAAAAAGGGCAGGAGAGATAGGAAGAGAGACAGTTTTCTATTAAGGCTCCATAAAGTTCTACCACCTCCCAGTGGCACCACCCTGGGCCCGAGTAACACATGGGCCCTTTCTGACATTTAAGATCCAAGCCAGAACACAAACTTAATGAAAGTGACCCAAAGGTAACTCTTGAATTCATAATTTATTACTACTGCCATCTGGAACAAGTTATTTATCCTCCTTGATCTTTCTTTAATTAACTAATAAAACAATTTTTGATGTATTTTAACACAGTGATGCATGCAATGAAGCATAACTTGTGGACATTATTATGAAAGCACACCATTTCCATGCATCAAATAGAGCATTAAAAGTTTAATAACAAATCTTAGTTGTATCAATCACTATTGTGTGTAAGCTAGTTTAACTTCTTGCATACCTGCATCCATTTGGCATTACCTTCCAACAAATACAATTCTTAAAAAATTATGCCACCCATGTATCGTCAGATTTTATGATCTCCTTTTCCTTTATAGATTAGTAGTATCCCATTGTATATATGAATCTCATCTTCATTGCCTTGTTGGATGGTAAAGAACATTTAGGTTGTTTTCATTTACTAACTAATGTGAAGAAAATGGAAAAAAAAACATGCATGAGCAAGTATGTGTGGATTGGAGATTAAGTCCTTTAGGTACATACCAAGGAGCAATAGATATATTTTTTATCTTTTAAAGAGTTCTCCAAAATAATTTCCAGAGTTATGGCATCAGTTTGCCCACAAAAAGAACCTGAAAATTTCATTTACCCTATGTCTTCCCCAAAATTTGCTGTCATTTGCTTTTTTGATCTTAACTGTTCTGACCAGTGTAAGATGAGATATCAAGGCAGTTCCAAGTTACATTTCCTTAACTATAAAAAATGACAAATACCTTTTGTCTCTTCCTTTAAGAAACCTCTCTTTGGCCTGGCAGTGGTGATGCACACATTTAATACCAGCACTCAGGGAGGCAGAGCCAGGCAGATTTCTGTGAGTTGAGGCCAGTGTGGTTTACAGAATAAGTTTCAGGACAGCTAGAGTTACACAGAGAAACCCTGTCTCAAAAAAAGAAAAGGGAAATCTTTGTTTGGATCCACGGCCCATTTTAAAAATTGGAGTGTGGACATTCCTCCTTTATCACTAGACAGTTGGCCAAGATTCTCTGTCACTTTGTGGGCTTCCTTTCCACATGTTTGATTATTTCCTTTGCTGCACAGAGCCATTGTAGTATTATGAATCCTCACTTGTCAATCACTGGCCTCATTTCTTAGGATAAAAGAATCCTGTTCAGAAAGTCCCTTCTTACATCTTTCACTTGCAGGGCACTATCAATGTTTTCTCCTAACAGTTTCAGTGTTTAGGTTTCACATTAAGATCTTTGATCCATTTGGAGTTTATTTTTGTACAGGGAAGTAGATACTGTCATAATTTCATTCTTCTATATGTGGCCATACAGTTTTTCCAGGGCCATTTGTTGAAGATACTGTTTTATTTCCGGTTTGTAGTTGTTGATGTCTCTGCTAAATACAAAATGGCTGAAGACATACATACCCATGTTTGGAAGTTCTGTTTTGATCCATTGATTTATGTGTCTGTTTTTATAGCATAATATCTGGTATTATAATTCCCCAACATTGTGATTTTTTATACAGGATTGGTTTGGCTATCCAGGGTCTTTTGTGATACCATATGAAATTTAGGACATTTTTCTGTTTCTCTGAATAATGTCATGGGAGTTTTGACTGGGGTTGTATTAATTTTGTAACTTATTTTTAGGAGGATGGCTATTTATTGAAGGAGATAACCTAGAATCAAAATCATAAGCACCAACATGTTATTTCTTGTTTGCAGATGTTGGTTCTGAATCATCAGGTGCAAGTATATTATATGGAATAACTGCAGAAACCTTGAAAGTAAAAAGGGGTCGAGGTGGGGAGGAAGAACTCTAGAGGTAATATTAGGATACAGATCCTATGGAGAAGAAAATGAGAAAAACATGACAGTGGGCTTTATCTGAGGACAGGGAAGGGTCATGGAGAGGGAGAGGAAAGAAAGAGGAATAAAGAACACTAGAATGATTGCAAAAGGGAAATGTATTATGTTATTGAAAAATACATTTACATGCCTGTGTATGTCTATTTGTATATGTTTCGTTGTGCAGATATATAAATAATTTGAATGAACTTAAGCTACTTGGTGTGATGATAATGCTCTCCAAAAATACCGTAGGCCATCTAACAGAAAACCCAGCTACAAGCATGTGAAACCTTTCTGTAATTGTTAGTCAACGAGTCTAAGAAATTCTCTAAACAGTATAGGTTAATGCTGTTACATCTTCCAGAACTTGAAGACAAAGCTCTGCTGTAAAGTCAACACATTGCTCAAACATAAAAGTTGGAAGAATCAAGGTGACTTAGAAGCTTCCTCCTGAGGCCCAGCCCTCACACAGTGAAGGTGCTATGTAAGCTACCAAGGTAAAAGGAAATTCACAGTCCAAATAAGCTGTAAAATCTAGGAACCACAACACTGACTATCATGGCAAGATATAAAAATGGGTATAATAGTGGTCTCAAGGCCTGAACTGGGAGGGCTGGCTAGTGGGGGTGCTCAGGAATCAACATGTAAAATTGCTAAATTATTAATAAAAATATGAAAAAATATGTACTTCAAAGTTTGAATTTCTCTTTTCTTCAGAGTTTAACATTCACTATTTTACATAAGCGCCAGGTAAGAGTAATTAATTCTTACCAGTTACCGCGGATGAACAGTCATTGCACTGCAAAGGCTGCTCTTGCTTGAGTCTTCTGGGTCATGAGCTACATCTTTCCTTCTACTATAGACAGAAAACTCTCCATTTTGCCCGATTGTGTTTATGGGAAAATCTACCACTCTTAGCTCTGCCATCCATTTCAAAAGAAATTTTCCTTTTCTGTTTATTTCTTCAACTTTACCCACTTGTTTCATTTGTTTTCTTGCTTGCTCACAACTTGCTGGTCTCATTTCTCATCGGTCAAATATAAATAGATGGGTAATTAGAGATTTTTTTCTTGTTAATTTACCATTTCATCTAATTACTGGGATCCAGGTGTCAAGAAAAAGTATAAAACAAATTGAATTGGAAGTTATGTGGTGCTGTTTGCCCTAAATAAGCCCGAGGGCGGCAATATCTGGTTCATTTGACTAGCCCCACCTGGCTGTCCTGTATTGCATCCTCATTTGGGAATTTAATGCCTGAAAAGTAGAAGGGGAACTTTATCTGTATGGAAAATGTGAGTCGGAAAATCAAGTCATGTGAAATTTCAGAAATGGATAGAAAAGGTTTTCTTTAACTTTTGCCCTAATAACCTTGCACAATACTGCTTTTACCCTTAGAAGACACTCATAAAGAATTGCTAGGGTTGCAAGAAAATAAGGAAAATGACAATATGAAGAATAATTTAAAGTTTGTGTTTGCTGTTATGACTTAAAAATAAACTCAAGTTACTTGTAAGTCTTGGCTCAACTTCCTGCCTTTGGCCAAGTTAGCTATTGTCTTTTTATGAGTTGAATGTGTTCAAGTTTCTCTGTAGGGTTCTCAAGCTTTGCTGTCTTCATTCTGAGCTGAGTATTACAGACTTTCTCTTGTGTTGTGTCTGTACTTTTAGCTGATATTCTTAACATAAGCAGTGGGAATGAGTACAGAGTTAGAGTTATGTTTCCAGTATTTCCCAGTAGCACAATTCTGTTAATCCAAATCACACCTATCAATGGCCTTGTTTGAAACAAGGGTAGATAAACTTGATTTTGTGTTGGGACCAATTAAGTCCTGACCTTCAGCTGCTCTTCCCTGTCTAGAGCCTTCTAATTGAAGTTACTAGAAGCTGTGCCTAGTTTAGAGGATCAGAGGATGGGATTTTCATCCGTTGGCCATTGACTGCAGGGTATTTAAGCCTCCATGGTGCTATTAAAGAAGGGCTTTTGGTACCAGTGTTGGAAGGTCTGTGTGTTGGTCTGTCTCTGCGTGTGTTTCCTTAACCTCTAGCCCCTTGCCCAAAGCTCACGAACTGAGTTCTAGTGCATAGAGCGCAGACAGGGTCCGCAGTGCGCGACATTTTTGTATATGATTATTTTCCCCTAAGACATGGTTTCTCTAAGTAGCCCTAGTTGTCCTGGAACTGACTCAGTAGACCAGGCTGGCCTTGAACCCACTCATGATTTTTACATAGCATTATGACAAGCTTGCCTAAGTCTTCAGATTTGGGCAACAATAGAGAGATGATTGAGTCTGCCACACAAACACTAGGATTTGTGTTTAGATCCCTACATCACACAAACATCTGGTACAGAGATACACATCTGTAATCTCACCACTGGTGAGTAGAAGATTGGCATAGCCTACTGCTTAGCAAATAACAAGATAACCAATCAGCATTTGTGAACTTCAAGTTCAGTGAGATACTTTGTTTAAAGAGAGAGTTGAGGAGGGGATAGATAGATGTAAGTATATTTTAGAGAGAAAGAGAGAGAGAGACAGACAGACAGAGACAGAGACAGAGACAGAGAGACAGACAGACAGAGAGACAGAGACAGAGAGACAGACAGAGAGAGAGACAGAGAGAGAGACAGAGACAGAGACAGAGACAGAGACAGAAAGAGAATATGTGTGTCAATGCCTTTTGGCCTCCACATACACCTGTACACACAAACAGACACAACAGAGTCACATATGCCCACACACATGCACACAAGATTTTCACAAGTATTAACCTTTTAACCTGCATGACAATAAGATCAAAAAAGCTATTTTAATTTTTGAACTAAACAAATCTTAATTTGCAGAGAGTTAAGGAATGTGAATATGTTCTCCCACAAGAAATGATCACAGGCCTAAGGATTCTTTTCCTGTTGGTGTGGCTCTAGAGGGTGACCCACTGACCACTTTAATGATGTTGTCCAGAAATATTATCACAAGAAAGTATAGTAGAAAAAGATGAACAATCAAACTTTAATGAGGAAATAGATTTAATCAAATTGAGTCATAAAACCTTTTTTTTTTAATTCAGAATATATTCCAATCAATGTGTCTCCTTATTGGGTGAAAGGTTACATTCTTGATAAAAATGGTCAGACAGGAATGAAATAACTAAAAGCATAATTTTAGTTATATATTATAGAGTTGTTTTCTTAGACATAGTTTGTTGATTAATGACAAGTTCAACAAATATGGATGTTGACAGTTGATGTGGTGACACACATCTGTAATGCCAACTCTCGGGAGTCGATGAAGGAACATGTGGAATTCAACATCATCCTGGGCTACAAAAAAAGAAGCCATTTGGAGCTACAAGCTGTCCCAAACAAAACAGAAGAAGATTGAAAAAGAAAAGAGAAACAAACAAACGAAAAAACATGGATCCAATTTTCCCAAATAGCCAAAGAGCAATTCTGGAGACTATTCTAACAATTGCTCCTCAAACTTCAATTTGGGCATCTTTAGAAATCAAAGCTTCAGAAATTAATGGGGTTTTCAGAGCTATAAAACTGCAGTTACCAAATGTTTGAATTACAGAACTGCCCGGTTTTGAATCCACCCCAAACTTATATTGATATGGGTTCTGCTTCTCAATATTTGTAGTAGAAATTAAATGGACATGTTTAAAAATATTTATCTACTAGTATACTTAAATCTAGCATTTCTATGTCTGGTGTGATGGCACATGTATTTAATTACAGCATTCAAGTGGCAGAGGTAGACCTCTGAAAGTCTGAAGCCGGTCTGATTATCTACAGAGCAAGTTCCAGGAAAGCCACAATTATGACAAAATCATAATCTAAAAAAGTCAAAGTCCCTGTCTAACAATAAAAAATAGTATCCCATGGACAAAAATATGGTTAAATTGGCTAAGACACTTGCTGCCGAGACTGATCAATTCTTGGACACACATAAGAGAGAGAGCTGACTCCCAAAAATTGTCCTCTGAGCACCAAAAGGGAACACACACACATGCACACACACACACACAAAAAAAACACAAATAAATAAATGTAATACAAATAAAATAATGAACCAGTTACATGCTGACATAAATAACATATTTAGAAAGATTATTTTTCAAAAGAAAAATCTTATGTCATTGTTGCAAAGGTTACAAATTTTCTAATTGTCTATTATAAGACAGCCAAATTGTTTGAGTTATCATCTTTTTTGTAAGAAATATTTTATTTTATTTTTATTAAAAATTTCCACCTCCTTCCCTCCTCTCATGTCCCTTCCCCTCTCCCCACTCCCCCTTCCCCTCCCTCTCCAGTCCAAAGAGCAGTCAGGGTTCCCTGCCCTGTGGGAAGTCCAAGGTCCTCCCTGCTCCATCCAGGTCTAGGAAGGTGAGCATCCAAATAGACTAGGCTCCCACAAAGCCAGTACATGCAGTAGAATCAAAACCCAGTGCCATTGTCCTTGGCTTCTCAGTCAGCCCTCATTGTCAGCAGCATTCAGAGAGTCCAGTTTGATCACATGCTCCATCAGTCCCAGGCCAGCTGGCCTTGGTGAGCTCCCATTAGGTCAGCCCCACCTTCTCAGTGGGTGGGCGCACCCCTCAAGGTCCTGACTTCCTTGCTCATGTTCTCCCTCCTTCTGCTCTTTGAGTTATCATTTTTATTCAGTCTCACACACAATAAATCTTCTGTGAAACTGTACTGAAAATTTATGAAGAAATTCAGCATCTTGCTTTATTATAAGGACTCCTTTGATCAAATTGACCTGTTAAAATGTCTAGAAACCTGTGCAGTTCCACTGAATATTTTTTTTCAGAACCATTGTTGCATAATGAATCTGGGGCCAAGATGATATTTTTTTGTCCATTGTGTATTAGCCTGTTTCTTTTAACATGATCTGAATTTGAAGTTTAGAAATTAAATATATCCTGTAACTATGATTTCAAAATGTCTTATTGGAACTAATTTCTGTTGCTCATTGCTCCCTCCACAAGGTTGGTTTGCAAATGTTATATTTCTCTTTTGAATCAATTACTTTCCTTTAAACTAAATTAAAATATTTACTGAAAATGAACTGTATTGGACAGATTTAGACACTATAAACAAAGGAAACTACTTCAAAGCATTGTCTTTCAATGAATATTAAAAATAAGATTAAGTACATTAATTTGCAAGGGGAAAGTGAGTGGATAAGGAAGAAATTGGAGAAGAGGAAATAGGAAGTGAATTTGATAATAACATATTATACATATGTATTAACATTAAATGTCATATTATGGAATATATTCTAAATATTCATAAATGGAAAACATTTTTAAATGAGAAATGCCAGTTTTAATTATTCATTATATAAGAAGGTATCATACTGTGTGTAGTTCACCCAAGCTGGATAGAAGCAGCAGAAAAATAAGAAAATTAATGTATTTGACACCATATTTTTCTGTCTATGCAATTTAATATCTTAATAATCTACTATTTAGCTTACCTATCTAGACTTCTTAATGTAAAAACATGACATTATTGATTAAATCCATGGCTGTATTACAATTCCTATACAACTGATCAAAAAGTAATGTAGACTGAAATAGCCAATGGAATATTAGATATTTGTAATTCTTGCAACATTTTTAAATTCATTAGGAAGTTACTAGTAAATTTTCTGGTGTGATGGTTAACAGGGATTGTTAATTTGATAGATTTAAGAAATGCCCAAAGCATTAGTGAGATGCATGTTGGGTCTATAACTGAGTATATTTTTAGAAAGAATGAATTCAAATAGAGTATGCCCTTCCTTGAATGTAGGCAACAACACTCTATGGGCAGCCATCATGGAAGTAAAATGAGCACCAAACTATACCTCCCTCTGATTCCATGTGTGCCAAACTGTAAACATGAAGCTGCTACACACTCCCCACCAGCCCCACGTGATAAACTGCCTGCTGTCAAGTCAAAATATAGCTATCCTCATTTAACTCACTTCTTGCCTGTTATTTGGTCAGAGGAAGAGAAAAGCAGTTAGTGTAGATAGATGATTTACTTTGTTATAACTAAAGTAAACATATCCTAAGAATGTTTCCAAGTTGTTTAGTATTTCTGCATTCTCCTGTGGTGTGTGGAGGTGTTTTACTCTCTCCATGGTCAGCTAGGCATAGAAGCTTTTCGTTTCCTGTAGAATGTTATCTACTATCCATTTTTAACATAGTCCTTTTACATCTTAGCATTCCTATCAGAGACAGTGCCTTTCCAGTAAGCATTGTGTTACTTTAAAGAGAATAACTGATTCAGAGGAATACTGAGATGTTGGTAAATTGACATTGTGAAGTAAAGCAAGAACAACACAAGCTAATTTTACTTAAAAATTAAAAGCGAAAATTTGATTACAAGAGAGTAGGCATTTGGGCAAAAAAGAAAACAGTTGAGTGCAGGTAAATTCTACCTCTGGTGAGAAAATACCTGAAGTAGTTCTTCATTTTTTTTTTCTTTTCAGAATGAAGAGCTAGCTTCATAAAGCAAATGTCTGAATGGAACAGGGAACAAGGTTGAATTTTTCCATGACTTTGGAAGCGTTTGGTTCGTAAGATGCTGGACAGTGCCAAGTCAACTGTTAAACATTTACCAATAGAAAATGTTCTATTTCTCATTTTCAAAGGCTTTGGGAACTTCTGCATCCTTTTGTAGGTGAGAGATCCTCTTCTTCCTTTGGTAGATTTCTGAGAGTCTATGATCCAGTCTTAAGTACAATAATAAACACACAAGCAAACCATGCATTTAAAATGAAATAATTTTCATTTTCTTTTCCATAATTAGTCAGGCGTGCTTATATGACAAACTTTTAGGCTATAGCATCTTTTTGTAGATTAAAAATATTTTTGAAATCATAATTTAATAACAATATTTCACCCTTCACCTTCCTGCCTCCAAACTCTCGAGATACTCCTCATAACTTTCTTTCAAATTCATGGCCTCTTTTTAAATTGTATAGCATGAGTATATGTATATGTGTATTTGTGTTAAAACATAAACACACCTGCTCAGTCTATATTCCAGGGGATCCTGTGTCCTTTCTGATTTCTCTGAGCCTCCTGACATCCCACGGTACATANTATCCATATGATATGTCTTTGATGAAGGGTGAGGGCTACACTTATCTGTGGGTATAAGGACAAATGTTCCCAGTTTTCCTGAGTTGCCCGTAATTCTTTGAATAGGTTTGGTAGTCTCATGGATTTTATCTCTCCAGGTTGTCATGTTTACTGGTGTCATCCTGTTTAGTTTATGCCCAGAGAGTAATGTAAGTGAGGTTTTATGAGTGTAGCTTCTGATAATACAAGAAAAGGCAATCTCATATCTAATTCCCTCATCCAATGAGGTTCTAACAATCTTTCTGCCTCCCTGAGCCTTAGGTTTAGTAAGTATTTTGTAAATATATCACTGAGACTGGACTCCGTAGCTCTGTAATTTGATTGGTTGTGGTTTTTCTGAAATGGTCTCTGTCTGTTGTAAAGAGATGTTTCTTTGATGAAGGGTGAGGACTATGCTTACCTGTGGAAATTATGCTGATTTAGCAAACTTCTGGTTGGAAATTTTCTTCCTACAACCATGACTTTGCTAGCACTGAGTAGTTTGTTAAGTTTCCAGTACTAGACTGGGTCTTATTTTGAAACATATAACAATTTATAATCTGAGGTTTTTCCTTAAAATGGCTAATAGGTTCAAGTCCATGTAAATACCCTACCTTTCAGTCAATCATTGAAATGGAATGTTATATCCTTAAGACAAATGGTGCCTTATATATTCTGTTGATACCAAGGCCACAATACATATTTGATCCATTCATTCCAGCCAATAAGTCACAATCAGTGGTGGGAACCAGATCAAGTTCAAAGCAAACCAGATTGCATTACCAGGCAGAATGGTCAGACCAAACATAGACAGAGCTCTAGGCTTATTTACAGACACAGTCAAAGAGATATAAAAAATGGTACAATATCCTGGGACATAACATGTAGACCTTAATATAGAATGTGGTTTGAAAAAAGTTTTTCTACTGGAATTTGTGAGTTAGACTTTTATCTAAACCAGTGGTTCTCAACCTGTGGGTTTGAACCCCTTTGGGGAGTTGAACAACCCTTTCACAGAGGTCAAATATCAGATATCCTGCATATCTGATATTTACATTCTGATTCTTATCAGGAGCAAAATTACAGCTATAAAGTAACAAAAAAAATTATGGTTGATGTCACTACAACATGAAGAATCATGCTAAAGGGTCATAACATTAGGAAGGTTGAGAACCACTGATCCAAACATTTCATCTGCATAAGGTATCTCTGAAATTTAATAAATGAAATGCCTTCTCTCTGAGATTCAGAACTAATAAGACTTAGTAAAGTAACACTTTGTTATTTTATGTTTCAAATATGCACAGATACACTGCTTAAAAAATAATAAAAGCAAGCACTCAATGTAACTACTATCCACCCTCAGCAGCACAATGACAATATCTCCAAAGTGGACACTTCTCACGGAAGCAGAGCTGAGCTATGTAGTGTTCAGAACACAGCAGGATGACCAATAGAAGAAGTGCCCATCAAAAAAATGTCCATTTCTTTTGTCACTTGTTGCTCTATTATTGTTTTCTCTTGTCACTTATTGTCAGTTCATTGCTGTCAGGCAAGATTTTAAGTATTTGCTTTCAAGCATTTCAGGTCCCTTAAATAAAATGATGTCAAGATCCAGAGCATGTGGTTTTCCTTCAAATATTTAGGATGCCACTTCTTTTTAGTGAGAGGGGAAGAGTTCCATGAAAGAGCAGTTTATGAGTAGCAGGGGCCAGAAGCTTAAAGCATAGAGACTTTTGAGTGTAGCTAAAAAGGACTCTGGCTTCAGAGACCAGAGAACTTCA
The DNA here is from genome assembly GCF_014885135.2 of Alexandromys fortis. NCBI lineage: Eukaryota > Metazoa > Chordata > Mammalia > Rodentia > Cricetidae > Alexandromys > Alexandromys fortis. The sequence goes on from NW_026067924.1 coordinate 13,400,944, forward strand.
AGAGTTGGAGAGAAACTCTGAGTCCTGCACAGTTCCTGGGAGGAATAAATATCCAGATGTCATATCTGAAAAGGAGCCATTGTTTACCCAGTTGCAGAGGTGCAACACTGGTAACTATGATCAGTAGAGGACGAGAGCAAAAGGTTTTATGTTGTGACACATACAAATACATGATCTGAATTCCTAAAATACCAGATAAATTCTTATCATGCACTGAAGCTTCCATGTTTTTGAGCCAACACTGTTTACAGAGTCCTAAGAGAAAGGACATCACTAAAACATCCCATACAATAATCCCTTGCTGTGAGAGAAGGGGACGTGCTATTTACGCTGAATACAGTCTTTGTGTCATCAAGTGCAAGGACGTGACGGGATTGAACAACTAGTTCTTTCTTCTAACAAAATCGCTTTTGCTTCGGTTGCTTCTGTTGTTTGAGAGAATTAGAACTCATTTGCACATTTCTTAACATTCTTGATGTTTTATGTAATACAGTGGAATGACTTGCTGAAGTTCTCTAGGGTGGCCTTGCTCTGTCCCTTACTTGCCCTCCTAAGTTACAAATGGGATGACATGACTTCCTTAATGTCAACTTTTCCTGTTTGGTAAACCGTGTATCTGAAGCCTGACTCTGAAGAGAAGGTACTTGGAGATGAAGGTCAATACAGATACCTATTTTAACCCTGCAATATGTTAGTTAGCCTTCTTAACGTGTTTGTGAGTATAGAATATGAGAGGAGATATGTTCATAGCTTTCTCAACACAGACTTCTAATGGGCATTAACCCCTAAGAAATCATGTTAATGCTGAGAAACTGTATTTTGATCTGGATGCACAGGGATATCTGCTGGCATGGTTCAGATGGTTGGCTGCCAGCAATGTGGTGAATGTAGGTCCTGGGGTTGGGGAGACTTGAGCTCGCGGCCGCCTGTCCTACTTAACAACAGTTGAGTTTTGCTTTAAATATTCTCCATGTCCCAGACACTTAGCTCTAACATTCAGCCTAATAATGTCTACTTCATAGAATCGCTAAGAATACTAATTGAGAGGAAATTTGTAAAGTACATGACACAAAGAATTCAATAAATATTAATATATGTAATTAGGCAAAGAATGCTGCAGGTCTTTAGACCTGCTATTTATTTATTAATTTTTCTCCTCTGATTGCATCTGTTATATAATTATGTATATTTTTCCTTTTGTTTAACATTTTATTAATATTTATCATTTTTTTTAACTGAAAACATTTTTTCCTTTTTGTTCAAACATTTTTGTTACTTCTTAAGAATTCTATAGAATATAGTTTGATCATCTTTATTCCCTGGATCTCCCCCAACTCCTCCCAGATATGCTTACTACCTGTCCTGATCCTGGACAACTCTATGTTCTTGTGTGTGTGTTTATGGATGTATGTGTGTATATATGTATACATGTATATGTATGTATGTGCATATATTACGAAGTTTAGTTAAAGATGTCAGTATGAGCTAAATGGGGGATAAAATTCTGAGGGTAAAGACCTGAGGGATGAGAAATCTACTTACAGAACAAACAGTCTGTCCATGTTTCATTCCTTTTCTTTCTCTTTGTTTCTCTCAATTTTAACTTGCTCTCGCTTGTTCTACATTGTTCTACCCATTGCAAATGTTCTCAGTCATATATATTCTTAAAACCAGCAAATCCCCAGCCCTAGAAGATTGAAGGGCCAGAATTCTTTTGCCCCATAAAAAGCAGATAAGAGTTTTCACACACACACATACCCAGATCCATGGGAGTGGCTGGTACACGTCTGTTAAACTCCTTAATGGAAAAAGTTGAGAGAGGAATTAAATCATCAGGGAGCGGAAGGTTAGTGTGCTACACTACATTTTTAGGTGGTTAGTAAGAGCTAGAAGGTTTATTTTCTGTAGAATTATTAACAGGGCACGAATTGTTTAAACCAGTAGGCCGCTTCTTTTCTCCCAGTATGCATGGAGGATTCCAGGTAACTAGGCAACCTATGTAAACAGTCAGGGAAAAGCTGATGGCTCCTGAATCTGATAGCATATACACCAGGTGCTGTAGTTTCTACAGGCCTAGGTCTGGAGTTACACTTAGTGATCTCAGAAAAGAAGAGACCCATGACTCTAAAGTATCAGTTTGGGGCTATGCTGTTATCAGTTGTTCTGAATGTTGGTGTTTTGGGTCTTTCTCTGAGTTGTAGTTAATTATCCCTTCTGTTGTATTTAAGAGTCCTGAACTAAAATCACCAGTAATTGGAAGTGAATGTGAACGTAAGGAGTTAAGAATCTTTTAAGTGGGATAAAACCAGAACAGTCGCTCCGGGCAGGTAGTAATCCCATGTCCTTGGCGCTCTGTGAGTATCTGAACGAAATGCTCTATGCCTGGACCCTAAGCACTGACCAAATGCCTGCTGGTAAAGATAATTGCAAGAAGGCGGATCTCTGCGTTTACATAGGGGAAAGGAAAAAGCCCTGGCAGTGGGAAATTGTTCTTAACTAGGGAATTAATTCCCATATACACAATCAAAAGGGAGGTAGCTACAGCAAAAGTCTACAACAAAGGACAGTCACTTATTCACAAAGTAATAATGCCAAAAGGTCTTGTCTTTTAGTTTAAAAACCTTTATCAAAGCCCTTAGCTTTGAGATGTTACTCATGAAAAGATGACTGAGAAATTACTGTATACTGTTACAGCTTGTAGCACACACATGTATGTATATGTGTATATATGTGTTTATGTGTACACACATATATATGTATATATACATATATGTATATATGTGTATTTATGTGTACATGTAAATGTGCTATTTATACATACATATATATTGAGCCTAGTCTGTGATGACCATATACTCCTGGGTGTGGGGCCAGCCACTGGAGCATGATGGATCAACTAAGGGTCACACCCTTAAAGAAAACCTTCTTTCCCTTCCCCAGGAACTATCAACTATTCAAAGTTCCTCAGTTAGGGATAGTGGGTCTTAAGGCCCTCTCCCTTCCATGATTGAACGTTAGCTCACTTGATCCTCTACCAACACCCATGAGTACAGGGATCCTTCGATGTCCAGAAGATGCTATTTTGCTCTGGTCTTTCCTGATTTATGGCTCTTAATAATCTTTCTATTCCTTTTCCAACAATGGTCCCCAAACCTTAGAGATGATATATATCCATTTGTGGATGAGCCCACCCCTACTGACACTTATTCTCTTTATTTTGATCAGTCGTGTCAAGTTTTTATATAACATAGAACATACCAAAGGGGAATATTAAATAACAAAACAATACAAGATGGATTTCTTTTTTAAAAAATCATTTTCTATTTTTTTCCTCCTTCATTGCCCCCGTGACCGTTTTTCTTTTTCTTCTCCATTTTTGTCATTGTTGTTGTTTACTTTCAGTGATGGAATTGAACACAGGACAGTATTATGGGCAAGTGGTCTACCACTAAACCAAATTCCCAGCCCTCCTGAATTATTTTCATTCAGAACCAAATGATTTCTTTTACATTCCAAAGCCAATAGTCTTTTCATTTTGGTGAAAATAAATCTATGCAAATCTCATGATGACATAAATTCAACATTTCCATACAGTCAAATTTTAAATATTCAAAACATGAGGTATTTAGCTCATGCAAAGAAGGAACTTTATGTAAAACCATGCCTAAGGGGTTACCCATTCTAATTCAATAATAAAACCTATCTTAAAGGCACTGTAAGAAGGAAGAAAAGAATCTTTTAACCAACTGGAAATTGAACAGAGAAGACCATTGGCCTTTGCTTCCTTGGAAGCACAGATCAAACCTGTCAATTTCTCAATATGAAGATGAATAAGAGACATAAAAATTGATACAACTCATTAATAAAGCACTTAGGTATGTATAAAGAGACAACAAAGTGCTTCTGGCTCATTTCATGATTCAGGGATTATAAGAAAAAATAAAAAATTGTCTTGCAATAAAACAAAGTAATTTTTACAGAAGATTTGCAAATATTAGTTAGCTACTAGTTTTTAAATCATATGTGCAAGAGAATCACAGAAGAATGGCTATGAAATAATGGGTGGATGGATGTATTTCATGTGCTTACTTTCTATGTTAAACAGAAAAGGATAAACTTGATCGTTTCAAATGTTCATTCTGTTTCTTATAACATTTATACCTGTTATACAAAGATCTATCAAAGGTAAGTGATGTCAGTTATTTAGATCTTTGGTCTAAAAACCTGACCAAGATCATGTTTTTGCTTATCCTAATGGAAACTTGCAAATTATCGTGTTAAAAGCACTGACAAAGTGATCTGTTGCTCTAAATGTGTGAGGTGAATGGGAATTTTCTGGGCTTTTTGATCGTGAACCTTGCACACAGAGAGACCAGTGAGTCTTGCCAAAATGTCAGTGGGGTTGAGTGGGGTGCCAACACCAAGGGCAGAGAGCCCATTTGGGGACACTAGGAGTACATTATGTGGATGGCTTTATCTTTTCCTGGAAACCAGACAGCTCCGGTAGTGTGTTCTTCTGCAGAAAACAGTCAATTAGCCACCCAGTGCTACCAAGGTGCTTCATTACTCTAAACCTCTCTGTATTTTCACATGGCTGAGAATCAAGTAGTTGCACATCAAATTGAGACTTTTTCCCTTGCTTCTCGCTTGGCACACACCCTTTATCTGTCATTATTTATGTCCTCAAAGGCCTCAGCAAAGCGGCCATCCTTGAATAACAAAAGATGCTGCTCAGACCTAGGCTTGTTACAGCAGATGCTGTTTTATGTGTTTTTTTTTTTTTTTTTTTTTTTTTTTTTTTTTTTTTTTTTTGCCAGAGACTGGCCCCTTTTATTTCTGTCTTGAATGCAGCTTTCTTTCCATTGGTAAAGGTTTCCAAGCATTAAACCTAATCCTTACCTATCTCCTATGGACAATAGCCCATGACTTCGCCATCAGAGCCTGTAGAACCTTCGCTGTGTAGATAAAGATATGCAAATAAGCAAAACTCTGTGATCTTTACCTCACTGCTCCTGCTCACTTTAGAAACTTCTTGTGATGGGAGCAAAACTGCAGTCTCTGCCTGTGGGAATAACAGATTAGAAGAGGGAGATGGTGAAAGAAAATATTAAAATAAATACAACAAGCTCAGAAAAATTCATCCCCAAGTTTGCAGTGGAAACATAACCAGGAAAGGTGAGCAGAAGTCATAATTAATCATTTGTAGGAAGATTGTCTTTCCTTGAAGCAGATGAGATTGTATATCCACAAGTCAGAGGGCTGTCCAAAAAGCCAGGGTAGGCCAGGGCAAAGGTGAGAGCTGGGGCCATATGCATCTATGTGGTTCCTCCTCAAAGAAAACTTAAAGGGCAACAGAATTGTGGAATTGCTTTGATGCTATTTGAAGGGCGGTTCTTAACACAAGTTGAACAGTTTGAAAGCATTGCCCTCGTGATGTGATGTTCCTCCATATTGCATCGGAATAGGCAAAGGGCAATTCAAGAAATGTGAAGTAGGCCAGCAAGATGGGTCTGCAGGTAAAAGCACTTGCCATACAGGCATAACAACCTAAGTGTGACCCCTAGAACACACAAGTTAGATGTGACAGTACACATCTGTAACTCTAGCACTTCTTGGGCAAGGTTGGGGGTGGAAATAGGAGAACTGCCTGGAAATTATAGCCAATCTACCCTAGGCAATGCAGCAGAGCAGAAAGAAAAGACTCTCCCCAACAAGGTGGAAGGAGAGAGTGGACTCCTGAAAGTCACCCTCTGCCTTCCACATGCTCACTAGCTTTCACGCGCACCATATGCAATAAACCCACACATTACAACAGAAATAAAAGATTGAAATTTGCAAATACATGAGAACTTCTTTCACCGTGTTCCTTCATAGACCTTGAAGTTTGCTGCCTTATTGGTCTATTACTCTATGAGAACAGCTATTTGCCTTGTCATTGTTTCTCTTTTTTTTTTAAGTGCAAAGACACTGTGCTGAGCATCTGGGGAATTTATCAAGAATAAAAGATGCTTAGGAAAGTTTACAAACAGAGGGAATGTTCTGCCACAGCAGTAACACCAAGAGAAGGGAGATGTGGTAACCGGTCTGAGATGATTGCTACTCGTTACAGTCAACTTCCTTCTTTCTAGTCCCATAGATTATTAAGATACATCATCTCCATGTATATTCTGCAAGACAGGGGAATCGGTGGAGAAGCTACAGAACTACCAGGCTGTATGGAAAGAAATGCTTTCAAACCAGGCCATACTACTATTTTTGACCCATGATTCAAAATAATCATCTTGGCAATCAAAGTCCTGCACTAACATGTGCTCCTGGCCAAGTCCACAGGCAGCTGTTCAGTAGCATCTCATTTGGGTGTTGAGATAAAAGTAGGCATTGACAGGCAGTAGTTACGGGACATTCATCCATTGCATCCATGTCAGTGATAAGAATACTGTAATTGTATCCAAAATATGGTACTTTACTATGTTTTGACAAGTATGTTGTTACTCCAACCATCTGTATTATTGAAAATACGCAAACTAGACATGGACATACATATATGCGTATGTTTGTGCTTTAGTGGTTATAGGTATTTGTAGAAGAATTCAGCAGTGTCAACCATCCATATTGTTAACTGTATACACTAAGAAAAGCAGTACTATGCAAAAGTCTAAAAAAGCTGGAAGAACATGCCAAGAGAGATTCCTGTGTTTTCAACAGCCTACTTTTGTGTTTATTTTGAATGACTATAGGGGTCAGAGAAAGTCTAACATAAATTAGATTCCTAATCTAGCATTCCGACATTCTCACCAAATAAGTGTACTGTTACAGACACATGGCCTGGATTAGTGCTTACAAACAAAGCTTTGGAGTAAAGTTTACATTGCCTACAACTATAGCTTCTGCTATTTAAAATATTCTGCAGCCTAGAAGAGTTATGAAATCATTGTGGGCTCCATTATTCTGAATCACAAAATTGAAACAGTTATTTTTTTAGGGTAGATTTATGATTAAATGTAGTAAGGCAAATAAGGTCTTTGATTAAAAATAATGATAAAAAGAATCACTATAAAATATCAACTGTTATGGCTATGGTTATGAGAGTAGTAAAAACTGAAGAAAAAATTTAATGTGAGAGTTAATAGCTAAACAGAATTTCCCTCATCCTGAGAAAAAAAAGTGATGATGCATATTGCTTTGTTCAGTAATAAAGATTGTGTGTGTGTGTGTGTGTTAATTTAAATGAAATTGGCCCTCATACGCTCATCTGGAGTTTTACTATTAGAAGGTGTGGTTTTGGTGCAGTAGGTCTGGCCTTATTGGAGGAAATGTTACACTATGGGGGCTGGGCTTTGATGTTCCCTATGCTCAAGATGCCCCCCAGTGTCAGAGTCCACTTTTCGTAGTCTCTGATCAAGGTATAGCCAGCACCATGTCTGCCTGCAGGTCAACATGATCCCTGCAATGGTGATAATGGACTGACTTTTTGAAACTTAAAGCAAATCACAACTGGATATTTTCCTTATAAGAGTTAGTGTGATCATATTGTTTCTTCACAGTAACAGAAACCCCTAAGATAGAAATTGGTACCACAGACTGGGTGTTGCTGTGATAAGCCAGACCATGCGTTTGCTTGAAAGAATATGGACCTTGGGACAGTGAATTAGAGAAGCAATAGAATGCTTTAACCACTTTGCTATTGAGCTATATTAATAGGAAGATGGAAGACAGTGGTCCTGAGTGTGATTTGGTGAACACTGGGGAGTGACCTCTAGAAGTTTCAGAGGAGAAGAATTTTAGTATGTTACCTGAGATTATTCTGATGAAGATTTGGTGAAGAATATGACTGCTTTTGGCCTTTGCCTGAAGAGTCTGCCTGAGGCTAAACTGGAGAGTTTCAGATTAATTCCATTGGTAGAAGAAATATCAAAATAGCTAGTATAGACTCTCTTGTGTGGTTTTTAGTGTTAACTCTAATAAAGATTTCTAATGAAAAGGATCAAGCTGAGCAAATAAAAATTCAATATGTACATATTCAGTAAAGGGGTATCAGAAAGTGGAATAGAGCCAAATCCTGTGTTCAAGGATACACACAGGTTAAGAAATGGAATAAAGAAAGTTGTTATCTCAGGGAAAGAGCTAAGTTTTGAACTACAGAAAAGGAATTAAAGAAACACTTAGAGCCAGGTGTGGTGGTGAACACCTTTAATCCAGCACCCTGAAAGCAGAGGCTGAGTTTGAGTCCAGGCAGGTCTATAGAACAAGTTTCAGGACAGTCAAGTTTAGGAAGTCAAAAACAGAAAGCTGGTGAAAATGTCATTGAATGAAGGATCTGTGTTCCAGCTCCAGTAAGCAACAAAACTGCCCAAGGAAAACTTCTGAGGCCAGGAGGTATGCTACAGTAAACATAACTAAACAGAGATGGAGAACTGAAGAGGTTTTGACATCTGACATGGAGAGGCAGAGTTTGGAATTTGTCCAGCTGTTTTTTGTTGTAGGAGGCTGCTTGTTTGTTACCAGCTGCTCAGCTCGGAAATAATCACACAGAAACCATATTATTTGCAAAACCACTTGGCCAATAGTTTAAGCATATTTCTGGATAACTCTTATATCCTAAATTAGCCCATCTCCATTAATCTGTGTATTGCCATGAGGGCTGTGGCTTACCGAGTAAAGTTACATCCCAAGCGTCTGCCTCTGGTGGGGCTACATGATTTCTATCTCACTCTGCCTTCATCCTCTCAGAATTCAGTTTATTTTTTTTCCGCCAAGCTCTGCTCTACCCTATCACAGGCCCCAAATAGCTTCTTTATTAAGCAATTGTATTTACAGCATACAGAGTGGAATCCCACATTTTTAGTTTAAATAAAAAGGAAGGTTAACTTTAACTTAGTAAAATTACATATAACAAAACAGGTATGAAGCAAGAATTACAGTCACAGTATTTATATCTACTTTATCTTTTATCATAACTAAGAAAAATTATAATTATAAATATCTATTCTTCAACTTCATCAAAGACTCCAGAAGGATATAATACTGCCTAAATTAACAAAAAGTGCATTGTAAGCAACTTTCAAAACTCTAGAATTGATAGAGACATCTTGCTGCCTGGACAGTCACCCAAAGTTCTTCTGTACTGTTAGGGCATCCAGTCTACAGCCTACAGGCCTATAGTATCCAGCAGATTTTTCCATGAAGCAGGAAATTTCAAAAACAGTTCCACCTATATTGACAGTTTGTTAGTCACTTTTTTCTGTGTCCTGCAGAATGTCTGGCAGATTGTTTTATAAGGCAGGAACCCCAAAGGACGATCTTACTTTTAGGCAAATTCAGCAGTCATTTTTCTGTGGGTCCCACAGGTCCAATTCACACAGCATAACATCAAGCAGTCTAGGCAAGAGCAGTCTTCTGCTCGAATGGCCAGCAAACTTCATAAGGAGCTTCTTCGTGCCCATCATCCTCTTGAAGTAGATTGGTGCTACCAGGAACAGACATGTCTCATTTTCATGAAAAGTCCTAAGTTCTTAAAATATTTTAAATGCCGTATTCTGAAGGCTTTTCAGAGTTGAAGAATTTCTAATTAACTGAAATATATCTCTAAATATCTATAAAACCTAATTAACATGACAACAAGCTTGACTATTATAGATATTATCTATTAACCTCTATTTCTTAATTATATATTACATTTACATGAGCTTCACAAACACAATACCTGAATCAGAAGCAGAAATATACATATAACAAAATTGACCTAAAATTTGTATCAGTAAACCAAGATCCATAACAATGGAAATCTCTATAGCCTATTGCTCATTAAATGTAAAGAAACATTTGCAAAGAATATTTGGAAATATGGGAATAGTTTTCTCCAAACTGCTTCCTGTTATTTATTGGGCAAAGTAATTTATTGAGGGGTAGTGAGGTGACCTTTTAGGGGGTCTTGGTTCATCAAACCACATTAGTCTGAAAGGATTTCATAGGTCCTCATCATCTGTGGAAACAAAAGTAAAACCAGATTTCCAAAGTGACATATCCTTAGACTGAAATTTATCACCATATGGCTGTGATTTACTGGATAAAGTTCTGTCTTGATCATCTGTCTCTGGTGGGGGAAGGGGGTGCTATATGGCTTTTCTCTGACTTTGCTTTCTTTCTCCCAGCATTCAGTTTAGTTTTCCTTGCCTAGCTCTGCTCTACCCAAAACAGCTTCTTTATTAAGCGATGGTATTCACAGCAATCAGACAATCAGAAGGCTATCCCACATCAATGCTCCCTTCCTTGTGTTTTAGAATGATAATATATATCTTGTGCCATTATATGCTGGAAATTTATGATCTGTTTTTTATTTTTATTTTTACAGGGGATTTTATGATGATTGTATGAATCTTAGAAGAGACTTTGAAATTCAAACTGTTAAACATTGTTGGGACTGTGATAGACTATGTACACTTTTGAAGTTGGACTGAATGCATTTTACATTATGATTTTGTTAAAAGCTTATTGAGGCCAGAGAGTGGAATGGGGTAGTTTGAATGTAATTTGACCCCAAAGCTTATAAAAAGAGTTACTATTAGGAAGTCTGGTTTTGTTGAAGTTGGTATGGCTTTGTTGGAGAAAGTGTTTTACTGTGTGGATGGGCATTAAGGTTTTTTATGTTCCAGATACTTTCCGGTGTCAGTTTACTTCCTGTTGTCTTCTAATATATGTGTGGAATGCTTTGGTATTTCAGACTAGAAAAGTAATTGAAAGCTGTTAGACAGAACATAACGAGGATTTCTGATATAAGATTGGAAGACACTAAATCTGAGAGCAATACTTGCTGTGTGGAGCACAGCTCAAAAGATTTCATGGGTAACAACATTTGCCTTTGCTCTACAGGCTATTTATTTGAAACTTTGTCAAAGAATCTGGCTGCCTTCTGCTCATGCCCTAAGAACTTGACTGAGAATAAATTAGAGAGTATTAGACTAATTAGTTTGGAGGAAGAAATTTCAAAGCAGAATAATGTTGAAGCTGTAACATTGTTGTATAGTTACACACATCCACAATGAAAAATAACAAGTAGGGCAGAAAGAAATACAAAATGTACATATTAGAAAGAAAAGGGGCACTAGGAAGCTTAATGTTACAACTAAGACATATGCTAAGCAAGTCTATAACCATTAAAGAGATTAATGCCACTGAGCAGGGAACTGATGTACACTAGAGTAATGAGGAAGGTGCCTAGAAGGTAATACTCTGCCCACATAAGCTTCCTTCTTGTGAAGGAGAGCCCACAGAGTTTTCTGCTGCAGGAGAACAACTAGATAAAAACTCTGCTGCTAATGTAATTCAAGGAGGCCAGAGTCTATCCAAGCATCCCAAACTGGCAGTTGAACTTGCCGTTGTTGTCAACGTAGTGCTGGTTTTAGAGGCATGAAGAATACAAAAGTGAAAGCATCATTGATTCTTTCTCTAAGGAATCCCTTCATGAAAGCCCTTAGAGGGCAAAAGGCACCGAAAATCTATATTGTGAAACTTGGCAAGCAATGTCTTTACTGCAGTAGAGATCCCAAGATGCTGGTAATGCCAGAACTTTGGGTTATCTGCCAAAGAGAGCTGCATGCACAGGGGAATCAGCCTGAGAGGGTCAGATATGTTACAAGCAGCAAAGCTGTAGGCGCAGAATCATCTAAGCCCTTTGAAATTAAAGCCCCAGACACCAGACATTGAATTACAGGAGTTGGTATTGAGTCTGTGGTACTTCAGTCATGCTATTTCCTCACTATTCTCCCAATACTTTTATTTAGAACGGGAATACATACTCCTTAATATTGCATGTTGGAAGTAGGAACTTTGCTTATTGATTTTACAGTTCATTGTAGTTAAGAGACTTCCTTGAATCTCAGAATAGACATTGAACTCTAAAACAATATTGAGACTCGAAAAGAGTATAGGGACTTTTAAAGTTTAAGTAAACACATTTTACATTATGACATTGCCATGTACCCATGAGGGGGCTTGGAATAGAATGTAGTGTTTTAGATGAGAATTGTTCCCATAGGTTCAAGTGTTCAAATGTTTGGTCCCCAATTGGTGGTACTGTTTGAAATGTTGATATGGCTATGATGAAAGAAATCTATCACCAGTAGTAGTCTTTGAATGTTTATAGTCTTTTCCCATTTCCAGTTTTCTGTCTGCTTATGGTTTGCTGATAGAGATGTGAACTCTTGACTTTCTTCTGCTGCTGCCATGACTACCACTTACCACCCTAGCTCCCTGACCTGCTGGACATTTTCTTCTGGTACCACACATCAAAATGATCTCTTTATTTCATATGTTACCTTGATTATAGCATTTTTATCAGCAATAGAAAAGTAACTAATGCAAATTACCCTCTGACTTCTCCACATGCATAGTAGTGTGCACATAATCCTCCTCCACACGTACCTTAAATGCAATATCAAGATACAGTTCCATGAATGTTAAATAGTGTAAGATACATAGTCCAAACTTTGTTTAATCGTTTGAAAAAATATATCATATTTTATTTATTTGCTTTGTGTGATTATATGAGTAGGGGCATATGCCATAGTATTTGTGTGGAGGTTAGAGGAAAACATGTAGAAGCTGGTTCTCTTCTTTCTCATGTGGGTTATGGTGAGTAAACTCAGATCTTCAAGCTTACACAGGAAGCCATTTTACCAACTGATCCATCTCTCTGACCTTCTTTATCCTGTTTTAGTCTAGTGTTTCCCAAATTAGAAGAGAAATCTCAAGAGTTCTGTCAATGTCAACTCAATCTCCAATCTCATGACCTCTTAGCTAAAGGTTTTCCTGCTCAGAGGTCCTATCTCTACACCCAGCAAAAATTCTACAGACAGTCACTGGAAACTGTGTATCAAAAACTATACTTGATGTTGGAAAGCCATGATAAAAAGTGAACTTTCCAAATGAGTAAGGGACATATTGTTTTCATTGTTTAAGATGTTAAAAAAAATACCTTGAAAAATCACTCAGCATTACTGGTGAGTACTGTTATATTTATACACAGAGGTCTTTAGAAATATGTCTTCAAGTATGAAAAAGAATTGATCTCATGAATGAGATAATGAAGGAATATCAAATAATCAGGGCCCAAAGAGGAAAAAATGCGTAAAGATCTCAAGGTAAGAAAAACCTTGATGTGGTATAGTGAAACTTCTCTGATTATACAGAAAATTCAAGCCAGCCTGGATACAGAGTAAGACTCTGCCTCAAAACACCAAAATGAAAAGGAAACCAAATATTTTGCTATATATGTGTTGGAAAAAACAGTGAGATGAGAGGGTAGATAAAAAAATCTTTTTATAGTGATATTATTTCATGTATCTTGGTATAACACCCATTCCATAAGCCCTCAGAAACTTGACAGAAAGTTTAAAAAGAAATACTCAATTGTACCTTGTTGTATCTTCTATGTCTGTCTGTCTCTCTGTATGCATGCATGTGTATCTGTCTGCCAGTCTGTCCATCTGTCTTAGTGAGTGTGATATGGCTGTGAAGAGACACCATGGCCACGGCAACTATTATAAAGGAAAGGATTTAACTGGGCTTGCTTACGTTTTCACAGGTTTAGTCCATTTTCATTATGGTGGAGAGTGGCTGCATGTGGAAAAATATAGTACTGGAGAAGTAGCTGGAAGTTCTACCTCTAATCTGCAGGCAGAAGGAAGAGCTACTCTGAGCAAGAAATAGAATGGGATTTTGAAACTTCAAAGCCCACCACACAATGACACATTTCCTTTAACAAGGCATGATTTCTAATCCTTTTAAATAGTGGCACTCCTTGATGACTAAGTATACAAATCTACAAACATATGGGAGACCATTCACTCAAACCACCACATTCCACTTCCTGGCCCCCATAGGCTTAGGGCCATATCATAATAGAAAATGCATGTAGTCCAACTTCAGAAATCCTGATAATTTAACATAGTCTCAAGACTGTCTAAATATAAATATATGTATATACATACATAGTTCAAGATTGTCTAAAAATACACACACACACACATACACACACACACACACACATATAGCTTAGCAGCCCCCAGAATCAAATGGCTTTCTGCAGTAAAAAATTCAAAGAGAACACAATAATATATATAACCCAGATTCTCTGGGTATATTCCATCTTTATGTGGCTTATTTTTCCTTACTCTTTTAATCTATATCTTTCTGTATTCCTTTGTAGGGAGAGGCTACTAGTTCATCCCCGGCCACCCAGACTCCAGAAATAATCACACAAAATCTGTATTAATTGTAATACTGTTTGGCCAATCGCTTAAGTGTATTTCTGGCTAATTCGTATATCTTAAATTGACCCATTTCTTATAATCTGTGTATCACCACGTGGCTGTAGCTTACTGGCAAGATTCCAGTGCATCTGTCCCCAACATAGCTACATGGCTTCTTGCTACTCTGACTTCTTTCTCTATGTATGTATCTCTTCCAGGCTGATATATTCTGCTAAGCCATTGACCAAAAGCAGCTTCTTTATTCATTAAGCAATAAAAGTAACACATACACAGAAGGGCTTCCCACACTATTCTTCTATATTACTTTTACTATCTTTCTAAAGACTTTGTTTTATTTTTTAATGGTCTGTACTCTTTTTATTTTTTCTCTCAAACCTACATACATTTTTAAGCAAACTGTTACACTTTGAAGTTTATATCTGTCTGAATCTGTATTTATTGCATATCTGTAATAATTTTCTGACCAGGAGTGCTTTCTTTTCTAAATGCTAAATAGCCAGGGCTAGGACCAATCCATGGCTCTGCCTGTAGAATCCACACCATCAAACATGACAGAGGTATGTTCACCTCCTCTACTAGCTATGCTCACTGCCCCAGCTCCAGGGATGCAGCGGGTTTATGTTACCATTAATCAACTTGTAGAACTGTGCTCATAACCCTCATTTAAGTGCAGAATCTTCTGAAAAAGCCAAAGTTTATGCTTTCAGCATGAACCATGAATCTGGCTCTTAAAGGAGCTGTGCAGTTTTTGCTGTTAATGCTGAATCAGGAAGCCTTATCTTAAAGGAATCAATACCTCTGGTTGCCTTTAGCCAACAGAGCCCATCTGAGAAAATGATGCTACCAAAAGCCCTGCTTAACTCTGTTCTTTGGGTCTAGAATTCTTTTCCAATCTCTCCCAGGATGTAGTTGGCCCATGTTGGTACTATGAGCTCTGTGTTTTCACTTTTTTGGTGTGTGTAGCATGAATTCTAATTGCTCTTAATAAAAATCTGGAGTTAGATATTAGGAGATGAAAGTTGAGCAATGAGAGAAGCAGTGCAGCCAGCCACTAAAGAGATCTTTTCCCTCTACAGAATTCTCAGACCAGAAGGGTGATCCTGTCCTCAGACTGCATCCTCTGATTGAATGCTTCAGACTGCATCCTTGGAATGCAACTGTCTCCACCAAATCTCAGACTTCTGTGAGCTCTTGTCTCCTCCCACCTTATATTCCTCTCTTTGCCCAGTCATATCCCTCCTGTCTTCACCTCCTTACTGCTGGGATTAAAGGTGTGGAATCCCAAGTTTTGGGACCATCTTTGTGTGAGCTGTTTCTTTTATAGACAGGATTAATTTTTTTGTAGCACAGGGTGACATTGAACTAACTGAGATCCATCTATCTCTGTGTCCTGCTGGCTGTCCTAGTACTAAGTGTGCCACTGCCTGGCTTCTAGTGGCTTAGCACTGCACTCTGATCTTCAGGCAAGCTTTATCTTTTTAGAACACAAAGAAAATATCACTACATTGGTGGGTGCTGGCTTATTCTCTCTATGGCGATGGTCCACAGCAAGTCAACTCCTGGATCCCACAGCAAGTTAATTCTTCACCATCTAAATAGCCAGGCAGTTACAAGCCACGTTAAGAATGTGTGCACATGAACAAGTGGTGGAACTTCCTTGACATTTTTCCTTGACCTTCAACCCGTTTATAGATACTAGGTTGACCTTGGAAGTTGGTTATTGACATGGCTTCTGCTTCACTGGATCAGAGGGGAATTTCTTATCTAACTCACACAGGAACATGGAAGGATGAAAGTAACATGTTATGAGGAGCCCAGGACAAGCATCCTACGTGGGATTCAAGTAGGTATGCACAACCTTCTACCCCAAAATAGTTAATCCACACAGGACTCAATAAGCAGCAAGAAAGCAGAAATGAACACTGAGGACAAAGGAAAAATAACAGTGATCTAGATCCATCATAAGATCCACAAAAATGTGTTTCAATCATGTAAGACATAGTGGAATAATCCAGAAAACCTCCTGATAACAACTACCTGCAATGGCTTATATCTGTTTATTATAACTTTTGCTATCTTTTATTTTCTTTCCCACACCCACCCCTCTACCACACCTTTTAGGTGCCAGCATCCTAATTAGGTCATGGATCAGAATTATGGGTTTCAGACAAGGAGCAAATCCTTCATGCTATTTTGCTCAATTAAATATGAAACACAGATATAGAAACCAAAGCTCCAGTTTTGCTTTTTTTCCTCTTCACCTGTCGAACTGCATATGTATTTCATTATCAGCACCTACACCATCTCTAGCCTTCAATTTTCTTTCTTGCAAGGCTGTTTCTTTATTTGGCTCCTCATTTCATGCTACAGTTATGAATGCTTGTTCTTGTACAGCTAGTAACTTGTTTGCTGTGGAGGAGCTTGCAGGAGTAATCACAATACAATACATATAAATAACATTTTTGGGT
Organism: Alexandromys fortis; assembly: GCF_014885135.2. Taxonomy (NCBI): domain Eukaryota; kingdom Metazoa; phylum Chordata; class Mammalia; order Rodentia; family Cricetidae; genus Alexandromys; species Alexandromys fortis. Next base: position 13,417,682 of record NW_026067924.1, read on the forward strand.
AAGAGAGCCTTTCCACATTATCTACTGACTAACTGAACTGGAGTCTCTTACAGACAGGCAAACAAAAAAGGGGACACTGAGGCTAAAGGAAAGAAGAAATAAGTATGGAAATTGATATTTACAGACATTCCTTTTAAACGTAAGTTTTGACTGTTATTTAGTACCCAAGGCCCTTATTAAAAATGTCATTCCTTAATTTTTTCTACACACACACAGAGGCACTGACTTAGTAAACTTCTTTGAGGAAGGAGCGATATTAAGCACAATCACCTCTGTAATTTCCAGGTGTGATAAATCAGTGAGACTGATCATCACTTCCTTAGAAACTGAGAGAGAAAGGTGAACCGGATAAATGAGAGCTGGTGGGTTTCAGGACCCATACAGAAACACTTCATCGCACACAAAGACAATATTTCTATGATTTTAATTAGTCAAACTCTTGCCACAATGATCCTGATCCCGATCCTTGTATGGCTGTCTCCATAAAGGAGAAATTGCTTGAGTGACCAAAGATGGAAGTTGTTACATTTGCTTTAGGAAAATAAGAAGTGAGCGCACACGTTCTAGCTTGAAAGCTGCATTCAATAAAAAGCCCTGACAATGCACCAAGAGTCATAAATAGAGCAAGAAATGATTTCCAGACCTGTCTCTCTAAGCAGAATGCATGAAGGAAGCTGGAAAATCATCCATTGTAGAGCTAAACAAAGATGCTTCATCCCACATTCCTTCCTATTAAGTGAGAAAATAAAGTGTCCCAACCAAAGAAATCAGCAATCACCCTCCTCAGCAAGATTAAGGGGCATTTTCCGAGGCTCTGGTCACTGATATTAAACAAGAGGAAATTTCAAAATTCCACCTATGCCTGTGGCATTATCCACACCAAGTGAGGACACACACAACATGCAATTGACTGAGAATAAGCTTGTCAACATCAATTGAAAACTATTCCATCATGCTGCTAGCCAACATCTCATTATAAAAAGAGTCTCTGCTCTCAGGTGGTTGGTATGAACAAGTACAGTGCTTTATCTTTGTGGATTAATGCCTACTTAATAGTTTGTTCAAGATTCCAAAGCTAAGGTTTAGTTCAGGATGTGGAAATGAGGGAACCAAGAAATATAGGAACTTGTGCAATGGAAATGTATGAAATATAAATTTAAAATAATAAGCACTAAGTTATATTTTTATGCCTGAATTATCCAATTTAGGTATTTACATATACTAAAGACTGTCTCCCACATCATGTTTGTGCTACATAAATCTGGTCCAATAGGGACCTAAGGTATTACTAATATTATTTATACATTAATTTGCAAGATTTATCTAGCACAGAGCCTGCAGATAGATACCTGCCTTGTGTTTGTGTCTGGCATATTGCCCTTACAGTATTTCACATTAAGCACTTGGAATAAGCAAGTCAACAGGCGGTTGCTTTTGCTCCTCCTCACTCCTGGTATCTTGACTGTGTAGAGAGACAAAAGGACATGAGCTTAATTTAATTAATTTCAATTAGCAAATAAAATATTAAAGGATAAAGTCATTCAGATAGTTGTCATGTATAATTCTAAAGGGTGATAATTCCTGTTTGTCAAGTACATAATGTGATGTTAATATTGGATATAATAGCCTGCTAGGGCACTGTCCTCTGCTGGAACTGATGCTAATTCTATGGTCAGAAAATAAAGTGTTTAGAGTCTAAACTACAGCAAAAGCAAAAATTTCTGGTTTAATTTATGTTCTTCAGATTTCTATGAAGGAAGACATACTAGGATTGTGTCTGCTTCACTTGCCGGGTTCATCAGCTCCCATCTCTGCATGATTTTTCAGTAAATACCTCCAAGCATACTCACAGTGATATAGTCCCAAGGGTGCACTGCAGAAATCTGTCACGGAGTGTCTTTTGGATGAGAGCTTTGAGTCTCAGGAATATACCCCAGTGTGGCCAATGTCACATATTCACCAAGTGAGGCTACTTCAGAGATGGTACCACAGCAAAGGCTCCTTATGGTCAGTAGAAATCAATAGTTTTGGTATGACATAAGGCTTTGTTCTAATGGTGGGATTCTGGTCATATGTACTGTTGCAGCAGATGGGATATAGTGCCCCTCCCAGTCACTTATCCCCATATCATACATGAGTCTATTTTCCACGATGGTGGAGAAATGAGTTTGCCAAATGAAACTGGTTTTGTGCATTAATATTTTGAGACTGTGATAAAATACATCAATAAAATGTGCCTAAAAAAAGAAATTTACTTTGGCTCATAATATCATAGTTTCAGATGATGGCTGTTTCACCTCATTGCTTTGGGTCAGAGAGATGGCTGAACTTTACGGATGGTAGTGTTTGGTAGCACAGAGGTCTGTACTTGGTTGTGTCTGCGAATGGGGGAAGGAGGAAGAGAGGAGGGGGGAGGAGAGAGGAGTTAAAAACGTACACGTTATGGGCCTAATACATACTTGTAGTGCATGTCTCTGGGGATCTAACTCTTTACATTACAACCCACTTAGTTAAGAACTCATCAGTGAGTTAGTCTACATATGTATTAACCAAACTCATTCCAAACTCATTCTCCAATTGCCTTTCAATAATGTATTTACTGGAAGCAAAGCTTCAACACATGAAACTTCTGGGGAGTCCTTCATATCCAAACCATATAACAAGAGAAAGAATGAATTCTCCTAAAGGGAAGAGAATTTCCCTTCCTGGACATTTTTTTTTAACCAAGAAACACATGCCATAGGGCTTTGGTGTGATGTTGCAGGAGAATGGATGTTTTGATCAATTCTACAAAGAACAAAATACCTTTCCTCTTTCCATCCGGAAACTAAAAATCCTGCAGATTCTGCACTGTTCTCTTCATAGGTTTCTCCCTCTACAACCTATGGACATAGCTCTTCTGAATCTGACAAAACCACATCTTTTCAGCAACAGCTCCCAGTTTGCATAGATTTTTGTGATCTGACCAAAATTTTTGTTCAAAGCCTGTATGTGCACCCTGTATGTTCCACAGAGATGTTGCAAGGTCAGCAGAGTTCCCTCTCAGTTCTGCTCCATTTGAAAACACTGTATGGAATCCTGACTAACATCAGACTTACCTTTCTGTCCACCTCTTCCCTGGTAACTTGTCTCCTGTGGCACCATGAAAGTCATTTGAAGGAAAGCTTCTGTTATGGCTTGTAATACTGTTAGATGCTGTCTCTCTACTGTGGAAGCCTGGCACAACAACTTGAGGAGGGTCAAAAATTTTGGCTTACACTTTGAGTACATAGTTCACCTTGGTTGGAAGGATATGGTCCAGGAATGGTAGGCAATTAATCATACTGTATTCTCAATCAGGAAGCCTAATGCGACAAAAGCCTATGATCCAGCAGCCTCCTTTCCAGTCACTTCAGGATCTCAGTGTAACTGGAGACTGCTCGTTCATTTCCCATCTGCCAAGACCCAAACAATCACACAGAAACAATATTAAATACAACACTGTTTGGCCAATAGCTTAGGCATATTCCTAACTAGCTCTTACATCTTAACCCATTTCTATTAATCTGTGTATCACCAGCAGGCTGTGGCCTACCAGGGAGGTTTCAACAGCATCTGCCTCCTTAGGCAGTTACATGGCAACTACTCTCTCTATAAATCTCTGCATTCAGTTTAGGTTTTTTCTGTCTAGCTTTATTCTGCCTTGCCATAGGCCTAAGACTCTTCTTTATTAACCAATGGTAATAAAGCGTATTTACAGCATACAGAGGGGAATCTCACATCATCTCAGCCCAAGTGATCATGTCACCCACAGTTGTAGTGGGTGTTCCCTCCTCATGTAAGCCTCTCTGAACACACCCTTGTCAGTATATCCAGAATTCTGTTCCCTAGATGAACCATAATGCCACCAAGCTGACAATCAAGATTGACCCACACTAATGCAAATTGTTGACTCCGTAATTAACTCCTTGTTCTTACTTAGACAACTCTTGGAAATCTCCTTGAACTTCATATTCCTTAAGTAATGCTCAGTACAATATCTTTTGTAGGAGAGAAACAATAAAGCTAAAACGTTTGATAACATTTTAGAGGCAGAATAGTACAGAAACAAAATTATGGAGGATTTATTTTAAAAGATAGAATTTGAAAGGCTTCACTTGATGAAAAATTTAACTACCTTACATAATTTCAAAATAAAGTTTAGTATAAACTGTGCCTCCTCAAATGATTATTATTACAAACACAAAACCTGTTGAGGATGAAATCTCTGAGTGTTCACAACCTTTTAGCTCATATGCTACCTCTATTACTTCTGCTTTTAAGATTTCCATATATTTTAAATATGTTAATAGTAAAAATTACTATATTGAAATGAATGAATGTCAATATAATTTAGTAGGAGATTTTCAAGAGGACATATATTAATTATTGCCCTTGTTATTTTTGAAGGTGTGCAACTATTATTAAATTTTTCTAATCTCTACTTTTATGTTATTTGATGTTATTAGCAGTACTTTATTAATTTAGCAATAAAGATGCTCTGTCTTTGTAGTGTATATCCAAAAACTATAACTCTTATCTTAAAGGGAAGGAGAGATAGTTTAGCCTGGGGTCATTTTTAATGACCATGACTCCAGAGCACAGATAAAGGTTACCCCAGATTTTGTTTAGTCCCAAATGTTTTAGTGTGGAAGCAGTTTCATGAACTTTTATATTTTTACAGAACAAGGCAGGTTTAAAAGTCACTGGTGGGTACATAGAGAGGTGGTTCCAGTCAGATCAGAGGAACTTCTATACGCCCAAGAGGCTATGTGTGATGGAGGTGTGTCTTGTATCTTATCTGTTGCTTTCATTGGTTAATAATAAAGAAACTGCCTCGGCCCTCATAGGACAGAAAATTAGGTAGGTGGAGTAAACAGAAGAGAATGCTGGGAAAAAGAAGCTTAGTCAAGGAGTTGCCATGATTCTCCCATGCCAGACAGACACAGGTTAAGATCCTCCTTGTTAAGCCACTTCATGGGCTACTCAGAATATTAGAAATGGGTTAGATTAATATGTAAGAGCTAGCCAATAAGAAACTGGAACTAGCCGGGCCAGGCAGTGTTTGAAAGAATACAGTTTCCTTGTAATTATTTCTGGGCATAAGCTAGCCATGCAGGCGGCCGGGTGCCGGGGACGCAGCCCTGCCGCTCCTAATTCAACATATGTGATAAAATTCTTAGCTTTTGAGCTGGTAGAAGCTAGTGGTGTCCTAAGTTAATAGATTCCAAAAGAAGTTTTACCTATGATAGTTCTAACACAGAGGTGGACAAGGAATAGCTGATCCAGAGGGCTAGAATAGCCTAAGATTGGTAATCAGTCTCAGGATCTGCAACATTCCAACCTCTCTACAGTATTGCATGAGTCTCTGGGGACACAGCTTCTTCCTAGGAATTGGATTTCACAGTAGGACCAGCATTTCCTTTTCCTTCTCTGCCCCACCCCTCTTCCTCTTTTGTTATTCAAGTAACACAAGTAACCTTGTATGGTTTTCTTTCCCATTTTCCATGTAATCTTTGGCACCAATTTTGTCAAGACTTCAGAGATCATCTCAAGTTGCTCTGGCTTGTGTTTTGGATACAGTTTCACACCAAGGGAATTAATTTCCTGACCTCTCGTGACTCTTAATAACCAACAGACCTCCATGATCCCACATTGATCCAGCTCCTTGTGATGTTTAAACATTGGTTGAAAATACATAAAATATTTGACTTTTATTTGCACAAGAGTAGCAATCTAGGTTCATTCACTTTCTGGCATTTTCTTTTCTCCAGATCAAATGAACACTTTCATTTTCCTATTCTCCAGGAGACCTACAGAGGTAGTGTCACAGATTTCCTACCCTATACCATGTGGTGGTATACAATAATAACTCATTTGAGGTCAGTACACACATACCTAGAGGATTCAGTCAAGCAATTAGTAGTTACATTGACTTTAAGACTTTTACTTTTTAATAACAAGCACTTTTAGCATACTCTTTCTCATTGAAACCATGCTCAGTTCTCTGCAATTTATGTTTTAGCCTCTATAATGTTAGCAAGATATGAATATATGCATGAAGAGTTTCAGTGAATGTAATTACAGTGGCAGAGTGATAAACACATAGCTATTTTGCCTGATAATATTATGTATTTAACAGGTTTATTTGTTCAACAGTTTGAACTTTAATTATATTTTGCCATTTGGGAATTTTAGACATGTAACAATCATAGCTCTTCTCTGGTTATTAGTTTAAGAAGATTGCATTCATCATAAAAATAAGCCAGATTTATTTATTAAAATTTTTTCTTCTTAATGCCTTACAAGTGAACTAAGATCTAATCACTTTATTTGCTGCTGGTGTTATGTGACTCATTTGTACGCAGAAAAAAAAATCACTTCCCAATCTACATGGAACAGTGAAATATGCTAAAGATGGCTCGGGCCTGAGGCAGCACAGTCAGGTGCTGTCATACAAATGGGGAACTCTTCCCCAAAGTCTGTTGCTATATTCCTTTGTAGATCTCAAATACATTGAGAAGCTAGCTAATGAAGCAAAAGTAAAAATATAGGAAATAGACCTGAGAAACAAAGAATGAGGGAAAGAAGGAAGACAGGAAGGAAAGGTGGAAGAAACTGCAGAGTACAGCTAATAAAAAGATGCAGGGCCAGTCTTCTTATCAGCCCAGACCACTTGCTTCCTGTCCAACCAGAGCACAGCAATCCCTTGGAAATCATCCATTGACTATGAGGAAAGACAACATTTGGGTAAATGTCAAAGAGTTTTGGAAGGATAGTATATAGGTCATGTTAAAAAGATGAAGTTTGGAGAAAATGCAGTGATGTCATCTGACCATTCTGGTTGGTTTATTATTTGGGTATTGAGGCAGGATGCAGTTGAGTCTTCAACCCTGAAGAAACCTTTCCCTGCTTCCTCCATTAGAAATCTGCCTACACAAGGCATGTTTGGTGAGTCAAATGATTTCTACAGTATATTTTTAAATAAAAATCTAGTTTTCCAAAATTTGTCTTACACATGTGTTTTGCTTGGCTAAAAACATGTTGTTGGGTATGAAACTCACAATGAGTCAAAAGCACAGACCTTAAGTGTTCATCTTGTTGAATTCTATGCATGTGTACACTCATGTAATGACTTTTTACCCCTGAGAAGGCAGAGTCTCATCTCCCTCCAGTACTGCCCCCTTTGCACAAGGCAGTGGATGTAGAACTAGTTTTCATTTTACTAAATCATATTTGATGTCAAAAGCATGGTGATAACTTTGTGATAAAATGTGGTTATTAATTTTAGTATTTGTACATCAAAGTGTTTAAGTCCATCTGTTTGATCCTGATAATTAGAATTATAAAGTACATTTTAATGGGAGAGAGAACTTATTCATTAATTAAATAAACATTCTCTGTAATACATGAAAATCATATTAGATAGTGGAAATGAAGATTAAAACAGAAGTAGGTACTACAGATCTTGTTCTGAAGTGACTTAGAATTCATTTTCCTTTAGACTGGTGTTTGTGCATGTGGGTACATGCACAGCCAGCTTTTACTTATATGGTTTTTTTTATATGAAACTTTAAGTATGATCAGCTGATGTTTATATCGCATTCGATGAATCTGATCTGTGGCATCAATATTATTTATCTACTCTGAAGTGAGGTTAAAAGCAATTCACGTAAGTCATAATTGTTCTGGACCTAATGCCTATACTGTAGCCTTGTTTTGTTTCCTACAGTCTTGATACAAATTTGTGTCTTCATTCTGGTCTTTTTGACTGATGCTCTCATAGAACTAACTGCTTAGTTTCTGGCACCATTTCTTTGTATGCTGTGACTTCATTGTCTCCAGCTGCTCTGATTTCCATGAGCAACTGTACCCATATGTATGTATTCATACACATTTAAAAATTGAAAAAAATGTTTTAAAGAAAACAATAAAATATACCAAAAAAAGTGTCTCCACAGTGAATAGTCCTGAAAGAACTAGAATTCTGTATTTCAAAGCATAAAATAAGATTGGAGCTTCATCTCATGCCATATTTTATAAACATTTTACAGTGTATTAAATACTTAAATATTGCAAATTTAACTGTGAAATTTTAGTGACTAGGAAATTAAAAAAAATAACAGAAAAGGGGATGCTACCTAATATTTACCAGGTACAGAATTCTTAGAAAGGCACCAAAATATAGGCTACAGAAATGAAACTAGACCCTGGGATTTCATCAAACAGAAAACTTCACAGTAAAATCAACAGCCAATGGCATGGAGAGACAAACGAGTTATTGGGAAGATTTTTTTTTGAAAACAATACACTAGAGGCAGCTACATAATAAACATATAAGGAACTCACTCAACACAATAAAAAGCCCCCATAAAACAGCAGAAAATCCTAACCCAAAGTACCCATACAAATATGAGGCCTAAATATCCACTTCCCAGGATAAAGGAAGACAAAAGGTCAGCAGGTATCTGATAATTGTTCCACTAGAGGTGTCAGGAAAATACAAATTAAAATTTCATGTAAAGTCACCTCATATCTGTGCGAATGGCTGTTTGCCAATACACAGAAGGTATGTGCTGGCAAAGATGTGGAGAAACCCTAGAGCATTGTGGGTGGAAATGTAACTTGATACAGCTATTATGGAAAAGTAAATATAGATCTTACCATATGACTGAGTAATTCCACTGAATTTGATTTCAAGCAGCAATGGGTATGGGTGGAAGACTATTTAGCAGTATAAAACGATAAATTCCTATCATTTTGAAAACCCTAGAAAAATAAGCCCACGAGCAAAGGGAGCCTGCTATGTATACCTGGAATCAAGGCACTGGGAGGTACAAGTAGAAAGATAACCAGTTCAAGGCTAGCCTGGACTAAAAGACAGATACAACAACAATGAGAGAAAAAATACTGTGATAATCTAGTAAAGTAAGCCTATTTTGAGACTAGATGTTCTGTGAGAGATCAAATACAGTTTCCAACAGTAGAGTAATTCAAAATGGATATTTTGAAAAAATTAACTTGGTGTGAAAAAAAAACTCATTGCTTAGGTAATTCGTGAAGCACTTCATGTACTAGGAAGGTTATTTTTCAAAGAGTAACACAATAGTAAATATCGACTTTATGTGGCCCCATGGTGTTTTTAAAACCTAATATCTCTGCAAATATATTTTGAACATAATTATTGCAAACTGCTGCTGGGTCCACAATAATGACTTGATTTTTGACAATGGCTTCAAATGTAATTTCATGTTTCAGCTACTATTTCTCATTTGTTTTACAAATGTATGACTTCTTCATACTTATCATTTTTCTAGGCTTTTAGTGTCTCAAGCTTTATTACCTGAGAACAAGGTGATGTTTCTCCATGGCATTTGTCACAGTAAAGTAAGTTCTTTGTGGCACTCCTCCAAGTCAGTGCATGTGTTTAGATTTTTCATTCTGTAAGTATTCCCTAAAGAATTTAACCAATCCTTTATTTTGAGCATCCTTGACACACTAACATATGAGAGTACAACCCCTTTGAACTTTCTTTCAATGTCATATATAGCAATTTAAAATGATAAACTTCTATGTCCAATTAGTGGATTTCTTCAAAAGTAAAATTTCAAGAATGTACATGAATGAAAACAGAAAGGAAAGGAACAAAGCCACAATAACTCCTTAAATTATCTTTTGGTCCAACTGGAGCTTTTTTTTTTTTTTAAAAAAAAAAAAGAAATGTATTTATTTTAGTTTTCACTACCCATGTGTGTGGCGGGTGTAGCATGATTGTGTTACAGACAAATATGTATTGAGATTAGAGACGAATTTATGAAAGTCAATTCTCTCTAACATATGGGCCCTGAAGTTAATTCCCATTGTCATGCTTGAGAAAGGTACTTCTACCTACTGAGCTGTCTCAATGACCCATTATTTTAGAGACTTAAAGAAAAATTATGCTTAAAATATATTTATTATATTTTCGTTTATGTGTGTGTGCCTATATTTATGTATGCGTACACATCTTCACACATGCATAGGCATACATGGGCACAGGTGCCTGTAGAGTCCAGACAAGAGTGTCAGATCCCCTGGAGATAGAGTTACAGACAGGTATGAGCCTTCTGATGTGGGTGCTGGGGTCCAAGGGCAGGTCTTCTGCAAGAACAGCAAGTACTCCTAAGTGATGATCTTTCACTGTAGCCTAGTTATCTGTCACATGTGATAGTGTATGATTTATCCTTGAAACCCACGTTAATCTTCTGTTTAGTCTTAGAGGCAAAGGTGTATGTAGTTATATCATCACTGGTCAGAGTATTGAAGAGACACTAGGCAGAAGAAGACCTTGAACAGTCTCCTAATTTCTTTTGCTTCCAGAGTGTTCTACTTTCAGTGGAAGGAGCCTTCTCCCCTGCCATATTTATTGTTTGTGAATGTTAAAACTTAAAACTAAGGAAAAGTGCAGCAGAAAACCACCAAGGGACATTATTTTTCTGTTGTGCTCAGGCCAACATTTATAATAAGTATACTTCTAAGAAAAACAAGCATGAAGAAATACTGCAATACACATTCCATATAAGGTTTCAGAGTGTGTGAAATCCATGTCTAATATGATCAAAGAAAAAATTCTTTAGCTTTGTGCCCAGATAATTTTTAGTATTTTCATGCAATGCAGCTTAGCTTACACTAAAGAATTTTGTTTGTCTTGTTAAGACTAGAAGTAGAATGAAAATGAGTTGACTTAGTTCCCCTTGTTACTATTAGGATAACTTGATTCTACTGAAATCATATGATAGTGGATGCATAAAGCATATTAATATTCCAAAGAGGAGTGATAGAAAAGGGGTTGTTTGGTCTAAGCAGGAGGGAGACCATTTGTTTCATCAGAATGAAGTACCCAAGTTATGGCTGATGAATGCATGCTTCTACTTGCTTATTGCTGTGCAGACCTTACATAAACCAGTTATGAGAAACAGTAGATTTTAGAAATATAGTCACTAACTAGTTGGTAAATTTTTTTTTTATTAATTTACACATACTATCTGGAATTCCATTAACTCTTTGAGGTGTGTGGAAACCTCACATGTCTGTCTAGTTATCAGTGTCAGGATGTGCATAGGGTACTTAGGGACAAGCAGCAGATGAGGAAGATAGAATGTCTGAAAATCAGGATGGTTAAACACTGTCTTTTGAACCATGATTTTGCATAACCCTGGTTATAGTCATGACCTTGACAGAGGCAGATTGATATGGGTTCTGAAAACAGGTATCTAAGCATGAGTCCTATTTCCTTATGCCATCCTTTCCCATATAATATTTGAAACATTTGGCACAACACTTGTCTACTCTCAATCCTTTTAAAATAGAAATAGAAAGAGCCTGACTCTTAGAGTTGTTGTAAGAACAACTCTATAAGATGGAGTTATATTTATAAGTGCTTATGTTATCTTCTTTTAAAGACTTCTTTTAAATGGCTATCACATTTAGATAACCTAATATGTTTTGTGCATAGATTACACATAGATATACATGGATATGTATATGTTTGTGCTCCCAAGATTTATATTGCCATGATTTCCTGTGATTATTAGATGGCAGGTTATTTATTATGGAAGAGCAAGCCATAAATAATATTTAAGATTTGGGGAAATTCACTCAAGGCTGAACTTCGGGACATATACCTAACCATGTTCTAATCATTATATGTGTGGCATCACCTCAGGAAGTGTTAAAAGTGAAGAGATGATGCTGATGCTCAACTTTCAGTGTCATTTTAGTAAAATCATTATAAAGGACTTCCTACAGGAGTGTTATTCAGTGTTACAAGCCAGGTATGAGAAAGAGTTCTTGGAGATGGTGATCAACAGAATCTCAAAGAAAATCGATTAAGAAATTCAAATTATCCCAAGCTTTTCTGAAAATAGCACATGACACAGTGGATATACTTTTACTGACTGTTAGACTCAGGTAAGTTTCTAATGAGGCCAACTGATCTTGATGATGATCTTGTTGAACAAGGTATTTAAAGACCACACTGGGATCTTTCTGATATGGTGTATAACTTCAGAGAAAATGACAAGTTGTTCACATTCTCTCATTTTCTTTCATATTCAGAAAACATCAGGCTTGGTTTTTAAGGTATCAATTAGACTGTGCAAGTGTTACCAGTGAGAGGACAAAGGAACTAAATTATTCACATAAATATACAATGTAAATCTCCACCCAAACCCAAAATAACTTGTGACACATTGTATCAACACCTAAATGGTACCCCGCTGACCAATAAACCTTTTGATATGAAATGAACCACACTGGTATTTACAACTCACAACATAAATTTCTTCAAATTCCACATTGCATTTGATTTTCCTGTTTGGTTCCCCAAACTGCTTATTGAGGCAATTTCTGGCTATGACCAGAATTGAAAACGCACAAGTACTGAAATAGGACCACGTGCTATTTTCACCAAACACGGAGTAGGAGATGTTGGCAAGATTCTAAGAATTATCTTGGATGGTTTCCCACTAGCTTCCAAAGAAAGCAGATAAACAGTATACAGATGCCCAAACATTTGGATTTTCATCTTCACAAAACCCACATACAAACTTCGCAAATACTGTCCGTGACTCAGTCATCTACACAATATATTTGGAAACCAGAAAGCAAAATCGAGTATGCATAGAGTTGGTGGGAAATGGAACCTGGATTCAATGAGTGACTATGAATAGCTGTGCTGTTGAGACTTGGCTGAGAGAGGAGAGCTGCAGGGAGGCAGAGGGCTTGCGCCGCCTGTTGTGCTTGTGTGGATAGCAGGGCTCCAGTTTCTGGAGGAGATTCCCCAGCAACAAATCAAATGCATCATGATGCTAGTCATAGGAGCTGTTAAAGCAGCTGTTTCATGTGTGAAGGGTTTCATACGCTAAGATTTATTCTAAGTATTTTATATTATGTGAAAAACAAGTTACTTTAGCTGCCAAAATAGCCTAAAGAAGATGCAATTCCGTAAGATTATTGTGCTTTACTCAAATCTTGTGGATGGCACCAGTTCCTGACTAAAAGAGACTTCTATGTCTACAAATCTACACAGTTCAGACAAGCCTTTAATTAGACATACAATCTTACCTAGACATAAAGATCTAAACTATGTCACTAACAGTGTATTTTCAGATCAATGCTTGCCACAATGTCTACCTCTATTTGTTAAAAACGAGAGGGTCATTTGCCAATGTGAATCATAATGCTGCTAATGTCCATAAGGTTTGAGTTTGTAGAATAAACTTTGGCATGACTGGATGTTATTGACTTAACTTGGTAAAAGATAACTTGTTTATTTTATCCCACATCTTCTCTAAATTCTACTGTAGTTACCCTATATTTCCGGTGATAGTACCTTTTGGGATGTGGTTTTCAACTGACTAAATACATGCTACATTAGAGTGGAATGGACACAGCTTACTCAATTCGGTGGAAAATGTTTAAATTATACCAATGTACTAATGTACAAATTCCTATTTATTAGGAATTAGAATCAAATATGGATGTTTCTGATTTTATACCCATTCCTAGAAAATAGTATATACCTGCTCTTGAACACACAGACATTATTTTATGTGTTCATTTAACAATTGCTTATTGAGAAAATACAAATGACATAAAACAGGGATGTATGGACTTTTGGTGATTATGTCCGGTAGCAGGGAAGAAAATAGGTATGACAACAGAGATATTAATTACATGACAAGTTAAGATCCAGAAAAGTACAAATAGAGGCTAATACACAGTAGGCTATGGGTGAGTGGGAAAACATACAGAAAGGCAATAGGAGAGAAGGCTTCTGAGTCATTCTGTTACCAATGTTACCAATAGCTTATAGCAACTATTTAAATGAGGAGAGCTTGGTTTGGTTCCTGGTTTCAGAACTTTCTATCCATAATCAGCTGGCCTATTTCTCAGGCTGTGATGAGAACAGAAGTATAAAAAGCAAGAATGCTTAAGCATCTTTCCAATAGCATTGGTCCCTCTGTGAAGCACAATGACACTGGCCCCATGTATCTTTCATCAAATTCTGATCTTTTGCAATCATATCTGATAGATGTCTACTCTTGTATCCAGATAACACCACCCGAACCCCTTGCTTTGGTCCAGTTCTTGTTCCTTTTATATCATCCCTGTGGCACAGATTGTGGAGGTAAATAGCAAACCTCTCTGTACTTCCTGAGTAGACTGCATGCATTTGTCAACCTCTTCTGTAGTAAGAAACTGCTCTGTAACTGATGCACAGCCAAAAGGATGTGACTGTCAGTGCTGTGGACTGCGCAGGATACGTGCTTATCCATAGTCTTTTCTCCTTCATCCTCTCATGGACCTGATGAGATCCAACATACAATCCATCTTCATTCTCTATCATTTAGAGACATAATGAGTGCCTACACACAGATCTTCCTATTTACTCATCTGTTATATATGATTGGCTCTTACACCTAGTCCTTCTACCTTCCCCATTGGTTAGACGTAATGAGTGCTTACACTCAGTCCTTTTTCATTCTCTGCCTGTTCACAGAATTCAGAGAAGCTTCAAGACCTAAAAGATGCTGGGTCCTTGAGGTAGAAAATGCCTAGTTCCCTACATAGCCAGTGCAGAACCAAGAATTTTGGACTGTACATTATTAAGCATTTTGCTGTTCCTTGTTAGGTTAGAGACTTGGAGATGTATCCATTCAATAATTAATATCACACACACTAAACTAACATTCCTGGTGTATATTCTAGCAAGATTCATTGCCTATATTTTACCTCTGTTGTGAGTCGATTTTCTATAATATGCTATTCACAGTATATCCTACACATTGAATATCTATACATCCCTAATTTAAAATCAATGAGTGACCAGCGGCATAATATTTACAAATTTAAAGGTATTAGAGAATGCTTGCTCTTAAGATAGGAGAAAAGAGCAGATGTCATGATTCAAACTGTAACTCTTTGTTCCCCATGGAGTTACAGTTAGTTTGAGACATCATCTAGCAAAATTTATGAATCAAAATACCTGATTTTTTTTTCTATTTAAGAACTAAGTTGTGTCCTACCAGAACCTTGGGATTGAGAAAATTCAAGTATACCTTAAAATCACAACCATAGTAATATAAAGTCTGAATTATCTTATTGATTTTCTTGTGGTGCTGGGAATCAAATCCAAGCACCTGTTCATGTTTGGTGAACTCTAAGCTACACATCCAGCCCTCTCAATTCTTTTTTTTTTTTTTTTTTTTTTTATTAAAAATATATACTCTCTGCTTATGAGGTGGCATAGGTACTGTAGTTTTCTGTGATATTTTGTCTGTGTTCTGACAAATAAAGCTTGCCTAGACATCAGAGGGTAGAGCTAGCCATTAGTTAATCTCAGAAGTCAGGCGGTGATTGGATATCCCTTACCAGCACTTGGGAGGTTCACGCATTTGCCAGGGCCCACAGATGTGAGTCCTGTTTCATCTTGACTAAAGCTCAGAGAGTTTTAGCTTATTTCTGAACTTTCAAAGTTGTTGACAATCGGTATGATTACAAATAAGAGATCCTGACCTAAGGTGTGGTTAATCAGTATTCTGAGAATAGAGGTGGATCCACTTTACCTTGATCAAAGGTCAGAGAATTCAAGTTTAAACAACAGACTGCTTGACTGAGGATGCTGTGTTTATTCCTTATATCATGTTAATGAAGTCTGTTGCCTCCCGCTCCCCTTTTGGAGTAAAGTATATAAGCATGTTGAAAATAAATATGGGCGATTTCAGTATTCACAGAATTTCCCTCCCAGTGCAGCCCTATGTTTCTCTCTTTATTTCTCTCATACCTCTTTTCCTTTTGCTTAATAATTCTAATCCTCATGCTCCTACCCTGAAACATGTGAATCTTATTGAGGTTAGACCCTGACTCACCTTTAATCCCATCATCTGGGAAGCTCATGCCTATAATTCCAGCCCTTGAGAAGCAGAGAGAGGAATTGATGAAGTGGGGGTGGAAACAGGATCTCAGGCTCTTTCAGACTGTGGAACAGAGAGGAAGGAAGCAGCTGGAGGCTGCTCCAGGTTCTTTGATCACCCAGGTTTTTACTCAAGAGCTCAAGAGAGGCAGGGCATTGGACAACATTACCATATCGTCTAGTCAGATAAATGAGCTTCAGGTTCAGTGATAGATTCTGTCTCAAAATAAACTAAATTAATTTAAATAATATAAGGAAATATTGCTTTTCTCCCTCAGCTTGCATACTTCTTCAGACCTTATGAGAATTAATCCTTAGGGAAGAGACCTAAAGGTCAATTCCACCTGCATTCCATCAAGTTCTCTGTCCACATGTGAGAACTAGCTCCCATAGTCCACATGTGAGAATTATCTCCCATAGTTCCAGCAAGAGCATTGCAAACTTTCAAACGAAGAAAGTACAGGAGTTCCACCCAGCTGTATCACCTACAAACAACACTGACTAGAATAACATGATATCCCTAAACATGCAATAATGGTACCTACTTTGTGGGAATAACCATCAGGCTCTCCAATTTTACTTAAAGCTCATTAAATGAGATGGAGTTTATGACTGGAACTATAATCTTACCCCACCATCTCTGATTGGTGATACAATGACCCTAATAATATCTAGGATGGTCATTTTCCTAAACCAGTACAGTTCCAAACTACATCAATTGTTACCACCCCCTCATTAAAATATCTTATTTTGGCAGCAATCAGAGATCACTACTGAAAGCCACACTGGTAGAAATGCAAAGAATGACTGATCTTGGGCTGCCCAGCCCCAATTGATATATCTGTAACCCAACCCCACATTTAAAACACAAAGAGCATTACAAAAGATTATAAGATTACTGAAAAGATTATAAGTGCTAGAAGACCAGGACATCTGCTGCAATACAGTGTCTCCCATAAATGACAGCAAACTGTACCCATGAAATTTCAACAATGTTGCCTAAATAAGACTTAAAAAGTGACATCAATTGACATATCAACATGGGTGAATGAAATCTCACAAGGCTGCACTACTAGATGAAGAGCTACAAGCCACTAATGATTGCCGAGAGATAGTTAATCAATATCCTCCAGAGACAAGCCTACTGACAGGTTATACAATTCCAAGCAATCAGCTTGAAACGTATTCAGCTGAGCAACACTGAAGTGAACTCACCAAGTTGTATTTATAAATATATGCTTTTGTGTAACTAATAGCTAAAGAATAAGAGGCCATGAATTTGAGGAGTTGTGAGCCCAGAAGATGTAGGAGGAATGTAGTGATGGAAGGAACCATTGTAAATATATTCATATACAAACTTCTCAAACAATAAGGGTGAAAAATAGTTGCAGACACTACTGCCAACTTAAGGATTCTACATACATGTGCACATGGGCCTGATCACTTTTGTTCACTAGTGTGAACTATAACGAGCACACACAATATATTGTACACACTATCTATATGATTATTTAACCTTAATTGAAACCTGATGAATCTTTCTCTCCTTTCCCTTTTCTTGTCTCTTTTCTGTTTCTTGGTATCCTCTCATTACAGAAATGTAAGCCAAGGCCACAGTGAATGTCAGCGTGGTTGAAATAGATGAATGTACTGAAAGTAGCAAGCACTGGAATTGGAAATAGAAGCAGAAGGATTCTCATGCCCTGCTGACTGCAGTGTAGAATGGGTAATAGCTCCGAATCGGGCATGAAAATTCTCACAAAGCCATATCTGTGATACTATGGGACACAGGAATTGCATCGCTGTGTGGTTTCCACTCTCATTGGTGAAGTATTGGCTCACAAAAACCCTGTCTATGATTGCTAAAAGTGACTTTCCTACCAAGAGCTCCAAAACAGAAACAACATATTTGCTCTACAGTGGTTAAATGGGTAAATAAAAAGCACTACATCCTTGCTTTGGAATAAAAAAATGTATGTATTAGTACACACAATAATGTACATGCATCATGAGGCAGTTAAATTAGGATGAGCGAAAAAAAATACGATAACCATAGGCCTGTAACAGTCACACAATATATTTCATCTGACAGTGGTTAGTGGGAGAGTAGAGTAAGTAGCTAGTAAGAAGGGCAGTGCTACGGGTTATACAGGGTCTTGGCGACAGCGGGATGGCTCTGCAGCTTCACTGAGGTGGTACTTCCCTGGCTCGGTGTGTGCTAAAGTTGCACAGAGATAAGCATGCGTACATTTGAAATGAGCACATGAGAAACTGGCCAAATCTGACAGTAGCTTCTTAAGCATAGGTTTGTTTATTAGTGGTGAGTGCTACAGCTTCTATAACAGCAAGTGGAAGTTGATACCACTTGCAGGCGTTTATTCTCTCCTTTCACCACGAGCATTCTGGGACTTGAACTCAGATTGTCAGGCTTGATAGAAAGTACCTTTACTACTGCAATATCTTTCAGGCCCTGTCAATAGTCTATTAATAAATGGACTGAACTAATGTCATTTTCCTGGTTGGCTGCACGATGCTCTAGATATAAAAATTATTACTGCTGATGAGGTGGGCACATGGTATGTCTTCACATTGTTTCTGTGTGTTCCATTTAATCTAAAGTTACTGCAAAAACAAGTATGATACAAATTAGAAGTATAGAGAATCAGATCCATAACAAAAACATGTAACTTTGCTCTCAGAGAAATGGCAAGCCTAAACACAGGTCATTATATGAATTTTAAACTGGTGAAGACTCCATGTCATCATGAAGATGGCAATTCTTCCATAATTCAACCCTCCTGAAATTCTACCATCTGTATTAATTTTCCAGCCTCTAGGCAAACAAAGTCCAGATAGAGCTAAAATCTAACAATAAAGAGCAGCATTATAAAACTTGTTATAAGTCCATTTTAAAAACCCATAAAATCAGCCCAGCATAGTGTCCATGTCTGTGATACCAGCATGCCAGCACTGGGAGGCAGAGGCAATACTGCAAGTTTAAGCCCTAGATAACAGAGAAATATTCTGTCTCAAAGAAACCAATGTCAAAAAAAAAAAATTAAAAGCCAGCAAAAGAATCTTCAACAAAACCCACTCTTGTTTTTGTTCTTACATATTAGGAGAGTGATCTTTTCCTGAAAGAACAGGAAGACAGGAGGTTAGAAGAGCTTGAAAAGAGTGAAACTAAAAATTTCTGTTTGTCAAAGAATATGCAGGAAAGAGCAAATGAGAGAAAGTATTTCAGTGCATATAGACAAATCACAGGAGATCATTGCCCCGACATAGTAAAGGGATTCTACAATAAAAAGGAAGAAAATCCAACAGAAAAAAAGGTATTTCTTGTAGAATGTAACAATTACTAAATAAACAACTGGAAACAGTCATCCTAGTTGCCACTTGGGGAATAAGAGCAAGAGGATTGAGGGCAGTGTTGTCAAGCACTGTCTGTGGACCTTACATGGTTGCTGAACTCACGAATTTATAGCAGCTGTAGTTACTTGCCATTTCTTTAAATCTGAAGAGCAAGTATTGGGAGTAAGTCTTTGATGCATCAGTGTTTTATAGCTTTGAAACGAGTTAAGGCAAATAAGGCGCATCATGCTAAATTTCAACAATAGTGTCATCATCATCTTCTTCCATAAATTTATATATTGAAAATGCTTAATAATTTGAGACACTGTCTCTAAGCAATCATGAGAGAAATAGGCAATGGGCAGATAGCAACATTGCTAATCTTAAAAGAGTAGGTTTTGTGGCAGTTTTATTTCATCCTTCTACCTCCTAAGGTAGGAATAATCTGAAGAATGTCCTGGGAAGGCTCAATTTTGGGGGTACAAGTCGTTCCAGTGACAGTTTGAAGTGGAGATGAGTTCCTGCAAACATCACACTTCACTGAGTGTGTGCCTCAGGGTCAGAACAGCAGAGGAATACCTGGATTTTGAGTTGAAGTGCTCTTGGCATTCTGCATGGGCAGATTCCTCTAGTTGGTAAACACATCAACAGCATTCACACCTGCCTGTTCACGTCTTTTCCTTTTGGGCTCTTGAAAGTTAGCAGAACTTATAGTACAGTACATTTCCACACACCTGGCAGCTGGGGAAAACATAATAAGTAATAAATAAGAATAATAGTAAAAAGAAGGCTGCTGTCTTCAACATTGTCTTCAGAACAGAGAGATCTTCAGAAGAATCTTCTCAGTGATTACCGTTTTTTTGTGGGGGGGGGTAAAGTATAAAAAATAATTATGTCTCTGTAATTTCCAGGCTTTCATGGATTTGCATTCTGGTGATCTTTTGAATTTTTGTTTTCTTTCCAAAATGTTCTTATTCTACTATCCATTCCAATTTGCTTCCCAAGCATTGAGATAAAACATTTTCTGAGTCAAAAGAACAACATTCCTTCTTGAATATAGGAAGGAGGATTTTAAAGTCTGAAGATACTTCTCTTAAGTTAGAACGTCTTCATTGTCCCACACCTAGAATATACTAAAGTCCATTTACAACGAGGCTGCCCATGTTCTGAGTAGGTCTTCTTATATCAACTAGCAGTTTAAAAATTCCCCAAATATACCCATAGCCGAATCTGCCTGGGACAATTTCTCGATCTAGACTTCTTTCTCAGATGATGCTCGTAAAGGAGGGTCAATGCAACTTGAGCCGTGTGGAAAGCCAGGAATAGCCACATTAAGGAGGGCTTCTCCTTGTTTCTGGGGTTGTGTTCCCTCTCACCTCCTGAAGACAGTTCTACTTTTACACGTCATTCATTAGAAGTTCCAAATTGCTAATGGCTGACTGGTGGGACCAATTAAGGAGAAGAAGAGAAAATCTGGCAGAGGGTAACTTGGGAACCTATAGAAAGTCTCACAAGAGCTCCTGTGTGTACGTCCACATCTGGAACTCCTCCCATCCCCTTGACAGGAACTGTTTGTGCTAATGAAGTTTGTTGTTTTTCTTCTTTATTCTTTCTGGACGTATGTTTCTCTGTCCCCAGATTTAATCATCTGTAACTGTTGCTTTGAAATTCTTTGCCCATCTTGTGGAGGGAAGTCACCCTAGATGACCACTGTGTACTCAAGAATCCTGTGACACTAGGCTGTGTCAAGTTGACAAGGAAGATGACTGGGACAATATGAATTTAGGATATATTTTTGGTTGTTTTTTCTGAGAGGTAATTATAACTCTCTTTCCCAGGATTATCACAGTCTTGAAGAAAAATAGCACTTTAACCAAAAAAAATGCACATATACTGGAAACTGAAAAACTGTGGTAAGTAAGGCAATTTTTATTTAATATGAGCAACACTGAACATTGCAGACTTCAAATCACTTTAAAGTGAAAATCAGTGACATCATTCCTGAAGGAGGCCTTGTGTCTGGAGCCAGAACAAAGGGCAGGCTCAGTTTATCTTGTCATCCCACGCCTCGCTTGCTTCGGAACTGCTAATGAGGGTTAAATGAGAAAATAGGTAAGGTCCGCATTATGTTGTCTGGTGCATACATGGTGCCATGGTTTCTTTGATGCTCTGTCATTGCTAAGTCATACTATCCAGTCAATCAACTAAATGCCCACCTAAGTGTTGATGTGGAAGGTCTTTGCAAACTTTATGTTCCTAATCAGTACAGTGTCAACAGCAGATAATTATAGATTTTTCTAGTGGTCCCGATAATAAGTGAAACAGGCTTCCCTGAAAAAGAGGATTGTGCCTAAGAGACAAGGGCTGAAAGTGGATGGAAGGTGGGTTGGTATAGGCCACAGGGGATGAAGTTGAAGTTAAAGAAATAGTAACTGGTTGCTCAGAATGGCAACTGTAGTGAATCATAATGCTTCATGAGGTTTAAAATTTCAAACAAAGTAGATTCTAAATATTCTACCACACCATAAAAATGGTAAAAGGGAAGAACGGCTCAATGGCTCAGCAGACCCAAGATTGGTTGCTCTTTCAGTGGACCCAGGATTGATTCTCAGAATTCACATAGTGGCTCCCAACCCGCAGTAACTCCAGTTCTAAGGGATCTGATGGTCTCTTCTAGCCGTCAAGGCACTATGTGCTCAAGCTATTCACAAGCATACATTTAAGAAAAACCAATCATACCTATAAAAAGGATACACAGAACTAGAAATAAACAGACACTAAAGACACTGAAGAAACTCAGAATATTATAAGGGGATAATGCAAAAACCAGTAAATGAACAGTTTTCTAATTTCACTCAAACCACTAAAATTAAACCAAGGAAAGATCAATCATCTAAATACATCTATAATAGATGAGGAAATTGAAACAGTAATAAAAAGGTTTCCAACTAAAAACAAAGCTTAGGACAGATGGCTGTAAAGCACAGTTCTTCCAGACTTTCCAAGAATCTCTAAGCTAATTGTTTTGAAATTATAAAAATCAGTCAAGCATGCAAACAAACAAATAAAAAAGCAGAAAGGAAGGAAGAATAAAGAGACAACAGAAGTACTCTCAAAATCCTTTCTGAAAGTATTAAAACTCCAACACTGAAACCATGTAAAAATACAACAAAAATAAAAACTAGAAGAGTTTAAAATCCTCAGTAAAATACTTGCAAACTGAATACAGACATACATCAAAAAGTTTGTCTGCTATGACTAAGTTGGCTATATCTCAGCGATTCAGGAAAGTTAAACATACACAAATGAATCAAATATAATAAATCATGTAATGCACTTCTAGGCAAAAGTAACATAATTACCTCAACAGATGCAGAGAATCCACCATTTATTCATGATAAAACTTCAATAATTAATATGGCTGGAGGGAACATGGCTCAGCATAATAAAAGTTATATGAGAAATCCCCAAGCAACATTGTCCTAAATGGAGAAAAACTGGAAGCAATCCCATTGAAATCAGGAATGACATGGGCTGTCCACTAATTGTCCTTCTCAATTATGTACATGAAGCTCTAGCTGGAGCAATAAGGAAAGAGAAGTAAATTGAAGAGATACACATAGAAAATGAAGTCAGATTTTCCCTATGTATAGATTATACTACATATGATATGTCAAAAATTATATCAAAAAAAACCTCTAAGCAGAGCTAAATTAATGAACAGTTGAATGATGTGAGAGTGAATAGAGAATCTTTGCCAGGTGTGCATCTGACAGGGGATTAATATCCAGAATACATAAACACCCACACAAACATAATATTTTTTTAAAAAAATATACTATCAAAAACTGGGCTATGGAACTGAAAAGAACATTTTTAAAAGATGAAATAAAAATGGCTAAGAAATACCTCAAAAGTGTCCATCATCCTTACTAATTAGGAAAACGCAAATCAAAACAACTTTGACAGTTCATCTTACTCCAGTCAGAGTCTTGAGGATCAACAAATAACCAACGATACATGCTATCGTGGCGGGAGATTGAAGAAAACCTTCATTCACAGTTGGTATTGCAAACTGGTGTAGCCACTATAGAAGTCAGTGTAGAAGATGCCAATAAGTCTACCATATGATCCAAAAATAAAGTCTAACCTATGACCCTGAAAGCACTCTTCGGCATACGCCTAACTAACTGGACATCTCAATCCATGGATACTTGCTCAGCCATACTTGGGAAATGAAATGAAAATAGCACAAATCAACTTCAACTAACAAATGAAAATGTATTAAATAAACAACAAGAGTTCCAGTCAGTGGACTGGAAGCCCAGGTGAAGACGGTTCCTGGGAGTTTCAGAGCCCTGGTGAGTCCAGTTGAGTCCCTGTGAACTAGTTCTAGCAGGGCACATCAGCAAAACAAGCCACAGCATCCTCAGAGAGCATAGAGAAGATGAAAATGAGAGCCAACTAGTCAGCTTTTAGAATTCAAATTGATAGCAATATGGCATTGGTATCCAAGCTTACAGGATTCCCGCTTCCAGAGTGAAGGACTTGCTTCTGCAGCGTGATCACTCTAGCAGGCACTGTGATTTATGTTGTCTCCATCACGTCTTTCCCTCCAGTTATTATTTAAGGGACTATACGGGTTTCCAGGAAATTAAGGAAAGCTATAGCTTAATCTGGATTAACCTTTGTACTCAAAGACTTTATTTGTCAGATAAAATTAATCCTCATTTTTACATTCTCTGTCACACAGCTGTGCAAATTAAATGCAAATTTGTCTGTGGCACCGAGTGTGGTAGTGAATCTGTGTCAGATGAACTAAATAAGGTGACATAAAGGAGGACTTAGCACAATGCCTGGAACTGTTATAAGTATTATTTCACTTCCTAGCTGACCATATGAAGACTTGACTCAAAATTAGAATTTGTTATATTTAGTCAAATCATGTGTATCTGGCTTATGGAATTTATTATTTAAGTCATAATTAATCATGCATATCAAATTACCACACAAATATTTTCTGAGCACAGGAGCCTCTGAGTTAGATGTTAAATCATATCATCTGTTTAGAAACCTCAATGTGGATGAGGAAGATGGCCAAGGGCTTTGGTAGTCAAAGTATAAATGAAGATGTGTGTTAGTTAATGCTTCTACGTGAGGGTAGATAACTATTGGCCGGCCATTGCTATATTGAGTCAAACTTATCCCTGGTATACATATTATACCCAGAAATATATGGATAATAATGTTTGTTATCCATTTCAAGTCGAATATAAAATAGGGAACCAACTGTTTATGCTGTCCTCTAGCTATTTCAATATTCTTCACGAGTATATCTATGACCTTTAGCTTAAAAACTTAATTTTAAAAGTGATGTGTTCACAGAAGCTAATGTTGTGTGGTAGTTAATATTAATTGTCAAATTGACAGGACCTACAGTCATCCAAACCTCCGAAGTTGTCTGTGAGGCAGTTTCTAAATGGAGAGACTGATGTGGGAAAACCCAGTTTGGATATAGCTGGCACTACCTCATGAGCAGGATTCTACACTAAGAAAAAGGGGGAAGTCAGATGGGTAGCTTTCATTTCTGCTTCCTGCTGGTGCACACAATGTGACCAACTGCCTCACCTTTGGAACCCCTGTGGTAAAGTGAATCTCATTGAATAATATGTCAAAATAAGTCCTGCCTCCATTAGGTTGTTTTCTCAGGTGTTTAATCATAAAAACAGTAAAAATAATGAATACGGATAATTAGAGGAAATGTGCAAGATTTTAAAACATTGTTCTACTACCTAATGTTTGCATTAGATATGATACATATTCTGAGTTAGTTTGCAAAGGTTTTTCCCAGCAAAATATTTAAGAGATACCTTCACCAACAGACATGTCTTCTTTTCAGTTTCTGCAATTGGAAGTCCAAGATCAGTGGCTTGTCGGGTTTGATTTTTCACAAGGCCTATGTCTTTGGCTTGAGGATGGCCACTTTCCCAGTGAACCCTCCTTTGGTCTCCTTGCTGTGTACTAGCATACTTAAGGTATCCCTATGTATCCAATTATTTTTTTTCTAAGTGACACAATTTGGACTGGGCTACGGCCTATCCTAACAGCCTTGCCTATCACCAATCACCTATCCAAATGCATTGCCCTCAAGTAAAGTAACATTCTGAAGAAGTTCTGGCGTCAAGACTGCAATACAGGAGTTTGTTGCCAGGACCCGCACACAACTCAGACCATAAAATTTTCATTACATTTGTTTTTTGCAAGAGTACAATAAATAAACTCATTTATATCATTATTAAAAACACATTATATATCCCTCTATAAATCTTTAAACATTTTATACTCAACAGTCTGACTATAGTGATCACTGCTCTTTAATATTTATGTACTGATCATTGCCTACCTGCTGTGGTCTCAGTACTTCATATGAATTAAAGCATCTGAAGGTGTGGCAATCATAAGAGCTAGCTACTGCTGTGGTTCCTGTCCTGCTGAGGAAAGAGATTAAGATTTGCCCATTGACTTGCAAAGTGACATATTTGATGGGTTGGCAGAGAAAGCCAGGGTATAGTCTAAGCTCTTAGTTTGCTTAACAGTCACCCCTGCCCCCCTTGGACTCTCATTGTGAGTACTACAAATTGTGCTAGGAATGGGAGAAGGCTTTACTCCCTTCTCATACTTGGAGCTCAGACATGGCAAGGCCATGTGTGCGCATCTTGTTTCTATTGTTGCTGCTTTTGATCCAGTAGTGATTTGCAAGGCATGTTTAACAAATGGATGACATGAAGCTTGTCTGTTTTAATTGTTACTTTTGTTTGGAAAAATGAGGAGATATTAGATAAATAACTTCATGATGTGTTTACTATACAGCATTCCAGAGTAGTTAGAGGAAGTATGTAACCTACCAGTAAGAGTTTTCTTGAATAAGAAAGCAGGACACTAGACCTGATGGTATCAAAATGAATTAAGAGCGTGAACATGGTGTTCAAAGTTGCCTGGTTAATGGATGACAAATTTGAAAAGAGAGTAGAAACTAGGAATGTCTTCCATTCCTGGTCTAGTTATTTTGATATATAGATGCTTTAGTGTGGACAGAAATGACCCGCAGGAGTCCATTAGCTAGATAAGTTTGGCATTGCATATTCCTTTAAAATGTTTCTCAGGGTTTCTCAGAAAGAGAACCCTGACACACAACTTTCTTTTCTGGCAGTCAGGTGTTTATTCAAAGACAGTCACTTTAAGAGCAGTCGGGATTATTTCAGAAAGAGTACCGCAGAGTGTTTAACGTATAAAAAGGAGACTATAAGCAGCTCACCTGCTCTCATCTGCCCAGGTGTTGTAGGAGAGAGGCCACTGTGCATGGTCTGCCTAGCACTCAGTCTCAAGGTTTGACTGCTTTTAGATTTAGCTCTCAATGGGAGGCCCTGGGGTCTCAGTGTGGTTCTCCTCACAATCCAATCCTTCTTGTGTCCTTCCCTCAGCCATTTGGTTGCCACTGTGCATAAATGGGGTTCTTGGAGCTTTATCAAATCACAGACTGAAGAAAGCTTGGGAATCTCAAATGGACTCCGGTTTTGCCACTTCAAAATCAGATGCAGCCTGGAAAATCTTTCTGCTCCTTATTTATTGTAGCCGTGTTACATATTGCATGAACAGTCCTTTCTTCCAGCTTTAAAAAAAATAGGTAAGAGATTTTTATGGTGACTTTTTAGACACTTTTTATATGATAATAGCTGATGAGATCTCATCCCTAATTCTCAGTAGGTATGTTCAAAATGCATATGCCAATAGATTTATGCTTTTACTTCCTATTAATTTTTCTATGTATAATACTGAGTCTGTTATGTTACACACAATTATATAATATATATATGTGTGTGTTTCATAGAGATAGTACTTCTGAATTATTTCAATG
Organism: Alexandromys fortis; assembly: GCF_014885135.2. Taxonomy (NCBI): domain Eukaryota; kingdom Metazoa; phylum Chordata; class Mammalia; order Rodentia; family Cricetidae; genus Alexandromys; species Alexandromys fortis. The sequence continues at coordinate 13,444,921 of NW_026067924.1, forward strand.
GTTGCCTAGAAAACACATTACTTTGGAAAGAAGTCTGAAGCTTTTTGCTGAAGAATTTTATAATTGATATTATTTTTTGTTTCCAGTAACAGAATACCAAAAGCAAATTATTTTAAAGAACAACGTGCTCTATTCCTCAAGTATAATTGTGTTTCCAGGAACCTGCCTCTAGTTCAGTTCTATATAGAAAAGAATATACAAAAGACTGTGCTGTTCTTGACTAAGGTCAAAATAACCAATTATGAGCATCTTTTCAGCTTTGAAATTAGGTAATGTGGCAACCCTGGAGAGATATTATGTGTTGGCAGACTGGCTGATGGAGTGTACATATGCTCAATGTGTCCCTGAGGGCGAGGTGAGAAGCTAGAAGCCAAAGCAGCATACCCCCATACTTAGAGTCACTGCTTTCCAGTATGACTTGTGCTTTGCAGTCTGAATAGTTTCAATCATATGTGATTCACCACTGTGGAAAAGGATGGATATTTCTTTCCACTTTTACAAGAGAATGTCCACGGACTCTCATCTTTCAGTTTCTTATTTCTTGAATGATGAAGTCCAGGGAAATGTTCATTGCTACTCTGGGCTACCATTTTATTCATGCAGAACGTCCTCTTGGCCAGTCTGAGTAGGTAATAGATTTTGCACTATCAGTGAGATCCTTTGCAGAGATAATTAGATAAAAAACAACACTTGCCACCCTAAAATAAGACATTGAATAGCATCTCTTAATTATTGAGAAATTTACCTGCAAATAATTTGGTTAGTAAACTGCGATATTCTTTTCAGCAGAGCCACTGCAGCAATAACTATGCCTTCTGTCATTTTTCATAAACCTATATGGCTATTAAGGAATATTCCTTCTCAAAATTGTATAACTATGTAGAATGACATTATAAACTATGTATGTAGACTGTTCAGAATGACTATATAGAATGATCAAATGGCATTTATGCATATTAAAAACATATGTCCAGTAAAGATTGTATAGACAAAGTACTTCGTATAAGAATCAAACTCAGCAAGTGAAGTATAAAGTTGAACAGAATTAAAGAACTCTGAAATATGTCAATCCATTTTGTAAAAGGAGACCGCTAGTTTGTTTCCTGGACATCCATTCCCAAATAGTCGCACAGAAACCGTATAATTATAACACCATGTGGCCAATGACTCTAACATATTACTAGCTAGATCTTGCATCTTAAATTAACCCTCTTCTATCAATCTGTGTATTACCGTGAGGTTATGGCCTACCAGTAAGGTACCTAAAATTCTCTGGCATGTCCTTCTCCTTCAACAGCTACTTGGCTTCTCTCTAACTCTGCTTACTCTCTCTCTCTCTCTCTCTCTCTCTCTCTCTATATATATATATATATATATATATATATATATATTTCCTGCCTGGCTTTGTTCTGCTAAGACATTTGCTAAAACAGCTTTATTCATTAACCAATAAAAAAAACACATGTACAAAAGGACATCCCATATCATCTCACCCTTTCTGTCTAATTAAAAAGGAAGATTTTTAACTTTAGCATAGTAAAATTGTATTTAACAAAATGGGTATCAAGCAAGAATTACAGTTACAATATTTAGTCTACTTGTATCTGGCAAAATTAAAGAAAATATTCTATTTTCATATCTAATTGATCTTTTATCATAATTATGGAAAACTATAATTATCTGTCTTCAACTATTCAAAGACCCCGGATGGATATAATACTACCTAAATAAACAAGAAGTACATGGTAAGCAACTTCCAAAACTTTAGAATTGGCAGAGCTATCTTGCTACCTGGATAGTCACCCAAAGTTCTTCTGTAGTGTTTGGAATCCATCTTCAGCCTATAGGCCCATAATATCTGGCAGCCTTTCTTGGCAGTTTTTCAGTCACTTTCTTCGGTATCCTGCAGAACTTCTGGAGATTCTTTCACGAAGCAACATCTGTCCCTGAAGGACTATGACACCTTTTTTAGACAATTAGCAGTGATTTTTCTCTGAGCCTTGCATGTCCACTTTATACGGCACGTCATCTGGTCCAGGCAAGATCGGTTTCTTGCCCAAACATCTAGGGTTGTCAATTAAAGGCAAATTTCATGAGTTATTTAAATGACCATCAATCTCTCTGAAGTAATTGGTACTGCCAGAAGCAGACACGTCTCACTGTTAAGAAAGGTCTAAGTTCTTAAAATATTTTAAATTCCATATTCTGTAAGTCTTTGACATGTTGAACATTATCTATCTAACTGAAATCTCTCTCTAGATATCTACACATATACTGAAGGACATCCCACTTCAATTATTATTATTATTAGTTTATTATTATTATTATTATCATCATTATCTTCATCAATATGTCACTGAGGATTATTCTAGGGTTTTGTATATGCTAGGTATATGCTCTCACTGAACTATATCTTCATCCCTAAAACTTTTTAACTGTGAAGAAAATATCAAAAAATGAGAGTGAATTTCAGCAATTATTTATGGTTCTTGATTGTGTGTGTGTTTATGTGTGTGTGTGTGTGTAAATGTGTGCCTCTGCGGGCATCTGCATACATACCCCTTCCTACTTCCAAAGCCTATTTCAATATGTATAATATGCACTGAAACATAAAGCAGGTTAGATATTTTAAATTCATAGGCCAAGCCCCAAGACATCAATACTTAAAGATGTTATTTGTAGTATGTGGCTCATTTTCCCTTTGGCAAAATTAGTATTTTAGTACCCGAAGCTCTCTGTTGTCTGGCAGTCAGATCCATGAAGGCATGATTACGGACTGGGACAGTCATGGTCCTGATGCTATTATTCAGGGCAGAAGCAGTGAAGGCGCCTTGTGAACAACTACTCGGCACTTTCTTCATGCATTCTCTTTTCAGAAAAGGAAAAAGGAAAGCCAGAAATGCTTTCTCGTTCTTCAAACCATCAAATAAGGTGGTTGAAGACATTTTTCTTGGGAATGAATGTTCTCACATTTTGCACATTACTTTTACTCGGCATCTCCAAAAACCAGTTCCCAATAAAAAAGACTGGCAACCATTTACACGGATCAGAACCAACATGTCCTACTTTATAAAGCCTGATGTAAGAATATTTAAAGAATATTGATAGCAAAATAAATACTACTGCATTGAGATTATTTTTCTATTTTATTTTTTTAATTTTTTTCAAGAAAATATTTCTCTGTAGCTTTGGTGTCTGTCTTGGAACTAGCTCTTGTAGACGGGGCTAACCTCGAACTCACAAAGATCCTCCTGCCTCTGCCTCCTGAGCACTGTAATTAAAGGCATGTGTCACCACCACCTGGCTGAGATTATCTTTTAATTACAGAAAAAAAATATTTCCTTTCAAATTGGCAAATTATTTATTTATGTAATTAAATCTTAGGGTAGAATATGAAAACTAAAGAAAATAAATTAACCAATAGCAGACAATCCACATAGAATTATTTGAGATTTCACCCCTATTGTAGAGCTCTCTGGAGTTTAAGTCGGCTTTCCACTCAAGTGGTGTTCTGGTCCTGAAGCAAAGGCTCTTCCCTTTTCTCCCCATCTGATATCGCACACTAAGAACAGAAAGGAGGGAACACCAAGCAAAATGCTCCCATAAGGACTGAGTTTTCTAGTGCTTTTAGCCATGTGACCTTAGGTATTGATTTACAGTCCTGTGTAGTACCCCAGAACCAAAGGGAACACAGGTAATTAAGTCAATAGCCACACATCCTAAAATAGTGCTGACTGGCTACAAAGGAGGCCCCTTGCTTTTTCCTCTGTCTCTGTGCAAATGCAGATGCAGACACTGACTTCTGACCTCTCTCCAAATTTTCTAACTGAAGCTCTTATTTTTATTTCTCTGGGCCTTTAGCTGCTGATAGACTGATAAGATTCATTAATTGTGTGTGCAACTTTCCTTTAAACAAACATAAAATGATTTATACCCCAAGCATTGCTTATAAAAGTTTTTTATTGAGGCCAGAATGAAAGGGAATGGTCTCATTAGGGCCTTCCCAGCAAGGACCTAGGCCAATCAAACATACTAATAAGGGAAAGGCATGTTTTTGAAGGATTTTGTATTTAACTGTAGAATTTTCCATTGTATAGCTCTCAAGATTATAAGCAAATTGAGTCAGAAATCTCCTCTTTGTATTCCATTAGAGTCATTACTGAAATAGAGCCACAAAAGGTAATAGCAATAAAACCAAATACCTTGAGGAGAATATGCAAATTCGGTGCTAATATATGGTAATCCAAGTACTATGTTCAGTGGCCATAAAAATAGTAAATACAGCTAATTAAGGGTAGGTAAGTTGCTGTGCTTTCTACTTCAGAGCTATATGTGAGAGGTACTACATTATTCTAATTACAGCAGTGCTGCCATGGGCAGCACATCCAACATTTTAACAGAATTTCTCATTGTGTCATTATTTGTCCATTTCGCCGAATATAATCACTACTTCTCTTCTCTACTTCAGGCCTTGGGTCCATGAAGTTACTGAGAAATTGAACAATAAATTCAATCTTTAACCTCAAGGAAAACAAACACTTTCCTCTGTAGGATCCTTAGACATGTCATGGCCACTTAAAACTCCTCTTAAGATAAGTGACCCCCACTAGGAGAAATGGGGCGCAATAATTCAGCCACGTTGAAAACCACATTGCTAAAGGAGCCCGGAGAAACCCACAGGATGCATTGACTTCTCTGTGAAATTCTGTTTAATGCAGAGGTTCACTGTTTGCAACGAATTTTGCACAAGAGCATGGTAGAAGTCTATCTGACTGAAAAAAATGGCATTCCTTTAATTATGTGGACACTGCCCTCATCCATTCTCTCTCTCTCTCTCTCTCTCTCTCTCTCTCTCTCTCTCTCTCTCTCTCTCTCTCTCTGTGTGTGTGTGTGTGTGTGTGTGTGTATGTGTTGTATAAGAAACAATAGAGAAAGGTACTGGCCCTATATACATGTACACAGGCAGGAACACCTGCACAGATGGATACATTGCAAGCACACTCACAAAGAGAGACAAAGATAAAGAAAGACAGAGACAGGGAGAGAGACAAAGACACAGAGAAAAACATGGGGGAGATACTAACAATCCTTTGGTGTGGGTGGCATTTGAAATTACTGGGGTTGCTGCCATTAAAGTGGACAAGCAGTGGGCAGGGAGTCACCCAAGTCAAGAGGCAACAGTCTGGTCCAGGCTTCTCCACATGCACATGAACAATCTGTAGCTGTAGCATCCGAACTGAATCTTCTTCCTTTCTTCCTGATGTTTGGTGTCTGTTCTGACTTGGGGTTGAGGAGACAGAGAGAAATGCAGATGAAGCTACAGACCTCTACCTTTCACTGACATCATTCCCAGAGTGAAGGGAGAGTACTCTGGTGGTTTGGATAAAATAGGCCCCATAGACTCCTAGGAGTGGCATTTTTATGATCTGTAGCCTTGTTGGAGGTAGTGTGGCTTGGTTGCAGGAGGGGTGTCACTAAGTGGTGGTCTTTGACTTCGCAGATTCTGAAGCCAGGCCAGCCTCTCGCAGTTTCACTTCCTACTGCCTCAATATCCAGATGAAACTCCCAGCTTCTTTTCAAGCTCCATGTCTACCTGCATGCTACCTTACTTCCCACTGTGATGATAGTGAACCAAACCTCTGGACTGTAAGCCAGCTCTGATTAAATGTTTTTCTTTATAAGAGTTCCCATAGTTGCTGGGCAGTGGTGGTGCGTGTCTTTAATCCCAGCACTCGGGGCATAGGCAGTAGGATCTTCATGAGTTCGAGGCCAGCCTGGTCTACCAAAGCTAGTTCCAGGACAGCGAGGACTGTTACACAGAGAAACCCTGTAACAAAAACCGAAAATAACAAAACAAAGGGCTGCCATAGTCATGGTGTCTCTTCACAGTAATAACACCCTAAGACAGAAGCTGGGATCAGGGACTAGGGTATTGCTGTGATAGGCCCAGCCATGTATTTGTTTGGAGAAATGTGAACCCTGGGACTCTGGATCAGAAAAGTCTGGATCACTTTAAATGGGGCTTCATGGGCCATCCTAGTGGGAACAAACATGAAAGACAATGGTGCTGCCGGTGATCTGAACTGTAGGGACCTGACTCAAGACCTTTCTGAGAAGAATGTTAGTCTGTGGCCTAGAGACTGTTCTTGTGACATTTTGATGAAGAATGGGACTTCTTTTTCTTCTTGTCAAAAAAAAAATATGCCTGAGGCTAAATTGAAGAGTTATGGATTAGTTGCATTGGCAGAAGAAATGTCAAAACAGCCTAGTATTGATTCTGTCGTGTGGTTGTTAGCATTCATTCTTATGAAGATCCATAATGAAGGGGAGGGGGAGCTGAGCAAGGAAAAATCTAAAATGTACAGTTCAAGGAGAAAGGGGAATGAAATGGAGCTAAGACCTGTGTTCAAGGAGATGAATAGATTAAAGAAAGCCTGGTGTTTAATGGAGTAAAGGGGATGGTGGCTTCAGAGCAAGGTCCCCCCAGCTAAGCTTCCATCTTTTGGAAAGGAATCAAAGCAAAGCTCTGAGCTGGGCAGGACGGCACTCTTATAATGCCAGCACCCCAGAGGAGAGACATGCAGATATCTGCATTCATGGCCAACCTGGTCTACAAAGCGAGTTAATGGACAGCCAAGTTTAGGCAGCAAAGGAAATCATCAAAACCAGAAAGCTAACGGAGATGTCATTAAAAGAGGGGGTCATGTTCCAGGATCAGAAAGCAGCAGAATTTGTCAGCTTCACTCACGTGCTTCTGGTTTTAGAGTGAAGGATAGAAAAAAGGGGTTACAGAACCATCTCCTGTGACTATGGAAATCCACTGTGGCCAAGCATGTGTAAGGGGTTTCCCTGAATGGAGGCCTAGAGATATCATTGTGTGAAGTTGTGAAGGAGAAGCCTGGATTGCCTTGCCTTGACCCTAAGCTGTTGGAGGTATAGGAGTCATGGTATACCTGCCAAGGAGACCTACTAACAGGGATTGGAACCAGCCCAAGAGAAAGAGGTGCGTGGTAGTTAACAAAGCTGAAAGGAGTTGGAGATCTGAAAAGCGCTTTGACATGAGATATGGGGATGAAGTGTTTGGAGTTTGCCCAGGTGTTTTCCATCTTGCTTTGCACCAGGATTTCCTCACCATGCTCCCTTTCCACTCTTTTGAAGTGACAATGTATATCCTATGGCATTATATATTGGATGTATGTGATCTGCATTGTCATTTTGATTTTACAGGGAATTACAGTTAAGAGATTGCATGAGTCTCAGAAGATACTTTGAACTTTGGACTTTAAACAAGTCTGAGGCTGTTATAGACTATGGGGACATTTGAAGTTAGGCTAAATGCCTTTTGAATTATAATATGGCTACAAACTTGTGGGGGCCAGGGAGTGCAATGAGGTTGTTTGAATAAAAATCGTATACCTAGGCTCATAGGGAGGGGCATCCTTGTTAGAGCGGGTATGGCTTTGTTAGAGAAGGTGTGTCACTTGGGATTGGCCTTTGAGGTCTCAGATACTCAAACCAGACAACTGACTTACAGTTTTACTTCCCGCTGACTGCAGATCAAGATGTAGAATTCTCAAGTCCTTTTCCAGCACCATGTCTGCGTGCACGCCACCATGCTTCCCACTATGGTGATAATGGGCTAAACCTCTGAACTGTAAGCTATCCCCAGTTAAATGTTTTCCTTTATAAGAGTTGCCATGGTCGTAATGTCTCTTCACAGCAATAAAACACTAACTAAGACACCAGAGCAATGATATAGTACCAAATCTTTACTAATTTCCTTTACTAACCCCCTCACAGCAGTGGAACAGAACTCATGGGGTTCTCTAGTTTGTGCCTACCGGGGAAGGCAGTGAAAACAAACATTCCCATTAAGCTCCTGAGATTCTCCAATGTCCAGGTGTTTGTTTCCCATAGAAACAATTCATGCCATTTTTAATCATTAGAAAGAGTCCACTCTAGAGAAACATTCAAATACACAGTACAGGAAATAAACAGTAACACCATCATTTATCACAAGACCCAGCTATTACATACTGCACATGACTGTGGGTGCTCCTCTATTCAACTAGTAATATAGTGTGCATTTACTACCATCAGCATCTCAAAAACACATGAGTAACATGTCATACAATAATGCTAATGCTCCTATCATTGGGTGGTGGAAAATTTTCATTCCATTATAATCTTATGGAACTTCCACTCTTCCACCTTATTGACTGAAATGCCATTGTGTTGCATAGACACACACATGCACAGAAGGGCATGTGTAGAGTGACAGAGTTATAATATGGATTTTTTGGTGTTTTTTTCTTTTTTGTTATTTTTGAGACAGGGTTTCTCCGTAGCTTTTTGGTTCCTGTCCTGGAACTAGCTCTTGTAGACCAGGCTGGCCTCGAACTCACAGAGATCCACCGGCCTCTGCCTCCTGAGTGCTGGGATTAAAGGCGTACGCCACCACCACCCGGCTTTTAATATGGATTTTTAATCCCAGGCATGACATAATTATCTCATTTCCATTTGGAGTCGAGATAACTGAGCAACCATGTACCTAGATAAAGACAAAGTACAATGGTAGCTAGCTGTATTGTGATGCCGATGAACCTGTTAACCATCTCCAGGAGGACAGGGGGAAAGAAATAAGAAATACAGAGGACTTTAATCATTACTCTCCCCTGCCCCCTACAACAGCCAGTGATCTTGGAAAATATTGTCATATGCATGTGTGTGGATGTGTGTATGCATGTGTGTTTGTGTGTATGTGGTGTGTACTCACAAATGAGCATGCACACATTCGAGTTTATCTGTATGTATAAAATGGAAGGTTAGCTGGAACTGTGATAGTTTATACAAAATCATCATTCATGAAGAGGTTAGACTTTGCCCAGACACAGACAATTTGGGGTCACCCATATTCCTTTATAAATCCAATTAACTTATTACTGCCCCCAAGTCAGACTTGGGTGGAACCCTTGCTTTGCTCTAGCTTGGTTCTTTATTTCAGAGAAATATACATTTGCCACATCTCCCTAGGAAACGTTAGACAAGACATACACAGGTGCTTACTCTGATTTCCTCCCAGACACCCTTCTCCCCAACCACAAGCCCCTGGCTGTTTAAGCAAGGATTATTAGAAAACACAGGAAGAGAAACTACCAGCACACTGCAACCCATCAGGAGGTCTGCAAATAATAGCTTAGGAGTTTTATCCTTTACAAGGGACCTTTGCTCCCAAGGTCTCCTTCAAACAACAGAAAGGTATCATCCTACACAGCCTTCCATTTATCTACTTGGGCTGAGCTGACCCCACTGGAAATCGAACGTTGCTGCAGATATTGATCCGAACGCATAGACACTGGTAAGGTTCTCTTTGTGTGGAATTCACAGAAGAGCCTGTTAGACGGAGCTCTGAAGTCCAGACATCCACAAAGCTGCTGCTTTCCACAGTGGGATGGTAGAAAAAAAATCTTGGGCCGCTTGTGTCCACTGTGATGCCTCAGAAATCATTGCATTGGACACAGCTCTTGGATGCTCAGTTCCCCTGTCTTGCTCTGACCTTCCATGCCATGTGACCAGTTATTCATGACCTTCCCATGCTGTGCTTGGGCTCTGTCTTCCCTCTACTCCATCTCTTTGGCTTTAAGCTACCGTGAACTCACTAGGCATGGGACTCCACTTCAGAAAAAAAATAAATCGAACTGAATGGACTGTTGTTTGCTTTCTGGCCTTCAAACACCAAGGCACTGTTGTGCTCTTTAAAATTGTAAATTATGTCTGCTTAAGAAAATGTCAGTGTTTTCTAAAACAGAATAACAGAGTGGGAAAAGACTGGGCTGAGCTATGTGTTGCCAAAGTTTCATGCAGGAGAAATGATGTATTCATCGTCGTGGGCACAGGCGAGGGGTCTGGAGACGAGGGGACAATGCATTCTCAGTTCTTCTACAGAGGGTGATGGATTTGTTTTTTATCCTCACCAAATTATCTGACTAATGTAAAAGCCCATAAACTTTGACCCAGGGAGATTTCATCACTAACAATTAAAACCTGAGACATATCTTCTAGAATTCAGCTGATATTTTTTTTTTTTCCATCAGAAATAAGTTCACTTCAGATAACAGTTGCTGTGGCTGTCTACAGTTGTATTTCACGGAGTGGGGAAGGTGGAAATCTGTTGTTGTTAATGTTCAGATGCCACTTCAAGGATCCTGGGGATTTAACTTGAAAATATGCTGGCTGGTTGATTTTGAGTAGAGGAGAGTAAATATTTGTGGAAGACATGCTAAGTTTGAAGACGTATCCGTGCACTGGTAGACATGCTACTTAGACACCTAGAAGTTCATCTCTGCAGGAGGGTCCGGAACGTGTGCTGAGATCCAGCCTCTAATTTTCATGGGCTTCCTGGCTCATTAGGAGCTTTGATTAAGCCATGTAATCTTGGTAAAATGTAATAAAAATTGTCACAACTTTTTTTTTTGTTCCAAGAGGAAAGTGGTCTGTAAAGTAAGAGTTTTCACTTTTTAAGATTAGCAAGTGCCTTGTGAGAATACCTTGAAAGAGCAGCTTTTCCCATGTGTGCATGTCCTCTGGATAACCAGTCTAAGTGGGAGTATTTGTTTGAACTGCCCTCCCTTGGACTCTGTTCATACTAAGCAGCTATTGGCATGAATACTAGGAGACCTGCCTGACTTTCTAGTAATAACTTTGATATTTTCTCCTTTGAGAGTTTGAGAGAATTATTACATGAGTTCTGTTTTATCATTTCCAGAAAATGGAATGGACTTTTTTTTTTCCATTTCAACATTACTGGTTTTAGTGGGCTAGAAATTTTAAGAGAATTGACAGTCATGGGGAACTTTGAAAAGTAAGAATAAAACGAGAGAATGCAAGTAGATTTTTGCTGTTATTTCTTCTTAATGTTTTCAAAGGTAGAAGCTCTTTGAGCTTGCCAGGTTCTATGATACTGAGTAGAACATATTTACCATGAGACATGATGGAATGCTTGCTGAATCTTTTCAAGAAATGAGAAAAAAAAAGAATGAAAAAAAGTATTCCTACTCTCTAATCTGGTCTCACTCACAGTTTATGTGACTCCACCTTGACTGTGCCTTTTGTCATCACCGGGTCTTAGGGGGGCAAAGGAGGATGGTCACAGAAATTGAACCGTGAGGACCAGGGGGTGATAAGTGCTTAAGCAAGTCTCTCATTTCCTTTTATTCTCAATGCTCTCTAAGACAAAACGTTGACAGAGGACAGCAATTAAGCTGGGTGAGATGTCTACTCTGACTGTGGAGAGTCAAGAAAAGGGGTGCAAGCCAGAACAGCAAAGTCATAGCAGCGGCCATATCAGACATGGGGGTGAAGGCAGTAAGTCAATGGATATTGTTTGTTCTAGATTTTCTCTACTTTTTCCTACACGCATGCTTATGATAGTGGCAACATCAACAAAAGGACTCTGGGCAAGGCTTAGTAGTTAGCTTTAGTCTCGATACACTTCATAATAACAAAAAGAAATGCAAAATATGTGTGTATTTATATATGTACGTTTTCCCTCTCTCTCAATCTCCCCATTATAGATGACTTTGAAATTTTAATAAAGTACTTAGTGTCTTATAATCTTTTTCAAAGGTAACATTTTCAATGGGGACAACGAGTCTGCCTTATTCTTTTGAAGATGCATTGTACACTCCCATAGTGACTCTGTGAGCTAGGTGCTAGGGCCCCTGCTTTGTCAAGGAGAAGAAACAAAGAGTTCAGTAAAGTGGAGCTGGGTCTGAGACTGGGTTCTTAGCTGTGGTGATAAAGTCTTATGTATTTTAGGTTGTTTCAGGCTTTTGATACAGTTGAAGCTGAATGAACTCCTGATCTTTTTGCCTTCATTTCAATAATGCTGGAGTTACAAGTCTAATGCACTGGAGTGGTCTTACATGAAATTTTCAGTTTCATATAAACTTGTTAGACATACCACATCAACATCTGAAAAATGTGATTGACCGACATACATACAAACTTGCATGCACACACACATTGTGTGTACATATTTTACTATTATATATATATGTGTATATATATATATATATCTTAGTAATATTCCTAACTGACCTATTACTTTTCAAATATTAGTATTGCTACCAAATAAACTTTGTTGTCTAGTACCAAACCAAGGCCATCAAAGCCTTAATTACAAAATCTAAAAAACATTATTTAATAAGAGAAAGGTAATAGTGGTTTTAGGAAATATTCTTATATTTTCCACCATTCCCAACTTCTGGGTTAATGTTTTGCACACCAAATTTCAATTTATTCCATCTACTCTAACTTTATTTTGGAAATATGAAGAAACTTGTTACCCAATTCAGTCCAACTTTTTTCTCTTAAAATTCAATTTAGACTGCTCAGGTCCTTTTAATTGCTTTCATTAACAGAAAGTATAGAATAAAAACGAACAATTTATCACACCTTTTAACTAATTAAGGACAACTTTAATTATTGAATACAATCTTATAAAACACATGGAATATAGAGCATTTTAATTACATTGCTTTTGTAGAATTTTGCTCTTCAAAACTGACTGTGAACCCATAGTTCATTGTGGTTTAATTAAACTACATTCATTTAGACTTTTGACCAAATCAGCTAAACTTGTTTATTTTTCTCTATATTCAACCAAAAGCTTGTTAGTAATAGCGTGAACTAACCTCGGATATTAATGAAATTGTAATAGGACTAAGTTGGAAAGTAGCCTCTTTTAGCCTTTCAATGTCCAAACTAGAAAATCCTTGAAACAGAAGAGTACAGGCATAAAACAAAGAAAAACCAAGGAATCTGCAAAACCCAGAGGTACAAACTCAATGTAATAAATCAGAATGTCAAACATAGGTTACTTAAGATTCTGGCCTCGTTTTGGAAATTGTCCTGTGATCATTTCCTGAGGAGACCTCAACAAAAGCCTGCTTACTCCAGACAAGGCCCACTGAAAACCCAAAACCAACCATAATGCAGCTTGCTGAAATACAGACTTTACTAGGAATTACTTATATTTCCATGACAACCTACTGGAAACTAAACCTAAGGAAAAGCTCTCTCATGGCACCCATTTGAGGAGCGATAGAGCCTCCCGAACTCTTCCCAGCTAACATCCATAAACTGCCAGTACATCACATGTCCTCTCCCACTGCATGGCAGAAAGGTAATGCCTACTGCTGTTCAGGTCACCCTCAGGTGATCACAGCTGATGAGAGTTCAAGAGGGCAAAGGCTTTGTCGTGCCCAGAGACCAGGACTCCATAAGCGAAATTCTTGAGTGTATTTAGGGAATTTTCTACCCAGGGTTGGAATGTCCATTATTCAAAATTGGAATTTACCAGGCCGAGGTAATAGATTGTTTTTGGCCAGCTCTCTAGTTATCAGAGATCCCCTGTCCTCTGAGCAGATTGATTCTCAGACTCCACTTATACACCCATATCCCTGAAAGCTCAGCCTCCTTTTAGAAAGTGGTAAAGTATTTAAACTGTGAAGATCTAAATCAGCTATAGATTATTTATAGTATCTAGTATAATGAAAAATGCTATTTAAACAGTTACTACATCGTTAATTACCTTCATGCCAAGAAAAGCTAAGATCTGTAGAGTTCAATACTGAGACAGTGTTTACTCTTAATATGTTTGACTCACTGTTAGTTGACTTCATAGACAGTGCAGCAGTGGATAAGGAAGGATAAGTTTCTAATGAACACTTTCTGGTGCTCCCCTGGCTTTCTTCATTTCATGCAATCCAGACTTTTCTGCCAAGTGAATGGTTGTACCCATAGTCATGCCAACTAATGAAAGCAAGAATATCCTCAGCAAGCATGCCCAGAGATCCATACATAATGCTAGACTATGTCAAGAAGATAATAATAACTATTATAACTCCCCTCCACACACACACACACACACACACACACACACACGCACACTATAACACCTGAAAAATAAAAGTTTGAGCCTATGACCTGATTTCTGATCAGTAAACACACTGCCACACAGTTACATCCCCAATCTCAGTTTTGAAGCTAATCCATTGTCACTCACTTTTTGCTATGATAGCTCTCTAAACATGCTCAAACAATATAACAATTCTGACTATTCTATCAGACTAATACATATTTAATATTTTGATGATTTTAGGTTTTAATGCCCTAGGAACTCACTTCTAGATAACTTTGCAAACTTATTTTTTATTGTATTGGTCTATCCTTCAAACATTATTCCTCTTCTTTCAGCAAAGAGAACTCTCACCTATTCTAAAATATAACTAAGAGGGCAATAATCCACCTTTTAATGAATAACTTAGGTGACTGGAGAACTAAGGAATAATGGGACAAGACTATGCAGTGAGCAATTACTGTGAAAGGAAGAGAAATGCAAAAGAGATTGGTAAGTGATAGTTACAGAAATGGAAGGTGGGCACAGTTAAATATATCTGCAGAATAGATCCCCTGACTATTAAAGGAATTAAGTTTATATCTCCAGGAAGTTCTGAAAAGATTGAGAAATTAAACAGGAAAAAGTGCACCCCTTCAATGGTCATTCAAGACTGGCCACTTAAAATAAGTGGATCTCAGGTTGTCATTAAGCTTTACAGTCCTCTGTGAGATGTTTTGTGTACCCATGGAAACAGGAATAGCTAAACACCAAGAATGACACTGAGCCAACATCCTTTCCCATCTTCAGATTTATGAAAGAAAACAGAATGCTTTTAATTTTTTAAATATTTCTACTCTGTTTTTATACAATAGAATAATCTATAGCAGAAGGATGCTTTATCAATTAGCTAATAAGAGTGTGTTGTCCGCTGCTTTCAAGAGTTTAAGAAACCCAGTGGCATTGTCCTTGGCTTCTCAGCAGCCCTCATTGTCCGCCATATTCAGAGAGTCCGGTTTTATCCCATGGTTTTTCAGTCGTAGTCCAGCTGGCCTTGGTGAGCTCACAATAGATCAGCCCCACTGTCTCCGTGGGTGGGTGCACCCCTCGTGGTCCTGACTTCTTTGCTCATATTTTCCCTCCTTCTGCTCCTCCTTGGGACATTGGGAGCTCAGTCCAGTGCTCCAGTGTGGGTCTCTGTCTCTATCTCCATCCATCTCCAGATGAAGGTTCTATGGTGATATGCAAGATATTAATCAGTATGGCTATAGGATAGGGTCATTTCAGGTTCTCTGTCCTCAGCTGCCCCAGGAACTAACTGGGGACATCGCCCTGGGCACCTGGGAGCACCAAATCTCTTGCCAACCCTAAGATGGCTCCCTTAATTAAGATGTGTGCTTCCCTGCTCCCCTATCCG
>NW_026067924.1:13460302-13531463 GCF_014885135.2 Alexandromys fortis
GTCGGATAGGGGAGCAGGGAAGCACACATCTTAATTAAGGGAGCCATCTTAGGGTTGGCAAGAGATTTGGTGCTCCCAGGTGCCCAGGGCGATGTCCCCAGTTAGTTCCTGGGGCAGCTGAGGACAGAGAACCTGAAATGACCCTATCCTATAGCCATACTGATTAATATCTTGCATATCACCATAGAACCTTCATCTGGAGATGGATGGAGATAGAGACAGAGACCCACACTGGAGCACTGGACTGAGCTCCCAATGTCCCAAGGAGGAGCAGAAGGAGGGAAAATATGAGCAAAGAAGTCAGGACCACGAGGGGTGCACCCACCCACGGAGACAGTGGGGCTGATCTATTGTGAGCTCACCAAGGCCAGCTGGACTACGACTGAAAAACCATGGGATAAAACCGGACTCTCTGAATATGGCGGACAATGAGGGCTGCTGAGAAGCCAAGGACAATGCCACTGGGTTTTGATCCTACTTCATGTTCTGGCTTTGTGGGAGCCTAGCCAGTTTGGATGTCCACCTTCCTAGACCAAGATGGAGCGGGGAGGACTTTGGACTTTCCACAGGGCAGGGAACCCTGACTGCCCCTCAGACTGGAGAGGGAGGGGGAGAGGAGAGGGAGGAGGGGGGAAAAGGGAGGCGGGGAGGGAAATGGGAGGCGGGGAGGAGGCGGAAATCTTTTTTTTCAATAAAAAAATTATATTTAAAAAAAAAAGAGTTTAAGAAAGTAAGTGAATATTAAGACTGATCATAACAACAGGGATGGCTTAACTGGTTATCCTCACTATTGTCACTTTTGAAAACTTTTTATTTGTTTGGCTTTAGAGACAGTCAGGTTTCACATATATTCAGATATGGATACAGAAATAAATATATTCATCTAGATAATTAAAGCAATGCAATCCAATTTTTAAAACATACAAACACATTTGTGCAAAAAATACATATACACACAAATACACACATGTATACATTCTTTTTTTAGAACAAATTATTCTGTTATTGAAA
Organism: Alexandromys fortis; assembly: GCF_014885135.2. Taxonomy (NCBI): domain Eukaryota; kingdom Metazoa; phylum Chordata; class Mammalia; order Rodentia; family Cricetidae; genus Alexandromys; species Alexandromys fortis. The sequence goes on from NW_026067924.1 coordinate 13,461,314, forward strand.
GGCGGAAATTTTTATATACTACTCTATAGTATAGATGAAGCTTAACTATAGTCCCTTGGCACATTGTTTTTCTTCAGAAAAAAATATATTTTAAAGATAATTGCATTAATTTCTAGAAATGGAAACAAAAACTTGCATCTGAATATTGCATATCAACCCTCCAAACTGGACTATGAAGCCTCTTCCTATGTGTCATCTTGTCTCTGTGCTTATTCTAAACACACACAAGTGGCAAAGGGGTATGCCAATTAGGACCTCCAAGAACATTAAGCTTCCCTACATGCTAGGAAATACTACAAACAGATTATACTTTCCTGTGTTTAAATTTTCATCATTACTAAGATAGCCATTTCCATGTTTGACTTGCTGTTTTCCCTGGTAGCAAATTTTCTGATAGGGTTTCCAGGTATCAAGATTGTTAAATTTTATCCAGAATAGAAAATTGAAGAGGCCTGAGAGGTTTTGTTTCTTGACACCTTTGCTTGCAACATCAAATGCTACTAAGCACACACTTACTATGTTGTGATGCCTGCAGAGCTGCTCTTTCTAGAGAAACAGCCTTCAGACACAGTGTCTTCAACACTATTCCTGCCATACAGAAGCTGCTAAGTTTAAAAACCATCGCTTGGGACTACGATACTTTCAAAATTCTGCTCTGGAAAAGAGAGATGAAAAACAAGAGTTTCACAATACCAATTCCCCTCTCATTTTAATCTTTATGATCTCAATGTCCCTGTTGTGCTTACCCTGACAGTCAACCCAGGGAAATCCCCTCTGAGTCGGAAACTGCTTAAGGCAGCATCGAAGTTGCAGGTGTTTTCATCTATCCCTGTGAAATAAATGGAATCCTTTGATTTTTAACATGTGCATCCACTGCGACTTGCCAACTCCTTTCTCAAGGCAACTTGATACTGTATTTATTTTTATATTAGTCTCACCATTTATCCCTGCCTGTCCTGGAAGATGCTATGCAGACTAAGTTACCCTCACACTCATGAGACCCACCTGCCTCTGCATCCCAGGATAATGGCGGAAGACCTGCATCACTAAACCAGTTAGACTCCATATATTTTTTAAGTATAAACATCTCATTTCTCCTCATTTTGATTTATCCAAAGTTTTATATTATTAATCACAGAGCCATGATGAATATGTTAAGGAAAGGTTAGTAGGGTGACTTGGAGGGAATTGTGAAAACCGGAGATCTCTTTTGGGATTGGCAAGGAAAAGCTCATTTCCCTAAAAGTATAATGTGATGTGTGTGGATCTGTGTGAAACAATGGAAATAGTTCCAATTTTATTATTTTAACTTTCATTTTTGCTATATCTAGCAAAACTACCTTAATTTATTTTAACATTTAAATCCTACTTTATTATATGTGTGGCAATATGATTTACATGACAATTGTCAATATAAGGGAAAGTTTTGTTACAGTTTTAAACAAAAAAAAGGGGAATTCCCGATTTCAAAATGTTCCCAAATCCCACAATATTTAAAAGAACTCACATTTCCCAAGTATGTCATGTGTCCACTTTGTGAACACACTGGGACATGTGTTCAGTGACTAGTTGTGCCTAATTCCTATTGACAATGACAATGGGATTAAGCAAGTCGGACTTTTACAACTGGCACCTCAAAGGAACAACACATGCTGGACTCCTTGGGAAGGCCAACATGGTTCTTGCTTCTTTAAAACACAGCAAATAGAGTTCACATATCACTACAAAGGCAGAATCTCTGACTAGAAAAGAAATTAACTGTATATCCTCTTATATAACCCATGTCCTTTTCCCCAGATAGGGATCCTAGCATATAATGTGTCCATGTATGTATGTAAACAGGAGTAAGTATGGGTATAGCCTAAAGTTTAGAGAGGATACCAAGAGAGGGGAGTAATAGGCCATGGTGCAGGATGGACTCTAGGTAATAGTTCTAGTTTTCAAATAGTATGCTGAAGATTAGGATATGGAATAATGTCACTGGCAAACAGGAAAATAGGCTCTGTTTGTTAGTACAACCTTTTTGGGTGGTGGGGGCTTTCTAGTTTAACACTAGGGCTTTGGGCTTTCAGTAGGATACACAATCGGCTTTCATTTCCAAACACCTCAAACAGGAAGACTGGGCTGAAATTATACTGACAACATATATGTGACCTGTCCTATTATTCAGGTATAATAAGTTGGTCTTTAATGACTAAAAATTTCCAAGAAAAAAGTAATAAAGTTAGCTCAGTTGATATGCAATACCTTACTTTTTTTTTTCTTTTCTTAAAGCTCAGTCTCATTGATACACTTGGTAAGAGATGTAAAGACAGAGGTGATGGTTTCCTGGGACACTGCCTTGCTGCAGGTTAAGAGATGTTGGTTTTAGAGCCTGCACAGATACTGATTTGTTGGGCCTCTTGTCTCAGGGTGCTTGACAGTTGGAAGGGTTCTAAACTATACTGGGAATTTACTCCTGACACAGCTGCTATAATTTGGGCTCTAATCAGGAGCAATCAGTGTGTTTTGCTCAACCTTTTCAGATTCCCAAGAAAGCAAACTCTCAATAAGGAAGAACATCACATTTTCAAAATGCCCACGTGTGTTTGGCCTAAAGTGCTTTCAAATATAAAATGAAATAAATAAGTGATGTTATTATGGACATAGGTGGGTCATTCCTGTTGCCTATTTTCTTCTTATAGTATGTTGAAGAGGGAGGGGAAGCAAGGAGAGAGAAAGAGAAAGAAGAAAGAAGGAAGGGAGAATGGTGAAGTTCCTCTCTGAAAGTCACCCAAGTATATAAAGCAAAATGAAAGTACAGATTGATTCACATTTACATAAATTAGCATACTGCCCTTTGTCCATTTGGTAGTTCTGACACTCACTCTGCCAGGCATGCTCTAAGAGCTGGACAAATGACAGAAATCACTCCTGCCTTACAAAGCAATGGTTTTAAGCCCACAAAGAGCTGCTACTGAATACTTAATACTCAAAAAATGATCGCCACTAAGTGCCATCCAGTTCCCATTATCCATAGAGCTGTCTCGATGTTTCCTTCAGTTAGAAATTGGCTAAATGTCCCAGGCTTTGGGCTATACAGCAGAAGATGGGTAAAAGCATGAAAGAGGGTAGTCAGATTTAGAGAGAAAAGCAAAGAAAAGGCCTCAACAGAGATGTCGTTATTTTCTTGCCAACTGGCTCTCAGAAGCCACTGACATCCTTGGTCAGATGCTGAGCATGTGATGTGGAATTGCCAAGGCTGGCACCCTTCACAGACAGGAGCATCATGGGCCCGCACTGTGCAGGTGCTCCTGTTCCCAAGGGTCTTCCAAGCAGCAAGCTCCTCTCTGAAGGGATTCCACACAATAGCCCCTTAGTTTAAATGGGACACTTACAGAAACACGGGATGCCTTGTTGTTAAACTTAGTAACTCTTGTTACCGCCCGTCGCCTGGTTTGCAAATGAGAGAAGCAGATGTAAGTGATACAGGCTTTCCAATTCTTGTTTTCCTGCATACTTAAATTGGTGCCCACACTTTTGACATTGCAAGGACACAGCTCTCAAATGATATATGATATGAAGTGGAAAAGAAAAAGACAAAGAACAACGTCATCCTGAATGCCCAGATCACAGATATCGTGGGCAAGAATTTCATAGCAAATGGTGTCGAAGCTTCCCACCAAGACAAATTGACGAATGTCTGGTCACACCATCAAACAGAGCAATGAGTCCAGTGTTTACAGACTTGTTTCACTGATATCATGTATTTTAACTAGTCATAAGGCTTACCACTCTTTGCAAATGCCTTCGACCTGGTGGTGATAACATGTTTTTCAAAGTTAATTATTTATTACAAACAGAGATAAAGCAGGAGGCAGGACCAGGAAGTCATACCTACCAAGGTGCTAGTCCATATTCTCTAACAAAGCAAAGCTGTGTTATGCCCACAGTTATGACTCTTAACCAACGGTCTTCTAGATGACAACCGGAAAGAATGATAGTCCTAACATGACAGCTTGTAAAACAGGTTCCATGATTCCTTCTACATCTTTGGCTCAATTTTGTCCTCCTAAACTTGGGGGAGAGCTTCTTTTACTTTTCACAGTGATAAAATTCATATGATTTTTTTTTAGCAATGTCTATGAATCAAATGAGATGAAAAGTGCTTGAGGTTTTTAAATATTAAGCAACAGCACATAGTCTTCTCATAGGCAACGGCTTCAGTTTTATTTGGATAAACCTCATAAAATACAATTTTTCTATTCCTCTGGACTTCATCCTGTTGAACTACAGTCAGAATTTCAAATGGAGGATCTAAAATTCTGCTCAAGGATCCATTTTACCTTGCTGTTTGAGGAGGGACCCTGCATCCAGTTGGTCTCAGTCTTCATCCTCCCTTTCCATTTGGATATTCTTTCTATATTTATAACAAATGGCCGTGAATACTGTTTTAATCATAATGGTTGATCTAAGGAGTCTATGAGTCATCACTGGTGCCTATTATAATTGTGAGTGCCTTGAGATTTTAGTAAATAGGAGACATTTTTTAAAAAATTAAAGAAAGATAAAAATGTAACCTGCCAAAGGCTTCTATTCATACAGTGATCCTCATTAATATTCTGATTGCGTATCTTAGGCTTTAAATAGCATTTGGTCTTAGAACTCTTGCCCGAGAATCCCTAATGCGTGTTTCTTACAGTTCTAATATGACTGGAATCCTTTCTATTTTTACCTTCTTGTTCCTAGCAAACCACTTCCCATGATTCATTTTTTATTGGCAATCAAATAAGTGCCGCACTAATGGCATGTAGAATTTAATCAATTAATGGAGTTCAATAGGCTATTTCCACTTGCAATATTTTGAGAGGTTGATTTTGCAAACACTTGACTACTCTGAGACTCCACAGTCACAGCAACTAAATTTCCAGCATACCCTTAACCTCAATGAACTGAATGAGAAACAATTGATAGATGTGTAACCTTTGTTTCCCCCAATATGAGTGGACACATTGCTGATTCTCTACTGACTTGGAATGCTTTTCATGGATTTACATTCCCAAGTGGTTTTCAAAAATATTGTTGCTGAAAAAAAAATTTTATGTTCTGACAATATTTATCATGTATGCCTTCTTTTATTTTTTTAACTCTGCCTACTACACTTCTTATATCCTTGGGAATAAATGACAAAAAAATATTCAAATGTAAAATAATGTTAGTGCAACTATAAGAATAACAAAAGGGCAAATAGCAAAGGAAGTGTCTTTCTAGTCTGTCAGTCAACCAATCTGTCTGTCTCTCTGTCTATTGCTCTCTCTCTCTCTCTCTCTCTCTCTCTCTCTCTCTCTCTCTCTCTCTCTCTCTCTCTCTCGTTTAGTGTGTGTGTGTGTGTGTGTGTGTAGTTGAGATAGGGGAGGGATAATTATCAATTAATTCTCAGAGATTTCTCATTTAAGTATTTGGATTGCTGATTAACATGTCTTGATAAAATTACATGCCACCTCTGTTATAGGGAATGGTTTATACAAATAGACTAATAGCCACAGAAACATTGTTAGAAAAACGACCTTAAATAAGTGTGTGATGTGGAATTTCCCTCTGTATGCTGTGATTACCATTTATTACCAATAAAGAAACTGCTTTGGACCTATAGCAAAGCAGAACTTAGTTAGATGGGAAAGACAGAACTAAATGCTGGGAGAAAGAAGGGCAGAGTCAGAGAGAAGCCTTGCAGCCCTGCCAGAGACAGACCCTGGAACTTTAACCAATAAGCCACAGCCATATGGTGATGCACAGATTAATAGGAGTGGGTTAAATTAATATGTAAGAGTTAGTGGTGGCGCATGCCTTTAATCCCAGCACTCGGGAGCAGAGGCAGGTAGATCTCTTTAAATTTAAGGCCAGCCTGGTCTAAAAGAGCTAGTTCCAGGACAGGCTCCAAAGCTACAGAGAAACCCTGTCTTGGAAAAAAAAAAAAAAAAAAAAAAAAAAGAAAAAGAAAAAGAAAAAAAGGCACATATTGGCTTTGTGGAGCCTAGGCAGTTTGAATGCTCACCTTACTAGACCTGGATGGAGGTGGGTGGTCCTTGGACTTCCCACAGGGCAGGGAACCCTGATTGCTCTTTGGGCTGACTAGGGAGGGGCACTTGATTGGGGGAGGGGGAGGAAAATGGGAGGCGGTGGTGGGGAAGAGACAGAAATCTTTAGTAAATAAACAAACAAACAAACAAACAAATAAATAAATAAAAGGGAGTTAGCCAATAAAAAGCTAGAGCTAATGGACGGAGCAGTGGTTTAAATAATATGGTTTCTGTGTGATTATTTCGATTCTGGGCGGTCAAGACAAGCAATCAGCCCCCTTAAAACAAGTGTGAATTGCTCATTTGTAGCCAAAGTCATCTAAATGGTTCACTTTTCCATTCTCCATATGTGGCACAAATTCAGTTTAATACATTTCGTTCTCATTGGATTCTCAAACTTCCCCATGCATCAGAAACACCTGGGAGGTTTGATAAACTGGGCCTATCCCTCAAGTTTCCTTTTCAGTAAGTCTGGGATGCAGTCCAAGAATTTGTATTTATGGAAAGTTTCATGGTGGTGCTGATGCTGGAGCCTGGAGACTTAAAAATGATTATTATAAGGCATAAAAGGAGAGGAAGAGATCTTAGGGGAGGGAGAAAACAAGTAGGTAATTAAATGTATAAGGTACAAAAGCAAAACAGGACTACTAGGGAAGGGAATGGGAACTATCAAAAGTGAAGGAGGGGAACAAGGGATAATGAGAACAATGTATACTGCCCTTTTATTTAGAAGAAAAAGAAATTATAATATGAAAGAACCATTGATATAGGGTTTTCTGGTAACGATGGCAATGAATTTTATTGTGATAATCTATTGACTTATTTGACTTCTTATGAATGACATGTCTTGGTACCAAAGCACTTTACATAAATAACAGCTGGTCTTTTGCCTTGAGTTAACTTACAGAATGTCAGAGATCATTATCTGGAACTTACTCTACACTTAAAGGTGGCTTGATAATTTTGCTGTTTTTTGGTAAGGCAGCTACTATTGTTAAATTAATCACCTGGAGACCTTTGTGTGTAAGTTCAAAATCTTTCATGGAGAGGCTCCCTGATTGTTGGGTCCAGCTTCCACAAGATTCCTCCAGCTCAGGTCAGCTCTCTCTGTGAGTTCTCACATCATGAACTCCCTGGTCAGCACAATCCCTCTTCCCTCACTTCTGCAAGACAGTCGGAGCTAAGCGCTGTGCTTATTGGTAGATCTCTGCCTCTGTTTCCATCAAGTTACTGGATAGAGTATGTCTGATGGCAATTAGGGAAGTCACCAATCTGCTTAGAATAGATGGCCAGTTCAGGCACACTCTCCATTATTGCTAGGAGTCTTAGCTGAAGTCTTCCTTGTGGGTTCCTGGGTGTTTCCCTGGCACCAGATTTCTCCTTAGCCCTGAAATGCACCCCCATCAAGACATCTCTTTTGTTCTGCCCCCTCATCCTGCCTCCAACCTGCCTCTTGCACTCAGCCCACCCAACACACTCCCTCTACTTCCCATCCCTCCATTCCCCCAAACCCTACTCCCGATATACCAGGAGATCTTTTCTACTTGCCCTTCCCAGGGAAATCCCTCTTTGAGCCCTCTTTGTTATTTAGCCTCTCTAGGGTTGTGAATTGAAGGTTGGTTATCTTATACTTTACTCCTAATAACCATTAAAGAGGGAGTACATACCATGTTTTTCTTTCTGGGTCTGAGTTACCTAACACAGAATCATTTTTTTTTTTTTTTTTTTTTAGTTCCATCCATTTGTCTGCAAATTACATGTGGTCATTATTTCTTACAGCTGGGTACTCCATTGTGTAAGTGTACCACATTTTCCTTATCCACTCTTCAGTTAAGGGGCAGATTGTTCTAATGTTCTGGCTATTGTTATGAATAATGTTGCTGTGAACACATTTGAACAAGTGTCCTTGTGGTATGATTGCACATCCTTTCGGTATATGCCTAAAATTGAGATAGTTGGGTCTTGAGGTAGATTGATTGCCAATTTCCGAAGAAACCACTGTTGTGATCCAGCTGCCCTCACTTCCCCTGACGGACACCAGAACTTCCTTGTGGTCTGTAATTGACAAGGATATTTGTGTTCTTTCTGGCTGGTGGTTTTCTGCAGAAACAGTAGAGGTGTAAAAGGCTTTAGCTCGGGGCAAAATAAAGGTTGCTGTTCTTTCACCTGAAAAGAAGCCTCTGTGTCTCAATCCCGGCACCCCTGCCAGTCTCAGCATCCAGGCTGTGCTAGTGTGGCACTTACTCTGCATCCTCTCCAACATAAGCTGTTATCAGTGTTTTTGATTTTAGTCATTCTGCTGTTTCCTCTTTTAAAAAATCAATTGCACTTACTTAGTTTCTGTCTCATATAGGGAGCCATCTAGTATATGACAAAAGGAAGACTTTAGAAAAAAATTTACTTTCTTCAAGCCTATTTTGTCGATATCGTATTCTTCATTGAATGTATGTTTATATGAATGATATTTATGTTTTCCATAACGAACAATACACTTTCCTACAGATGCTTTTTCTGCAGTAATCTTTGAAGTTTCCAGGAAGAAGATGGGGCCTCACAGCAACTTCACTTAGTTGAGATGTCATCATTATGCTGATGGTACTAATATAAGACTGTTTTTGGGGGTACCAGCTGCTGAAATGGTGCACCTTCTCATGATGTTCTGGATATAACACCAAATAAGGACTTTGAAAAAAAAAACACTATTTACTGCTCAGAAATCATTTGCAACTATACTAGATAGTAATCTTTAAACTTAACCATCACTTGACTTTAACATGATCCCATAAAGGGAATATTGCCCCCAAGACAGCTAGAAGCAATTCTAAAGGATGACATCCCCTCTCCCAAAAAAGTTTGTCCTCAGGATTGGGAACACCTTTCAGGGGTTGTTTATATAAGATAGAGGGTTGGGACACAAACTATGTAGGTTTGAAAAAGCATAATAATAGTGGATAATAGAGTGAATATTTTGAGCTATTATTTATGGATAATTTATATTGGTATAGTTTGTGTACATTGATACAAGTTAAATTATATTTGTTGTTTCTGTTTTCAGTATTTGCATATCTATGCAAAGTTATTCTGGCAGGTTGTATATATGCATGTTTCTACCTCTGTTTAGGAGATTTTTTTATATTGACACAACTTTTAGGATATATTTTCATATTGCATTATATATTTATATATGATCAAGATACTTATACATTATTTACTTTTTGCAGTCTTTGTTCTCATTTTCTGCACATTTGTTTACAGATTATTTAATATTCTGACATGAAGTTTTAGTCTTTAAGTTATACAGGTATTAAACATGAACAGCTACTGAAGTATAATATTTGTTGTACATATAATCACATTGATTAAGCTCTTTAGATAGATAGAGTTTGTATTTTGCCTAGATAGGTAATCTTCAACAACTTCAAGGATCTGTAGAATATTTAAATAATGTAGGGTTCTGTTGATATGAGACATGATTGCTCCTGAGAACACGAGTCTATTCCTGAGAGACTGTTGAGCACCAGAGACACTCCACTTGGAGTTTTTCCTTCTTGGCAAAACCAGCCTTTGGGCAAGGACCTGCCCATGCATCGACAACTGACAATATGTATGATGTCCAGACAGGACAATCAGGATAGAAAAAAAGACTGTCAAACCTTGACAAGACAGGGAAATATGGTTCTGAAAAATTTCTGGCCTCTGAAAATGGTCTGTCAGTAATGCTAGTCCTGAGCCAAAGTTGGTTGCCTCAACATTGCAAATGAGACTTTAGGTGATTGCTAAGGTAGCAATTGTCTCTGTCATACACTGCTTGCTTTGGAAGCTGCTTGATTGCATTTTCTGCCTACATTTATTTTATTTTGTTTTTTTAAAGCAGTGTTTCTCTGTAGCTTTTGGAGTCTGTCCTGGAACTAGCTCTTGTAGAGCAGGCCGGCCTCGAACTTACAGAGATCTGCCTGTCTCTGCCACCACTGCCCAGTATTTTTTATATATTTACTATCTCCCTTTTTAGGCCTACAACGGGGTTAAAGTTTAGATAGTCACAGTTATCTTCCTCTTATGATTTAGCAGAGACTCTTTGGAATAAAATGTTTATTAAAATGCTTGTAATGTGTTCCTTGCTTAATAGTGTTTATGTTGGCTGTAATTTTATACTTGATATCTGTTCCTGTTGTATATAGTTGTATTGGGTTTGTATCACTCTTGTTTAGACAAAAGAGGAAGGTGATGGGGGAAGCTTTGCTAACCAAGCTGTAAGAGGTAGAACCTAGTTAAGGCATGACTTCCTGAAGCCTGAGAGAAAACTGGAGAATGGACCAGATGCTCTCTTTCTATGTGGTACTCTCATGACACAGCTGAGTGTGGACTTCCCTTTCCTGTTTCATGAGTTTTCCCCTTATAGTAAATAAAAATATAATTGTTTTATCCTTTAGGTAGCCTGGTTATTTCCCATATCGAGCTAATTTCTACAACTGGTAATATTTGTAGACACAATTATAACCATTAATTCTTCTCTGCCTTTTTTATATGGTTTCTAACATTCTGTTTCCATAATCTTTACATAGACACTATTAACCTGAATCTTACTGAAAAATGCTAGAATTATCCTGTTAGGGCTAAGGCTGAGTGAACATCTCGGTCTCTGAGGTTTCTCTGCTTACTTTTCTAGTCTCAGAGACAGGTAGAATGGTGCCAAGGGGTGATTATGCCTCTGTAGAATGCTGCAGAGTAGATGTTCCTCTGGAATCTGACCAACTCCTGCCTCAAACAACTAGGAGCTTATTCTGCTCTTATTGCTTTATCTCAAAGCCAACTAAAACTTCCAGTTCTCCTTTTAGATCAAGTGCCTATATCATTATCATGTTATTTTAGGGTACTGAATTCAACACTGAGACAAGATTTATTTTTTCAATAAATTATAAGCTGCTCATGGGAACAAGAGATATTCTTCACCTTTAAAAAAATCCCAGACTAAGTAAGAATTCTTCTTGCCTTGTCTTCATAATGTGGCCCTGTTTTATCTTCTAATGATAATCCTGAGTAAGTCATATAAAGTGTACTATACCAAGAAAACTTTATGTGCTCTTGAGTTCTGCATCATTTATTCATACATTTATATATTCACTTACAGAGCCAGCCATTCATTAATTTTTATGATACTTCTTTCAAAGAGGCTCTGTAGCAAATACTGGGATAAATACAAACATAGAGAACAATGACCCAACTTTTTAAATATTGAACTTTTGAAAATTGAATTGACAACAAGGACTTGAGAGAAGATAGTTTTGTACTTAATTGCCTTATATTTGAAGATTAATAAGTTGAAAAAATAAAGCACATATTTCAAGAAATAGCTACTCATTTAAAAGATCTAGGTATTAATACATGAGACAAGCAAATGAAATGCTGCGTGGATGCTAAGTCTGAGCCCAGGAACATCATAGGACTCCAGGGAATTCTGTGTTCTGCACTGGTATATGTTTTGCTGAGTTCAAGTATCTTTTTAATTTTTCTCCTTTTATTAGACATAGATTCTTTTCTCATATAACGTAATCTAAATACAGTTCCCTTTCTCTCTATTCTTCCCACTTCTTCCACACCTCTGCTCACATCAAGATCCACTCCCTTTCTCTCTCTCAGAAAATAAAAGGCTTCTAAGAGATAACAACAAAGCATAAAAATAAAATATAATAAGATAAAACAAAATAGTTTATATTGAAGTGGGACAAGACAAGCCAACAGAAAAATAAAAGAGTTGTAAGAGAAGGCACAAGAATCAGAGACCTACTCATTTACAATTTCATGAGTCCCATGAAAATACAAAACTGGAAACTGTAGTATGTATACAGGGAACGTGGTACATGTCTCTGGAGGCCCTGTGATTGCTACTCCAGTCTTTGTAAGTTCATATGAGCTTTGTTTAGTTGTCATAGAGAGCCCTGTTCTTTCTGTCTCTTCTGTCTCTCTAAGTCCTTCTGCTTCCTCTTAGGGTTCCATGAGTTCTGAAGGGATGGTTTGATGGTGATATCTCATTCATAGCTGTGTGTTCCAAGGTCTCTTTATTTGTGTAATGTCTGGCTATTGGTCTCCATATTTGTTCTCATTTGCTACAGAAGGAAGCTTCTTTGATGATGGTTGAATAAGGTTTTGATCTATGTATATAGGAGAATATAATTAGGTGTCATTTTATTAATCTTATTTTTTTGCTGTTTTTAGAATAGTTGTATCTAACTTGATCTTATCCTTAGGTTTCCAGTCTATCTAGCCTTCAGTTCTTGGTGACCCAAGCAATGCCAGATACTGGTTCCATCTCATACAGTCAAATCAGACATCAGTTGGTTACTGGTACTAGGTTTGTGCAACCACTACTCTAGCATATTTTGCAAGCAGGACAGATTGTAGATCTAAGGTTTTTTGGTTGCGTTGGTGCTTGCATTTCTCTTTTGGTAGCCTGCAGAGTACCTTACTGTATCAAAGATATCAGAACATGGGTGTCGAGGTTCTATGTAGGTACTAGATCTACCTACCTTTCCATGTTCAATGAGTTGTTTGGGTTTTTTGTTCATGTTTGGGCTTTGATATGAGTTTGTGGAGAACAGCCTATTGTCTTGGCGACAGCCTGGGTTATTTAGGGCAAACAACAATTCAATAGTATGAAATCTAGTCCTGATACTGGAAGCTTCATTTGGTAACAAGAGAGAGCCAATTGGGATTCCATCTCCCACATAAACTGGAGACTCCAGTCTGGAAGACAAAACAAAAACTAGGCCTACTGTACCAAAGCAACACTTCAGTGTATGGCTGCTTGTGGAAAACAAAACAAAATGAAATAAAAAAAGAAGTGTTTTGGTTTTGTATGACTGTGTAGTAATCTATAGGAAAAAAAGGTTATAAGCTATCTTTTCTTTTTATTTTAAGATTAATATAATTATTTTTCTCTTCTGTTTTCTTCTTCCAAACCATACACCTTTAAATTCATGACCTTTTTCTCAGTTATTGCATATATATATGCATAATTAGTGTTATTGTTAAAGATAACCTACTCAGTCCATATAATGTTACTTGCATGTATGTTTTTAGGGCTGACTGTTTGGCACTGGACAACAGCTTCATCTTTTCTTCCATGGATAAGATAATGTCTCCTGCTCCCAACTTTTCCTCAGTTGTCTATAGTTCTTTGTGTAGGGTTGAGTCCTCTTGAACTTTTGCTCATCCACTTTGGCATTTCTTTCATTTTTAGCTCATGTTTAGAACCATCATTCTCTTGTTGTTTTTCATGACTTACAAGGTGATCTCTTGGCTTATCCAGTGGCTGTTTTGTTTACCTGCCTTAGATATGGTTGTAGCTGACAGTGAGTGTGGGATTCTTTGATGTCTAATCTTAATTGTCTACATGCTGGACTCTAAAATCACCTGGAAGATGGAACCTGACCCAGACTGTAGGGGATTATCTTTATTAGGTTAATTGTGATGGGCAGACTGGCCTATGGTGAATGATGTCATGGAATGACATCATCAGTTGTATTCTGACCTATGTAAAAAGCAGAAAACATTGTCATTATTCTCTCCTTCCAAAGTAGAGTTGCAGTGGAACCAACCTTCTTCCTACTACTGACTCCATCCAATAAGAAGGTAACTAACACAGTTATGCTGTGTCTTAGTTGACCTTGTAGGTTTTCCTACAGTCAACCAGTTTCTGGAATTCAGCTTTTCTATGTGACTTCCATGTGGCCATAGCACATAATTTCCCAGATGGGTTGCTGTACAACTTATGTGGAAGTCAGGCCTCACAAGACTGCAGAAGTTACCGGTTCTCAAAAAAGTACTTCTGAAGTTGAGACAGCATTTTTTTTTTACCATATTTTGTTAATCAAAACAACTTTCAGGTTCACCCTTATTTACAGAGGAGACTAATAAAAAGGCATGGATATCAGACTCCATCCACATGGTGGAACATAACACTAAAATGCAATGCAACATTTAGGCTTGGCAACCAGAGTCCTACGTTTAAAAGCAAAGTTGTGGAACTCAGTTATCACCTGCAAATTATGCTAGTGCAAAGCAAAGATCACCTTAGAGTGACCATAGCCAGGTCTCCCAAGGACAAATTAAATGGAACCAAATGTGCCCATGAGACAAAAAAGCTCTTTCTGCTGTCATCTTGAACCACTATTTGTTTTTATTGATATCACCCCATTGGGTGTCAGAGAAGAAAGTAAATTTCCTATACTGCTGTCAATTACATTCTATAGTAAAGTAGACCCTATATTTAAAGAATGCACTCTCCTGAAAAATTATTATTCATTTTGCTTTTATCAAGTGAGAGCAAGTCAAGAAGTGCAGTCTCAGGAGAGCCCTGTATACTTTTGCGGCGGTGCTCAACCTTCCACAAGTAGACAGGTTTCTGAAGAAATCTCCTGCATCAGAATGCCACCATTTACCTCTTCAGTTCTGTTTCCTATGTATTGAAATGTGGTTCTGGAAAGTGAAGGAAAGCACCACACTTAGGTTGACATCTTAGCAACCTTTAGGGAATAGCTTTGACGCTGTCAGTATTTTATTTTCCATAAGGTATGTGTACTAATTGCCTCACCTGGTTAATGTATATTGTCTCATTGTATGATTAGAGATTAGAAAAGAGAAGTAGAAGCATTCACCCTTCTTATACAGTTTACTCTCACTGGCTCTGCAGTACACTTAGTGTTTTTCACAATATGGGTAAATGAGAAGCTAAAGAAACTGCGGCAAAAATAAAAAAAAATAAATAAAAATTAAAGTGCATGTATTCTTATGTTTTGATTGTATGTTATATATTCCTTTAGCATTTCAAACCCCTCTGAACTCCATGTAGCACTACTTTTTAGCTTCAATCTAATTTATAATCTCAATTTCTATCTTTGGGTCACATCAAATGTCATATATTCCACATGCACTGTGTACAGCTGATGTGGGATTCGCTAAGTTGATGTGGGATTCGCTCTATATGCTGTGAAGATGTTTTATTATCATGGGTTAATAAAGAAGTTGCTTTAGCCTATGGTAGAGCAGAATATAGCCAGGTAGAAATCTGAACAGAGTTATAGAGAGAGAGTAGGCAGAGTCAAGGAGACACCATGTAGCTGTCAAAGGAGAAGGATGCCAGAACCTTCCTGGTAAACCCCAGCCTCATGGTAATACATAGGTTAATAGAAATGAGTTAATTTAAGATGTAAGAGATGGGTAGAAATATGGCTGATCCATCAGCCAAATAGTGTTGTAATTAACATAGTTTCTGTATGAGTATTTGCATCTGGGTAGCTAGGAACCGAATGAGAAGCCTTCATTTACAGACAGTGTAATCACAAAATGTGACAATGCATCTGAAGGGCAGTGCTGCTTGTGTGTTTTCACATCGAGAGATTTATTTCAAAAACAAAGCGGACAATGAGGACTACTGAGATCTCAAGAACAATGGCAATGGGTTTTGGATCCTACTACACATACTGACTTTGTGGGAGCCTAGGCAGTCTGGATGCTCACCTTACTAGACCTGGATGGAGGTGGGTGGTCCCTGGACCTCCCACAGGGCAGGGAACCCTGATTGCTCTTTGGGCTGATGAGGGAGGGGGAGTTGATAGGGAGAGGGGGAGGGAAATGGGAGGCGGTGGCAGGGAAGAGACAGAAATCTTAAACAAACAAACAAACAAAGAAACAAATAAATAAATAAAAGAAAACTCGATGGCCAGAATGTCTTTTAGACTGTCAGTGGTCATATGTGTTTTATTGTGTTTTTATTTTTATCCTTGGGTATAAAAATTACAGACATAAACATGTGTATTTTGTTTTCATCCTAGAAAATGACTAAGGAAGACACAGACAATTAAGAGTATAGAAACATTCTTCTTTTCTTGTTGTTATTATTATTCCCTGACATGAGGAAATTAGATGTAAAATATCTTAATTAGTATGTGCATGTGTGTGTGTGTGTGTGTGTGTGTGTGTAGAAATCTCCGTGTTGCTTTAGTTCCATAATATTCTTAGAATAACTTACAAGATAGAATCGGTAGACTATGTCTTACCCTCTGGTACTTAACTTGGGAGAGTTATTCTGAATTTGCAGCTGTGGTCTATGTGATCACATTTCTTTATTAAAAAGGTGACTCTCCTGTTTCGCTGAAATTCTGAGATAGGTCAAGACTGAGTTTCTCCCCTTTCTTACCACAATTTTATTAACTGCCCTGTTAATCATCTCAAGCTCTACTCAGGTTGCAGCCAGATGGGAACAATCACTATTTCATATAGGGTACAAATCATGCCGACCCAATCCACCAGTCTTAAATCAGAGCTCTACTCTCAATAGACACTGGAGGTTGCTCTGGTTTGCATACCTTGCACATAATAGGAACAGATACACAGAGACAAAGAGTGTTTGGATTTTAAGCTTGAGGTAGCTCTGGACTTCTCCCCAACGAGAGAGGTCTGGTTTCAAGTGAAGTGAGGTCACAGGTCATGGTTCAATCTGAAGATCTAAGTGGGTCGATGTATTTGGCAGACCCAGGCTGTTAAAGAAAACAAATAAAACAAAGCTAAAATGAGGAGGGTAATAACCACATGTCAAAATCTCAACAACCGTTTGCTTTCATTCCTTCAAACATTCAGGGATCGTCTAATCAGCTTCGGCTAAAACTGTTTACAGCTCAAGGTGTTTGAGCAAATGGTGTCCTGACATTTAACCTTGCTTTAACCTGGCACACAGTAATGGACTGTGGAGTCTGGGCAGGAAAAATGTTGTTAGCTTAGCAAGTCTCTGTCTGATGAGTGTGGTCAGAGAGCAGCCAAGGTCCAAACTTGTGTTTCACACTTCAGCCAAACAGCCTCTAATTCAGATGATGCTGAATGACTTTGCATCTGCTCTGTGCTTCATTTCTTAAAATTCCTATTTTATATTAGTTGCAAGTGGTCCTTCCTCCAACTAGGGATGCCTAGTACTCATTATGAAGAATAGCAGCATTTTTATCTGCAGAGAAGGACCTTGCTGAGTTAATGCTCAAGTAAAAAGCATAAAAATTAGAAGACCAGGCAGTTTCCCATTTCTTCCTTGTCTCTGTTTATTTATTATTACTTTTCTCTCCAATGTTGTTTTTTTTGTCCAAAGTGAGATTGCCTTAAAAATCTTGAGAATTGAATTGTTTTACTTAGGGGGAAAAAGTAAAATAGTTGCACACAGTCTATAAATTATGGTCAATATTACTGAAGTAGGCCAGTGAAAAGAAAAGAAAGCACAGGGGGAATAAGTTATTCTCTTTAAATAATATTTTTATTCACTTTTGAGAATTTCATGCAATGTATTTTAATCATATTCATTCCCTGATCCTCCCTCTAAGTCCTCCCAGAACCAAGCCACCTCCCTAATCCATCCCTAGGCTTTTGTCTTGGCTAAACTATGGCTTCCTGGAAAGCCTAATCCCCCTTATGTAAAGTAACTTCAATTAAATTATACATATACATATATATGATGAAGCTTATGAAATATTATATTTCCATCTGCCTTTCTCAATAGTTTTGATCATGCCCCCATTCCCTCCTCTGCTCTTCCACCATCCCTCTTGTTACTAAAACTCCCCTCATATGATTTCTCTTTCCCCTTTACATCAGTTGTGATCTAGTTTCTACCTCCCTTAAGCTATTTTTTCCTATTCTCCCATCAATGATCTTTGCTGTTTCCTCAAGTCTCACAATATAATCTCACATAAAATTTGAGGTGTGCAAAAATATATGGAATATACAGAAATTTACAGCTATTAGACATCATCTGAATTGAAAAGTTATACTTATTACATAATGATAAAAATATTCACATTTTTTTCTGGTCCCACTGAACATTTGTGTTTGTAACGTGGTCGAACTGTGACTGGTGGCTCTAGCAAGCTGACCCACTTGCTGACCTTGTTTGGTTTCTGTTGCTTTGGGAAAATACTTTGACAAAAAGTAACTTCTAACAGAAGGGTTTAATTTACAGTCCATTATAGTAGGAAAGTCAAGGTGGAAGAAACTTATAGCAGTTCCCCTCATTACATACTTAGCCAAGAGAAGAGAGCAATGAATGCATTCACGCTTTCTTTCTCCACTCACAAACAGTCCTGGAACCAAACCTGAAAAACTAGGACCGCAACTTTGAACCAACTTTTCCCATTGTAATGAACACAAACAATACAATCTCCCACACTCAAACCTGATCTAGACAATTCTTCATGGAGATTCTTTCCAGATGGTTCTAGACTGTGTCAAATTGGTAATTAAAAATAGTCATCACTGTGAATCTCTGCATCTGCTTTCATCAGTTACTGTTTGAAGGTTCTATGATGGCAATTAGGGTATTTACCAGTCTGACTACAGTACAGTAATCAGACCAGTTCAGGCACCCTCTCTACTACTGCTAGGAGTCTTAGCTGGAGTCGTTCTTGTGGATTCCTGGGTAGAAAAAAAAGCCCAATTTTTCTACCAAACCCCATAATGGCTCCTTCTATCAAGTTATCTCTTTCATTACTCTCCAACTCCATTCTTCTCCCACCTGGACTATCCCATTCCCTCATGTTCTTATCCCCCTTCGCCTCCTCTCTTTCCCTGCCCCTCCCTGCTCTGTTCGCAGTGTGCTCTGGTAATCTTATCTATTTCCCCTTCCTAGAGTGATCCATGAGTTTCCCTTTTAAGTTTCTCCTTGTTACCTGGGCAAAGCTCCTGGAATCCAGTCTAAGTGAAGGAGGAAGAATTATATGAAAAAGAAGGGAAATTAAGATCATAATGGAGAAACACATAGAGACAGCTGACCCAGGCTAGTGGGAGCAGAATTTATTCCTGGTGCATGAACTGGCTTTTTGAAACCCATTTTCTTTGGAAATAGGTTTTTTTGCTCAGCCTAGATACAGGGGGAGAGCTTAGTCCTGCCTCAAAGTGATGTGCCAGACTTCGGTGACTCCCACTGGGAAGCCTTATTCTCTTGGGGAGTAGATGGGGGTGGGGTGGGGAAGGTGAAGGGAGTGGGAGGAGGGAAGGAAGTGGGATTGTTATGTAAAATAATAAACGATTATTTTAAAAAATAAATATTTTTTTTAAAAAGTAAAATAACCATCACATTGTCAGACTTTCTTTCAATCTAAGTTGGACCCTTGATTCTTAGCACAATGAGGAGAATGGTCCCTACTTGTCTCACCAAAGATGGGGAAGAGCTTCCTGATAAGGGTGGGATTGACTTGCTCTTACTCCAAATGCTTGGGATTAGATTGATTTCAAATTCTGGAGTGCCTTTTTATTCATACTCTACAATATTTTTTTTAGAAATTACCAGTTGAGCAGTGTTACACCTAAATTCTGAAATCTATGATTCTACAAATCTAATATTATTTGAATATTATACAGGTTCTCAGAAGATTCAATTATATGAGCCTTTTAGTTTTCAGTTTTGTAGGTTTGGGATCTTTAACACATAAAAAATTTCTCAAGAAAATCACCTTATTTAATGAACTTTTGCAGAAGAGTAATTTTGCTAAAAATAAAGCAGAAGATATAAGACACGGTCAAATGCAATATAAACACATTGAATATTGTTTTAATGAACTTCCAAATGTGTATAAAACACTAATATTTTTTATTTGCTAACCCACTGACAAACTTCAAGACATATAGATGATAAAAGAAAACCTTGCTGAAACCATCCAAATTGTGTTAGCTGCTTCACCTTCTACACAGGTCAAGGTGTAGAAGGTTCTTAGCATTCCAAAAGGTTTCCTACCTGACTTGCAAGCAGCAGGTACCACAGGCAAAGCTATTATTATGTTTCATCTGTTTTCAAATTTGACAGAAGTAAAATATGTGGTACATGGTACCCTTGAGGATCTGATTCTACTTACTCACTGTATTTATCACTCATTCATGCTGCCATGTGTATTAGTACATCATTTTTTTATTACTGTATGGTTGCTGTTAGAGTTTTATGCTAGAATGTGTTAATTCTATTTCTCATTGCTGAATAGCCATGTTTTCTCCAATGTGAGACTACTACAAAGGAAGCTGCCATAAGCCCTGTCCTATGGATCCATTGGAAAACAAGGCTATCCTGTGGGTGGATGCACCCAGCAGGACAGCTATTTTAGAACTGGTGCCAATGATCTTTTTCAAGATATTTGTGGCTATTAATAATGCAACCAGCTGTTCAAGAAATGTCAGTTGCTCCACCTTGCCTCAAATACATTGTGTTCTTTATTTTTGTGCTTTTCTGTTTTTGCTAACTTCTTCCTAATTTGTATTTTATAAGTAATATAGAATATAGTTTCATGCATTTACTCTTTATGAAATATAAGATTAGAGAGTTCAGTTTTAAAACTTTCCCCGGGAGACATCATTATAATATCTTTGTCTTGGCAGAGGAAGCAAGGCAAGAAAATACAACTAAGTTTTCTTAACTCAACTATATTGGGATGATTTGCATATGCTGCCATTATTAATTCTTCTAACAATCACTTGTAGTAGGTGTTTTCCAATGACTCCAAAGGTCACATATCTAGGAAGAATTGGTTTGATTTTGCAACTCTTTTTATTCCTTTCCTCTCCTAATGCCTTCATTTCCTTTTGTGTTTATATAAGTTGGAGGGTTTGGACATGTCCTTGCTTATAACAAATAGGAAAACAATAATTATTCTGAAGACTTTAACACATTTTAAAGCTATTTGCTATGTAACATGTAGTGGGATAGCCTTTGGCATGCCTTTTTTTTAATTTTTACAATAAATCCTCTTTATCTTTGTAATTGGAAGCATCATGTGTTTTCATTTTGAAGGGTGAACAAACACTCGGCTCCTTTCTCCTGGCTCACTGAGAAGCTAGGTCCTGGACTTTGCAGATCACATTATGTGAAGGTAATCAATGACCTGTTTGCTTCATTACTTATCTCCAATGCCCTCTCAGCTTCCACCTCTAAATTAATGAATAGCCTTGTCCCAACTCACAGGGAATCAAATATTTACACTCTTCTCCTTTGCTTCAGCAATCCCCCCTTATCACGGATTTTCATTTTACAAAAAAAAAAAAAAAAAAAAAAGTGGTCTCATGTTTACACTTAGATTCATTGACATGCTTAGCCTATTTAAAGAACAAAGCCATTGAATGTAAAGTAATTTGAGAGAAAAACCAACAGTTTTCTTAGTCTCAGAAGCATTTCATGTGTCTGAGAAGGACTCTACTTGTTAGTAAAGGGTTTCACTTACTGTGTACAGGGTTAGGTGTTTTCTATACATCTGTTATATGGTCCTCTTTCATACTCACAAATCCCAAATAAGTCAAAACACAAAGTTAAAATGGAAGTTAAATTTTGACTAAAAATTGCAGTGCTTATTTATTTTAAAAAATTAAAATATGCCCCCAAGGTAGCCACAGACTATCCACTCTGGCAGTCAAAAATGAGATGAATATAATCCAGCATAGTAAATTTAATACATGGAATTATATAAGATAGGGATACTCAGTAGAGAAATAGAAACAATTGTTTTCTATTTGGCTGATCTTAATTTTTGTTGTGGGGATATATTTAAATGCTACTATGGCCTCAGAATACTTGCTTACCTTGTGCCCAAACAAAAGTCCATTTACTTCAGTATGAATTCTTTTCACAGCAACACTAATACCTCCTCCTTCTGGTGGTTTAGTCACTTTAATTTCTGAAATGTACCAGACTGACTTTTCAGGTCTCCATTAAAAGTCAATGTGTCATTCGTGTGCCCGCAGAGCACAGACATGAACTTCTGAGCTATCTCAGATGGTGTCTAACACTATGGAAGACCTCTCGTAAGTTAATACCACGCGTTCAGAGTCTATATTTGCGTTTCAGTATTTCCATATGGTATAATATTTAATAGCTTGAAATAATTACACAATATAAAATCTTTTTCTCACATGTGTGAGATTGACACAACTACGTCAGTTGAAAGGACACCTAGTTATTTTATATAAATATGGTATTATGTGGTTGGTGATGTCCTGTATAGATTTAGATGGATGAAATGGCTTGCTCCTAACTTCATGATGCTGAACTTTCATTTTTATCCTAAAGTAATTTTATGTGAAAAGTCATCAGTAAATTTCTAGGCTAGAAATCAAAAGACCTAGTTCTTTCTTTGGAACAATGATTCAAGAAATTCAGCTAAGTTATTCTCCATTCAATCTTATCTGAAATTGCCAAATTCCTTTTATGAAGCTACAGTTACCCTGATACCAAAACCACACAAAGATTCTTTTCTTATACAATATATCCTGATTACAGTTTTACCACATCCCCCTCCATCTGGGTCAATTCCATTTCTGTCTCTCATTACAAAAAAAAAAAAAAAAAAAAAAAAAAANAAAAAAAAAAAAAAAAAAAAAAAAAAACAGTCTTCTAAAATATAACAACCAAACATGAGAAAATAAAATACAATAAAATTAAAAAAAAAACATAGCACCAAATTTTATAAGGCAAACCAACAGAAGGAAAAGAGTCCCAAGAGAAGGTACAAGAATCAGAGACTGACTCTTTCACACACTTAGGTGTAGCACAAATAATAAAATCTCATAGACAGATATTGGGGTTCATCCCGAAGATGAGAAAAGCAAAGCAGCCAGCCACTGGCTCCTACCTCTACTTCAGATGGGAATGGTGAATCTTCAGAATGAGACTGGGTTGAGACATATCTTCTCCTGTTTTATACGCCTCTCTAGAATTGTGATTAAATGCATGTACCACCACCACCTGGCCTCTATTGCTAGCTAGTGTGACTACCTGGTCTATACAGCTGATCAATGTGGCTGTTTTACTCTCTAATCTTCAGGCAAGCTTTTTTTAAAATTGAAATATAACTACACTGAGGGAACAATGCTTACCAATATATATTGCTAAGATACAATAACATGCCTACATGGGCTTTTGCACAACCAAGATTAATTATAAGGACACTAACTTTTCCCTGTTCAATCCAGGCAGGAATCATGTAAAGCTGTGCCCTTTCTACCTACCACTCTGGATTCAATCCAGGGCTCTGTTGTCCTTGCTTCAATTTTGAGAAGTTAGCCCATTCTATTTCCTTAATAGTTATAAAAGATTGTTTCACTAAATATAACAGGAGACTATAATACAGCAGATGGAAACTATGAAGTGGTGGCTTTAGCTGTTCAGAGTTTTTACCTGCGGTAAGAACGTAGTGGATCTAATACCAGATGTGGTGGTATACACTTGTAATTCTTCCAATCAGGAGTCTGAGGCATGAGGATGACAAGTTTAAGGACAACAATATTTGGTTTTAATGTTTATAATCTACATCCAGATTGTGTCTGGCTGAGAAAGCTGAATTTGTGTATAAGTATTCCAATACATGTAATATGATTCTGACAGACATCCATATTCCCATTCTTCCATCCCCTCGTTCTTTCATTCTTCTTTTTTAATCTTCTCCCTCATTTTCTATTCTCCTTAACCTTCTTTTGTTATGACTAACCATGGGAGTGTCACTTGGCTTATCCATCAATAATGTCACCAAAGTCAGAAAATCCTACCTTGGGTAGAATTTTGTCTCCCAGGTAAAGTATTTGGACAGTGGACTGCATTGAAGTAGTCCAGTTGAGTAAATTGTCTTTCTAAAAGTTTCCTCTTCTAGAGATTGGAAAACTACACATTATACTTGGTGAATTTGCAAAGTTAAAAAAATGAAACTACCTTATGCTAAAAATATCTTCTCAAAAGCCTCAAAAATATCAAAGCAATGGTTCTCAAAGGTCAATACAGAGACTTACATGGAAGATTTGCTAGAGTTTAGCACCATGATTTCCTCTTGATCAGTCTGAAGTAGGACCAGGGAACCTAGAGACTACCATGAGCTTGTGGTCCTTATGGAGATGGCACGTTGGAAGCCTAAGATGTTATGATGTGGTCTCCCTTCTCAGGCTGCCCCGTTTCCTGTGCTTCCTTCTAGGTCCAAGTTTCTGAGATGCCAATGACAGAGTTAAAATGCACTGAAAGTGGTTTGCAAGCCATGCATAGTTGCAGGTTTTCTGAAATGCACACCAGTCCTGACAGGAAGGCAGGATCTAAAAGCTCACATAAGGAGAGAGCAGCATCTCAAGTAAACTGCATTTGAAACTTCATGTCTTCCCAGATGCTGTGTTAATTTACATTTTCATCATTGGGAATAGTCAATATTATCTTTTCATAAGACCCCCCCCCCAAAAAAAAAGAACACTGATAACAGTCCTCTTACAGCCATCCAGCTTTTCAAACACTAAAGGAGTAATTCTAGTTGAATCGAAGGAAGGAGCTCAAGTCTCTGCAACCTTCGATTATGACAGGCTGTGTTCTAAGTGGTCCCATTCAATATACACTGGGAAGACTCAGCTAGAAAATTTGAATACGAATGGAATAGATTTTAAGACCTTGTGCAATCCAGTTATCATCATCCTGGCTTCTGGATAGCTCACAAAAGCTGGTTAAAGATGGAAAAAGCCTGTTCCAAAATCATCTATAAGAAGTGGGGGACAATGGGGACAAATTTTGAGGTGTCCAGTAAAACTCTGCTTGCTTACCATGAGAGAGTGATGCAGGAGGGCAGAGAAACTGGGTGCCTATAGATGTGTGTGAGAATTTAGCTTCTATAGAATGTTTATGGACGTGTATATGAAACTGACTAAATGTCCGAAAAACCAGGCCTTAGAACTAATATTCATCCACCAAGCTGGTCTCTCACAAGCAGTTATATATACTTCTAAGTAAAAACAAGCGATGGGTCAGCTTCAGGCTGTTCCCATGGCTTAGATCAACTGTCAAGGTCTTGCAAAGGCCCACACCAGGAATCCCTGCTAAATTTCTTGAAGGTACAAGCATGTGTCTGGCAGGCTGCGTGGCTCTTGGTTGCCCTCTGCAGGGGTAAGCCTTGTTTGAGGAAGACTCTAGAGACTTGCAGACCTTGGGAAGATATATAGGCATGTGGCAATAAATTTCAAGGCCTGTCTGCCTCTTTAAGGGCCTATCCATTGTGGGTGATTTAACCAGCAGGCAATATTTTCAGGAACCAACTTTAGTGCTTCAGACGTGCAGGGGAGTTGCTGACTTGGGAAAATGGAGTAATTTAGGCCTGGGACCCACAGAAGGACGATCATTATTTTTCCCTTCCCCCTCATTGGAAGGATCCAACTTCTGGGGTGTGACCCTATGATAAATCACACTGAAACAAAGAGCATGTGTAAGCACACATACACAAACACCTCTCATTTTTATACATTTAGTACTTGTGCCGGTGGAACTAATGAAAAGCAGATTGGTCAAAGCAACCTAGAAAACCAATTTGCAAGCCCTCTCCCACTCAGGTCTCTGACAATGCATAGCCCTTCTCTGGGACGTGAGGGTCTCACAGAGATTTTTTTTCAAATGAGTTTTTTCTTTATGGAGGAAATGAAGACACTTTCTGTGGGTCAAACACAATAATAAAAATGTGACCTGTTCTTCAAATCAATGCTCTCCCTGCCTTCCAGTCTCAAGGCCAGTGTGAAAGAACGTTTATAGTTCTGTTTCCATGAGGCTTTTTCTGTGAAGTAAAAATGGTCAGCTGAAAACGGAGGTGTATTACTTAGAGTGCATTCATAAATTAATATTGATCAACTCTCGAGGTATTTTTTAACTTTATGGTGACCTCACACTGTCATTTCCTCACGTATTACTATAGCTGAAGCCTGTGAAGCTTGCTATAGAAACACACATTCAAAGGCAAGACAAAGAAGGGTCTGGGGAGCTGGCTTCATCAATGTAGTGCTTGCAAGGTCCTTCTGAGAGGCTGAGTTCAATCTCCAGATGCCACATTAAAAAGAAGCATTAAGGCACACCCATGTAATCCCAGAATTAGAGACAAGAAACCAGGAGAGTTCCTAGGGTTCTCTGGACAGCTAGACTAGCCTACTTGGCAAGAGACTATCTCGGTATGAATTAGATGGCTCTGTGGAACAATAGCCATGGGTGCACTCTGCTTTCCTTATACATGTGCGCACATGTACATGCACATATACATGTGCACACATAAAAACATGCACACAGAAAGACTGAAGACAGAATATGATCTGATGACTGCACATTGTAGTATCATCACTTTTACAGGATCAAGTTTAGAAAGAACATGGGCAGGAGACATCTCAGATAGAAATGCAAATCTACACTTGTGCTTGTTGAATACTTATGAAAGCAGGACCAGTGAGGTGAGTATGGTTGTTATGATATTTGTGGGGCGAATTAACATTCACATATGGGCCAATATGTTGCATTGCTGGTGTTATTCACTGCAGGCATGAGAAACACTGACATATAACCAACCACTTGGGATTCAATTTCCTTGTGAGCATGAAGTTGAGTGATGATAACATTTCAATGTGTATTCTATAGAAACACACATTGTTGACAGAGGTTTTCTGTCCTGCCTGGTCCTGCAGTCTCAAGGAAACACACAGATGTCTGCATTAATCATAAACTGGTTGGTTTATTAGCTCAGGCTTCTTATTAACTCTTTCTTATATCTTAAATTAGCTTACAATTCTTGTTTGTGTTAGCCATGTGGCTTGGTACCTTTATCAGTGAGTCATTCTCATCTTGCTTCTTCTGTGACTGGGTCATGACTGCAGACTGACTCTTTCCTCTTTCCAGAATTCTCCTGTTCTCATCGCTCCTCCTCTACTTCCTGCATGTTAGGCCCCACTTATACTTCCTGCCTGGCTACTGGCCAATCAGAGTTTTATTAAAATGACAGGATCAAAGATCATTGTCCCAAAGCAAAACATCCCATTGTCTGTATACAATGAGCCTTTAAAAGAGTTCTGCCACAAAATAGCTGTGACAAAAATCAGTGCAAGTGACTTGAACTTCTTTATCATCACCTAATATTTCAGGAGCAATGGGGGTTTCTAAGAGGTGATGTAATAAACAATTTCCTTGTAATATGCCATCTTTCTACCTGATATTGCTATATAAACACCAAATATCATTATTGTTCGTGCCTTTTACATTTCTAAGATTCTAGGAACTTCAGCTGACATGATAGGATGCTAGGAGATTATGGACTGGAAACAGAAAGTTAGCCATGCAGTGTGGAACTCAGGAGTGTTCGTTTTCCTTTTTAAAACATCATAGAAAATCATTGCTCTATTTCTTTTTTATGTTTCTAAAGAAACATAAAAAGAGGAAAGGGGCATCATTATTAAAATGAGAAAAGCCCAAATGTTTGTAAGACACTGAAAGGGAATCTGATGTTAAATGAGAAGGATCCGATGGCTGAATCAGTGGCACTCTGCTCTTTGGTAAAAGACAACATGTTACTTAATTAGAAAATTTAGTCTTTTTTCTATTTTTAACTTCCCAAACTACTAAATATCAAAACATGCCAAGCAAGGTAGGTATAAAGTGCAGAGCATGAGGTTCATTTTGGTTCTTCACACATAATGTAGAAAAGGTGCAGTATACGGTAGTAAGCCAGAGGCTACAAGAGTTAAAGCAAAATACAGAAAAGCAAACAAGAAAGAACTTATCTTTAAGTCCAAGGAAGAGTAAGTAGAGGTTGGGGTTCCCAGTGGTGTCTTTATGTGAAGTGTTATTAATAAGCAGAAGGAGATCAGTTGGTTGCCATAGTTATTGAGGAAGGAAGGGCAAAAATGTCTTTGCACTGAGGTCCTGAGAATTTATTTTGGATGGAGTCAGCTTTGTTTTGTTTTGCTTTTTGCCATGATTTCAGATGCCATGGTCAGTGGTAAACGTCATTTGACAGAGTCTAGAATTATTTGGGGATGGGTCTCTGAATATGCCTGTGTGGAATTCCTGACCACATTCCTTGAGGTAGGAAAAATGGGATGGGACCCTGGTGTTTATAAATGGAGAGATATACTTTAATCTTCAATCTGTGGTCATGAAATTCAAATATATAAGCATTAACCACACTCAATATTTACTAGGTAGTTTTTAAAGCTAGGTTTCTTTGCTTTAAAAAGCCATCTACTGTGGGTGGTGCCAACCTGACCTTGAATTGTAAGGGAAAGCAATCTGAGTAAATAGTCTGAAACAATTCAGTAAACAATGCTCCTCCAGGGCTTCTGTTCAGTTCCTGCCTTCAGGTTCTAACCTGGAGTTCCTGTTTTGGCTTCTCTTCATAGTGGAGGGTAGCTGTAAGTCAATGGAACCCCTCAAGTTGCTTTTGGTTCTAGTGTTTAGCACAACAAGAAAAACCTATCTAGTATACACAGTCATGTACCAATGTAAGATATCATAGGTTTAAGATTCATAGTATGTTGATAGGTTAGGCAGTATTTGAAGTGTGCACACATATATAAATCTACATGAAGTTTACAGTACATACAAATATATTGCTATATTACATATATATTTGTAAATATATGTATATAAAATTCTACACTTTCTCCCAAGTTTTTTTTCAATAGCATTTTCTCTTCTTTTCAAGTACTGACAACAATCTTACATCATATTAGAGATGTGCTGCCTCTAGAGTCATAAGAATCTTTCTCTTGTATCAGGGTCAAGATGATTCTGTTTTCTGTGTTTGAGACAATTCTACACTGATCAACATGAGTCATATTTCTTCTCAGTATAAAAGCTAACATGAGTGAATGTTCTCATTCTTTATATTTAAAAGTATTGAAAGCCAAATCTGTAAAATAGCCTTCAATAACCTTTTTTTCCACATTGTTTTCTGTTTCAAATTACAAATTTTCTAGAAATTGAGAAATCCTGGAAGTCTGACCCTGCTTGAGTTTCTGATGGGCAACTGACAAATGTTTCTGGTAGTCTTTTTGCTGTTTCCCTTAGGGTTTTCTGTCTTCTTGGAATTTTCCCCCTGAATGTGGTGTTGCTGTAGAGCGCTGAAGTTTGGCTTTCATGGAAACATCACTGCAGTAATTATGTATTCTCTGTGCAATCATCTTTAATGTCTCTTTCTAGAATTAGGTTGTCAGTTCTAAGAGTGTCTGTTTTGTTTATTCCTCTGTCCCTTTAGGCTAGCACCAAACCTGTCACATAGTAGGAATTAATAAATATTTATTGACAAATGTCTGAGAAAACTTTCCAGAGTTGATTTTTTCTCACATCATTTTTTTTTGTTTTGTTTTGTTTTTCTCAGAATCTTACTTTGTTCATACACGATGTTTAGGGATATCTATGAGAAAAAAAATTGCATGGCTACGGTAAAACCTCTCTTTCTTCTCCTTCCATACTGCCAGATTTTATCTGACACAGGACAGGCACAGAACTCAGTACATGTGGGGTCCTGAACACAAAGCACAAGCAAGTATGGAAATCAGAATCATGTTGTTGTGTGCAGCGTTTTTATGGCTGTGATTTATACCCCTGCTGCTAGAGCTGGGTGTCTGGGGGAGTGTTGTACTTGTAATTAGAAAGGGAAACAGATGTGAAGCTGCCAGTGTAAATGATGTTTCTATTAGAATGCTTCTCATTGCTCACTGATAATTTCCATTTCACCTATTGAGATTCTCACCGGAAAGATCTGGCCGTCAGGTAACAGTCACCATTAGAGAGTCTGTCTGCAGTATGGGCCTGAAATAATGCTTGCTTCATGGTGCTTTTAAAAGAAGGCCCTGAAAGAGACCATCTGAATGGGAAGCCTGGGAGGAAGCAGACATGAATTTCAACATTCTTTATTTCCTCGTTTCTGAAACCAAGTCGTGGATGTATAATCCTAAGGACATGAGCAGTGTTTTGCTCTTAAGATTTATAGAATTTATTCAGCTGGTCATTTTAACCTGAGTCTATCTTCTCCAGGTGACCAAAGTAGAGGAGAAAGGAGACCTTCATCCTTAATAAATCTAAGCTAAATAAATCAGAGACAGCTTAAGCGAGCACCCACCTATGCACTAAGTTCTGTGATAGGCAGTAACATGCAAACCACCCTCAACATCCCTCAGAGCATTGTTCACGCAGTTGTGCTGATAGACACTGACAGACTTTGGTTTCCTTATATTTTGCTGAAGCCAACACCTGCACAGGAGGAAGAATGGTATAGTGGTGGTTTTAATAGGATTTTGTTTTCTCAGATAAGCGGTACTAAGCACCAAACAACCTAGACCTTACACGTAAGGAAGAGCTGATTCTGGAACCTTTGCCCTAGAGGAAGACATGCTGCCATGGATAGGACATAAGGTCAGACTTGGACCACTTTGCCCAGCTTTGTCTTTGCAGGACACTGCGGGTGGGAGTCCAAAGTGATGTACAGTCTTCACTGCTGGAGAAAGTTGGTCAAGAAAGTTGATGATGAAACGACAGAGGGAAAATTATTGAATGCCTAAGGGACATGAGCGTTATCCTTATGCAGGTGTCGTGCTGACCTCTATCTCCCTTCAATTGTAGTGTAAGTGCTCCTGAAGCCAGCACAGTTGTTAGGATTAATGAGAGGATGATACTGTTGAAGAGGAAAGCATGTGACAATAGGGGATATTAGAAGCAGCTTCAGTCCATTTGATCTCTTCCTCTGTGCTGGCTCCATTTGTCCTGGCTCCATTCTCATCTTGAAAACTACAGCAGCACAGACATGAGGAGTGAGATTAAAAATTCATTGAGTCTTGGTACTTACATCTAAACGGGGGAGATCTGAGAGCAAATGGATGTATTTCATACTCACAGTGTCTATCAGGAGGTCAGAATGAGCCTATACTGTGTCTGTTCTCAGAACTATCACAGTGTGTGGTCCGTGCTAGCAAGCAGTACTTCATTACTATCTAACGTGTTAGCGATGTCACTCAACACTTCACCAACAGCTCTGAGCACCAAATCAGTTTGGTGCAGACTCTGGTGTTGAAATAGGAGAGGCGGCGGGGCACCCCGGCCGCTTGGCTAGCTCATGCCCGAAATAACAACACACAAACTGTATTCATTTAAGAACTGCTTGGCCCATGAACTCTAGCCCTTACAGGCTAATTCTCGCACCTGGACTAGCCCATTCCTAATAATGCGTGTAAGCACCCCAAGGTGCGCTTACCGGGAAGATTCTAACCTAAGTCCATCCTGGCCTCAGAGCGCAGAGCTATCGTGTCTATCCTGCAGAGCTGAGCATGGCGTCTCTCCTGAAGCAGAGCAGAGTCTGACCTCACTTCCTCTTGCGCCCAGAATTCTATTCTGTTTTCTCCTCCCATCTATGCTTTAACCTATGAGGGCCAGCCAAGCAGTTTCTTTACTGCTCAGCCAATGAAATCAACAGATTGATATGACACTCCCACATCACTCTGGCTCAGTAGAACATTTGCAAGTACTACACCTTCTCTTGGCTGAAAGGTGAAGCTACAGACAGGGCTCTTCGACCTTGAGGAAGGAACACTTTTCTTTCTGGTTTCAGTGCCACCAGGGGAAATGATTGTCAGTATTCAAAGACAATGGTCTGTTCCTTCTTTGAAAAGAATGCTGCTCTTAAAAGAAAATAAAACAGGAAATTTAGGAAATGAGTTGCAGAGATGCACGAGACAGACCAGCTTTGATGTGCCTTTGGAGAGCCGCCGTCAATTAGATGATGGCCAAGCTCATTTGATAAAACACAGAGAAAGACAAATTTAAACTTCTAGTTTAAAAGCCTGCATAAATACATGTACTCATACACATGCCTCTTTGATCAGTTAATGGAAATCACTAGTAAAACACATTTTCATCTCCAAATGGTTGTTAGTCAAGTTTTTCACCTTTTACTTCACATTCCTTCATAATGGCCTTTTGAGTTCATGGAATCACCCTCCACTCTACTTCAAAGACAGATGTGTGTTTATTATCCCCATTGAGCCCAGAAGAAAGAAAAGCTTTTTAAAAGAACCTTGCAAATTTGCACATAATACCCAGCATTGCACGGGAAAATGACCACATGCAAGATTATACTTGTAAAATCATAGTCATTGAGAGAAAGATAATCTCCATCACGGGTACCTCCAGCTCTGCTCTGCCTATTAGGGGTAAGTGTCATCCTATGATGAGAAGTCATTCACCACATGAAGTTTAGTTACTAGCAGAGTGTGAGGCTTCCTTAGACTTCTGTACATAGACTTAAAGAACAAATCTCTAGTCTCTAAGTCATTCACTAATATACACTAAGCTGCATGAAGCCAATCTCCTAGCACCTCAAAACTGCTCACAGTTAAATCTCAACCCCACTCTTCTCTGATATCATATTTTAATTGTAGCGTGACAATATCAAAAGGAAGTAGACGTTTTATCACAAGAGTACTGTAAGAAATACAGGCATGGTGGTTCACACTCGTATGACTCTGCTTGGTAGGCTAAGCTGAAATTGATACAAGTCTAATGCCAGCCTATGTTAAATAAAGAGCAAAACCAAAACAATAATATAATATCCCATAATGACATAATGGCTATGAAAGGATGAGAAGCCTTAATTCCTGGTTTCAAACTGCTACTAGATATAATATAGCTCAAAAGAAGAGAAGCATTACTTACTATTGGAGTCTTGAGAAAAAGCATATTTAAATATGTATTAATGAAAACACAGTGGAAAGATCTGATTATTCAGTGATATGTTTTTGTCTCCTATTTCCATACCCTTTTGAACATCCGTGAAGGTCAGTGTAATTTTTGAAAGAGACAACACAGCATCTGTCTAGCTTGTTCCTCCCAGGAGGTCAATGCACCACTATCAAACTGTTGTGATGTACTGGGAACCAAAGTACAGCAAATGTACAACTTCCAATAAGGACTTTTAGGTGTTTCAAGCCAGCAGGGACTTTAGAGCTTTCTTATAGAGCAAGCCTTGAGGGAACTAAAGCTAACCTCTGAGATCATTGGTCACACATTGTTCCACACAGGAAAAGTGTGCTCCACTACAGAAAAAAAACAAAAACATTTCACACGCATCAAATGTCCTTTTGTCCCAAGTCAAAAGTTAAAACATATACACAAATAACTAAAACCCACCCCAAGACAAAACCCACAACAAACAATTAATAAACAAACAAAACCAGACCAAATAAACAAAAATCAGACTCTAAAGTGTGGGTTTGAGGGAAAAGCTTCGTGAAAGCTGCCTTTACAGGATAGGTTAATTGGGCCCAGCTGAGTTAAGGCCCCTTAGCCTCTTACCAGTTTGAATTCTGTTCCTTCATCCTTATTTGTCCTCAATGGCAAGAAATTTCCTCCTTCCCAAATTCAAGCCATCTGGTTATTAAAAACTTAGTCAATCCTAGCTAATAAATCTACAACCGAATGTTCTGGACAACAGTTAAATAATATGTTAAACTACTGTCCTTAAACTAAGTGATAGTGTGTTACATCTAGGAAGCCATTTAACTCTGAGTACTTCAGCCAGCTAGAAAATTTTCATCTCCCAAGACTTTTATAATTTTGAACATTTATAGACAATAAGCAGAGTTGCTTACTTGTGTGAATGTTGTGGTATTATTTTAATCACTCTCTGTAAAGGAATTCTTCATACTTTTCTCTATCACAGAAGACATTTTGATCAGAACATCATCTTTCTATCCATCCATATCCACATGATAAAAGAGGAATAAAAACGAACAATGTGGAAACTAGTTAAAAATGCAAATTGGCTTTTTATAATACAAAGTGAAATACAGTTTGGGCAGAGCTTATTTCAAATGCAGTTCTGTTTCTTGAGGTTGTGTGTTACAAATGAGATGCTCTGTCCTTGGCTATGAGAATCTATAGCTGCTTACAAATATTAAGCCATTAATAATTTTGGTCTCCTTGGGGGGAATGTGAGTGGAGAGCATTTTGTTTTGAAAACTCCAGAAGAAACATAGAAAAACTGTACATGCCACTCCCCAGGATGGCTTCGGTGATAAAGTATCTCCTACAGCACTGCATTGAGTTACTACTCGTTAATCTTTTTTTTTTCACCAGATAACATTTCTTAAGCACACACCAAATTGATGTGCTGAAAATAATGTATGGAGGTTTTCCATACAAGAAATAATATTGTCTGTTTAACATAGGTAAAGCCCTTGGGAGACTTGTGGATTAACCCTTATCAGTAAAAGCAAATGCATAAGATATTTAGGAGATAGTATAATTAGGTACCTGTAGGCAATCCCTGGACATATAATATTACAGATGGCTTGAAGAATTTTTAGGCAAGCTCTGGATGTTCCCTGCCACAGGAACAGTTACACTATCAATTTGATTGCACAGTTTTCACTATCTAGAAAGAAATTATTCAAGAAATGTAAAAAGACCAACTAGTGTGTAAAATGTTGAGATAACCAGCAATTTATGCAGAGGCTTTTGAAACTAAAGCAGAGTGTCCTGGTAGAACTGGTTGGAGCTGGGTAATTACGCAGGAATGGTGAGCGCACACTATAATAATAGGAGTCCTATTATGGATTGTCTAGCTGCACACAGACACTTAGGCTGTTGACATGTGCAGCCATTCAGTCAAGCTGGGGTGCCAAACTTTTATGTATCACGTAGACACATTTTTATTGAGTGACAAATTGCCTAACTTTTAAAATATCTTCAAAGAGTTTTTCTCAGAATAGCCCTGCCTCCTTCTTCCAGCATCCTTCACTACCCATCCATCAATAGATCAATCAATCATTAATCAATCAATCAATCAATCAATCAAAATGAGGCATTATAAACATGTCAGAACCTTCTATTTCAACAACTTGTAAAATTCAAAAGTGAAGGAGGTGGAGGAAAAGAGTATGCATGCATAGTTGATAATATTTTATTTTCCAAATAAGCATATAAAGATTTTTTTAAAAAAATATGTGTATCTGTGTGTTTCTGCATAAGTTTATGTGTACTGTGTGCTTACAGGTGCCCAAAAGGCCAGGGTAGGACATCAGAGCCTTTGGAAATAAACCAGTGACTTCTGCTTGATCAGTAAATATTCTTAACTTTACCTGCTGATCCATCTCTCTAACTCCTAACACAAATTAATATAATAGAAACTTTCAGTATTACGTACTATCATCAGTGTGTAATAAATGACATATTTAAAATCATTGAGAAGCAGAGATATATTTCAGACTAACATGCATTAGTTCCCCAAAACAGGACTTTACTGATACATATGTTGGCATATGCAAACACAGTTACAAACATCTGCACACACACACACACACACACACACACACACACAGAGCTATCCTTTTATGCTTTGATGTTACAGATACTAAACTGCTAATTGTTCTTAGCATTATCAAAAGTTGGTAGATTTTGGAAATACATGATTGCTACCTGACATTTCCTCTTATGCAGTAATTGCCAGGCAATCTGAGCAATTTCTGGTAGTAACTCAACAAGAAAACAATGGTAGGAAAATAAACTCAGGTTGATGTGTGCACCAGTTACTGATTGCTTTTCAGCTCCCACCTTGCAGCTTTTGGCTCTTGCATGTGAGACTGGGGCTCGGCAGATTACTTTTATTTCACCCATTTGCCTCCTCAGGGAAAGGTCATTTTCTCCACATGGGTCTTGATCCAGGAAGCTGTAAATCTTTCTGCTAGAATCTGAGCTGTATTTTCCTCCAATATTTGCAGGACCAATTTTCTTTTCACCCAGGCAAAGATTCTTATGACTGCCTCCTTAATGGTTTAGGGGCCCTAATTAGTGGCCCTTCTTCTGAATTTCCAAATTTTTACAACCCATTTTTGGTACACAGATTATAGCATATATGTTTTGTGTTCAGAACCAAGGATGGGGTGAAGTTGCAGAATACAACACAGGTGAGCATTGTTAGAAGTATCTTGGTATGTGGCACATTTCCTTCTGAATTTCTGATTTTTGTACATTCATAAACCTTCTACAGTTACTACATTTTTACTCCTCTCCCGCAATTGTTATATGATGCATGCTGGCACTAGGGTTGCTAGGTTGCTGGGAAAACATTGTTTCTGAATGTGTCTCTGAATAAGTTAGCATTTGAATCAATTGACTGAATTAAGTTGATCATTCTCATCCATATGTGTCAGGTAACACTTGAAGTCTGAACTAAACAAAAAAGGCAGGAAGAGGCAAAATATTCCTCTGAGATGGGGCTTTCATCTTCTGCTGTGTTTGGGCATTGTACCTGCTATCTATCTGGGCTACAGACTT
Source organism: Alexandromys fortis (assembly GCF_014885135.2). Classification (NCBI taxonomy): domain Eukaryota; kingdom Metazoa; phylum Chordata; class Mammalia; order Rodentia; family Cricetidae; genus Alexandromys; species Alexandromys fortis. The sequence goes on from NW_026067924.1 coordinate 13,497,476, forward strand.
ACAGCTGAGTTCCCTACAATTCTCAGTATTAATTAAACTCAAGAGTCCTGGGTTCTCAGCTTCAACATTTATCCTGTACTTCTTGGCTTCCCTAAACATGTGAACTTATTTCCACATAAGTCATGCTTCTCTGAAGAACCCTGACTTACTTGGCGAGCTCCATCCTTAGGTCTAATTTCTGCAGGGTGCCTGTTTTTGTAAACACACGGTTATTGGAATACAGGCCCAATGCTGTTGATAAAGGAGGTAGCTGCTTTCTTCCTTTCTCTGTTAAGACGTGATGTCCACAGGATTCCGACTTTTTCTATCTCCCCTTTTTAGAAAGTATTTGCTGACCTCTGACTTTCTGACTGAGGATTACATTTGTTTTTCTTCCTTCTTTTTCAGGCATGCTAATGTTTGAAAGAGGATCTTGTTATATACTCCAGACCATCATAGAATTCTTGACCCTCCTTCTTTCAACTCATGAGTGTGACAAGTACAGGTCTGCACCACCACACCCTTCTTAGAGATCTCTTTTCACCTTTCAGTTACTGGTCAGGAAGTTCATGTCTATTTAACTGTGCTTTAAAATGCTAAATTCATTTCAGGATCTGATGTATAAAGTCTCTTTTTTAAATAGCCAGCTGAGCTTTCTATTTTAAAAGATTTTAAATTATCAAAAACAAGAACTATGAAAACTATACCAAAAGTGAAAGGCAAAGAATATAATAGTGGTAGGTTAAAGATGCTAACAAATCATCTGAATTAGTTAGCACATTCCTAATGTTAAAAAAGGAACCAAAAGTTTTGTATCAAGAAGAAATCGTAAGTAGCCAAGAGAAAGAGAAACTTCTTAATTGCTCCTACTAAAGCCAGAACAACCTATAATAAGAATATTTACAAACAAGAATGATTGTCATGGAGACCAGTGCCTACAGCAGATCAAAGAACAACTTGAAGCCATACTGTGTCTCAATGAAGGAAAGCCACAGGTCTATAGAGTGTTTCCCTTCACTATGCTCTAATGATCTTACGAACATTGAAAAGATGGACTCAGATTGCATCTCGGTGCAATTCTGCATGCATTCCCTTTACAAGGTACTGTTTGGGTTACAGAGATATAAAAATAAAAACATATATAGGGATGAGCAAAGAAGTACAAAGAGAAACTCATTATTTTTATCCCATCATTTGACAGAAACCCATTAAAGACATAACTACTGGCAACAGTGCTTGGACATGACAGCCCATTAGGTGGCTTATTTTTGGATGCTCATTAGGAGGCTGCTTTACCTAATGCACTGTTTTTCTTACCTAGTACACGAGAAAGGCTTTCAAAGTCAGTTAGTTACTACAAGAGCAATCATAGTTTGGACTACAATCTCTAGGGACTTCATCAGCTTCATTTCGTTCCAGCAGAACTCACTTATACAAGACATTAAAACTTTATCAATGTTTCTGACTTCTGTATCTCAGAAGATTTTGTTGCATACAGTTTGTGTTTGCCTCTACTACCCATTCACAGTTACCGCCGACTTGAGTTCCTGTGGCAGACACTCTTGGCTTTCACTTGCTAAAACATTTTCATTCTTAAAACGTGCAAATACTTTGGCAAACCTTTTCTATAAGAAACAAGAATTTCTGATTACATTATTTGACTTCTGTTATAATTACTTGTGACTAAATGGACACCCAAGAAGCAATCCAAAGGAGGAAGGGTTTATTTTGACTTTCTGTTCCAGAGGCTGTAGCTAGCAGGAATACGATGTGGCTGGTCATATGGTACTTGCAGTCAAGAAGGAAAGACACATGAATGCTAGCATTCATCATGTTTATTCTTTTTACTCAATTTGGAATTGCAGTTTGTGGGATGGTTACTGTTCACATTCAAGATGGTATCTTTTTAAACTTTCTGGAAACATCATCATAGATCTACTAATGGGTATATTTACAAGGTGATTCTCAATTTAGATAATTTTATAATTGAAGAGCCACCAAAACAGGGTTATCTAAACTGTTATCCACTCTTGTCTCCTTTGGACAGATAATAATTATCTTTGACTGCATACCAAGATTACCTGTTGTTTCCTTCAGACTCTTGTTTGAGGTAGGAACAACCTCCTTCTCTATTCCTGGAATACAAGGTCTGGCTATTAGCCACACCTGTTGACAATAACCTTGAGAGAACAGAACTCTCTGAAATATAGAGGGTCCTTTGTTTGCTGTAGAAGCACAATAACCTTGAAGGAATTAGGTAAGTTACAACTCTCTAACCTTTAGTCAACATGGAGGAAATAGGCTCACATTTTCTGGCCCCCACAACTTGCTGAATCAATAGACCACTTCCTAATTTAAAAATTTCAAAGATGTTGATCCTTATTGCTTATCTCTACCATAGCCTCTCCTCCAAGAAGTGCAACAGGGAAGAAAGTCCACTGATGTCCAGTAGTTGTTAGTTGAATGTTGTATCTATGCAAGCATGAAGAGGCAAAGACACTTGACTCAAGTAAATAAATCCACAAAGAATGTAATCTTAATTCTTAGTAGAAATGTTGGTTTAGGTGTAGCAGCAGGAATTCAGAATCACTTACAGTACATCCTTCACTGGCTGAAAAGCCACCACCATGTTCTTCTATGAATAAAGGACAAGCTGAGAAAAGTTAGTAGAGACTCCATTAGGTGGTATGTCCTTAAGTGTTTGCACTCCTAAGAACAACAGATGCCAGGTGGAAGCTGAAGGAGTTTCAAAGAATAGTTTGGGAAAAAGACTTATGTAGGACAAATGCACAGCCTTCCACATTTGAATCCTCTATCTTTTAGATAATGAAAAGGAATGTTTAAAAAGAAAATAGCTAATCACAAGCCAGCATCATAAAGTCTTTTAAAGGTGCCAGTTCTATTTCCCCATGTCGTTGTTAAGCAACTAATAGTGGAAATTTAAGGAAACATCTTGGGACTGCAGAGACAGCTCATTTGTCTCATGTATTAAGGGCTCTTGCTGTTCTCCCAGATCTGGATTTGGTTCCGAGCACCAATATGGGTGACTTACAACAGTCTGTAACTGCTCCAGGAGATCTGATACGTTCTTCTGGCCTCTGTAGACACATATATGCATAGCTAAAAAATAATCTGACAGGAAGAAAGCAAATGCAGAAATGCCTGGCACATTGCAACCCCACACTACTCTCTCTTCTCAGGAGGAATTACCACTTACTCCTTTTTCATGACTATAGAGGGTGAAGGTAGAGAAATGTGAAAGTGGAGGCTTCCATCTTATAGTCACCTCTATGCAATCAGTTTTAGAAGCTTACCACGTGACCACTCAGCTTGAACAGCAATTGTGAGTTGGGAAGTTGATGTCTGGGTTTTCTAACAAAGGCCCAGGAAATAATTAAACTCGATCAGTAACCAAAAACATGCAAAACTGGAATTGTTAATTGGACTCTTCTGACCTCAAAAGTTTTTCTGAAAATAAAGGGTAATGCTATTAGTGCTGAATTCACCCACCTGTGACAAAATCTCTTCCTTAGGGCAGAACAACCATGAATTGTAACCACATCACGATGGGAAAAAAAAAAGGCAGTTTGAGTGATTAATGTGTGTGGTCCAGCTTTTAAGTGGGTGAGTGGGGAAATTAATGATCTTTCCAGGGCTCTTTAATAGTTCTTTACTTCTGGAAAAGAGTTGCATTTCCTCAGACTGGTGTATTAAAATAAGGGCTAAAGAAAAGCATAACAAGGATACTTATTGTTGTAGTCAAGGTCCTCTAAAGGAAAAAAAAATAGAATAAATGTGTGTGTATGTGCATGTGTGTGTTTAATGATAGAATTATATATACATATATATGTATATATTTGAATAATTCTATCACTATATATTTATTCATATAATATATATATTTAATTTATTACAGTGACTAACAGGATATAGTCCAAGTAGTCTAACAATGACTGTTTCCTAATAGAAAGGCCAAGAATTCTGTAGTTGTTCAGCCCATGGGACTCTACATCTCAGCAGTAACAATCTGGCGCTCGAGTCCCAGCATATTCCTGAAGAGCTGTGGTTCCCAGTCTCCCTTGGAATCCAGAAAACGTAGGTTCTAATCCCAGCGGAGAAATGGCACAACAACTGGACAGAAGACCTTTCCAGCTGAAATGAGGGAAAGCAAAGAAACGACTTCCTTTCCCCATTTCCTTTTATTATGTAGATTTCCATTAGATGATATGACCAAAATATAGCGTGGATCTTCATGTCACAAATGATGCATCAAGAACTCAGCTTACAGGAATGTCCAGATGCTTGGGTTTTCATTTACTCCAGAGTTATTCAAGTTGACAACCCAAACCATCCATCACATTATTACAATATTTTTGTAGAGATGGAAAAGGATATTATTCTCAGTGGTGTGTCTGCAATTACATAGATACCTATGTGTGCCTGTTTATTGATATGTGTACAGAAAAACAAAACTTAAAAACAGATAAATTAGAGAAATACTTTCCAAACTGGAAAACAAATGAGTAAACTTTACTTATTTAAGGAGTGTCGATATAGAGCTTATTGAATCTCTGGCACAATTTTGGTTGAATTATGAATAAATGCTCATTTAATCTTCCTTACAGTGCTGTACAGCATGGGTTTTATAACCCCCACTTCATTGTAGGCCCACGAAGATTAAGTAATTTTAAAAGGATCATAAGACCTGTATGGTCTGTACAATTACTGAACAGTGAGACTGGTTTGAAACCTAAAATATGGTTGAATTTCTATAAAAGGGAGAGAGTATTCCTGGGAATCCACATCATAAATTGTGCTTACTATTGACATTAATTTTAATAACAACACATGAATAGGTACAGAACTTACTCTAGAGTCTCTGCCACACTTTCCTATTCATTATCTGCCTTTAATTCTTCATGGTGAGGATCATAAACAGAAAAAAGAAAGGGAAACCCAACTGCAATGACTTGACAATATTGTCATCCATGATGTGATGGAGACATTGTTCATTGTAGAGATGGCTCTTGTAATGGAACTGAAAGTTGGAGTTGCTTTTAGTTAATCTTCCAATATCATCAATGAGAGTATTGTGTGTTTGTGTGTGTGTGTGTGTTTCTGTAGATAACTTACATAATCTCAGCAAAAAATTCTAGGAAACAACAGATGGTATTTGTCCTTAGCTCCATCAGTGTGTGGTTAAAATTTCCCATAAAGACCCTAATTAATCATGGTATTAAAGTGTTTTTAGCCATGAAGGGCAAGTACAGCTCCATCAGTATAAACAGGAGATGGAGGGGGATTTTTATGGACAGGGATGTCTGCTTGGAGAAGACAGAGAAGAAGAGAAGACAGAGAATCAAATTCTGTGTGCAATAAGATTAGATGCATTCTATGTAACAGTTTCCTCTGAGATGAATTTCCATCTTGAAGGGAAGCTTTTTAAAACACAGAATATTCTAAAAGGAGGTGAAATGTCCTACACTGCAGGGAACCTGTTAAACTCAGGAGGCAAACAACCCAGTGGCTTCCAGAAACCACTGAAAGTGACCTGGTTTATTAGCTGCCTCCTTCTCCAAGCATTTTTAACCAGTAAGGAACTCTACAAGGCACTATCAGCACACAGATCTGCCTAGAAGAGTCAGAGACAAGCTGAGATGCCTAAAGAGGCTCAGACTACATGAGCTGCCTGCAAGAAACAACCTCTAACTTGTTGAGCTGCCTGCAAGTTGTTCAGTGGGCTCTATTTCCAGGTCCCATGAGCATCATCCCTGTTGGTTGTTGGGAAGGGGACTTGATCATGAGGTTATCTTTGAGTTATTTCTGTGCCTGTAAGCAAATTCTTACTCATATTCTTTTAAAAAACCCAAATACAACTCACTGGTTCATGCCCAAGATTGAACTTTGGTGGTATACCTACTTTGGTCTGTCATTAGTTTCCTATCTGGGATGAATTGACCCTTTGTTCATGTCTCCCTTGGAATAGTGTCAAACAATAATAGTCATGGCCAACCCACTACATGAACATATACAGAAACATCCCAGTGAAACCCATTCATCTGTATAGCTAGTATGTGCCAAAAATGTAAATGAAGCAAAGCAAATGACTGGCATTGACTGAGAACTATCTGAATATAAAGCAAAACCTACAGGATTTCACCAACATTCTTTTGGCTGCTACCCAAACAATCTATTTTCATTAGGATCAATATATTGTTACAAAATAAATCTTGGCAATTGCAGTGTACACATATCCCTTCCCTGTCCTCCTGCATCTTTTCTGACATCCTGAGAATGCATTTTATGAAACCGAGCTTTCTCTGACATACAGCAGAGGTAAATCCTATATCTATGACTCTGGAGGGCAGTTGGTTCTCACTATCTTAGTATGAATGTTGATACTCATTGTCAGCTTAGCTGTGACTCCAATTACTTGGAGACACACTTCAGGCTGTGCTTGTGAGTCTCTTTCCAGGGAGGTTTAACTGAGCAGATCAGATCCACTCTGTATTTGGATAGCGTCATCACATGGGCAGGGGTTACAGATTCTATAAAAGAAGGAAGAGAGAGAACATGAGTCAGGAATCTGAGACATTGTAGTCTGTACTCCAGGAGACTGGACTTAGTAATATCTGGAGTATTAATCACTTTTTTTGTAATGATAAAGTACCAGAGTCAACTTATAGACACAAGAGTTTATTTTGGCTTAAGGTTATAGAGGGATAAGAGTACATCATGGTGGATAGGCACAGCAGAGCAACTGACAAGCATGATGGCTGGAGCAAGATGCTGAAAGCTTAAGTCTTTAACCATAAGCACAAAGCAGAAAAAGTTAGCTGGGAGGAGAATGAGACCTTAATCTCAAGGTCTGCTCCTCTGACAGACTGCAATAAGACCACATCTCCTAAATCTCTGCAAACCGTGCCCCCAACTGGGTGCAGAGAGTTTTGTCCCACCTGATCCACAATCATTCCAGTCCCCCTCAAAACACACAGAGGCTTATATTATAAACTATTTAGCCTATTAGCTCAGGCTTATTATTAACCAGCTCTTTCAACCTAAATTAACTCACAATTTTTATCTATGTTTAGCCACATGATTTAGTACCTTTTCTTAGTGAGGCATTCTCATCTTGCTTCCTCTGTGTCTGGCTGGTGCCTGTGTCTCTGCCTTTGCTCTTCCCAGAATTACTCTAGTCTGGTCATCCCCGCCCATGTTTCCTTCCTGTCTACTGACCAATTAGCAATTTTTCAAAAACCAATACGAGTGACAAATCTTTACGGTGTGGAAGAGTGTTTTCCCACAGCAACTGGGGATCAAGGATTCAAATGCCTGAGTTGGGGGAAAAATTCAATGAAACATCAGGCCTAGTGCTAGTGTCTTTCTTTTTCTTGTCTCTGGAACAGCTCATGACTTTACAAACCAGCTGGATAAAACATGTTTGCAGAAATACTAAAATAGCTTTATGTAACACAGAGTCCTAACTTCCACTGTAACTTCAAGATGCATTCTGCCTTGCAGCAGATCCAGGTAAAAGAACCCTTTATGATGCTGCAGCCAAAAATTCCAGAGCACATTGAGTCCTATTGGGCAGAAGTGACACAATCCAACTACTATCAGAATGCAGCAATAAATAACCTATAAAATGTGAGTGTATTACAATTCCCTTTTGAATTTATAAACTCTTAATACTACTAAATATTGTGTATAACCTATATGTTATGCCAAGTTCCTAGTCTATAAAAGACCTATATGCAAATCCATCAATATCTGATTGATCTATAGTATACATCCTGTTTCTCAGTAGGTTTATAGCTTATAAGTATATTGATTTTCTGAATAGTAAGTTAAGTTATTCCCATTGGGTCAAGTTGGTGTCTAGCTCACGTTTCTCATTGGTAACTTACCGTATTTAGAGAGTATAAAGCCACAGAGGCAGGTAGGGATTGCTGATTGCTCTATTATTTTGAAAAATGATACTCCAGGAAAACTAAATATTCTATATTATTGATTTGATAGCCATTGAGTATCAAAATAAAAAATACCTGTAAGTGTTTCAGATAACTAAATGCATAGCATTAAAAGAAACTATGGTTATAGTGATTCAAAAAGCTCTCTCCTCTTTGTTTTCTCCTCTTCTCCCTGTATAGTATAGTAGTCTCATGTTTGCTTTATGGTGTAGTGGGAAAGCAGAGAATGGCTAGGAGATAGCCATTGTAGTATTCCACTGGAAAATTCCATGAACATACGTAATCTGCTTTATCGTAAGGGTGTCTTTCATATCTACATTTGTATAAAAATAATTTATAAGCCAAGATATTACAAAGCACAGACAATGCATCTGATTGTTCTTCTCTGTTGCTCATGGCATAGAACTAAATAGCTACCAGCATGTCTTCCTTTTATGGTTGCAAAAAAGCAAGCAAAGCATTATGTTACTAACACTGGGATCTGACTTAAAGTGTCTGGATGCTCTGAGGTGAAAAATCTGCCCTCCACTGATACTAAATAAAGACCCACAAGAACAAGAACTGAGCCACACCCTATCACACACTATCAGTTCAGGCCTCTTCCATTTATTTTCTTCTAGGTTTTAATTAGGGAATTGTGACATTTGTCTTCAAACATGGGAAGTTTGTCTATCTGTTATTCTGTGTACCTTTTCTTTATTAGATTAGGTGGCATTACCTATACAAACAAGAATCCAACAGATGCTTCCTCCCCACAGATTATAGAACCAACTGAACCAGAACACCATTTATTTGTAACTTTACACTAACCAAAAGAGCCAACTCTAAAGAACTTTGCAATTTAACAAGTACCACATAGAGCTGATTCACAGTGAGGCCAAATTTATAGTATCTAAAATACTTTTGTCTGAGACAAAATATCTTGCTGTTTAATAAGGTAGTTAATTATAAAGTAAAATCAGATTTCTGCTCTATTGGTAGGTGCAAGTATAAAAATACATTATATTTTTCCTTACTAATACTTAATATTATTATTTGAGTGCTATCAAAGCATGTATCACCTCAGCAATACAGTCTTAGTTCTCAAAATTGACATTGCTAATTAGTTCCCCATATTTGCTGACCCTTGAAATCACTGGATGTTACTTCTTAGTCATTATGCTAAAAATATAGAACCCTCCTTATCTTTTATAATATGTGGAGGACTCAGGCAGCACAAAAACATATTGCTAGTTTAAGCTAGAGGTGAGAGAGATTTAACCAAAATGGATAAACACATCTTCCAAGTTTTAATCCATATTAAGATTCTATATAAGAAAGAACTGAACACTGAATGCTGCCTTCAGAATTAGAGTTCCCCTTGAGGTGGCAAATTTGTTCAAGAAATCCATTAAGACTCTAGAAACACATTGGCTGTCATTTTTTTTTTCACTGCTTGCTGCTTAATTAAAAGGGTTGTCAGACACTTCTGAAAAGGCACTGGTAAATTGTCAAATTCAACAAAAGAAAGAAAATGTTAGATAAAAAGCACCTTATGTAAATTACGCCTTTCCCAAGCCCAATTCCCTTCCTTCTTCTAACTACTGTTACCATCATTTAAGGTGACTTTTGTCTGGCGTGTAAAAATGAAATGCAATTCTCTTATTTAATCCTTGGCAATATTCCCTAAAATATTCTGTTAAGTGTTTTCAATTATCTGCTGCTCCCAATAGGATCACAGTAAGAGGTTTTAAATCACGTCTGATCTGGTACTCACTGTTTTTGTAGTTTCCATGTGATAAATATAGGCAAGCACTGCTAAAATATATCATATGACTTCAAATCAATCTTCATATTTTCATATTATTTCAGGCCTTTTCATTACAAAAACAATTAAATTTTAGCCAAATAACTTGCCATATAGTTAAAGGAAAATTATCAGAATCCTAGCATTATTGAATTGTTTTTGCTTGTGTAAGCTCTTGTTACATAAGAAATAAGTAGCATCTTGGTATTAAACTTATTGTAAGCAGGAGTGTGTGTGTGTGTGTGTGTGTGTGTGTGTGTGTGTGTGTAAGATATCTAAGATCGAAACATTCTGACTTGGTCTCAACAGCTTTCTGTGATGCGTTTCTTTTGAAGAACATTTAACAATTCTATCTTTTTGGCAGAGATGTTAACATATGCCTCAATTGTCTTTTAGGAGTGCTTCAATATGTAAATATAATTCTGTTTTAGAGACCATGTGTGCTGTGATATGCTGCTGCATGGCTGTAAGAAGTGATCACCCACATTCTCTTTCAGCTGCACAAGATAGCATTGCCACTCTTTAGCATGTGATGAACTTAAACCAGACTAGCATTTTTAACTTCTTTCTAATTCTGTGAGCCATGAAGGTAAGCAAAAATGAATGCTAATTTGTTTGGTTGTAACATTCCTTATTTGTTGTCATGTTTTCCTGAAGATTATTAATATCCTTGCTTTAGACATACGACTCCAGGAAATCATATGGATGAGGGTTGAAAGCAGAAGCTTGCTCATAGAAATCGATAGTTGAGTTATGATAACCTGCAAGAAATGAATTTGAAAAGGGAGGTATTTTTTAGATGGCATGATGATTTTAGTAACTTCCAAAGAATTTCTGGTTTTAAGGTATTGCTTTGGTTTTTTAGTAGAGATCTACATGAGAGTTATAAATGATTTTTAATATATTGAAATAAAAAATTAAGAACTCTTGCAATTTGAAAGAAATAATTTATTCAAGCAAACTGACACATGCCAAATTCCTAATGGTAGATTAATGAGACTGGGAATACTATTACTGGGATAACAGCCTGTTTGGTTAATTTTTAAAATCTTTTATCATTTGCTCTCGGGACAAATGCTAGAACAAGTCATTGTTCTCTAAGTAGCAGCTTTTCAGAAGTGTCGCTTCATTCCTATTTTGCATGTTTTACAAATTTGAATATTCCCCCCAAAGGCAATAGTATGCCTTCAGCATGAATAAGATGATGTAGGATGGCAGAATCTTTCTTGAAAAGCATTTTAAAAGTCATTGTAGACACTTTATCCACTTGCATGTGGATGCCAGATGCATTAGGCTGCAGGACTGCCAGTTAAAAGGAAACAGTTACAGAGAATGACCAGTGACAAACTGTGAAGAGACGTTTGCATATCGTGACTGTTCAGACCTATCTTTGCATCAAGGGGACCGTGATTCAAGCCTAATGTCTGTTCCTGTGAACGCTTCAGCTCATGCCCATGACCCCTACTGATTTTAGAGTCATGAAGATTGGGCTGCAGTAATGCAATATACACTTTCCCTGCTGTGCATGTCCCAATAATCCAAGTGGAGACAATTTTCTTCGTCCAAACCAGATGTAGTGCACACACACCTAATACTTATAATTACTGCTGTTTTATATCAACCAAGAAATCTTTTCTGAGGAGCAGCCGTTCTCTGGAGGGCAAAGTTGTCTAATTGATTTACATTGAGGATTCAGCAGTACAGAGACATGAAGACTTTATAGCTTTAGCCAGTGAAATTGACTCATCAGATGCCGTTGCATGCATTGCTTTTTTTTTTTCAGTAAAGAGAAAATGAAGTAGAATGTTCTAAGCCTTTCTGCCATTCAGTCTAACCATCAAATGTGTTTGAGAGTCTTTTAGTATTGATCATTTATTTGCCCTCCTGTGGAAACCAGGATACTCAATTAGATGACTTAGGTTTGGAACTAGGTAGGGTCTGGAAACATATTAAAAGAATTTTGAAAAAAAAAAAGAATTTTGTTATTTTATAGAAACTTTGACAGGTGACATGTACTGAGCTTTGTTCTACATGCATGTGATCCTGAAGACAATGAGACAGGGAAAACTTCAGAGTCCCAAATCTAATGGGCTGCACACCCTAGTGTGATGAGCCCAGGACAATGGGATAGAAACACTGCCAGACCACGATATCAGCAAGTCCAGTGCTTGGAATGTTGTGGATGAAACTGTGGAACAAAACAAAGGCAGCATGGCCGAAGTCCATGTATGCAGTTAGAAGTGACAGAGTAGGAGGCGAGAAAACAGTTGGTGTTTATATAGTTATTTTGTAATTGTAATTTGCTGGAAGGAGTTGGAGCTCAGGAGGCCTCAACACTAGACAAAGAACTACAGGTAATTCCAGGGTGCTCAGAGTAAGAGAAATAATATTCTTCAAGGAAGAATAACCAACCATTTGTCCAATACCAATGTCAGCACTGCAAACACAATACATCAATAACATTATACAGACTGAGTAGGATGTGTTTATGAAATATACATATAATATCTATATACATATGTCAATAATTAAAGTAAAAGAGGCCAGGAATTTGAAAGGTGGGGAGATAAGTGGAAGGGTTGGAAGGGAGAAAGTATGTAATTACATTATAATCTCAAAAGTATTTTTAAAATATAACTGCAAAAACTCCACATTTTTAATATGACTAGCAACTCATGCCGACACTGGGATGTTGCCAGCATGGTATGACTGTGCAGCCTGGTGAACTGGAAGATGAAAATGGATACAAAATTGTGTTACTCTACCTGATGAGCACCAGTCTGTTGGATGGCTGATGAAACTGCAGAAAAGAGAGTTCATAAGATGCACAGGTCACTGTAAGCAATTCTGACACGAACACTGATTAAACTATTTTATGGTATTTAATATGGGAGAATAATAAGTACCTAAGAATGCTAAAATATGCAAAAAATTAAATCACCGACAAAGTGAATATGATAGCTCTACTCACTGTTCTTACAGTTTGTTCTCCTATATAACAAAGCTTCTAGTAATGGTGTCTTAGTTCCCAAATATTCTAAAAGGGTGAATCTCTCCAAATGACTTTTAGAAGAATGATTGACAGTGAGGCTTCAACAGAGGAAGGAACATTTTGAAATGGTGCTGGGCGAACCAGACAGTTGCACATAGAAGAATCCAAAGAGATCCATACCTATCACCTGTAAAAAACTCAACTCCAAATATGTCAAAGACCTCAATATAAAACTAGATTCACAGAATATGACAGAAGAGAAAGTGGGGAATAGTCTTAAACTCATTGAGGAACAGACTTTCTGAGGATAACAGACTTTCTGAAGATAACACCCATAACAAAGGCACAAAGAAAAAAACGAACAAATTGGACATTATAAAACTGGCAAAGGACAACATAATTCATATAAAATAGCAGTCTACAGAATGGGAATATGTTTTCTACAAACTTAACATCTGATAGAGGGCTAATATATAGAGGTCATAAAAACACTAAAAGTACTGGACATCAAGAAAACAAACAAACCAATCAAAATGAGGTAGAATTATAAAAAGAATTTTCAAAAGAGGAATCTCAAATGGCTGGGAAAAACTTAAAAGAAATATTCAACATCCTTACTCATCTGGGAAATGCAAACTAAAACTATTTTGAAATTTCATCTATCACCAATCAGAATGTCCAAGATTAGTAAAACAAGTGACAACTTGTGCTGGCAAGGATGCAGAGTAACAATAATATTAATACATTGCTGGTGGGAATAAAAACTTGTATAGCCACTAAGAAAATTAGTGTGGTAGTTTCTCAGGAAGCTGAGAGTAGATGTGCCTAAAGACCCAGTTACACCCATCTTGGACAGATACCCAAAAGAAGCTTCTTCCTACTACATAGACATTTTCTCAACAATATCCATTGCTGTTTTATTCATAATAACCAGAAATTTGGAAACCACCTAGATGTGCACCAACAAATGAAATGATAGAAAATATACTACATTTATACAATATTACTCAATGGTTTAAAATATGAAATTCTCAGGTAAAATGGATAGAGTTAGAAAAAAAATCATCATGAATGAGGTAACTGAGACCTAGAAGGACAAATGTGGATGTTAGTTATTGAATCTTCAATAAGAAGCTGCAGTAAAATTCCAGAGCTTAGCTGTAGAGTAAGGGGAAGTGAGGAGGAATAGCTATCCCTAGGAAGGGGAAATAGAATATATAGTTATGGATGGATGAGGGGGAAAGTGCTAGAAAGGAAGGATTCAATAGAGCAGGGGAATAGAGAAAGGGACTAAGGGAATGTGGTGAGAAACAGCTAAAATTAAGAGCAATTTGAAGGGTCATATGGAAACAATACAGTAAAAACTTCCCAAAATAAATACATGTGTGAAGATGACCTAAATTAGATTGCCAAATAATGGAGAAGAAAGAGTCTCAATGGGATGTCTGTTATCACTAAATAAAGGTCCCCATAGTAGAAACGGGTTGCATCTAATCAAGTTGTTGACTAAAGAGGCCCTATGGGAACCCCCAAACTCCAGGCTATTGTCAAGGCTATTGGTTGCTCTCCACAAACTAAAAGTAAGTACATATTGCTGAAGATAAAACTTACACAACTCGCTGAACAAATAGAAGTCAATATGGTTCCTATCCAGAACCTTCCTTCACTCTCAAGGACAAGTACTCCTAGTCCTGGAAGGTAATCTGTTCACCACTAAAGGAGAAACATAAGGACCAACCCAACTACAAACTCGTCAGTTTACCATGACGATCTGCCATTAATATGTGCTGGTACAATAGTGAAAAACAGTGCAAAAGTTCATGAGAGTAACCAAACACTATGATTAGATTTCAGGACCACTCCATGAGATGAAGTATGCCCACAAACTGTTTGGGTATCCAAAAATCCCAGACCAGATAGGCCAGGGACCTAGGGGAAAACAAAAGACTACTGTTCTGCTGAAGGAATGTAGTCATAAAATTACTCTTTTGTTTGTTTGTTTGTTTTTCGAGACAGGGTTTCTCTGTGGCTTTGGACCTGTCCTGGAACTAGCTCTGTAGAAGACATTTTGTTATACTTGAAGATCAGTGTCTTGCTCATCCATCATCAGAGAAGTCCCCCGCCCCCGCCCCCGCCCCCGCCCCCGTAGTAGATGGGAACAAATACAGAGGACCACAACCAGACTACACAGAGAGTGTGAGACCTTGAAACGCTCATTTCTAAATGGTATATCTCTGTTAAATCCTCCGCACTCAGGGTGTGTGAACCCTGGGGAAGAGGAGGTAGATCTAGTCTAAAATCCAGAGGCAATAGAGGATGCGAAGTCTCTATAAGCACAACAGGATTTTCACACATGCAAACTCACAGAAACTGTGGCAGCATGCACAGGGCCTGTAGGTGTCTTCGTCAGGTTGGGTCTGATCTGAGAATGGAGGTGGACATAGGCACCCATTGCTTAACCCAGAATCTATTTACAATTAATAATCACTCACAAATGAAAAATTATTTCTCTCCAACTGAGTCTTTCTGGGGATATAAACTACCCTTAAGGGCCCCGTGCCCAGTAGTATGTGTCCAACACAAAATTAACTCCATGGCATCTTTGGAAGTTCTTTGCTTTATAATATTTTATCAGATCATTTTATTTTGTGATAGGTCCTTTGTATATATTATGGCTTCTAATTTTGTACTTTTATGAGATTCATGTGTATGAATATGTGTCTCTGCATCTATGAGTTTCTCCTGTTCTTCTTCCTTCCTTTGTTTCTTTCTATTTCCTCCTTTCTTCTATTTGTTTTGCCCTTTTCCGGCTTGTTTGTTTTCATTTTATTTATTTTTATTCTTTACATGCCTCTTTGTTTTCCAAGGTATATCAAAGGGTTATGGATTTGCATGGAACAGGATGTGGGTGGGATGTTGGTGGAGTTGGAGGAGAAGAAACTCTAATCAGAGAAAAAAACTAGTTGTAATAAAAGAAACAAAAGAGATGTTGTGTATACATGCCTGTGTACAAACAGATATAAAACACTGGAAGTAATTGGGTTCTAGATTTAGATAAAATCCAAAGACATACTCCCTGGGTTCAAATCCCAGCTGTACCTTGTGCTAGAGTGCAGTCTTTGACTAGCTTCCTGTCTGTGACAACACTGCTTCATTTGAAATCAGATGTAATATTGTTTACTGATAAAATCTCATGCTTCCATGACTGTAATTGTTTGAATGTGAGGTGTCTCCTTCTATTTCATGTTTGAAGGCTTGGTCCCCTGAAGGTGGTGTTCTTGGGAAGTACTGAAATTTTGGGGACACAGGGCAGTTATTGTTTGCTACTGCAGACAAGGGATGGGCCTCTAATTCAGTTCTAGAACTCACTGATTACTGTCGGCTTTTTGGGGAGATTTCAGAAGCTTCTGCCACAAGCTTCACCCACCACAGACTAACCTACTTTTGTAACCAAGACTTCTCTGACATCATGGACTATTTCTTCTGAAACTGAGAACCAAATCCTCTCCTCCTTTACACTGCTTCTCATGAGTATTTTGTCATAGTGATGGGAAAAAAGTCCTAATAAAAAGATTCAATGCTTACTGAGGATATATTGCATTGCCTCGGATATAAAACATACCACCGAAGTAGTAATTCTTATGTAGAGTTTCCTGAGAAGAGAGTTTATGTAAAACCCTACAGCTTCCATCTTAATAACAACAGAAGAACTGTATTAGCACTTGAGGAATGATTATTTTTTTTAAAGTGGCAATAGGCGAGCATGTTGAGGTAATTAAACTATGAACCTGTGCATGCTCTTTCCTCTCTGAGGACAGACTCATTATCCTGACCTCCTTTCAGTACCGCCACTGTGAACATCTTACCTTTTTTATTATTAATTCCTTTCAGTCATATTAAAGATTTTGATCCAGTAAAAATAGTAATAGCTACTTAGCCTTAAAACCTACTTCCAATAAAGAATTATCTATCATGAAGGAGGAAAAAAAGCTATCATTACTTTAAATAGAATTTTAGAAATATTCTTCAGTTAAAGCAATTATAGTTTGATGTGGGAGTGTCATATATCAATCTGTTGATTTCATTGGTTAAGTAATAAACACACTGCTTGGCCTCATAGGTTAAAGCATTGGTGGGAGGAGTAAACAGAATAGAATTCTGGGCAGAAGAGAAAGTGAGGTCAGACTCTGCTCTGCTCCCGGACAGGATGGATGGAGGCTAGAATCTTCCCGGTAAGCGCACCTTGGAGTGCTTACACAGATGACTAGAAATGGGCTAGTCCAGATGCGAGAGTTAGCCTAGAAGAGGCTAGATAGAAATGGGTCAAGCAGTTAAATGAATACAGTTTGTGTGTTGTTATTTTGGGCATGAGCTAGCCAAGCGGCCGGGGTGTTGGGGATGCAGCCCTGCCGCCCTTATTTCAACAATAGTTGAAAAAAAATGTTCTGGGTGTTTGGGCTTCAGTAGTTCTTTTACTAGACTCCAGCATGGTAAGCCTTTGGTCATTGTGAAAAATGAAACACCCAGTCCATAACGATGCTAAACTCAAGCATGTGAATGACCTGCACATACTGGAGGTGATGAGGCATATTTTCAAAGTCCAAAACAACTATTCAACAGACCTGAGTATTTTCCATTCTTTCTGACATTTCTAAAGATGTCCAGAACCATGCTGAGTGTCAGGAGAGATTATTATCTCACCTGACTCGTCTCATCTGTGATATAATAGTAGACTTCTTGCCTCCCGCAAAAAAGGGTACACTGTAGTCAAATGTTAATAGTTATTTTTCAAACTGTATTTGGAATAAAATAATTTACCCAAACTAAGAACATATGTAATGTGTGTGTAATAAAAATTCAGAAAACTATTTCAAACCAACTACATGATACATTAAAAACAGAGCTGCATCATAAACATTCACATGCTTATTTAAGAATCTGACATTTATTTTCAGATTTTAGCTCATTTTTATGAACACTGGCTTCTGCTATCCAATCTTCTGTTTATAGATACATATATAAAAGACAAACTTCATGCCAAGCAGCATTTCTTCATATAAAACAACATATTAACACATACTTTCAGGGGTTCTTTTCATCTTTGTCCCATTTTGTTTATTGTTTTTGTTGTTGTTGTTTTTCGAGACAGGGTTTCTCTGTGGTTTTGGAGCCTGTCCTGGAACTAGCTCTTGTAGATCAGGCTGGTCTCGAACTCACAGAGATCCGCCTGCCTCTGCCTCCCGAGTGCTGGTAAAGGCGTGTGCCACCACCGCCCAGCTCTTTGTCCCATTTTTACCTTTCATCCTTTGACAGTTGAATCTTCTAGCAGACATTAGCATCAATATTCTTCTGTAGTCAGCTGCTGAGTTGTCTGAATGTCAAAGAGTGGTCCCAAATCTGTTCATTTTGTCTAGCATTGAATTAGAGCTATCAATAGGACTATGAACAAAACTATGAAATTGGTTCAACATTAGTGTTGGTCAGAGTTCCCTGCCCTATTTCTCTACCCAATTCACCAACTAAATCATAGGGAACCTTAGAATCTGCCTTTGGAATTCCAATCAGCTCATTTTATCTTTCCAATTCTGTTTTGACTCTAGACCTACAGCAACCATCCAGGTATAATAAGTAGGGTATGCTCATAATAGCCTAGAATCTACCTTCACTACAAGTCTTTAAAAATTCTGGCCATACGATGTCCCCAGTTAGTCCCTTGGGAAGCTGGGGATAGGGAACCTGAAATGACCCTATCCTATAGCAATACTGACGAATATCTTTCATATCACCATAGAACCTTCATCTGGTGATGGATGGACACAGAGACAGAGACCCACACTGGAGCACTGGACTGAGCTCCCAAGGTCCCAATGAGGAGCAGATGGAGGGAGAACANCTGGTGATGGATGGAGATAGAGACAGAGACCCACACTGGAGCACTGGACTGAGCTCCCAAGGTCCCAATGAGGAGCAGATGGAGGGAGAACATGAGCAAGGATGTCAGGACCACAGGGGGTGCACCCACCCACTGAGACAGTGGGGCTGATCTATTGGGAGCTCACCAAGGCCAGCTGGACTGTGACTGAAAAAGCATGGGATAAAACCGGACTCTCTGATCATGGCGAACAATAAGGACTGATGAGAAGCCAAGGTCAATGGCAAAGGGTTTTGATCCTACTTCATGATCCGGCTTGGTGGGAGCCTAGCAAGTTTGAATGTTCACCTTCCTAGACATGGATGGAGTGGGGAGGTCCTTGGACTTTCCACAGGGCAGGGAACCATGACTGCTCTTTGGATTGGAGAGGGAGGGGGAGAGGAGTGGGGGGAGGGGGAGAAGAGTGGGGGGAGGGGGAGGGAAATGGGAGGCTGGGAGGAGGCGGAAACTTTTTTTTCCTATTCTCAATAAGAAAATAAAAATAAATAACTAGGAATTAAAATACAAAAAAAATAAAATAAAATAATCTTTAGTCATTCCCCCCAAAAAAAATTCTGGCCATAAATTGAAGCTAACATTGTCTTTTTCTACGGTATAATCAGAGAGTTGATCAGTATAACTGAAGTCATGAAACTTCAGGTTGTATACCACCTCTTGTATGGATGACTCATAATTTAACTTTGGGGAAAGAGGCAAATTTATTTTGGTTTTCTACATGAAATGTACAGCCCTAAGAACACTCATTCTCACTTAGGGATTAAAAGAGTATGTGTTTGTTCTGTCTCTCAGTTGAATCTGAATTTTCTCAATGAAATTGAGGATTTCTCCTTGAAAAATCAGTGAGCACAGGTAGATAGACTTGATAGTGGCATTCTAGGTAGTTATCATTCTCAAGGATTCTGAGTTTGTTCAAGGACATGCTTTAGTCCCTGTTCTTTGAATGGGCTGATCTAGTCTGTCCCTTATGTGTCTACGTATACTACCACCTAGGTGAAAATGAAGTGACCAAGAATGTCCAGAGAGGGACACAGAGACACATGGAAATCTTTACATGGGTGGATAAAGTCTGAGCCATATGTTTCAGAGAAAGTGACAAGTTCACAGTAGGTTTTCTCTGGTAGGGAGGATAGATTAGAAAAATGATAATGTTTGATACACACAGAGAAGATTCTAAGATCCAAACCAAGAAATTTTCCTTCAGGAGGAAGGGTTCATGGTACAACTTTGTAAATCGACACACTAATACTGACTCATTGCTCCCTATGTCTCTATAACCCAAGATGTTTGCTTGGGTTGATCGATTGGCTGTTTCCCCTCTCTGTCAAAAAATGGAGTGCTTGATTCTATAGCTGGGAGATATAATATCATTTCTATTTATGTTAATTACATCCAAATTTAACTCATTAGTTAGTAATGATTAACACAAAGGAAAAAAATAACCTCACACAATGCAAGAAAGAAAAATGCTATGGCTTCCAACTTCCCTCCAGGGAGGCTGAAACAACCTCCCTCAAGACCCAGTAATACCACTTTTGATTTTTTTTTAAAACTTGTTCATATTAGACTACCAAGTTAAAAAGAATTCAAACTCATCTTTCTCATGGGTGTGAGTGAAGCTATTTTGATGATTGCTTAGAGAGATATGAAACATTAAGTAATTAAAATTTTAATTATTTAAAAAATACCACTTTTGAGTATATATCCAAAGGATGCTCAATCATGTCACAAGAACACATGCTCAAGTATGTCTAAGCCGCATTGTTTGTCATAGCCAGAACCTGGAAACAACCTAAATGCCCCTGGATCATTGATATGGAAAAGTGGCACATTTACACAACGGAGTACTGCACAGCAGAAAAAAATAACAACTTCTAGAACTTTGCAGGCAAATGAGCTAGAAAACATCATTTTGAGTTAGGTAACTCAGACCCAGAAAGACAATTATCACATATACCCACTCATAAGTGATTTTTAAACATAAATCAAAGAAAACCAGCCCACAAATCACAATCCCAGAGACCCTAGACAACAATTAGGACACTAAGAGACACATACACAGGTCTAATCTATGTGGGAAGTAGAAAAAGATAAGATCTCCTGAGTAAATTGGGAGCCTGGGGATCTTGGGAGAGGGTTGAATGGGAGGGGAGAGATAGGGAGGGGAGCAGAGAAAAATGTAGAGAGCTCATTAAAAATCAATAAAAAGAACAAAACAAACAAAAAAGAGCCACATGGTGTGGGACAGAAGAAAACAAAAAATCTACCGACTATTGTCAAAATTGCCCCCCCCCCAATTCCATTTATTCTCAAATTTATTTTTGACTCTTTAGTAGCTTTCTTTGGATAAATATCTATCTTAAAACCTAATCTTTCTGTTTTGACATTATTAATGCTTATATTTCCCACAGTAAACAATAAAAATTCCTAACAGCAATTTCTGAAGTCCCCAGAAGGAAGATGGAGCACCATAACAATGATTTTGCCTGGCTCATAATGATGCCATCCAGCCAATAAACACCACGGAAAGATTGGCTTTGAACTACATACAACCAAAGACAATGCCAAGGTGGCTAGCTGAGATGTTCCACCATGCTACACCTGTAGCCAAAGCATCAGCTTTGTCCATTACTATATAACTGGCTACAAATGTTACAGCCGGTCCTGATGAGACTTAACAATTGTTTTTTGTTTTTTTGTTTTTTTGTTTTTTTTTACTTATTTTTACAGAAAATCACACAGATACCATTGTCTCCTAGACAGCAGGAAGCAATTCTAAGAAAATGACACCCTCTTTTCCAAAACATTTAGTTTTTTTCAGGGTAATGGACAATTGTCATCTGTTAGGGGTTGGTTGTAAGCTGTGGTTGGGTTGGGGGTGGAATAATGAAGTTTATACTCAAGATTTTTCCCAGTAACTCCACTGGGAAAAATCCATCAATCCCACAGGCAAGAATCTCAAAGAGATCTTGAAGTCTGTGGAACCCCAAGGGCATTGCTCAGTTTGTTGGCTTGGTTTCTATTGAAAGGATACAAGCTTGTCAGCTCACATAACACTTGAAACAGCATGTTTAAGTGAGAGGCATATTGTTTAAAAAAAAAACATGAGATGTTGTGCTTACTTTATAGTGATGGGGGACTGAAAAGAAGACAGCCTCATTGCTGGAGGGATCGAGCATGGTGAAACCAATCATGGAATACCAAGAAAATTGATGAGACGGCCAATGCATTTGACAGAGGTTTTTGATAACATGGTAATAAAAGACTTCTGAGGCAGAGGTTTTGGCTTGATGCTGAGAAAGACAGATAGTTCACAGGGAATGTTTTAATGTCACAAGGTAGGGGCACTTGCTCTGTATCCTGGAATACCCAGTCATGAAAAATTATAAAGCTGGTGACCCTGGCAGTTTTTCTCTATCTGTGCTCTTCCAACACTTACCAGACAAGGAGGTTGTAGCATAACTTATTTCACACATAGACTGAGATGAAGCAACAAGTTAAAACAAAATGAACATGGTGCATGCAAAATCTTTATTTGCAAGTACCCACTGGCTTTTCAGTCCTGTTTGAACCTTTCACATATTGTGTGATGGGACTGAAGGCTTCCTCCCTGGGACCAGCACACATGGTGGATTTTGATTTTGGTGCTTTTATAAAAAGGATCTCTTTTCATGAAGTCTTTCCTCCTCAAAGTTCCCTAACTTCAAC
Organism: Alexandromys fortis; assembly: GCF_014885135.2. Classification (NCBI taxonomy): domain Eukaryota; kingdom Metazoa; phylum Chordata; class Mammalia; order Rodentia; family Cricetidae; genus Alexandromys; species Alexandromys fortis. The sequence continues at coordinate 13,519,840 of NW_026067924.1, forward strand.
CAGATTCATGTGGCTATTAGTTCTCCTTGAAGGAAGGGAAACGTTGGTGGAAAGCATAATCACTAAGTCCCTTAAAAAGCTGAGGTTAGGTGAGAACGGAGAAATGGCCAGAATTGAGGTGGAACACAATTCCACATAAACAAGTCTGACTGACTGACTGACTGACTGACTGACTGACTGACTGACTGACTGACTGATTTTTCAGGGAAAAGAGCTCAGTACAAGTTTAAGGCTCCAGTCCTCTCACACCCCTTGACTGACTGGCAATGAACCATCCCAAAAGGACTTTACCGTGTCTTTTGCTTGCAACCCTAGCAACTCACTCAGGTGCCACACATTCACTGAGTGGCAGGGAAGTGGGGTTCTTTCTCTTCATTCTCCTTCTACTTGAATGAGAACATTTGCTCTAGATGCAAGAGAGTCCAGAGCATAGTGTATAGTGTGAGGGCCTGTGGATATGTGTGTATGTGTGTGGGAGGAAGCAGGGGAGATGTCAGCATCTGGTATCTTTCCTAGTTATTTTTTATCCTGTTTTTGAGACAGGATCTCTCTGTGATCCTGAAGTTCAATGAGTGATCGACTTAAGCAGCTGGCCAGTGACCCTGGGAATCCACCTGTCTCTCACCAGTTCCCCCAGTGCTGAGATTACAGATGTTGGTTACAGTGTTAGGTTGTTATATGCACACTGAGGACTTGAACCCATGTCTTCATGCTTATAAAACAGATACTTGATCAATTGAGCTATCTTCTTAGCCCAGAAGACTTTTTCCAAAGGTTTGGTTTAAAGCAAATATTCATTATGTATCACTTTAGTCTTTTATGTAAAAAAATTCAAGTATGAAATATACATATTTTATTAAAAGTCAATAAACCATGTATATGTAAAAATGTGGAATATACCATTGTTGTGGCACACTCCTGTAATTTCAGCACTAATCTTTCTGAGGTGGGATTTCTGAGAGTTTAGAGCCAGCCTAAGCTACATTGTAAGGCCATGTCTCAATTATTTCTCTAAGAACTCTTATACTTTTTATAGAAAGTCATATTTATAGGAATCACATGACATTTTTAGGGGGAGACGTGGAGTGCTAAGACTGGAAAATCCAGTAGGCTAATAAAATCTTGAATTGTTTTGTTTGTGCCAGATAAAGGAAACAGGAGGTAAGAAGATGTTGGAAGAATTTCTGCTATTTGTCAGCACCCAGTAGATCATAATATTTATTGTCTCCACGAAGTAAAAGAGATTGAAACCAAATTACATCTATGATTTTAGATAGGTGAGGAGGTGCCTTTTGCTTGGCAAAGCACACGTTTATTATCTCAGCATCTTTACGACCTGAAAAATTCTAAGTACTTCTGTGAAGGACCCTTTTGAGGCTGGATTTGCTTTAAGATGCTTAGAAACCCATGATGCTTGGCCATCAATGTGACTAGCTTAGTATAGGCCCTCTTGGCTTTGTCTATACCATCTTATCTTACCTACTTGCTCTAGCCTCTTTTAAACTCACTTCCATAATTTCGTTTGTTTCTGTGGGTGGAAAAGTGAGGTAAGGACTTGAAGTGACTGGGGTGAACCTCACCTTTTGTGTTTCTCAATTCTTTTGGTACTCTGGATGGAAAGTTCCTGCCTGGAATACACATTCTGATGAGGGTGTGAGGACAGGTGGTATGTAAGATGCTGGCCAGCTGATTTGAAGCATGTAGTGTGGTCCTCATTGTATATACCACGGCCTATTTGTGGGTTTAATTCAGACTAGCTGGGAAAATAAATATATTTTTGGATTGTTTGAGAAAGCTGGGCACACAGGAAAAGGAGAGGAGGAATCCTCCAAATTCTCAGCCACATTTTAGCATACAGATTGTAACTTTAGGAGGTGGTAGCTGGAAAAAAAATATGAGTTGATCAGGAGGATTTGCTAGAGTGAATTTGGATTGTGTTCCTAGTAGACATCCGAGGATGGCATTGTTTCTGCCAATGGATTGTCTTTTCAGGAACTGTCTGACTTCAGCAAACCTGTCATCCGAGTATAAAAGCTAACTTGTATAGTATCAGTCAAGAGACCTGAAAGGCCAGCTGAATGCAGCAAAGAATGCAGTGAGCAGGCGGGCATGCAAACAGAGGGGCCTTTCTTCTGTGGGCACCCATGGGTAAAGGAAGAACGGCAGACCCAAAGGTTGACAGAAAGGTCCTGGAGATAAAAGGCAACACCGCTATTAAGTAGAAGACCTTCAAATAACATCCACCCCCAGATTTACATACAAATAAGAGGAGAAATCAAACGTAGTCTTTACTCATTACACTGTAATTTTAGTATTTTAGTACTTATATTGTATAAAACTGTTTCTCCACTTTGTTTTTACAATTAGTTGAGACTTGGCAGAGATAGCAACAGTGCTACTTGGTTATCAACAATGGTGCCAGCTTGGCTTCCACGCCCCCTTCTCTCTCTTCTTCCCCCACCAGCACTTCCCCCCCCCCAATGGAGCTCGAATCTTATTAATATTGATGGCAGAGATGAGGTGGGAAATGTGTTTTTAATGCGCAATGTATATTTTTCTGGAGGGTGTGCTGGGACTAGGTTGGAAATCTTCATTTCCCTGTAGTTTTCCTGATTTATATGTGTTTATCTGAATAAGCAGAGCATTCCATATATAAATGTACATATAGCATACATGGTCTGTTCTAAATATAAAATATTACCCTGAGCATAATGACTTTATAAATCACCCCACAGGGAACAAAAGATCTCTATATTCTGAATCGCATTTCAATTCCAGCAGAAGACTGCTTTTCTACTTTGTGATGAGCACAGGTAATTTTTCCCATAGATTTCATTTTTTTCCTTCCTTCCTCCCTCCCTCCCTCCCTCCCTCCCTCCCTCCCTCCCTCCCTCCCTTCCTTCTCTTTCTTTCTTTCTTTCTTTTTTTCTTTTTTTTTGAAAGGTAAAGGCTAAAAACTAATTGTGATAAAGGGATACTTTATCAACAGGATGAATAACAGTTGATTTGCTTTTTCCCTGGTATCGTTTGTCATAACTTAATTTAAAATATTTTCTTTCCCCTACACAAATCAATGTTTTTAACTGAACACACCCCAACGACGTAATAATTAAACTATGAAATAAAACTGCTTATTTCTGCAGAAAATGTTAACAGTAGAATAATGAATTTTGCATTTCTTCCACATAAGGGAATTTTTATTGTATCTATTTTAGCCATGACTGGCAGAACACTATTTTTGACTAGTATAGAAAACCACCCAGTCTATATATAATTCTAAGAATATAATACCAAAATAAAGTCAACCTCCCTCCCAGCAATGCTACATAAGCGAGATAAGTGATGTTTATTTAATTTAAATGTTTTTGCTGCATTTTAAAGGGATAGGTCCCAGTAAATTTTGTGAGATTATGGCGTGACAGGCAGCAGAGGACACCAAAGCAGCTTTACCTTCATGCTTTGGAAACAGTTCTTCATTATGACCAGCTTAGACACATTTCAGTTTGAACTGCACACACAAACATAAGTAAATAAAAAGATGAGAAAAATCTTGTGGTCCTGGCCTCCTCTCAGACATGCTGTCACTATTGCTCTTCCTTGTTACACACGGGAGCAGCAGCTTTCTGTTAGGGATATGTCTGGGAAGGGTCTTTTCCCATTTGTCATCACTTCGGTTTTGCATATCAATAAAAAATTAATAAACTAGTTTCAGGCACATATGACACAGCAAATATGGAGGGCCTATTGTTTGTCCAGGAGCAGCATGTTCTTCTCAGTAGGTTTAAATAGCTATTCATCATTTCTAAAGGGCAATTATTTGGAATCCATTAGAGTGGAATTCATAAGACCCCTGCATGCTGAATTTTAAATAGAAATCTGTATTTAGATGAAGGAATATATTAGTATAAGTCATCAGAGCTGTGGAAATGCAGGACTTGATCATTTTTCACATTTTCCACCACATGATGTTGGTCCTTTGAGAAAACCAAACAGAATGCTGTGGTAATCAGGTATTCTTTCTTTTTTATAATCTTTATGTTCCAGTTTTTCTAGTCATTGTTCAGAAACAAAAATGATTGTTTCCTAGAAACATCCTTGATAATCAGCAGAAAACTCCCAGTTCAAAACTAGTGACACCTCTCTGTGTTCTCTCTCTGGTTTCCCCAGCAGTCGCATCCTGTACATAATTGTGCAACGTGGCACGTGAAGTCTAAGGAGAGCTAGGTGTGGGCAGTCACTTTCTTCAGTATGCTAGCGTGGAATAGTCTTCATTATCAGAAATAATGTGGATCCAATAATTTCAAATAAAATGAAAAAAGTGAAAAATTGTCTTTTAGACTTATTTTAATACACAGTAAAGAAACATTTATAAGTATGCATGCATTTTTTTTTGTCTCATAACCTTACTAGAAATGACTGACTTTAACATAGCAAATAAATGCATTTTCATACTTTCAGTTTGGTTAACATTCCTTTCCTCCATATAAACCTTGTTAAGTAAGTTATCTTCCAAACTGTGTTAAAATAACGGTGTCTAAATTTGTAAAGAGTGATGGCGACATATATATTCATTGAAAGTATATCTATTCCACTCTCTAAAATTGCATTCCTACCAACATGTGTGTGACAGTTATTTACACTGAGTTCTTTAGTATATATATATATATATATATGGCAAATATATAGTATATATATATATATATATGGCAAATGAAAAGCTGAAAGTGCACACTGACTATTGGGAAAAGATGGCACGGTAATTAATCTTCTTTATCAAGCTGATCAGGTTTAGAGTCACCTAAGAGATACAGGTCTGGCCACATCTGTGAAGATATGTCATTACTGTGGGAAGATTCACTGAGAAGGGAAGGCTAGCCCTGGATACTAGGCTTAATCAAAAAGTGTAAAAAGAGAAAGCCAAGTGAGTCTCAGCATCCCCTTCTCTGTTTCTTGATCCACCCTGATGTGGTCAAGCTCCGCCTGATTCACATGTGAGCCACTCCTGCTACCATGCCATCTCTGCCAGAAATGTTATATGCCTTACATGCTGAGTCAAACCAAATTCTTCTACCCTGTAGCTGCTTCTTATCAACTATCAGGTCACAGCAATGGGAATGATAAAGACTGTATGTAGAGATGCAAAAAAAAATGTTCATCAACCCCAACTGCTCCAAATAAGTCATTATTAAATTTTGTCCTTCCCTAAACACAAGCCCCAATTCCTCCATTCCGTGAAAGTCCAATAAGAGAATCTAAGGGAGAAGTGAATAAAATAATGGTCATATATTCTCAGTATGATGATGTGTGCTGGCAATAAATCAGATCTCTAGACATCGCAGCATATGGCCCTGTGACTTTTGGCCTATATAGATGGTGTGACTACAATCTGTTCCAGCATCCACGCTGTTAGCGTATTTCTTGTGAGAAATCTAGCTTTTTAGTCACAAGCCCCTGCTTGTTTGCACATGTATATTCAGGCAAGCACACACTGCACTGGCATAGCTTATATCAGACTGATTCGTATGGTAATAAACACAGAAACCATGTAACATGGATTTATAGGCAATTATGAGTGCTCAAAGGACCATAAGCCAGAGAGTTCCCATTTGAAGTCTTTGCTAATATATAGTCATAGTAAAAATGAGTAATAATGTGTTTATGCATACAAGAGCCATAGGAAATCTAACCAAGCCCTAGAATTTATGTGTCTAGTTGTTTTTGGATATTTTCTGCAAATAATTTCATCATATTTATTGGTAGGATTTTGTTTCATAGTTTGAATCAATAACTTTAAACTTAATGTTTTAAGTCATAAAACAAAAGTATTCCCATGAAGTAATTTTGTTACATTTCTGTATGTGTGTTATATGTGAAAGTACCTTAGTTATTGTTTCATATCATTTATTCAATCATGCATGTGTACATATATGTGCATATATGTGACTATGGTGTGCAGATTATATTCAGCTGCTTGTAGGTTCCTAGATGAGTTCTCTAGGACTATTGTAATAATATTCCACCAGAGAGTTCCTCAAAAATGGACCTTTAGGGCTGACACATTGTCTTAGTGGGTAAAGACATTACCCCTGCAAGTCTTTCTGTCTGAGGCTGATCCCCACAACCTATGTATGTTGACTAGTCTTGCTTGACAATTTGACTGGTTCTAGACCCAACTGAAATGACAGGTGCTGGCCACTCCTATAAGGACTTCTTTGATGAGATTATCGGAAGTGGAACATGAACACCCACACAAAATCTGGGCAGCAACTTTCAGTGGCAGTTTAAATAAAAGGACCTAGGAGTAAGAAACTTTGCTTTTGTCTGCTTGTCTCCACTCTTTCTGATGAGTTCATCTATCCTGGCTACCACATTCCTTCACTGATTCTATAGTCAGCTTCAGGCTTCCACTGTGGACTGGAGACCCGTAGTATTCCAAGAATCCTCCAGACTTTCAGTGCCAAGTTTGCAACGCTGACATGTGTAGCTTTGCAAATTAAGCAAGTAGTGAATTCTTAGTGTGTCAGGTGTAAAGTAGCCAATGATGGGCTACCTGAACCATATTGTATAATCCAATCTGATGAATCATCTTTGAACATATGGACTTATTCCATCAGCTCTGTTCCTCTAGAGCAGTGGTTCTCAACCTGCAGGCCATGATGCTTTGGGGTGTTGAGTGACCATTTCACAGGAGTTATCTAAGATGTCAGAAAATACAGATATTTACATTACAACTCATAACAGTAGCAAGATTACAGTTATGAAGTAGTAACACAGTTTTATGTTTGAGGGTCAGAACAACATGAGGGTATACTACAAGGTCACCACATAAAAAAGGTTGAGAACCACTGCTCTAAAGAAGCTGAATACAGCATGTAAAATGGAAAGAGAAAAATCAATTTTCCAGTGGTATTCGCTGACCTCCACATACACACTGTGCCATGCGAGCAACTCCTACCACACACACACACACACACACACACACATGTTCCCACACAAAATAATGATGATAGTAAAGTGAGTCATTTAGTATCTCACAATTTAGGAGGCCCTAATGGTGGTGACTTGAAATATAATCAATCATGCCATCAGAGCTGGGACTTGCTTTGGCATAGAACCAGAAAGGCCATTTGTATCTATAGAGAGTATAAATTTTACAAATGAGATCTATATGGCTATTACATATTTAGCATTTGGAGAAATTTATATTAACACTGTTATTGGATTTGAAAGCATAGCAATCAATAACATTTTATTACGAATAGCTAGAAAAGAATACCAGCCTCTCAAAGGTATTTTATTCAATGGTGCTGAAGAATGAAATCTATAAAATATAACCACTTCAATGTTATGGACTTCATACTTTAAACATCTTCAACTTCAAACAGCTGATTTCCAATATTACAAATACAGAGGACACACTATGATTTACACACACTTTTAAAAAATGGTTTCAAAATTTTGTTCTATGTAAATTAAAAGGCAGAAATGATGACTGGCCGAAAGATTAAAAGGTTCACGAAATATTTGGGAAAAACCTTTTTGGGGTTTATAAAATGACAGACCAACCCATTTGAAGATCTTGGCTTTTTTCACTGAACAGTTTTGAGCTAATTACTAAATCACAGTATATCTAAACATAGTGTATTTAAAGAAAGGGCAGCGCATATCTACGTACTCCCTGGCATAGGGTCTAACCTTCATTCAATCCCACAGTCACTGAACATCAGCTGTGTAGAAGACACATAATTCATGATCAATATAATATCTCCACCTCTTTGTTCATTGGCAACCACAAACAGCAAGGTACAACATTCACCATAAGAACTCAGAGCCTGGCAGGTTTCAATTGTCATTTCAATCTTACTATATCATTGCCCTCTCTGGGGAGTTGTGTTGTTCGCTTGCTTGGAATTGTTTCATTGTGGGTTTTGTTTTTCCCAAACACAGATTACCATCACTTTAAATGACTGCAAAATAAATGTATAATTTGAATTAAGAAAGTAACTTTATGCATGGGATGATCTATTCCCCATCTGTAAGGAACAATGAGAGACAGCATCTGAGAAACCACTTGTCCTGATCAATTGCGGGAACATCGACAGGTCCCTCCTTCCCTGTCCGCATGTGAGCAGGTTGGTGATGTAATTCCCTCACTGCCTAAATAAGAAGTGAGGGATAAAGGTAAAGAGTGGGTAAGGTCAGGTTTAGATTTACCCTTCAGCTTCTATCAATAATTAAGCCTGGAAACCCTGCTAGGCAGCCATCCCTTTTGTTTCCAAAGGTTAATTGCAGGGTTTTACTGTGTAGGTACAGCCTTTGAGCAAATATTCCATTAGCAAATTAGTCAGCTCGCTCAATGTATCTGATTATTTGTGTCTGTTTGCTAGCTGTGAGAAAAACACTCTGAGGGCCATCTGCGAGGTTTAGATATCAATACCGTGTGTATTTTCTAGCTCTGTGGTGCCTTTCAATAGGCTTAGTGTGATACTACGGCTTTATCACACAAGTTCCACATCTTGTCTTTTCCCATTCCTAACCAGCTGCCTTGCCTTCTATCCCATTTGTCTATTAATTTAAAAATAAGATAATTAGTAATACCAATCTGTCATTTTATTTCTGAAGTCCTCTCAGTGTTTTTCCATCTAAGCTAATATTGGACTGTTAGAATCTCAGCGGATGATTTCAAAGATCCCTTCTTTATCAAGAAAAAGGATACTATCTTTTAATTGTTGTTGTTCTCATTCTGCTACCGATATTTGCACTACTTGAACTTCATGGCTGGTCAATGCTACTATATTTTTATTAGTAGACTTTAATTACACAAAATAAGATTTAATGACAGCATTTATACATGCACACATACAAACACATGTACATCACTTTTAATGGTCTTCTTTATTTTATTTCATTATTTATGTTTGAGTGCATTGTCTGCTTCTGTGTCTGTGAAGCTCAGTGTTGTAGATAGGATATCTGGTGCCTGCAGAGACCAGAAGAAATCATGAGATTCCCTTCACCTGGAGTTACAAAGGGCTGTGAATCACCCTGTGGGTTGTGGAAACTGAACCTGAATCCTCTGGAAGAATTATCAGTCTTCTTAACTACTGAGACATCTCTCCAGTTCCCTCACCTGCCCTTTGATTATATTTTATTATTACCCCCCACCTCTGCCTTTCCATTCCATAGCCATAACTTCTCCTCCGGCTTCCCGTCCTGCTCCCTCTGCCCCTAGCTCCCACGTGCAGTATTTGTCTGTCTGAGTCTGGCTCATCTCATTTAACATAATCACCTTATCTATTCATTTTCATACAGAGACCCACATTTCATTCTTCTTTATGGATAATTAAAAGCTCATTTGAAACTATTCCTCATTTTTTTATCCAGTCCTATGCTACTAGATCTAAGCCACTAGTCTGATCATTGTGACTAGTGATACAAAATATGCAGGTATAGAGTTGTCTCTATAGCAAGCAAAGTGACTCTGATTGTTCCAGAAGGGGCATACCTCAATCATATAGAAGGTCTATTTTTAATTTTCTTCATAAGCCACTGATTTCTGTTGTGCCTACATGAATACGCATCCTCACCAGCAACAAACAAAGGTTCCTTTCCTCCTGCATCCTCACCAGCATCTGACATATTTATCTTGTTAGTAGTCATTCCGACTGGAGTGAGATGGAAACTCATTGCTGTCTGACTTCTATTCACTGAATTTAAAGGATACTGATCACTTTTCATGATGCTGTTTTAACATGTACAACAGAGGTGAGGTCTTCCCAAGGAATGCTGGAGCTCTTGGTCTTGTATAAGATGTGAAGAAATTGGAGGCTGGGAAGCTGCAGAGAGTGGCATTTCGTCAAGGTATGGGGACTAGGGATTAGCAGAGTTGGGACAATATTGTTAACTGTAGAGAACTTGGGATTATTTACAGAGCTGTCTGAAGATCCAAGGTAAGGACTCAATAATTTCCCCATGTTTACTCCAGAGCCATGCTGTCTTTCAACTATATTCTTTTGGTTGCTCATTCAACACAGAGGCTTGATTTGTATTGATTGAATTTTCCTTGTTTCAATTTCCTTTTGTCAAATTGCTGAAGGTAAAGGATGCACTTTGATTTTGCTTTATGTCTCATGCAAACATTTGTTTAACCCAAACTGATGTCTATGTGGGCGGATTAGTGGGTATTTGTAAATTTATGTGCTTGACAACTGTTTGATGGCACATACTCTATATCAACAATTATCCAAGGCTGGGTGGAGAAGGGAAAGTACACAATCACTAAAAGAGAGATTGGTTCTTCCCCAATATCTATGTTTTATGCTTAAAACAAACATATATCATTTCTGAACGTATAAGACATTGAGTATACCCATTGAAAGAGGATGTTGTTTATAAATGTTAATCTCGCATCTGTATTCTTTGTCAAAAAAAGTTTGGTTAAATTTCATTTTGTAACCTTTTTAATTACATTTTTAAATTTATTTTACATACCAACCACAGTTTCTTTTCTCTCCTCTCCCTTTCTACCTGGACCCCCATCTACTACTAAGAAAGAATAAGGCCTTCCATGGGGAGTCAACAAAGAATGGCATGTCAAGTTGAGTCAGGGCCAAGCTCCTCTTCCCTGCATCAAGGTCAAGAGAAGAGTCCACAAAAGGAAATCCAAAAAGCCAGCTCATGTGCTAGGAATAGATCCTGGTCCCACTGCTAAGAGTGACATAGACCAAGCTACACAACTGTCACCCACATGTAGAGGGCCTATGTCAGTCCCACGCCAACTCCCTAGCAGTTGGTCTAGAATCCCTGAGTTCGCACAAGCTCAGGTCAGTTGTCTTTGTGGGTTTTCTGTCATGATTTCTAGACCCCTTGCTTATATAATGTGTTCTCCCTCTTTTTGATTGTATGCCTGATGTTCGGCCCAATGCTTGGCTGTAGATCTCTGTACCTGCTGCCATCTATTACTGGGTAAAGGTTCAATGAGGACAATTAAGGACATTGCCAGTCTGGTTACAGGGAAAGGCCAGTCCAGGTGCCTTCTCCACTATTGCCAGGTGTCTTAACTGGGGTCATCCTTGTGTATCCATGGCAGTTTCCCTGGCACCAAGTTTCTCGCTAACCCCATAATGGCATTTTGTAATAAACATGAATGGTCTAGCATTGTCTACACTGTCAAAATAGCTGAGTTAGTAAAGGTACCATTGAGGTTTGTATACACAGAGTATAACAATGAGCCAGATAGTTATTATCTTTTTTCATAAAAGACCACTGTCTTAGCCATCCATGACTACAGGCCAGTGTTATTCTACTTGTACCATGTGTGTCTGTGGTTTTCACCTATTAAATACTAATAAAGATTTATTCCACGATGCGGACACCCACTGAAACAGCTTACCTGAGCTAACGGAAGCTCTCTGACTTGGGACTCACATCAGCGGAACCAGCCTAGGACCAAAGGAGGCCCTCTAAACGTGGGTGACAGTTGTATGGCTGGGACAGTCTGTGGGGATACTGGCAGTGTGGCCAGGATTTATTCCTTCTTTTTTTTTTTTTTGAGATAACAATTTTTTTATTTTTTTCCTTTGTAATTTTTTTATTTTTTTATTGAAAGAAAGAAAAAAATTCCG
>NW_026067924.1:13534527-13676682 GCF_014885135.2 Alexandromys fortis
ATTCAATGCAATCCCCATCAAGGTCCCATCAAAATTCTTCACAGATCTTGAGAGGACAATAATCAACTTTATATGGAAGAACAAAAAACCCAGGATAGCCAAAACAATCTTATACAATAAAGGATCTTCTGGAGGCATTACCATCCCTGACTTCAAACTCTATTACAGAGCTACAGTAATGAAAACAGTGTGGTATTGGCATAAAAACTGAGAAGTCGACCAATGGAATCGTATAGAAGACCTGGATTTTAACCCACAAACCTATGAACACCTCATTTTCGATAAAGGAGCTAAAAGTATACAATGGAAGAAAGAAAGCATCTTCAACAAGTGGTGCTGGCACAACTGGATATTCCTTCTTTTGTAACTGGCGTTTTGGAGCTCATTGTCTTTGAACGGATATCTTACTCAACTAGAGAGGAGGGGCTCTGAGGAGTAGATGGGGGTAGAGTGGGAGGGAAGGTGGAGGAAGCAGAAGGATGAGAAGGAGTGGGAACTGGGATTGGTATGTAACATTTCAATAAAATAATAACAATACTAATAAAAGAAAATTCAAGTGCTTATAAAAACAAACAAACAAAAACGTTGCTCAGTAGATGATTTGTAGGCTCAATGTGATAATTGACACTTGTTCTGCGGAATAAGGAAAGCATGCTACGAAAGGTTCAAGGGGATATTAGTAGTAGCTATGGATATATTACATTATAAGAGAAACTATTCTTAGATTCCAAAATTAAATCTACATTACTACTCAGCTGTCTCACTTTTGGTTGTGTACCCAAATGACTCCATGATAACATAGCACAGAGACACTTGTCTTTCTGTTTGTTACAGCACTACTCATAATAGACTATTTATGGAATCAAACTAAGTGTCTAATAACAGAGGAATGACTGAAGAAAACGTGGCTTCTGATTGAATGGAGTTTTTCAGCCTTAAAGAAGAATGAAGTTGTATTATTTACAGGGAAATTAGTATTATGGGAGATAGTCAATTACATGAATTAAGCCAATCTGAGGACAAGTAAGTTTCAACTCATTTGTAAGTCATGGTGTTTTTATAGACCTTTAAATCATGTACATATGTGACATGAATGTAGAAAGAACTATCATCAGGACAAAGGCAACTAATAGAAGGTGGAAGAGGAAAGAGAAGAAAAGTGTTTGGGGGAAGAATTGCACAATTTGTTAGTACATATTTTGTGAAATATCCTTTGGTTAAACATCAGCATGTAAAATGTGTGCATACAGTGACTTTTTAACTGCAACAAATACCCTGCTTTTCCCCAATATGACTTTCTCAAACCAAGAAGAGTGATACATAAGACCTATAGAAGAAAATGAGGAAAATGATACCCAACAAAGAACCATCATCTTTGTGTTGAGTTTATCCTAAAACGAAGGGAGTCATGGCCCATTTCTTTCTGGTTTATGCTAAGGCAGTTAGGCTCCATTAAAAGTACTTCCTGACATAAGGTTGCGATCCAATCTTATGGTGATAAGACTCCAAAGAGAAGGTGACATAGAATCAAAGTCACTACAATGTCCTTTACACCACTACATAAGATTAAACCTTAAATAGATATGCATGAATATTTACATATACATCCATTTTCTGCCAAGTATTTCAGCATTTTCACACTGCAAAAGAAATTCATTATGCATTTGAAATTTCCCACTGGACTGTAAACAGTATTATGTGGATGACAGAAAGCCATGTTAATAAATATAATTTCACTTTCTAGTGTATCAAGTGTTCTTAAAGATGATGCAAACAATAGTAATTCCTCTGATGAGCTTACAAAGGTATTTTTAAAGCTGTAAATACACAAATAATAGAAACTGCATTACTCAATTCAAGTATTTTTAAGAATTTATTTTATTTTAAATCATATTGGTATATCAGTGCATGGGCATGTGCATGTGAGTTCAGGTGTCTGTGGAGGCCAGAAGATGGCACCAGATCATGTGGAGCTGGAGTTAAAGGCAGTTCTGTGAGAAACCCATTGTGCGTGATTCGAAATGAACTCAGGTCCTATACAAGAGCAACAAGTAATCATAACCATTGAACCATTTCTCTAGACCCTTCATTCCAAGCTTTGAGGCAGCAACAAAAAATATTTTCCAATTGGAAATCTGCATCAATCACTTCCCCATGACCCCTCTGTGAACTAATGTTTTGTTATTGTTTCTGTTTTTTGTGGCTTTTGTTGTTGTTGATATGATGATTTTTTTTCTCTACCATGAGAAATTTGAACACTGAGGTATTTGAAATGTCTTTTCTCAATCAGTATATGTAAAGTAGGGTAGAGGTAGGGGAAAGGACATGTATTTTTACAATTACTGTGCTTCCTTCTATGATGATGTTGGGATTTACCTGTTCAAGTCAAATGTTATTCTCAAATCTACTGACATATTCAGGGATAATATCAAGCTTATTAGTACTTGTAATAGAAATTAGAAGTTGAACAAGTATGTGAAATATAATTAGTATGTTCAAACACATGAGCCTTTGGGATGCATTCAAATCACAACAGACTAATTCACTATGTAAGCAAGACTGGCCATGAACTCTTAAGCCTTCCTGCTCTACTACCCAACTGTAGAGAGTACAAGTATGTACTACCACACTCAACTAGAAACACTTTCTCAAATGTCCTGTGATTTACCCAGACCAGGGAAATCTACCCTTTCTTCCAGTCTTCATAAGCAATTTCTATTATGTTTGCTGCTTATTTAGCTCTGAAAGTAGTTGGCATCTTATTAGTAATGATTATGACATATTCTACCCTCTGTACCCCAATTTTCTGTATTATATTTTAAATATGTAGTGTACATACACACTTACATACAGAACTCTAATACATTTTATATCCTGCTATATTTCATGGATCATAATAACTAATATTAAATTTGCATGTGCCAAACTTCTGTTATCTTCATAGAATTTTTCAAAATTTCTAATGCTAATTCATAAGGACTTGGACTTCCTTTCCAGCATTATAAAATCAAAACAAAATAAAACAAAACAGAAAAGAGTTGAGAATAATGTCTCATGCCTATTGTCCCAGCACTCAGGAAGTTGAGAACAGAGGATCAGGAGTTATCAGTTAATTTTGGCAAGATGGTTAAACCATGCCTCAAAAATGAAAAGATCAATAAAAACTAGTATATTTTGTAACAATGGAAATACATGTTTTTACTTATGGTGGAGTAATATATACTGATATGCTCACTATAAACTGAAAACATGGTAAGTCAAAAAGGCATTGATTACTTCTAACCTGGTTAGTGTTAGAACTTGTCCTAGACTACCTTAAATATATTCAGAACACTTACATTAATCTACTTTTGGGAAAGATCATCTAACAAAGAACTACTTGGTGCTGTAACCCCTATACTTTTAAGGTACAAACAGAAGAGTCAGAAACTTTATACCATCTGGTTCATGTGAAACAGACAAAAAAAATCAATCAATAAATAAGGCTTTTCTTATAAAACAGAGTTGACAAATTCAAATAGTGAATCTTCCTGTATATGAGTAGCATGTTTCAAGACTCCTGGTGGACTGCTAAAACCATGGTCACTAATAGACACTATGCGTAGTATGTTTCTTTCAATGTATGAATATTTATGATGGTATAATTTATGAATTATGCACAATAAGAGATAAACAGCAGTAATGAACAATTTCAGCAATATCCTATAGTAAAATATATTTAAATGTTATGTTTTTTGCAAACACCATGAAAACCATTTATTTCTCCTCACCTTCACCTAGAATCTAGGACTTCGATGATTCTAGGCATCACAGCAACTCCAGACTTCTGTTGGAGTATTACTTCCCTTGAAATAACTTACTATTTCAGCAGGCTCCTAAATTTTGGCATACTTTGATCATTAAATAAGTTCCCTGTGTCTTTGAAACACATATCCAAATAACCTATATTTTTAGCTACTCACAGTTAGAAAGAAAAATTTGTTTTAAGTTTAAATTGTATCATTTCCCATGATGTAATTTTTTTCTACTTACAGTTGATTAAATAGTGTGATCTTTCCCAAGTGAGAAAATAATCTTGAAAGCAGGAGGTCATTAAAGACAGCATTTCATAATGTTGTTATAAGTCTAAAGTAAAGGAAAAGTTTTTCCTGGATATATAGGCAAAGAGGTTTTCTGATGTGGGAGTGATTTCTTATTAATAAAGAAACTGCCTAAGCCCCTTGATAGGCCAACCCTTAGGTGGGTGGAGTAAACAGAACAGAATGCTGGGAAAAAGAAGCTTAGTCGAGGTGTCGCCATGGTTCTCCCACTCCAGACAGACGCAGGTTAAGATCCTCCCTGGTAAGCCAGCTCGTGGTGCTACACAGAATATTAGAAATGGGTTAGATTAATATGTAAGAGCTAGCCAATAAGAAGCTGGAACTAGTCGGGCCAGGCAGTGTTTAAAAATACAGTTTCCGTGTAATTATTTCGGGGCATAAGCTAGCCATGCAGGCGGCCGGGTGCCGGGGATGCAGCCCTGCCACTCCTAATTCAACAGTTTTCATAGCAAGTACAATTGGAACTAGGAAAAATTAACTTTCTCTGAGCTAAAGAAATAGGTGTTTTCTGGGATTCTAATAACATAATCACATAACATAGTCTGATAATTAAAAAAATTTCAAAGACTAAGAATTGGGTGATAGCTCAGATGATAAATTTGTTGTCTCCCCATCAGCCACATTAAAATATAAAGTCTGATGTGGTTCATGTTCTTGCCACTGCAGTATTGATAAGGTAGAAGCAGACAGATCTCTGGAGCTGGTCCACCATCTAGCGTATCATGATTGTTTCCAGGCTAATGATAGAGCATGGTTGAGAGGAGGATAGAGAGATGGTTCAGCAGACAACTTTTCTTACAGAGAACCCAAGGTAGGACCCAAGTACCCCTGTTGTGAAGCTCACGACTACCAATAATGCTGGCCCCAGGGAATGTAATAACCTCTTCTGGCTTTTGAGGGCTCTTGCACTGACATGAACACATACACCTACATAGATAAATATACTCAATTATTTTAAAGAATTGCTCATATCTGAAGAACTCCTACACCCATCCACACACACTATTTCAAAGAAATTGAATATATGATCAGTGGTTATCAAGCTGTAACTAAAGTAGCCCTGTTATGAAGAATCTAAACTGTTTGTTTTGATTTAAAGTCATGTCATTGGTTGCAAAAAAAGGACTTTTACACAATCTACAACCAATTCGTGATAAAAGGGACATAAAAGGGATAACAACACAAGGAAGTTAATTACAGCAAGCCCAAAACAATGCCTAGAAACTACAAGCAGTTTTTTTTTACTAAAAACAGGAACAAGAAAATTTGTTTACTTTCCACATCACTATTTAATATATTGTTTGAAGTACTACCCAGAGCAATAAGACAATTGAAGGAGATCATGTGGAAACAAATAGGAAGGGAAGAAGTAAAAAATATCTTTATTTGCAGACCCATGTGAGAGTATACATAAGAGACACAAAAAATTTCCCTGGGAACTCCTATAGCTGATGAATGCTATCAGCACAGTAGCAGAATACAAATATAACACAGAAAAATCAGAAGCCTTGCCATATACAAACGACAACTAGAGTGTGAGAAAGAAATGAGGAAAATAACACCTTTTACAATAGCCTCAAAATATAAACATTAGGGTAACTCTAACCTCACAAGTGAAATACTTGTTTGATAAAAGCTTTCAGACATTGAGGAAACAAATTGACGAAGATATCAGAAGATGAAAAAAAAAACCATCCATGTTTATGGATAATATAGTGAAATGGCCATTCTGCCAAAAGACATCTACAGATTCAATGCTATCTCATCAAAATTCTAATACAATTCTTCACAGAACTTGAAATGCCAATTTTCTGCTTCATAGGCAAACACAAAAATCTAGGATAGTTAAATCACCCCTAAGTAATAAAATATCATCATCCATCTCTTAAATTGTACCACTGAGCTAAAATATTAGTAAATAATAATAATAATAATAATAATAATAATTGCTGAAAGAGAAACATTGATCAATGGTATCAATTGAAGCCCCAGACATAAATCCACGTACCTATGACACCTGATTTTTGGTTAAAAAAAAAAAAGCCAAAAAAGAACACACTGAAAAAAAGACAGCATCATCAACAATTGGAGCTGATCAAGCACCATGGCTATATGTGGAAGAATGGACATAGATCATTCTTATCACTCAACATAAAACTCAACTCCAAATGGATCAAAGATCTCAACATATAGGTCAGACACTCTGAATTTGATAGAAAAAAAAGCAGGGAATATCTTTGAACTCATTGCCACAGGAAATGACATTGTAAACAGAACAACACACTGATAGTGCAGGTGCTAAGAATAATAACAAACGAATGCTCATGAAATTCAAAAGGATTTGTATGACAAAGACACATAATTTTGACCTGGTGGCAGGCTGCAGAATGGGAAAATATTGTTACCAACTACACATTCCATAGAGCACTAATAACCAAAGAATATAAAGAAGTCAGAAACTTGAACATCAAGGAAACAAATAACTCAAATTTCAAAATGGGGTACAGATATAAATAGAGAATTCTTAGGAAAATAAATGGCTGGAAGCCACTTTACAGAATGTTCAATACCCCTGGGCACTGGGGAAATGCAATTCAGAATTCCTTTGGAATTTCATCTTATACTGGTCAGAATGGCTAAGATTAATAGAAAAAATGATAACTTATGCTAGTGAAGATGTGGGAGAAGAGGAACACTCCTCCATTGCTGGTGAGAGTGAAAACACATACAGTCACTGTGGAAATAGTTCATCAAGAAGATGGGAATTGATCTACCTCAAGATCCAGCTAGATCACTCCTAGGCATACACCCAAAAAACATACTATACAGATACTTGTTTAGACATGCTCACTGCTGCTCTATTCATAATAGCTGGAAACTTGAAACAACCAAGATGTCCATCAACTGATGAATGGATACAGAAAACTTGGTGGATTTGAAAAATGGAATATTACTTGAATGTTAAAAAATAAAACCATGAATTTATTAGGTGAATGGATAAAGCTTGAAAAAAAAAAGGCATCCTAATTGAGGTAACCCAAACCTGGAATGACAGATATGGTATGTATTCACTTGTATGTGGACATTAGATCTTAAGCCACTGATTAGCAATATACCATCTTAATAACAGCAGAGATTAGGTATAGAGTAATGGATTAGGGAAAAGGTATGCATCTCCCTAGGAAAGGGAAATAGAAGAGATAGTTAGGGATATACTGGTGCCAGGCGAGGGGGACCTGGAATGGTAGGTTAAAATGGGATGAGAATGGGAAAGGGAGATGAAGAGGGAACATAGGGAAGGATGGATAAAGCTAACAGCCTTTTGAGGAGTCATATAGAAACTCAATGAAGTAGAAGCGTCTTAAAATATATACCAATATGAAGGCAATCTAAGAGAAATAATCAAATAATGGTTATTAATGGGTGAAGAAGAAAACCATTTGGGCATCTCTCACCAGCAAATGAATTTTTCAGGTCAGAAATGGATTAGATATAATCAAGTTGCTGGCTAAAGAGAGGCCTATGGAAACCCCAAAACTGCTTAGGCTGTTATCAAGGCTATTGATTGCTCTCCACAAACTGATGATAATGCCTTATTGATGAAGACAAAACCTACACAACTTATTAAGAAGTTCAGCTGTTTTCTACCAGGAGCCTCCATCCCTATAGACTAATGTTCAGGGTATTGATAGATATTCTGCATGGGCTACCAAGGGAGAAAGGTAAGCTTCAATCCAGATACAAAAACTTTAATCTATAATGGTGACCTGCATGCAAGTTGATTGCATGCAAGTTGATGCAACAGTGGCATGAAATTTATGGGAGTAAGCAACTAAATCTGATTTGATTCAAAACCCACTCCATGAGATATAACCCATACCTGAAGCTGCTTGTCTGGCCATGAACCTGAGAGTAGGTTGGTCAGGGAGCCAAGGTACTGTTCTGCTAAGTAACATAGCAATAAAATGACGCTTAACATTGTTATATTCATAGAGATCAGTGCTTTGCTCAGCTATCTTTAGAAAAGCATCCTCTTGAAGTACATAGGTTCAAATACAGAGACCCACAGAGTGCCACTGTGCAGAGACTGAGAGATCTCGGAACACTCAGGCATAAATGGGTGTCTTCATTAAACTTCTCCACTCAGGCATCAAGGAACCCTGTGGAAGAGAAGGCAAAGTGGGTTTAAGAGCCAAAGGGAATGAAGAATACTAAACAAATATGGTCTTCTAAACAGAGTGCAACAGATGCATATATGAACTTACAGAGTCTGTGGCAACATGCACAGGGACTGCCTGAGGCTGGGTCAGACAGGAATCCCAGGGCTCAGAGGGAGAAGAGGACACCTGCCCCCATTGCCAACCCAGAAGCTAGGTACAATTGATAAGCATTTCCAGATGGAAATTAGTTTCTCCAACGGAGTTTCACTGGGAAAAGAAGTCATTTTTTATTATTATTTCTATTGAGCACTATGTTTTTCTCTACTCCCTTCCCTGCTTCTCCCCTCCCCTTCAACCGTCTCCCAAGGTCCCCATGTTCCCAATTTACTTAGGAGATCTTGTCTTTTTCGACTTCCCATGTGGATGTGGATGTCTCTCTTAGGGTCTTCATTGTTGTCTAGGTTCTCTGGGATTGTGATTTGTGGACTGCTTTTATGTTTAAAAATCACTTATGATTTGTGTTTTGATTATTATATGGCTAGGGGATGTTTTTTTTTTTTTTTTTTTTTTTTTTTTTTTTTTTTTTTTTTTTTTTTTTGATCCAGCCTTACAAAGAACCTTCATCTGGTGATGGATGGAGATAGAGACAGAGACCCACACTGGAGCACTGGAGTGAGCTCCCAAGGTCCCAATGAGGAGCGGATGGAGAGAACACGAGCAAGGATGTCAGGACCGCGAGGGGTGCACCCACACACTGAGACAATGGGGATGTTCTATCGGGAACTCACCAAGGACAGCTGGACTGGGTCTGAAAAAGCATGGGATAAAACCGGACTCGCTGAACATAGCGGACAATGAGGACTGCTGAGAAGTAAAGAACAATGGCACTGGGTTTTGATCCTACTGCATGTACTGGCTTTGTGGGAGCCTAGGCAGTGTGGATGCTCACTTTACTAGACCTAGAAGGAGGTGGGAGGTCCTTGGACTTCCCACAGGGCAGTGAACCCTGACTGCTCTTCGGGCTGATGAGGGAGGGGGAGTTGACTGGGGGAGGGAATTGAGAGGCGGTGGCAGGGAGGAGACAGAAATCTTTAATAAATGAATAAATAAATAAATAATAAAAAGAACATATTTTTGTGGCATGATTAAACATCCTTTGGATATATACCCAAAAGTGGGTCTTGAGGAAGGTTGTTTCATACTTTTCTGAGAAATCACCACACTGACATCCAAAGGGGCTATACCAACTTGCATTACCACAAGCAAAGCAAGAGTGTTCACTTTACCCAACAACCTCTCCAGCATAAGTTGTCATCAGTGTTTTTGATGTTGGCCATTCTTACAGGTGTAAAAATTGTTTTGATTTGCTTTTCTCTGATGACTAAGGATGTTGAATATTTCCTTAAGTGTCTTTCAGCCATTTTATATTCCCCTGTTGGGAATTCTCTGTTTAGCTCTGTACTCCATTTTTTTATTGGATTATTTGTTCTTTTGATGACCAAATTCATTCTTAAGAATGATACCAATACAAAACAAACTCAATTGCATCTTTGGAGAATCTTTGACTCATAATGTTGTGGCAGAGTACATATTTTTTCAAACTTACAGGTCATTTGCATATATTATGGCTTTTGGTTTTGTATTTTCTTGGATTTCTACATGTGTGAATGTGTGTGTCTCTATGTCTATATGTGTTTCTCATCCTTTTTCTTCCTTTTTATTCTGTTTGTGTTGTCCTATTTGGACTTGTTTTTTTTTGTTGTTGTTGTTGTTTTGTTTTGTTTTTAATCTTACTTTGTTTTATTATTCCTTATTTACCTGTTTGTTTTCTAAGTCAAAACAGATGAATCCAGATGTAAGGAAAGATGAGAAGGAAATGGGAGGAGTTTAATGAGGGAAAACCATAATCTGAATATATTCTATGTAAAAAAATATCAATTATCAATAAAAAAAGAAAGCATTAAAGAGCATATTGAGATCAGGTCTTCTTTGCTTTAGTATGGTTTCCAACGGGGTTTTGCTTTTAAGTGACATAGATATCATGAGGAAATACTAGATTGTGGGATTGTATTCTGTTCAGGTAGTTAGAAGATTCTGATCTTTGTATATGAAACTTCATTAGATAGATGTCACCCTGATTATAAGGGCTAATTTGTATCTTTTTTCCATTTACAACACAGGAGAGAGGTTCTCAGTTCTTACATTTCCTCATTGGTATGTCTACCAATAGTGTACTCTGGCTCCTACAACATGACCCTATGATGCTTCCTCACAAAATTACTTAGAGAGCTCCCACAGATAAAACACTGACTCCAAATTTAATTACTGTGTGATCTATCTTATTTTTATGAGAACTTATGATACTTTTATAGTTTTTTAGTTGAAGAAACACTTGATTATGTAACTATCATAAAAAAGAGTGAGTACTCTCATAAATAGAAATTCCCACATCAGAAGCAGAGATCCAGCAAATCTTGGAGCTCACCATTCAGCAGTAAGTCTGTATAGGCTATAGTTATATCACACTTATTAAAATATAGATGTTTAATTATGCTGTAATTTGTAGGAATGTTTCCCCCCTGGATATAAAACATAGTGGCACACCAGTTGTCTTCCAAAATCCAAACTCAAATGACAGTTTCACACACACAAACACACACATAAACACACACAACAAACACACACACACACACACACACACACTGTAAATCAATCTGACCTAACACCATCATTTGTCTACTCTATAATTTTTTTTATTTTTACATTTATTGTTTGGTGTGTATGTATGTGTGTGTATGTTCCACTATGTACATTTGAGCTTCAGGGGGAACATGGGAATTGGTTTAGGTTTATTCCTTCCATGTGGGTTCTAGGAATGGACCTCAGGGAATCTGTTTTGGCAAGAAACAGCTTTACCCACTGAGGCACCTTGCCTTGCTAGCCCACATTTCCATTTGGAAGCCTGCAATAAGCTGACTATGATGGTTAATCTTCGCTATCAATTTAACTATCTAGAATAACCTAGGAAAACAAACTCCGGAGATACTTCTGTGAGGAGGAAAGAGTCACACTAAATGTAGAAAACACCATTCCACAGGATAGAGTTTTAGATTAATGATTTTTTTTAAAAGGAGGAGGCCAGTTGAGTGACAGTATTTATATCCCTCTGTTCCCTGACATCATATACACTGTGACCAGCCAACCCATGCCCCCGAGACTGTGCCTTCTCCACCATGAGAGACTACAGTGTCCACGCAAACCATTAATCAACATACCCCTTCCTTAGGTGGCTTTTGGCAGGTTCTTTCTCACAGTATTGAGGAAAGCAATGCACACAAACACTCAGTTCAAAAGTTAGTCCATCAGTGGTGCCTCCTGCAGCAAGATAACAATAAAGGCAGAATTCTTGAGAGTCAGAGCACTGTTCACTGCTCATGTTTTTCTGTCACGTCACATTCCAACCGTGAGACACATATTCTATGTGCTGCTGCTGTGATCTCCAGATGATTGGTGGCGCGTGGATCAAGGCTGGTCAAGTAGATAGGGTAAGACACTCTCCTTTGTCATATTACCTGTGATGGCTGAAAATTTGTACCTGAGGCCCTAGTTGGGGAGAATCTTAAGGCAGCAGGAAAGCATGCCTGATGAGATTAAAATGTTTGCTCTGCAGGTGCAGGAAATTGCTACACAAGGGGAGCCCCCAGAGAAGGCCTGCTTGACACCTATCTTTGCGTGGAGTTTCTAATGGGGGCTGCATCTTCATTTGCTATGATTTTTTTTTAAATTGGTTCCAACAAAAAAGTCCAAAGGTCACCAGATTTGTGTCAGGACTAACTGGACATATGGGAGTTCTCACTCATGGAAAGTTAGTTCTGCCTTTCTGTTGTCAGTTGCAGACAGCCTCATTCAGCCATTCTTGGGCTCTGGCTTTGGCTGGATATGTGTTTTTTCTTCTCCCACTGAAGTCTGTTATCATAGGAATACATTTCAGACCATTTGTTATTCAAAACACTAAAAACAGACCAACCTGGAATTTTCTGTATTTCTCATACTTTGATTATTAACAGCCCTAAATTCTTATTTCAGACATTCAAGACATGTGTTCCTATGGGTTAGGAGAGGTTACACAGGCTGGAGCTATGGTCTGTCACTGATCACTCACCCATATACTTTAGCACACATACCTACAGGGTTGCGGGGGTGGGGGACTAAGCATCAGTATGGTTCAACAGATTTTTAAATGTCAGCTGATTTGCAAAATGCATGTGTATATTACAGGACTGTGTACCACACTGGCTGCCTCCCCGCACCCAGTGAAAAACTCAGGACATTATTCTTTACTTCTTACTCAATGAAAATAAATAAACTCAATGAAAACGCTGGGTCATCAGGCTGTCTTCACTTTTTAAGTGAAATATTTGGTACTGAGAAAAAAGTCCGCCCTGACACTGAGATCTGTAGTTTTGAAAACACTTAGGTGTACTGTTTCAAGGAACACTTTGACCTTCACAAGAGCAAAAGACTCCATTTTCTTCTCCTTTCAGGTTTCATTTAATGATAACACTTTTAAAGCAGAATATGTCTTTTGAATACGGTCTAATCAGTAAGTCAAAGAAAGAGTGGAGTTGAAAAGGCAAAGTCTCTCTTTTCTCTGTGTGTGTGTGTGTTAAGTACTCTTCGTGGGAAAGTGCCTCCATGCATTCAGCTGTGTGTGGTTTAAAAATGAAGGAGAAAGCATTTATTTTTAAGGTGGTTTGGGTTTGACATTTCTACTGGCTTCCACATATAATATCACATCTGTACTGCATTTGCAACCAAGATGACTTATTGATTGAAAGGAATATGATGTATTCATGAGCCTCAGGGTATTTTGTAGGGCACCATATGCTGAGAGACTGAGCATTAACACAACATGGAAGACGAGTAAGACTTCAGCAAGTCCTTATGTTTTTGGAAGTCTGGAACAGAAGATGGGAATAGGGGTTCTCCAAATAAGTAGAATGAGTATATTTAAATGCATTTACACATGTGCGCCTACATATGTATAGCTTATAATATTATAACATTTGGAAAGGTAAATCATTTTCATTTGAATTCAGTTAGGGAATATCAAATTCTCTTGTGGTTGTGTCAAGATATATCACAAGTCACCTTGAAGAAGGACTGATTCAGACGGATTCCCTGTTTAAGTGGAGATGCTGTCCTTCATGGTGAGGACAGCGCTTTGAAGGGCACAAACTGTGGTGGCGAGCATGTGAGGTAGCTGGTCACATTGCATACACAGTCACCACTCAGAAAAAGATGAGTTCCAGTTCCGCTTCCTTTCTCCTATTTGGCTCAGGCCCCAAACTATGAATGTTGCTACCTGAATTCTGGATATATAGTTGCTCCTCAGTTAAATCATAGAATAATGAAATTAAAGCAGGGAAATGCGAGGAAGTAAATTCTGGCGTGAATAAGATCTGGGACTTCAATTTTTCAGCTTATACGGAAAAGTCTTATGCTTCGTACCATGCAATCAAGACATATAGGTTCTGCTGAGCAGGTACTAAAGGTCATGAAGCAGTGGTCAGAGCCCCTGTAGAGATCAAGACTCTAGAGCTTATTACTTAAGCCAAAGGCACAAAATGAAACAGTAAACCTGCGAACAAATTTCAACACATAGTTCTTGTATTGCACCAAGGGGATAGTAAAAATAATGAGATTCCACTTGGGCAAAGATGCAGCATACTTTCAATGGTTAGAGCTTAGTGGTATGGATAAACACTATAGTTTTGATCATTCCAATGGATTGGGAAGTAGCCACCCCACGACGGTGACCCTACAGCAGAGAACAAGACAAGGCTTGCTATTTTTAGCCAAGACCATTGACCTGTCAGAGATATAAATGGCAGCTGATTCTTGCTGTGAGCATATCAATGGACAATATACAGAGAGAGCATTAAGATACTTTCCAGACATAAATTTGATAGCTCCATAAATAAGAATTACAATGAATAAATAGGCTTATATATTCAAATGCTTAGTCACGAGTTAACGGATTGCTTGAGAAGGACTAGGTGTTCCTTTTTTGGAACTAGGGGTGGGCTTTGAAGCTTCAAAAACCCATAACAGGTTCTCTCTCTCTCTCTCTCTCTCTCTCTCTCTCTCTCTCTCTCTCTCCTCTCTGCCTGCTACCTATGGATCATGATATAAAGGTCTCAGCTACTATTTCAGCACCATTTCTGTCTACTTCCTGCCTTGATGAACCTCTAAAAATGTAAGCAAGCCTCCTATTAAATGGGTCCTTTTGTAGGAGTTGCCTTGGTCATGTTTTCTCTTTATGACAATAGAACAGTAATTAAGACACTAACTAGGTATGTCAAATTGGTAACCAAGATTAGTTACCACACTCCCAAACAAAGACTGTTGGCTCTATCATCCAGCAGTGATGGCAGAGAACCTCAGAAACTTTCCAAGCATATTTGTTCTATATATTTAAATAGTGATCTTATTTATTTTACTTCTGATACAGTGTCTCATATGTCTCAGGATAGTCTGGATATGCTATGTAGCAAAGGATAACTTTGAACTTGTGGTCCCAGTACTTCCTAAGTGCTTGGATTACAGGCAAGCACTGCTGTGTCACATTTATGTGGTGCTGTGGTGGGAACACAGCCTTTCATGAGTGCTAGGGAAGTATTCAACCAACTAAACTATGTCTTCACCCCTGTATTGGCGGCTTTTGCTTTTTTGATTTTTTATTTGAAAATAATATATGGAGTTTGTGTCCCATGACCCTGCCAAAAGATTTTTTTTAGATTCAAACAATGAAATAAAGGTGGCCAAAGTCTTTGAAACTTCAAATCTTTGAAACCACACCAACAGGATCCAAGTCCGGAGCTGTCGCTGGAATTCAGCAACATTTTGTATATGCTTT
This sequence comes from Alexandromys fortis, assembly GCF_014885135.2. Classification (NCBI taxonomy): domain Eukaryota; kingdom Metazoa; phylum Chordata; class Mammalia; order Rodentia; family Cricetidae; genus Alexandromys; species Alexandromys fortis. Next base: position 13,549,707 of record NW_026067924.1, read on the forward strand.
ATGCATTGTCCTGCCCCCTTTCTCTTTTCATTTCTACTCTTCTGATACTGAGGCAATGTGGATTACAAAGTTACAGAAGGATGCGTTGCTGATGCACATATCAAACTTTGCCCAAGACCCCTTGTTTCTACTTCTTTGGAGGGCTCACAGAATCAACACATTTCATCTAGCTCAGCATTTGCCTCTTATCCAGGTAAAAATCACTTCCATGGCCACCAAAGAGGTGGGCTCTGTAAATCAGCAGTGGTCCGGCAGGTCCTATCACTCTTTAGAGTCTGACTTTGATTTTTGAACCGAGGGAAATAAGACAATACAAAAAGTGCTGTGCTAGTCAGAAAGCAGTGAAGTGGAATCAAGAATAACACTTTGTCTGATGGGTGGAAGGTCACAACTAACCCCCTCTCTCCCCTTGCTTAGAGAGCATCAGAGTGCAGTTTTGCAGGGGATGATGAATAGGGAGTTGCCTTCGTTGGCTAGGTGCTGGAGATCTCATTTGTTTTATTTTACAAGTCATTTGGCACAATGGACATAATGACAATGGAATTGGATTCTCGTGACTTAAAAAGGCCATTTACTCTGAGCATAAATGCATAGGCCCATGCATTTCACTGTCATGAGAAGGCCATTATCTAGTTACCACCTCCAGCTCTAGTAACTTTCATTTAGCAATGCAGTGCTACAGTCAGGTCTATGTATGAGCCAGATAGGGCAACATCCAACCCTTTCTACAGATATGAAAATGCTCTCTGCCAAAGAGTCCCCTTTGCAACTTATATGTGAAAGAAGCCCACATGTTAAAGAGCCATTTCCTTATTTTTATTAATATCTTTATTTATTCTTTGAAAATTTTATAAATGTATACACTATAAATTGATCTTTTAACATTATGCCCTGTCTCGGAATCATGGTAGCACATGGTTATAATTCAAGCGTTCTAGAAACTGAGGCAGGATTGGCATAACTTTGAGTCTGGCTTGGTCTATGCAGTGGGCACTAAACCACTGTGCAGATTCGTTTATGTTAACTTGACTCAAACGTAGACACATCTGGGAATCGAAGGTCTTCATGGAGAAAATGTCTCCATAAGATCTGCTTTAAGCAAGTTTGTGGGGCTTTTTTCTTGAGTGTAGAAGGGCACAGCTCACTGTAGGCAGTGCCCCCACCCCGCCCCAGGCAGGTGGCCCTGCGTCGTGTAAGAAAACAGGCTGTGCAAACCAGTGGAGAAAGTCAGTAAGCAGCACTTTTCTGTGGCTCCCACTTCATTTCCTGCCTTAAGTTGCTACCCTGCCTTCCCTGAAGAATGGGCTACAAGCTATAAAATGACGTAAACCCTTGCCTGCCCCAAGTTTCTTTGGGTCATGGTGTTTATCACGGCAATGGGAACCGAACTATAGTAGGTACAGAGTGAGACTGTCTCAGTAAACAAGCAAACAAACAAGTAAATAAAAATAAATTCTATATCTTGTGTACCTTTTCCAAGCAAATATTCTAGCAATGGAATGGGAAGAAAACAGTAAATATATGTTGCTCTTGCAGTGAAAATGGGTGTCACCAAGAGGGAAATTACAGCCGTGGGAAGGCAATATAGAAAAAAAGAAATAAAAAATCCAAGAGAAAATTCACAGTTCTGCCTTATATTGATCGAAACGGAAAAGTATATAAAATTATGCAAATGGAAGCTTTCCTTTGCAATCATATCCAAATTGGTGGTTTCAAAGATATGTCTTTCATCTCTAACTTTATCCCATGGAGCCATCTACTTAGCTTGTTTTCTGAAAGATCCTTTTGTATTTCATGATGAAATATGCCATGCACCTTCTCTCCTCTTGAGGAAAATGTGATTTTTTTTGGCTGGTTCATTAAATCACCAGGTTTTAAGCAAAGTTCGACTCTAGCCTAATGGATATCTCAGACATAAACCTACCATTCCTCTCAAATACTTCAGAATTTCAAAGTCACATGTGCTTAAAATAAGCCATGTTTTTGTATAATAGCCATCTTCTGCATATTAAACTTACTTGGCAAAGGGCCATATTTGTTTGTTTTTTTTGTGTGGGGGTGTTGTTATTTACTTATGTTTTTTTTTTTTTCCTACTGGTACAAAAGCCCTTCTCTAACAGCACCATGGAGGCTTAAATACCCAGCAGTCAATGGCCAACAGGTGAAAACCCCATCCTCTGCTCCTCTAGGCAAGGCACAGCTTTTAGTAACTTCAATTAGAAGGCTCTAGCAGGGAAGAACAGCTGAAGGCCAGGACTCCAATTGATCCCAACACTTAACTAGCAGAAAATATGTTTGAAATATACTTTTGATAAAGAACTATTTCTAAAATATGCAGAAAGCTAATAGCCAGCATTCCTAATTAATATCGCCTATGGAAATATTGGCAGATATTTCACTAGAGAAATGATGCAGGATTACTAAACATGTGACAACTCATTCATTGTCATTAAACATGATCACCTGTATAATTCACAAATAAACTGCTAAGTGATTATCATCAAATCCTTAAGAGAGTTAATATTTTAAGATATATAGCAGTAGTAGTAGTAGTAGTGGTAGTAGTAGTATTTGGTAGCAATCACTAATAGGAACAAATTTCTTGTTGAATTTGAATTAGATGATAACCTTGATATTAATCATACAAGGAACTAATAACAAGAACTCTAAAAGCTATTGGCATATGCAAAACTCAGGGATTTCACATACATACATACATGCATACACACACACTAAAGTGTGTGTGTATGCATGTATGTATGTATGTAAGTTTTTGAAAGAGTTTCTCTGAATAACTTTGGTGCCTGTCCTGAAACTAGCTCTTCTTCACTAGATTTACCTTAAACTTAAAGAGATCCACCTGCCTCTGCCTCCCAAGTTCTGGGATTAAAGGCCTGTACCACCACCACCTGGCTATAACCACCACCACCTGGCTATTTCTCTTAAGATAGTTAACAGTGCCAGGTGTGGTACCACATGTGTTAAATCTCAGGACTGGTGGGCAGAGACAGACTGATCTTTATGAGTTCTAGGCCAGCCTGGTTTTAGGACAGAGTTAGTTCCAGGACAACCAGAAACCCTTGTTTCGAAGAAGCAGAGAATAAACAGTGTGATAATAAACCAAAAAGTGATATTTTGAATAAATAATTAAAAACCTGAGGAGTCCATATAAGTTCAAAAATTAGTAAACAAAATTAGTGTTACTGTTAAACTAAATTTACTCTCTGGGTCACAGTGAGTAAATACTAATGTATCTATGATAAATGATTAGTAACAAGAAATAAAACAATCTAGAAAATATGAAGACACCATTTGTCTAAAGGCTGATGCTGTGTTGTCTGAGTGAAAGATAATAACTACAATACTTCATTATTACTAATTATGTCTTTATTTTTTCTCAAAAGAGTTTCTCTACATTTTAATTTATTTATTTTTATTAAAAATTTCCACCTCCTTCCCTTTCTCCCTGCCCCTCCCCCTCCCTCTCCAGTCCAAAGAGCAGTCAGGGTTCCCTGCCCTGTGGGAAGTCCAAGGTCCTCCCCCTCCATCCAGGTCTAGGAAGGTGAGTATCCAAACAGACTAGGCTCCCTCGAAGCCAGTACATACAGTAGAATCAAAACCCAGTGCCATTGTCCTTGGCTTCTCAGTCAGCCCTCATTGTCCGCCACTTTCAGAGAGTCCGGTTTGATCCCATACTTCTTGAACCTTCATAGGAATATCCTTCTTAAGGTTGGGAAAGTTTTCTTCTATAATTTTGTTGAATATGTTTTCTGGGCCTTTGAGCTCTAATTCTTCTCCTTCTTGTACCCCTATTATTCTTAGGTTTGGTCTTTTTATTGTGTCCCAGATTTCCTGGATGTTTTGTGATGAGAATTTGTTAGATTTGCTGTTTTCTTTAATCAGTGCATTTATATTCTCTATAAATTCTTTCTTCTATCTCTTCTATCTCTTGTATTCTGTGGGTTATGCTTGTCTCTGTAGTCTCTGTTTGTTTACCTAGATTTTCCATATCCAGCTGGCCCTTGGTTTGTGTTTTCTTCATTGCCTCCATTTCTGTTTTCAAGTCTTGAACTGTTTCCATTATCCATTTGATTTTTTTTCTTGGTTTCCTAGGGTATCTTTTAGGGATTTATTCATTTCTTCACATTTTTTGTTATTCTTCTCATCCATTTCTTTAAGGGAGTTTTTCACATCCTGTTTAAGGGACTCTATCACTTTCATAATGTTTATTTTTTCTACTTCTTCTGGATTAGGGTGTTCAAGTCTTCCTGTTGTATGTTCCCTTGGTTCTGGTGTTATCATGTTGTTTTTCAGATGGTTGGAGGAATTCTTGCATTGGTGCCTGCCCATGTCTTCCTTCAAATGCTCTCTGATGGATCTTCTGGTACAATATCAGGGCCCCTTGCTGGCTAGGGACCTCACAGACAAAAGGCCTAGCTTGCTGCTTGCAGACTTAGTAAAACAAATGAACTCCCACCCAGTTGCACTCACCACCCAGTCCCAGCCCCAAAACAGGCTGAACTGGGGGATCTTCTTGCCCCGAAGAAGGGAAGGGGTGCCTGGGAGCAAGCTGGGATGGGATAGGAAGTAGCTGGGGAGAGAAGCCCCTCCAGAATGACCAGAAAGTTTAGGGGGTTGAGGAATGTCTTTGCTCCATTTCCGGGGCTTCTGCCACCAGTCAGTAACACACTCACCCCACCGATGTATCTTCTGGTACAGGATCCACTTATGTCTATTTTTATCAACTTAAATTTTGGATCTGTTTTGATTAAGGGTCTCTTGTAGTCCATGCTAGTCTGCAGCTCATTTTGCAGCTGAAGATATCATTAAACTTGTACTCTTCCTGCCTTCACTTCCCTTCTTGAGTGCTATGAATACAGGCATGTCAACCAGCATGACGATTGGTTGGTTTTTTGCAATGCAAGGGCTTTAATACAGGGCTTTTTGCATACTATGCAAGCACTCTAGCAACTGAGCTACATCCACACCCGAAGCAATGCATCATTTGAAATATGTGAAAATACAACTTTTAACACACAAACACATAAATGCACCCACTGGACAAACAGATTAAAGTTCTCAATTGACACAGATGTTTACTAAAGAGTGAACATGTCCAAAGTGACTCTTGTCACTATTTTTGGTTTCATCAAAAGGCAGAGTATTACCTTGGAAGAGTTGCATCCTTAATGGATGCAGAACTGGGTCATTCCAACTTCCTGCACACATAGTAAGTTGAACTAGCTGCAAAGGGTGATGGCTTATGAACTTTAGATTCCTAATAACCTTCAGATGCCTCAGAATCACAATAGACCACAAAACTCTAAAGCAGAGCCTTCACCTGAGTATTTGGAAAGAATATGTGTTTAGGTAAAGATGTTTATGGTGGTTAAAAGTGGCAGAAGTAACTTATATCTTTACAGAATTTAGACTTGATTTTCTTTCCTTCCAGAGTGAACTCACTGTACTTGTTTAATAGGGTACATATATTACTGTACTTATACACTCAAGCATATGTACATTGGATATAATTTTTCTGGCATGCAATGTTCTTGATACTGGTAAAGCACAGGCGAAGTTTTTATGCCAAGAGCCCTTATATTCTCCTAGAGGAAAATGAACATCCAAGGCTTGTGCCACTTCATCAACAACATGATTTTAAAGATGCTAAGAAAAAACAAGTTGGTAAACCAAGATAGACATCTGGTGGAAATGGTCACAAAAGGTATAATTTGAGAGGTGCTGTAACTAGGGGAAGGAGTAAACTTTGACTATTTAGAGGAATAGAGTAGCCTGGTTGCCATTGGCCAGGGATACAAAAGACAATGTGGCAGGAGTGGGTAAGATAAGAAGGAAACTGTCAGATGATCGATAGAGGGGGGAGAAGAGTATGGCGAAATGATAGAGATCCACCTTAAAGGGGTTTGGATTTATTCTATTGATATCATTAGATTTTCTAAATACAGTTCTCACTGCCATATGCAGACTCAACAATGAAGATGGGTGACACTGGTTGACATGCTAAATCTTTACAGTCTGGAGAATTGCTTCTGAATTCTTTTTTGATGCCTGAGCTAATTAATGTGCAGATGGAAGAGCCCTTGCTGTTTTCTGCTCTATGTAATGAAAGAGAGTCTTGCCTGCAGTCGTTACTGATTTTATGCCAAGGAGATGGGGAAGAGAAGAAGAGAATCACTCCCCATGTCCTCCTCACACCAGCTTTGTCTAGGGCTTATATATTAGACCACAGGTTTATATTTCCGATTCCCTAAAAGAAGATGCACACATAGAAATAATCTAAGACTCCAGTTCAGGTTAGAAGTCTTATCATCACTGCTTACTGCTTGCACTGGTTTGAGAATGTCATCCAATGTCTTCCCTGACTGTCAGGTTCCATCTCCTTGAAGCAAAGAAACTAGTCCCAGTGAGTAAGATCAAATGAGGCAATGTACTTGACAGAACTTCATAAATCTTTTACCATTGCATAACTGTTGGCATACTGGCTAATAACAACAGTCTGAATTCTATGTTTTATAGGATAGAGATAAAAATAAGAAGGTGCATCTTTACAAATGCAGTCAAGGTCTCATTACTGTCTTGGAATACCTCCCAAACTGTAATGACTTTGAGGGGAGTGAGCAGGGAGCCTGTGGAGAGTACAGAACATAGACACATTAAAATGAAATTGGAAAGGGACTTTGAAGGGTCATTTGGTAAAGGGTTGACTACAAACCTTTCTACAAAGAAGTAGAGTAGGACTAGTCCTTGCTGGTCTTACCACCTTGCCCTAAAATATTCCACTCCACTATTGTGACAGAAAGCAGAGCTAGACCATACATTAGAAAGAGTGTATGCTTTCTTTATGTGTACTTATGGACCCTGATATTTTGAATTCTGTAAGTTGCATGACTGTTTTGTGTTTTACAGGACCTGTTCATCTTCATCTCAGGAGTCATACAGAAATGCCTCTGAGCTCCCTCTATCCGCAGAGCCACTTGGCTTTAGTCCCTTCTCTCTCCTGTGCTAATGGAAAATGAAACTGAAAACTATTAGGGGTTAATTGTGCTTAAGAAAATGGGTGATTAGAACTTTGCAGTGAGACATTATCTCCCAAAACAAAAACAAAAACCACCTCTTTATACAGGGAATTGTAAGGAGTGTATGCAAATAAAGAGGGTGATTTACAGTCTGCTATATAAAATGAAGGCATACGTATACCCCCTATCCTTAAGAGTACCCAGCCAGAAGAGAGAAGTTTGCTAGTTGACACTTGTAAGATTATAAAACACGAATAGAGCTCCATTTGTGGAACACATAGGCTCTGTTGTTATGCTCTGACAAACCAAGTTCACTGCTGCTAAAAGCCCTGTCAGATTAAATCAACCTGCGAACACAGAACTGTGACATCTTGTTCTCTCTGGTACAGTGTGTGCCACTGTAGTCATTATCTCAAAGTCCGTTCACTCCGAGCAACATCAGTGTTTAATTATACTCTTTTATGAGGCCTCATTTGTAGACATCATCCTCTTTCAGAGTTGGCTTTGCTGAGAGAAAGTAGGTCATTATTTTCAAGTCTATCCCTCATTGTGCTGAACATTAAGCCTCTCTGCAGTGTCCTATTAAATAGAGCATCGTGTGGAACCGAAACTCTGTGTCCTTGCTTCAAATTCTTTAGCTATCAGTTAACAGATGCACTCATTTCCCAATTCCTTACAGGCCCTTGGTGCCCACAAGGCACAGGAGGAGATGTCAGTGACACGGTTCTGTTCAATCCAGCAGGACAGAGGCCTATTTCTTGTTTGTATTTTGGAGAAAGTTACAGTCCCAAATCACTTGAGAGTGGATTCTCAGAATCCCAGTGATGGGAGAATCGCATTTAACATACGATGAGAAGGTTGCTGTATTCCAGGATTTACCAAGCTGTGAATCATGGACCAAATCCAAGCCAACACTTGTTTTAGTGTGTGTCAAGGGCTTGCTGGAACACTCTGTGCTCCTCCACTTAAGCATTCACTGTAGCTGTTTTCCAGCAACAGAGCCAGAGTTAGGAAACACGAGGGAGGATGGCAGCCTGCAGTACCATAGAAAACCTTTGTCTACCCTGCTAGAGATTGTCAAAATTACAACGTTAAAACCGGTTTGCCCTTGAGCTAGGGTTTTCATACAACCCTGGAGAAATTATTTAGAGTTAAATCCTAACATGCTATTTTCCAGTTAAAATCAGACACAGCCCTTTACTGTTCATTTAAACAAGCACTCTGCAACATAGAAGCCAACCCATGCTCTTCCTGGGAGTTTGCACATATACAATTGAAGGTGTGTGATTAGGTGGAAATGGGACATCATCACTCATGCTGCCCAGTGCAGCATCCCAGCCTATGCTGACCACATACTTCCTTAAGGAGAATCAAGCTCAAGGTGATTATGCTTCAAATGTGAGAAACCCCTTACACATTTAATAAAGAAGGAACCAGCACTCTTTCCAGGGTTGAGACTTGTTAAATTTCCAGAATCACCGTGGTATCTCCCAAAGCAATGTGACTTGACTCAGAAAAAGGATGCTGTGGGTACTACTGAACATAGCAGGTGGGTGATACTGCTTTGCCTTGCTTCAGAGGTGTTCAACACATCCAGTACATTGAATGAAAATGCTGAACCAGCTAATAGCACGCTGCATTTAGCAAAGACAGCTGATTGTCTTTAACTAAATGAAGAAATACTTTTTTTTTCACTTTCTCCAAACCCTGTTCATATGCACACATCCTTAAAATACACCATATGGCCTGGGTAGATAGCTAAGTGGATAAAATCCTCGATCAGAAAATTTAAGTCAAGAATTAAAAAATTCCAAAAAAAAAAAAGAGTTAAAAAATTCCAAGGAACTTTATAAAACTAGGCAAACATGGTAGCATCCTAAAACTCACAAGACTAGAATCCCTTGTTTAGGGATCCTTGAGGCAAAATGGTTGGGTAGACCTAAAAGAGTCAGTGATCTTCATGTTTATCAAGAACCTTGCTTTAATAAATAAAGTGGACATCCACAAATGAGAGAAGACAGCCAAGTTAACCTTGGATCTTTACATTTATATGTACACATATGCGTGTTTACCTCACACACATGGATTCCCATACACATAAGTTTGGTTACATGCACACCACACACATGTGCAAAAACAATAAAATTAAATAAATGAACAAAGCCCATCTCTTTGTCTCTCTCTTTCCCTGTTCTCTCTCTCTCTCTCTTTCATTATCAGACATGGGAGTAGCATTTTCATCTGGCATTAATACACAGTTTAAGACTGTATAAATTTGAGAATTTTGAATGCTATACATGTGGTTGTATTTCTAAACCAACACTTTTCCTACCTGGAATACATTTACCAACACCAAATTAAATATTGTGGTCATTTATAGCAAGAAGAAATAACACAATACACAAGTCTCTCTTCTAGGAATTCTCATGTTTTCCTGTCTTTTTTCTCTTGAAAATCCAGAAGTGATCTGAGTGCCCATTGCCTAGCTCAGAAACTTAGCCACAATCATAATTTCTTCATAAAGGTCTTCTAGTAAATGAAAAACAGTTCAGTATGCGGAATGGCAGCTTGAATTTCCTTCTTTTGACATCTGTTAAAAATGAGGAATGACATAATCCATCACATTAACCCTGTGGTAGTGTGCTGTTCCTTGGTGTTCCCAGACCTCATCTGACAATGTTTCCTGGGATTCAAACCATAAACACTTCCTCCAGAGACTGTGGTGAGAAGTACATTTAGGAGTCTAGGGCACTGGGTTTGACCATAAATAGTATAGTTTTGTATGCTTTCTTTCCCCTATGAGTAAGACAAATTCTTTACCATAATTTCTAGTAAAAATAAACAAGCAGAACCACAAGTTAAAATTTTCAACAAATATAGATTTAATTAGCCAGGACAATTTGAAGAATGTGTGGGATGTTTTTAGCATTTTGAGGCACAGGAATACAGCCAAGTGATGAGAATAAGAAGCCTGGGGAGTTCGTCATTTTATTTAACAATGAGTTCTTTTAGTGTCTGCTTCCAGCAGCATCCAATCTATAGAAATATTAAGCATAAATAGACTAGTTTTATTTAAAACATGGCCTTAGGTAGGCACGCTGTGGTGTGTTTCCTCAGATCCTGTTTCTCTCCTCTTCTTTTGGTGCTTATTTGTTTTGACACCAGGTCGTTGTCTGTACCTCTGTCTGGGCTGGTACTAGAAGTGTAGCCCAGACTGGCCTCAAATTTACATCAGTTTTCCCTCCCATGCTTTCTAAGTGTTGGACTTATAGCCATGGACCATCAAACCAGCTCCTCACATTATTTCCTCTGCTCTCTTTGTTTATTTTTTAATCTCCAAACAACTTGAAAAATTATAAAACAAGACCCATGTGTGTGTGTGTTTGTGTGTGTATCTATATTCTATGTAGTATTTTAGGTTGCTGAATGCTTAATTTAATGTAAACAACAAAATAACATGAAGTTCATGCATGTCATAGAAATTTTTAGAAGGATTTAAATGTGTCCAAGTGGTTTTCAAATCGATTTATACCAGAATTATGCAATTCCATTGTTACTATTAGCACCTAGGGATACGAAGCCAAGCGACTCTTATTTAGTCTTTGTGTTTGCCAAGTGTTGCTAGTTGATGGTAGCCTGTGAATAACATATGTCTTCTCGAATGTGTGTGGATGAAAGTCATTTCCACTACCTACTTGTCTGGTCCATAAAATGTTCCCAAGTGCAGTTCTATGTATCCTCCCTCTTTCATGTGGACCACAGAAATTTTATATAGAACATGGTAGAACAGCCTCAGCACTGCCATAGAGAACAGCATCCATCAATCAGAAACATCCAGGTAGTACTTTATGTGAGCACTCAACATACCATTCAGAGGTGGGCATTATTGAAGTTTCATAAATACAAGTTTGAGCTCTGTTGGACGTAAATTTAAAGTATTTTTTTTTTCAGTTTAGATGCTAACATGTCAATGGAAATACTGAGGCAAAACTACTCAACAATTTGCATAACATAATTCAAGTAAATCAAATATCAGTTTTCTTATACTTTCTAGCTTAAGAGAAAAAATAGTAAAAATAAATCTACTATATGATCCATCTATACAGCCCTTGGTAAATAGCACATAAACTGAACATACTATTCCATGGATACTTTCTCAGGTATGTTCATGGCTGTAGTATTTACAATAGCTAGGAAATTTAGACAACCTAAATGTTCCTAGACTGATGAATGGATAAGAAAATATGGTACATATGTGCTATGGAAAACTATTCAAATAAAAAAAATGAAATTTGCAAGTAAGTGGAAAGACCTAGAAAATAACATTGACCAAGAAAGACAAATGCCACATGGTCTTTCTCATTTGAGATTCCTAGATCCAAATCTTTAGATGTGGGTCTACAGCACAGAGTGACCACAGAAAACTGGATAAGTATAACTACCATCCCTCACCAAATAATCTCATCTTTACTTTAGAGCAAGCAGAGACTGTCACAGAAAACCACAACTGGACATAATACTGAAATCAATTCATAGTGGGGCGCTCAGACTGAATAGATACATTTAAATTACACCAACTGCATCTATGGTCCAGGGAACACCAGAGAAGAAGATACAGAAACACTATATAAGTCTGTTATAAAGCAGTCTTTCCTAGAAATGAGTGTATAAACAAAACTGGAACGATGACAATATCAATGAACATGTTAATGCTACAAAGCAGGAGATTTTGCAGGGTCCCATACAAAGATCTACAGACAAGGTATGATTTGTGGAAGAAAAAGAATTTTCCTCCCTTAGGGTTGAGCCCTCTTATTGATACTCCAAATGCAGAGTGGTCAGTCCAGAAGCTGTGTACACACAAACTACAGAATCAAGATTCACCTGTATTTATATACTTGTATGTATACACACATGCATATACACATACAAGTGTGTATGTGTGTGTGTGTGCATGTGTGTGTAATAATAAGAGTGGGAGGGAATACAGGGAGAAAAAGCAATAAAAAGTGAAGTAATGGAATTAAATTTCAAATAAAAATATCTTTTAAAATAGGTGAAAATAGCAAATCTGTGAAACAACACTCAGAAACTAACAGCACTCATCTACTACTTTTCCATAATAGAAATATATTAGGAGAAATTATGGGTCCTTACCAGCCCTTCATATCTGCAAGTCCCTGATGGTCTGACCACAGGAAGACTAGGCCTTCCAGAAAAATGAATTCCAATTTTATATATATCTTTAGCACTATGGTCTTTTTTTTTCTTTCTTAGCCTATTGGTAGCCAGTGAGTTTGGAGAGATAAACAAAATGTCAGATGTCCACAATGAATTATCTTCTAAAGTCTACCTCTTGCCCTCCTGTTTGAGGAGAAATACATTTTTCTGGAAACGTGGACAGAATGCTCTTTTCTTTTTTCTGCATAAACACCCAAATGAATAATTATAAACAAACAACAAAACAAAACAAAGCAAAAGCCACCTCAGCCAATTTAAGTTGGAATTTTACAGAAGGTAAGAGTGTCATATTAGACTCTGCATTTTTTCCATGCATTCTGAGTAGAATTATTATATACAGCAGGGAACTTTTGCTACAGAACTCGAGCCATAGTCTAGGTAGTCTAAGAATGTTCCTCCCAAGAGTTGAGGTTTATTTTCTGGATTCATAGTTCTATATCTGACTTAATTTCAGACACAATGCATGGAATCAGGTTGGCAAGTGAGAATCTCCCACCAGGATTCTGGGATTTAGATAAAGAAACCTGAGAAAGCTTGGAGTGTCATCAACAAAGGTGACTTGTAAATCATATTGTTTAAGCAGGGCGTGTTACTTGTCCTCAGATGTCTAACAATTTGAAAGCTGAGCAACAGAGGGATAAAGAGACAGACAGACAGAAAGAGAGCAAATGGGTGAGTTAACGTGACAGGGAACTTATTGGTTTTCTTCTTCCTGGTTGTAAATGCCCTCCCATGTGTAGTTAGCTAATGCTAACCTAATGAATAGGACCAGAATAAAAGTGCAAATGAATGGTACATTTTAGTCTCTGGAGCACAGACCAGAGCTATTTGACAGTAAATGACACCTTGAAAAGGAATTTCTCTCTGAATATTCCCTTTCCAATCTTCAAAATAGTCTTTCCCTGGTTCACTGATTGCTCAGCCAGTCACCTCCTGCTTACTGTGAAGATCTGCATGGGTCACCTTCTCTGTAAAGCCACATCAGATGGTGAATGTTACAAGAAACCAGTCATTCTGCATCCGGGTTTTTATAATCCTTTCCTCATTCCTGAAGAGTAACTGTCTGTCTGTGCAACCCTCGTTGTCCAAGCTGGGATCTACACAGGTTGATCGGTAACAGGATTTTCTTTGATTTAAAAGACCCCAGAAGTAATGGGACATAAGGGGTTCTTAGTAAGTGAGAGTTAAATGAATGAATCCAGATAATGACTTTAGACACCAAGCCAATCCTAAAATCTTTCTGGTATTCTCAGTCACCTAATGAGAACTTTCCCTTTAAAGGAGCTATTTATGTTCTTTACTTGTTCATCTTCAGTCATCTGCAACGTTAAGAAATCACTCAGTTGGTAGAGTACTCACCTGGAAGGCACAAAGTCCTAGTTTTGATCCCGAGGTCCACAGGAACCAAGCACAGTAGTGCATGCCTGTAATCCCAGCATTTAGAAGGTGAAAGCAACAGAACTGAAAATTGAGGGTCATTCTCAACCCTCTAATGGTTTGAGGCCACCCTGAACTGCATAAGATCCTGTCTCAAAATTAAACAAAATACATAAGTAAACTTCAAATATCATTTCTAGATCAGAGTTAACACTTAAAAGTAGCCATCTTTACTGGAAATATTGACAGGATACATTACCCACACAAGAAGCATCATAGTAAGTTGAAAGCAAATGTGAGCACAGAACTTTTCAGAAGAGCTGAAGCGCAGAATAAGAACTGTGAGAAGACAGACTTGCAGTCATTCCTGAGCAATGCTTTCTCTTTGCCGTGTTAGGATCCAGACTTCCAGTCTGACTGCTCTGAATGGAAAAGGAAGAAACCCAACAGGCTTTCCAGTGTAGTGTATACAACTCCGAATCTGTTATTTCAAGGAAGTAACAAGATATTGGCACATCAAGTTTTTAGTTACCTGCAGGAAAGAGAGAGAGAGAGGAGAGAGAGAGAGAGAGAGAGAGAGAGTGACAAAGAGAGAGGAGCATTATTCCTGTATTATATATCTATACATCTGTCTGTCTCTCTTTTGTCTCTGCATCTGGGAAATTAGGGCATGAAATAAAATACCAACAAACATGCATGTCTTCTTGGAATGCATGCATGCATGCATATGCACCACCCTGAACTGTTCCTCTGATGTTTGTCCTCCAGCCTCCCCTAAGGTGAAGTTTTCATCAAAACACAACATAGCAAGTGACTCTCCACGAGATTGACTGAGCAGGTCTTACTCACAGTCTGGGAATTTTAAACAGGAGACTTAATACTTAAACACACACACACACACAGATACACACACACACACAGTGAGGGACAGAGAGAGACAGTGAGAGGGGCTGGATATACAGGGATATACAGGATGTTCAACAAAGGACAAATAAACATTTTAAAAAGAACACCAATGAAAGTTCTGCTAAGGGCAAACATATGGCTATCTTCTCATTGCTCACTATTTTATACTTCATTCACAGGTGGAATCACCTTCACTGTGAAGGTGATGATGGCTCAGGCTAGTGACTAGGCAGTAAACTTATAGTCTCTATGGCCAAATCAGCTGGTTGGATTAAGCACTGAGTCTGGTCTTGAAGTCGTTGATCCATGGGTCCCTTCATTGAGAGGAAAATTTTCTCAAAACCGAAGGCTGTGTCTGCTCACTAGTGGTCAGTAGGCTAAGCGGGAAGCAAGGCATGAAAAGTTTTGTGCCCATCTCTAGCTGGCCCAGTCAGAGAACTGCCGTGGATGATTTATCCATGTACCTTCCTGTATCAGAAGAGTAAAAGGAAAAAGAGCAGACTCATTTACTTCAGAGAAACACTTTTGTTTGCAAGACTTAGCTAAAACTCACCGAAAAGCTTTGTAGATATACAGTTTTATCTTAAAAATGGAGCTTTCTAATTTGTCAACAAACTCCACGAACACCATTGAAGTCAACAATGATCTTTGCCGTCTATATCATTCTCTAACATTTTAAAGTACTTTCCTATTTTAGGACTGTGAGGGTCTTCCATTGTTGGTGCTACTGATTTGAAGGCTTTGAGGTGGGTCTCAAATATTTCACTGGCTGTTCTCAGCAGGTCTTTCATGGCATGTTCTACACACTTTACTCATGGCTATCCACTTGAATTTCCCATAATATTTTAATACTTACCTCTGCAAACACTGCTCTTATTCAAAGCAGAACCCTCCATCATTAATTCTAATACATTCAGTGCTAGCAGTGACTAGGTTTATGGATTTTTTTCGTCTGCCATATTTGCACCTTAACCAATTGGTTAAGTAAACATCTTTTTAATTTTAAGTTTTTGAGTCAGGGCAAACTGGTTGTCTTGGAACTCTCTATGTAAGCAGACCAGCTTTGAACTCAAATATCTGCCTGCCTCTGCCTCCAAAATGCTGAGACTTAAAGTACCACCACACTTGAGTTGCAATGTTTTTCTATAAGAGTGATGTTAAATATGCCTTTGAAGCCACACAAAATCCATCAACTTGTTTTCCTTGTAATTGTGGGTTCATGACTATTTTGTAAAGGTAAATGCTGAAATCAACCATGTTTAATTCCTGAATCAAGGTTGAAAATTGAAGGTTGTACATTTGTGTCCCAATGTAGTACAAAGTTACCATACCATGGATTTAGTTTTAACTTGTAGGAGGTTTCACTTTGCAAAACGAAAGGGCTCCTGGATGATGTATTATCTACCTTGTACAGTATAATTTTTCTTTGACCTTCACTTGAGTATTAGAGTTCATGATATGCAAATTGTCTTGATTTTAACATATTTCCTAATGAAGATTTGACCCAATAAACACTGTTGGAAAACACAAGCAAGTTCTGAGGGAATTCAAGTCCCTGGGCTCATCTTTTTCTTTTACCAGTATTTTCAGTGATTTTATGAGCATCCAGATAACCTTGCTATAATCAGTTTTCTAAAAATATTCTGAAGCATACAATACCCCTGATATTTCTGCTATCTTCTAAGTGACTGACAATATCCATGTGTGATATATTGGTATCTCTGTTACCACTTTACACTATGGGCTGAAAACAGATGGAAATAAAGTTGTTAGCATCCTTGAGTATGACTATATTGTAGAATCAATTCAAAAATAAATAAGAACCAGTTCAGAAACAGGGAAGTTGGGTAGGGGGGGAGTAGCAATTAGCTCCCAGGATTACATAATCCTATAGGTCCAAAAAACTTGAAGCAGGGAATCTGGGAAACTTGTTGGGTAAATCGCAATTGAAGATCTGAAATCCTGAGGAATGAGTTACGGTACGAATCCTAGGTCACAGGGAGAAAGCGGATGAACCAGTTTTGGCAGAAAGACAGATAGGTTTCTCTTTCCACCTCTCTGTTCTGCTTAGGTCTTAAGTAGACTGGATTAGGACAATGTACTTGGGGACCATTCAGCCTTCACTCAGAATCATAGAGATTCAAATGCTAGCCTAATCCAGAAATGCCCTTAAGACACAATCAGAAATAATAAGACTAATAGCTAATATTAAGTAATCCAATGTAGAAGTAAATTTTTTCAATATCTAAAAATTTATTTGTTTGTTTGTTTTGGTGTGTGACTTTGCACACTTGGAGGGAGGATTTACTTTGCCTCTTGGCTTGGGAAGCTATATCCTCCTGTGTCTGAGCATGTGCTTCCACTTAGTGGTATTGTTTTAGAGGTTGTGGGAACTTTAGGAATTGGAGCTCAGCTTAAAGAGGGAGGCCAGTAAGGGTAGGCTTTGAGGGTAACAACCTAGTCCCAGTTCCATCCGCATAATTTCTATTAATTTACTATTTACCTCTTTGCTTTATTATCTCATCTCCATAGTGACCATTCTGCTTTATCTGCATCTCCTGGCATCTCTGTCTTCTTCCCAGAGTCCTCTCTGCCTGGAAATCCTGCCTAGCTATCGGCCTTTTAACTCTTTACTAAACCAATCAGTGATGCATTTTTACAGTGTACAAAAAGATTATCCCACAATACCCAACCATAAAATTATTTTCTTGCTACTTCATAGCTGTTATTTTGCTACTTTTATGGATCATAATGTAAATATTTTTGTATATAGAGTTTTTCCAAAGGGGTTGTAATGCACAGGTTGAGACCCACTGTTCTCATTTGTAACTTTTAACTAAATTTATTTCTCAAGTACTAGATTAGCAAGCAGTTTGTTTACAAAAACTCACTGCTATAGATACCAATAGTCTACAATTCTAAGACAGTCCATTAACTTCTAAATTAAAATACTTTTTTTCCATTTAAGGAAAGTAATACTTCACTAACTAGTGTAAGGAACTATTTCAAAATCATTTTGTCTTTCCTTAGAACTGTGTTTTTCCAGTCAAGTTTAATATAAGAGTCATAGTTAGAAAATTCTCAAAATTTGGCATTTTATAAATATAAAATGCTGTTCCCTACTTATTTGCTCATTTTCTGCCTGCCTGATCCCCTTCCCCATTCCCTCTCTCCCTCCCTCTCTCTCTTTCCCCCTCTTCCTCTGTCTTCCCCAATACTGAACACACTCACAAGATGGTCACAGACTCACAAGAGAAATGAACTCTTTTCACTTGACAAATATTTAAACTCAAAAGTTTGTAAGGTGTTCTTTCTGTAATTTTTAAAAATAAATACTAAAATATCACAATAAGTTAAAAATTCTTATCTACATTTTTCCTATTATGAGAGTAAGAGGTGATGTGTGGAAACGGGTTGAGTAGTGAGAGAGTGAGTAGCAGGGAAGGGGGAGGAGAAAAGAGAGAAGATGGAGGAAAGATAGGAGGGGCAGAGGAAAATAAAGAGAGAAAATTAGATGAGAAGAGAGAAAAGAAAGAAGAAAAAGATGAGAGAGGGAGAGAGACAGCAAGAAGAAAATAAGAAGAAAGGGCAATGACATAGATGATAGATAGATAGATAGATAGATAGATAGATAGATAGATAGATAGATAGATAGATAGATTAGATAGATGGATAGATGATAGATACATAGATAGATGTCACTCGCTTAAATTTGGGGATATGCAAAGCATATGTATTAATTCTTTTTTAAGAAAGTAAAACAAATTTCCAGAGTTTGAATGATATCAAAGTTTGATGGAATTTTACTAAAATTTATCCTCACAAAGGCTAAGGCTATAGAAAGAATACAGAAATGTTAAAAATCTGATGTTGAAATTATACAGTTTCCAGGGTATACCTATATTTAATTTCTTTTTAAAGTAAGAAGATATGAGAGGAACTTTTCTTTAGTAGTCATTGTTTTTGGTTTTGTTTTTGCTGTTGTTTTTGTTTTGTTTTCCTTTTTTTTTTTTTTTTTTTTTTTGAGACAAAGTTTCTGTGTAGCTTTGGAGCCTGTCCTGGAACTAGCTTTGTTGACCAGGCTGGCCTCAAACTTACAGAGATCTGCCTGTCTCTGCCTCCAAGTGCTGGGATTAAAGGTGAGTGCCACCACCACCCAGCTTTCATTTGCTTTAGAAAGAAGATAACACAGCAGCCCTATTTGCAGCAGTGCACGTCATGTTAAATGCTGTGACATTTGTCCCCCACAGTTAGAGTTACAGAATAGACTCTTTACAGAGGAAAGTGTCTCTCAACACTGGTCACTGATAAAGCTTGCAGGGAACAAGGTACTCAGGGTATCAAGATTAGCTGCTCATCCCAGAGTATTCTAGAAGATAGTGACTTTTACACACACACTACCTCAAGAAATCCAATGAGCTCAGAACCTATGTTTTTACCTTAAATAATCTTTACACTCCTCAGAACCCCTTTTAATCAGACTACAATTTGCTTTAAATTCACAAATGTGATACCTAGGGAAAGAGTGCAACCAAACTGAAACTGTCTTGAATGATTTATTCTTGGCAACCTTTATTACAATATCTATTTTTACACACACCTTGTTTTCTCCGTTTTCAAAATGGTTAAGGTTTCCCAGTCTGAAATAAATTGCATTTCTCATTTCTCGATGCTCTGGATAATTTGAATGGTCAACTTAGCTTGAAAAATTCATAGTGAAAATGCAAAAAAAAAATTTAAATAAATATTAGAACTGACAATAAGGGCTGATGTAGTTCTGAATATTAAGACATGCAGGATTTTTTAAATATGAACTGAGTGTTCCTCCTCTTGAAGTTGGCTCCTTCCACATGCAAATTTCAAAGCTATTAGTGCAGGCTTTTTCTCTGTTTCTCTATGCAGCCAAGGCAGTGTCTGGCTAGCCCAAGCTATCTGTGTTTCTTTGTACTACAATACCATGAGAATGTAGACCAGAAAGTTGAGAATGGATCTCCCAGCCAGGGCCCATTAGCAATCTTCACAACTTGCCCAATTCTTTTTATTTTTCTAAATATTTTCAGCTTGACATCATTGATTCTCATTTCTCAGTTTCTCTTCAGAGAGGCAACTCCCTCTGTCTTACACACTTCTTCTTCTTACAGCCCATTTCGTTAAAAGGTTTAATCATTCTCCATATCGATCTTATGTTACACAACAACACATGAATAAATTATCACTCAGAAAACTTTAAATCACAGAAAACCACATAGAATCCACTGCAAGAGAAGGTCTCTCACTAACCACAATCAGTTGTCACAGTAGAGTTCTCTTTTCGTTAGAGATTCAGGGCGACACTTTGGCTTATCAAACATTTCTACATGGACACATATTATTTTACTCCTAACGGAAACTGATGTATTCTCCGGATAGACTGGTTTGCTTAAGGGTCAGTTTAGAATTTTCCTCAGATTTCATGTAGTCTGCTATCAATTTTTCAAATATTGTTTTGTGATATCTGATACTTGACAATTCACAACTATCTTCTTGAATAAGTGCACTCGGTTATTTTCTAAATTTGAATATTACACATTGAACATCTGTGCACAAAAATCTGCTGCACATAAAATTTTGAGATTAATTTAGGAGAATAAGATTCTGAATTAAAGCATGTTTAAATTTTGGCAAGAGTTAACATGCTGCGCTGCTCTCAAATTATTTTACATCACGGTTATTTGGCAGTTAACCAGTTTTAAATATCATTGCTACCAGTGAATATTGACACTTGATCATGGTGCTGCCTGGTTATTTTGTCAATGTGACACCGGCTAGAGTACCCAAGAAAGAAGACCAACAATTATGGAAATGTTACCATCAGACTGGGTTGTAAGCAAGCTTGAGAGGTCATTTTCTTGATTATTTATTGATGTGGGAGGGCCCAGCAAACTGTGAATGCTGGGCTAGGAATTTGATCTAATGTGAAAAGATAAGAGAGAAGAAGGGGCAAAGATGACCAAGATCAGGAGTTGGTCCATCACGATGGGAGCTCCTACAGGCTTTGCCAGCCAGGCACTATCTACAGGGATCTAAGATTTTCTAATCGCTTCATTAAAAGAAGCCTAAAGGAACGGATCAGACACCTGTTGAGGCCACATATCAGCAAAGCATTTTCACAAAAGCGTAGTTGTTGAATCAGATTGTCTATCTGCTTAATGTATTGTAAAGCAAGAGAGACAGTTCTCTGAAGTACAAAGATGGGAATATTCTTAATTTAAAAGCATGAAAGAGAATTTTAAAATAATGAAACTAAATTTCTCCTGGTCTATTATCACCCCCCCCAAAAAAACCCAGAAAATAATTTATTTTTGAATAGTTTGAAAGGGGTTGGTGAGGTAGCACACTGGTTAAGAGTACTTGCTGTTCTTGTAGAGGACCTAGATACAATTCCTTCCACCCAAGTGGCCAATAATAGTATTCTGTAACTCCAGTTCCAGGAAATTCAACCCTGAGGAAGAGTCATTTTAAAAAGAAATTATAGAGCATTTCACTGGAGAAATTGAACAGAATCTAAGTTTATTTCCATCTGTGTCCAAGATTTGAGAAGCAGGGAAACTGATGTACAGAATAAGGGGTGGATGCCCCTTCTCAGAACAAGAGAAAGAAAATGTCCTTTGCCCTGTATTGTTGCTGTTGTCTCTGAGACTTCTGTAAGAACACATAGTGTCCATCCACACTACTGAACGTCCATGAACTCATAGACATACCCAGAAATTTTTACCAGCACCAGGAACTATCCATACTCACAAAAATTAGACTTTTCAGATGATAAGAAATCAACAGCTAAAGAAGAACTTTAAAATAAATTCTTAATAAAAAGAAAAGCTCCTCTCATCCCACTCTTGGCTTTTAGTCACCTGTAGTTGTATAGGCTCGGCCCCTGAGAGGTTTCCCCTTTCCTGGCAGTGTAACTACTGATGTCCTTCTTGTTCCAGTCTTCAAGCAGATGTGTTGAGACTTCCTGGGTGTAACTTTCTGACATTTCTTGGAGATGCAATTTCATAGTGGACTTTCTGTTCTTTTGGTTCTTACAGTCTTTTCTAGGAGGTGAGGGAGAGATATTTTGAACTAGCAAAACCTGAGAGAGTTTAATGCTAAACCTTAACACAACTTCTTTAAATTAGAAATTAATTGAATCAAAATGGGGAACATGAGAGATAAGAAGGAAGGTCGAAAGAAACAGTAAAGGAGTAGGTATACAGAAACACATGTAGCTAAATAGTTGCATAATTCAACAACTGTATTGCCTTGAAGTGAAGGTAATGGGAAAATGTCCACAGAGTATTCCAATTCTAGATGAAAGTAGCAACTGAATAAGGAAGAGTTTAAGGTTACTGATGGTCCTGAAACCATGGCATGGGTCTATACTCCCAGCTTCCAGAAAACATGACAAAATACAGTCTCAAAGAAGAGTAAAAAGGCTTCAGGAATGGAGAAGAGTATAATATTTTAGTATTTAATAACATATAGCATCATAACTCATATTTCATGGTGAGACTCAGGCAGTAGAGTGCATGTCCAGCACGCACTAAGCAGTGAGTTCAGTCCCCAACTCCACATCGAACCAAGAGGGGTGGTGCACAGGTGAAATCTCAGCCCTCGGGAGGTGGACAGAGGAGGACCAGGAGTTTAAGATCACCCTTGGCTACAAAACCAACTCAAGGTCATTTGAAATACATGTAAGCCTGCCTCAAAGAAAATTAAAATAGAAAAGATTATTACATATGTTGTTCCATTAATAAAGTCATTTTTAAAGACAAAATCTCCCAATTTTTACTGTTCTTACTGAAAAATTCAGCCCAGTCAAATCTTACAATATCAGTGTATGAGGATTTTTTTTCTTAGTGGACAGGCAAATTTATGAACAGTTACATGCTTTTTAAAACCTTGACTGTTTTTCCCCCAAAACTTTTGACATGTTCTATGTTATTGAAGACACCTATGAGGAAGAGAAGTGAAAACTCTCTTTTCCTCTCAAGGTTCAATCTCCACTAAAACCAAAGTTTAAATGATGGCGATTTTTACCATTTGTATGATATGCTATAATCTCCCCCTGCTAACATCCCCCCTCTCTTCTATGATAAAGGTAATGGCACTCTATAGCATCACCTGGTGTTAGAGGCTCTCTCACTATAGTTGTTTCATAGAGTACTTCCAGGGCTCCTGAAGTGAGAAAATACAGACGTTCGTCCTGAGAGAGCTTTAGCTAGTGGTAGGTTAAGTCAGCACATAGCATGAGGGGCGGAGTGCAGACAATGTAGGGAGGGGCTCAGAAGCTCCGAATGTAAATGAACGTTAATCACAAAAAACACTGATTAAAGTGTAATGATGTAAAAGTTAATCTAGCTCCTATGCAATTAACTCAAAATTACAACCATACATTGTATGTGTAATCACATCCTAAGAAACATACTACATTTTTTTTTAAAAAAAAAATGAAACAACTTTAACAGGGTGCTTATGTGAGGCTGCTGACAGATAGCTCTACCAATTTGATAATTAACTTTTTAAGGCTACTTCACATTTTGTGTTCCTAATTAATGCCTACTTAATTTTCGATACATTCTATATTAGGTTAAGTGCCAATTAAGTGCTGTGCACGCTCTGGGAGTGGAAAAAAATCTCTCAACCTCAAAAGCCATGTGATTTTATCATTAGACAGTTCAATAGAGACCGAGTCAGAATAGCAGTTTGCCTACAAGCACCATAATAAATTTATTCTCGGA
Source organism: Alexandromys fortis (assembly GCF_014885135.2). Taxonomy (NCBI): domain Eukaryota; kingdom Metazoa; phylum Chordata; class Mammalia; order Rodentia; family Cricetidae; genus Alexandromys; species Alexandromys fortis. Next base: position 13,573,027 of record NW_026067924.1, read on the forward strand.
TAAGTTTCTTCAACAAGGCAGTGTGATTGGTTAGAATGACTTCTCATGAATGCAAGTGGCTATGATGTCCACTGGGGTGATATTCTTTCTCTTTACATTACCTAGAATACAAGATTTTCACAGTGATCTCTGCAAGGCTCCATCAGATGTCCTTAGCATTTCTGCAATGCAATCAAAGGTAGTGATGGAGGCTAGAACTAAAATCTTACCAAAGTCAGGAAGGTCCATCCACACCAGACCCAAAATTAGAAGACTTAGCAGAAACAACTAAGATGTAATTACCTCCTGCTCAGCCTCAATTACAATTTTAATGTAGGATGTCTGGGTTGGACAGAAAGGTCACTTGATGCTTTTGCAGAGGACCAAACCTGAGTTCCCAGTACCTACGTCCAGCAGCTCACAACTATCTTTAACTCCAGATGCAGGGAAGACAATAGGGATGGCAGTGATTATTGCTAATAGTGGTTGCTAGGATTAACCATGTATGCCTGATACAGCAGAAAATACCACAAATAATCTGATTAGTTAGTGGCTGATATGTGCATACAAGGAACATATCAACTCAAATAATTCTCATAGTTACTATGAGTAACCATGTTTTTTTTTTTTTTATCTTTTGAGATAGGTTTTCTCTGTGTAACAGCTTTGGCAATCCTAGAACTCACTATGTAGACCAGGCTGGCCCTAAACTCACAAAGATCCACCAGCCTCTTCCTCCCTAGTGCTAGGATTAAAGGCATAAACTACCACATGTTTTTTTTTTTAAAATCCCATCTTATATAGATATGAGATGTAGATATCTAAATATAACACAGTAATTGGTAAGGCTGAGTAATTTTACCCATGGATTCTCACTCTAGAACCTATGTAACCACAAATGTGAATGCTAATCAGATATGCAAGAAAGTTCATATTGTTCTTGACATCTTAAAATAATATACATTAGCCTATATGGCATTAAATGTTGCATATTGTGTTCTTTTATTAAAATACTTAGGAATGCTGTCAATTCTCATAGGTATACAGTTAGAAGTATTTTTAAAGGAAAATTATGAACATCAATGCCCTATAAAAATTAATTTCTGTATATAATATATGCTATAGTGTTTCCTTATCTGTGAGAAAAGCGTTCAGATTTCACTTGTTATATGTCCATGAATTCCTGTAACTGAAGATAATATCAAACTCTATACACATAATGTTTCATCCTTTATACATATACCAGGATAACAACAATTCATTAATTATGCATAGTAAAAGATTAAGAATAGTAAATAAGGAAGTACAAGACCAATTATCACAATAAAATGAAATAAAAGTTATGTGAATATGGTATCTCTCTCGAAGCATCTCTTTTTACGATACTTAGTATTTTTCTTGTGATGATGTGGAATAATGTAATTCCTCTGTACTGAGATGAAGAAAGCTGAGCGAGAAAGACATTATGGAATTACATTGTTACCATGTGTAAAGCTTAATGAATACTAACAGAACATTAGGGACTATACAAGGGTTACTTGAAGCCAAGGTATATCATTGTGTGATGGTTGATCAAATAACCAAGGTGAATATTTCAAGATTCACATATTCTATACAGCGTAGATATACTGAACATGATTATTAGGGATGACCGATAATACTAGTAAAGAACAGAGAGAAGCAGCTTGAGGTTTCATAATGCTGCTAGAAGCAATGAGCTTCTGATGGCACATAGATTGGTTGTTTGGAGTTTTTAAGTGTTTCTAATCTGAGATTGATCATGCCTAGGTGTTATCATGGAGAGTCAAAGTGCTGATGAGAGGGTGAGATGATGTTTGCATTTTTCAGTAGACCTTTACTTGAAGTGCCACATATGAGAGTATAACATCCAAAAGGGTAAAAAAGTTTTAGAGCCGTGGGACCAGGATATCTGCTTCAGAAAAGTGCCTTCTAGACATGAAAGGCATGCTACACCCATGAATCTCAATAATATCGTTGTCTATGCAAAATATGCACAAGACCACACTTAACATGCCAATGTGGATGGGGAAATCCTATTCTACACTCCTGGACAAAAGGCCACAGGAAATCAATGGCTACTGTGAGAGTGATAATTGGTTCTCTCTAGGGGTCACCTCCTGTTATGTTACTCAATCCTAAATTAGTTAGCCATAAACACACATACATGGATAACACTAATTGGATGTGTTGGGATATGTATTACGTATGTACATTATATGTATATATATATATGTATAATATGTATATCTATATGTATATATAATTATAGAAGAGTAGTTAATTCGAGAAGAGGCCATGGATTGAGGAAGAGGAGGATATTAAGAAGTAAAATTAGGTAAATACAATGTAGTTAAGTATAAAATTCTTCCCCTACACAAAAAATCCTTTAGAAATATACCAATTATGAGTGTATGGTTGGAAGGGTTCTAAGATAAATACATCTAGGAGCCAGGGCTCACATTAAAGGTAAGTTATTGTTTACTTTACAGAGCCTGTACATGCTGGCAACTCATACTTCCTCCTAAGGTTAATCTATGTTTTAATTGGTAACAGCAGGTTTTATTTTATTCTTTTAATTTTGCCTGTGAAAATGGAAATATACTTAAAGGATTGTTCTCTCCTTTTTCCATTCACTTCATAATAGCATCCATTTAGTTATATCTCTTTGTCCCTCATTGCTGTGTAACATTTCGTTTTATATATACATTAGATATTACCAATGCATCTTTTGTCGTCAAATATTTTCACTGTTGTACCTTGAAGCTGCTAGGTATGGTGACACCTTAAATACCCTTCATTTGTGTATATGGACACAGATATACACTTGTATATACTGAGAGTGGAATTACTGTGTGGCAGACTGTGTAAGGTGACTGACTGTACTACTTTGCTCAAGACTGTTGCACTTTCCTAACAAATCAGAACAGTTTATGTCCTGAGATGTGTATATGTTCATCTTACCAGGACTGGAATTTATGTTTTGATTTTTCATTTCTGTTTGAATTTTTAAAGACATTTTCCTATGGCTTAAAGAGTAATCTAAACATTTTTCTTACCTTTGTATGAAATCAGTCTGCCTCTCTTAATAAAGTTTTCATTCAAAAGTTTCATGACAAGGGAGTCTTCTTTGATGCTGGTGATATACAGCCATTGAAGTGAAGGTATAAAATGATTGATCCCAAAATGAATTGCCCCAATCTCATCTTCTCTAACTGACATACCCCTCAATATGTTTTGGCTCAAATGTAGCAACTTCTCTTTTCTCTCTTTCACACATAGTTCCTTTTTTGATATTTAGATATTTCTTAAGGTTTTCTACATTTTTGAAATTGGGTTTCTTTTCCTAAACAGGCACGTTTTGTTGATTCCTTCAATATCAATTGAAATATACTTTTCTGAAATCATTGTAATATAAATATTTCTCTTTACTACTATGCAAACCTGTGGAAAACTTGAAGAACACTTTCAAGGTCACATTACATTTGGATTCCAAGGACCTGAAAGTTGAGGTGATGAGAGAGCTTGCTCTGATTGCCTGGCCACCCGAGTTTGAGTTTTTGAACCATAATAGAAGGAGAAAACTCACTTCTCTGACCTTTCCATGAGCACCGTGTCCCTTGTACAAGTTCACAGCCTATCAACACACTTAAACCAATCAATACTATTTTAGAAATAGGTTCTACGTTGCTCAAAGGTGAGGTCCTATTAGTAATCATCACTCTAGTGCTCAGAAAAGTGAACGTCTTGTAGTATAAATAAGGAGACACGGTCAGAAGACACTTCTTAAAATGATGATTTACTTGACCATGGAGCATAGAGCCTGATTTCAAAAGGCAATTTCAGAAAAGCAAATGCTTAGAAGAAACATCACAGATCAATATTTTGAGGAATTTTTATCATAGGAATTCCTAATGGTACTCTGCATTTTTAAAAATAAAAACATAACTAATACTAACCAGACTTCACACTAAGAAACACATCAGCTGTAAAAACGTATTCTTTTACTACATTTTAGTTCAAACCCAAATTAAATTATGCATTAAAAATGGAACATACTACATCTCAAGAAACATCAATTACTCCCTACAGAACTCTGAAAAGCTGCTTTTGTTTGCTTGTTTGTTTGTTTGCTTCTGTTTTTGACTCAAGTTGCATCACCTTTCTTTTATTGCTCCTCTGGGTTTTCTTGATACATCAATGTGCTGATAATATCTATGAAACCAAACTGTTACCCTGCAGTTACTACTGTACTAAGAATTCAAATTAATTACCTTTATCATGGTATGTTCTTTAGAATGTCAATTTTAGAGAGTTAATATTTTCTCCTCAGTCATATCTGTGTGTATAGTTACAGGGACTGTAAAAGTAATGTGGACAGTAACAGCAATGTGCTCAGGACTATCCCAGCTTCAATGCTATAGCAAAGAAAACCCAGCCTACAATTTACAACCCCAGAGAACCTAGACAACAAAGAGGACCCTAAGAGACATACATGGATCTAATCTACATGGGAAGTAGAAAAAGACAAGATCTCCTGAGGAAATTGGGAGAGTGAGGATAATGGGAGAGGGTATAAGGGGAGGGGCAGGAAGGGAGGGAAGTGGGGAAAAATATATAGCTCAATGAAAACAATAAAAAAGAGATCCTGACCTCCCAAAAATAAAATAAAGAAGGTTATGATAATAAATAAATAAATACTACCAATACTTGAAAAACTTTTAAGAGATTTATTAATTAATTAGAAAGTTTGTTTCTATCAAATTTAATTTCCATGTTTAGTGTCTCATTGAGCTGTTAATAGATAGAAAGAAGAAATGAAAGAATTTAGGTAGCTTTATATTATTTATTTACCTTCAAATAGTTGATCTAAAACTCATAATGTAAATGTACTTAAGAGTACATATATTCATCACTATATATAGTGATAAATATCTTAATACACACACACATATATACATATATATAAAGATAAAAAGATAGATTGGACTATGTACAACAAAGAATATTGTTTTTGTTTTAATGCAAACAGAATTTTCACATGATGGATCGGTTGTATACAGTCAACATAAAAAAATAAAGGACAATGGAGCATATTCTTTTGAGTACTGATAGATATACTAACTAAAAATCCCATGTGCACAGAGGCTCCTACTCCCAGTAATAATGGCTAAGTTACCACCAACATATTATCGCAGCATAATGGCCTAAGATCCCTTTTCTATGTCTTATAACTTGAATGAGATTAGTGAATTTCCAAAACCTCTCTGTAGATCTGCTAAAAATCATTTGGATAAAGGCAACTGCCCTCAAACAGCATGGATCTGATAGAAAAAAAAAATCTATGTTGATATGTCAACTTATCCCAGGGGGAAGAAAGCTTTAGAAATGCCACGTGTTTCATTTAATACATGTTTGCAGTCATTAATGTAATTGGAAATTCTCTCCTTGAACTTCTCTGCAATATTCCCCAATGCACTGTCATTATGCATATGTATAAGTTCTGTGCCGGAGCATGACATCAGGAGTTGCCTACATTTACATATCACACAGAGAATATTCATACAGAAGAGTCTTTAATCTCTCCTTCATTTCATGCAAAAATAACTACTTACAACTACTTCTACTAACTCTGGTCATATATATTTATCCCTTCTAATGGAAGTCCAAAAAGATTTAATTTGCCCATTAAGATGACAATTTATAATGATAAAGCCTCTATAGAATTATTGTTCAAGTAAAATCATTCCAAATTAATTGAAAAAAATAAACGAAATGAGTACAAGTGAGAAAATGAGTGGAGTGATTGTAATGGTCAAAGAGCATCTCGTGTTTTCCCAGTGCTGACATGGAGGATCCACCGCCTGGCTCAGCTTTTCCTTTTTATACAGACGTCAAAACCTATAAATCCTTTCCTATGGTTTCACAGATAACGCTTTATGCTGATCTAGTGGACTGTGTCCTAGAGAGTGGGGTTCATATCTGAAATGCCAAAATAGCATCATCAATTGCTTTAAAACTGAGTTTTGAAACCTTAGCTTTTTGTCTCAGAAAGGTGATGGGTCATGATGGAAAAAAAAATGCAAAGCAGCAATAGCTGTGTGGGTGGAAGCTCTTCCTATTAACATATGGGACTTTAATCTCCAGGGTCTATCTCCCAACAGTCAATTCACTTAGAAAAATAAAATGTCATTAAATTGGCAGGCAAATTGCTTAAAATATGTGTGACAAACTCAAAGAACTGCATTTCATAGATGGAAGAGTAAAAAAGAGTAAAAAAGATACAAATTAAATGTTAATTATAAAGATGATTAAAATGTAATAATACACAAAATTCATCCAGCTTCTCAGTAATTGACACGAAATTATATACATTTGGGATATATAATCACAATCAAACTAATATTATAAACTTAAAAAATAAATTGCTTAAAATTGATGCTTAGGTTCCATTGTGGTGACAGCTATCTACTAAATCCGTAGAGAATGCTAATTTGATAGCAATGACTTGCATATCAAAGTCAGATCAGATTTTTAGGTTAATTGGCATTCACTTAACTCGTGAAGTCTACCTTGTTAAATATAAATTTTTAAAAATTAATGCCAATAGATGTGAGAAAACCATCTGACACACAGTAGTAATTAACTATATAAAACCCAAATTCAAAAGCTCCTAAAAGTTGGTGATAGATGCCAACCCCTGTACTTGTTCTTGAATTTACAGATCAATCATGTGTCACAATGAAATGCTGACAAATAACCTGCCATATAGGCTAGGAATAAATCCAGAAATCACAAGAAAATGGTAATCCAAAGATCGTAATAGAAAGAATGAAATAAATATTGGGAAAAAGACAGATACTTTCAACAATGTCTTGTACCTTTGCACTTCCCCAAATGTTTGGATTAATTCTTGCTTTACATTTTGTGAGACTCCTTCACCTTTTGTTCAGTATGTTTCTATTAGGGGTAAGTCTATTCACATAGGGATATTTCGAGCCAGAGGGTGATACATATAAACATTTCAGTACTACTCTTATGTACTAGCTCCTTACTTCTCATGTTCACTAGTACCTGAGGAATTTTATAATTTTCTTCAATATATATATACTTATTCATGGTCTCCTGTGTCTGTGTTTAAAACACTCAAGTGTTCGCTGTGAGTATTTTTCTCATAAATGAAATATGTACATAGAAATGACAGCTTTAACAATGACTGAAGAAATTATCACCAGCACCCCACAGCCTACCAGAAATCTCTCATTTGAGAAATTGTCTCACGTAGGTCTGGCTGACCTTGTACTTGCTGTATAGCTGACCATGACGTTGAACTTCTGGCCCTCTTGACATATCTTTCTAGAACTAGAATTATAGGCATGCACCATGACTCTAGTTTATGTGGTTCTAAGGACTGAGCTCATGCTATCATACATATTAGGTAGGTACTCTACCAACTGAGTTACACCCTGTATCATTTATTGACATGTTTTCATGAATAAATAAGGACAGATAAATGTACGTTAGCCACAATGATGTGAAGTTAAGTGTATGTGGACCAAGGCAGAGAATCCAAAGAAGCACCTCATCATGAAAAGGGCATGAAGATGGAGTGTGAGGTGCCAATGATCTTCATTCACATATTTTGCTTCTCCCTTGGAGTCATGCAGCTAAAGAATTTGTGAACCAGACCAATGCTTGATTGATGGCATGCTTAATGGTAGACATGTGATTGCCCTTATCTTGTTTGGTGTAATATGAAGACAGAACTTAAGCTTCAGCAGTATAGCTTTGCCATTTTCTATCTTTCACTTCCTGCACAATATGTGAATGACATATCCCCACTTTCAGTCCTTTAAGTAGGAATGGTAGTAGCATTTATTTTACAGTGCTTTTATAGGAACGAAATGTGATGAGTTATCTGTAGTACTGGGAATAGTATCTGGTATATAATTGAAAAATACCAATCTATAAATTTACCTGCCAAGCAGATTCTAAATTCTGTCAAAAAAAATAGACCAATTCTAATGAGCATTTATAGTGATACACTATTTTTATAAGTTCCCTCCCCCTATCCACTTATTCATTATTCCATTCAAAAGATTACTTTGAGTTCTCATTGTCCTTCATCAAGGATATGTGAGGTTAGAAGGCAATGACAATATTGACAGGGAAAAGTCCCTTGTATCACTTAGAATACACTCCACTGGTGTGGTACACACCGAGCACCTATTACAAGAAGAGGGGCCCAAAGCATTATGAAAACAGAAGAGGGAACTCTCATTTGCGTCCTAGTTAGCAAAGGAAATAGAGCAGGACTTCAGTCTTAGTATCTAGTAGGAAAAGCAACAGTAACGATGAAAATTATTACAGTGAGAATATAACGTCAAAAGGCATAGAGATGAGGATGAATATCTATGGGAGCTTGCATGAGAAAAAAGAAGGGAGTGTCGTATGAAACAAGAACAGGTATGTCTGTAGGGGGAAATCAGGGCCAGATCATTCCAGGCTTCCTTAGCAACACTAAGACTTCTGGGTGCTCTCTTAAAGGAAAGGAAGACTACGTTGTGGGATTTAAGCATGAGAGCTACTTGATAAATACTGACATTAATTCAACTCTCAGGGCATTGTAGACAGGGTTTAAACAGAAGCAAATAGAACCTCAAAGAACATACTATACAATACATGAATGTTAAAGTATTCTCAGTAGAGAACTAGAAGAGGGGTTAAGCAAAAGTTGGTTTTTAAAGTTGGTTCTTAAGCTATGATACATGTTAGAGTAATTGAGTAATTGGAAGTATGAAATTAACAAAGCAAAGGCCACCTGAATGGATCACAGTTTTTCAGTTTTTATTTATATACAACTGATCTATGTTTTATTATACTTTATCTTTAGCAACTCTACACATTATTTTCATTTTAAAGATGGATTAACTAAGGTAAAAGTACACCTTACTTTCAGATCACAGTCAGATAACGTTCAGATAGTGGATCAAGGGCCAAAACCCAGAAATGCTAAGAACAGGGCATAGAGTAACTGCTTTGATTAGAAAGAGGCAAGTGAAAGGTTGGTGAAGTGGTCTGGGAGAGTAAAGGCACTTGCCTAGCAAACCTGGGAATCTTGAGTTTGTTTCTGGAAACCACAGATAGGTGGAAGGTGAGAACTGACTGCATAAAGTTGTTCTCTGCCATGCCATAGCGTGCACGTGCACGCGCGTGCGCGCACACACACACACACACACACACACATACACACCCTTGTGACAACAGCAATAATCATCCTAATAATAATGGAATGAAAAGGAAAGAGGTAACTGAAAAAAAATCATTTGGCCATGAAGTTTATGAACCAGATTAGCTACCAATATAAGAAACTAATAAATCATGTTTTTAAAAAAGGCAAGGAGAAGGACATGAAGTAATAGAGCACAGGTGTATGTCAGAATCAAGATCTCATTAGATCTTCTTGAGGATAAATTACTTAATTTCTTCATGAGGGAGATGTCTCAGTACTTCATGTGTAAAATAGATCATTGGAAATCCCTCTAAAACACCAGAAAATTGGGTGATTGGTATAAACTACATTTTCTTTTTCTTTCCTTTTTTATTTTAAAGCTTTTTTTCTTCATTTTATATACCAGCTGAAGTTCCCCCTCCCTCCCTTTTTCCCAGTCCCCACACAGAACCTCCTATCCAACCCTTGGAAAGGGTAAGGTCTCCCACTGGGAGTCAATAAAATCTGGCCAGTGGCCCTACAGACTGTCCAAGCCATACAGTTGTCACCCACATTCAGAGGGCCTAGTTCGGTCATATGCAGGTTCCGCAGCTGTCAGTCTGGAATCAGTAAGCTCCCACTAGTTTGGGTCAGCAGTTTCTCTGTGTTTTACCATCATTTTCTTGACCCTTTTGCTCATATAATCCCTCCTCCCTCTCTTTGACTAGATTCCTGGAACTCAGACCAGTGCTTAGCTGTGGATCTCTGCCTCTGCTTCCTTCAGTTCCTGGATGAAGGTTATATGATGACAATTAAGATGGTCATCAATCTAATTACAGGTTATATGAACAAAAGGCACCCTCTCCACTATTGCTTGGAGGCTTAGCTGAGGTCATGCTTGTGAATTCCTAGGAATTTCGCTAGCACCAGGTTCCCCCTTAACCCCATAATGGCTCCCTCTATCTTTAGATATTTTCCCTAGCTCTCCCTTTCTGCCCCACCCCCAACTCAACCATCCCATTTCATCGTGTTTCCCAAGCCTATACCTCTTTCCCTCTTCCCTCCCAAAGCTCCCAAATTACTCAGGAGACCATATCTATTTCCCCTTCCTAGGGGCATCCGTGTATGTCTCTTCTTGTTACCTAGTTTCTCAGGAGTTGGGGATTATAGCCCCAACTAATTATTTACATCTAATTAATTACATCTAATATCCATTTATGAGTGAGTACATACCATGTTTGCTTTCTGTGTCTGAGTTATCTCATTCAGGATGTTTTTTTTCCCAAGTTCTTCCTGTTATTTTTTTCTGATTTTTTTCATTTAATTAATTAATTAATTTATTTATTAATTAAAGATTTCTGTCTCTTCCCCACCACCGCCTCCCCTTTCCCTCCCCCCCCCCCAATCAAGTCCCCCCCCCTCCTCAGCCCAAAGAGCAATCAGGGTTCCCTGCCCTGTGGGAAGTCCAAGGACCACCCACCTCCATCCAGGTCTAGTAAGGTGAGCATCCAAACTGCCTAGGCTCCCACAAAACCAATAGGTGCAGTAGGATCAAAAACCTAGTCCTCATTGTCCACTATGTTCAGCGAGACCAGTTTTAACCCAGGCTTTTTCAGACCCAGGCCAGCTGGCCTTGGTGAGTTCCCGATAGGACATCCCCATTGTCTCAGTGTGTGGGTGCCCCCCTCGCGGTCCTGAGTTCCTTGCTCGTGCTCTCTCTCCTTGTTTCTGATTTTGTTGTTGGTGGTGGTGATAGTGTATTTTTGTTTCCCTTCTTTGGAATTTTCTGGTGTGAGATTATCTAGTGCCTGTGATTTCATGTTGTAGTTAACTTCCTTGGGTGGGATTTTCCTTCTCATACTTTTTGTAAAGTTAGATTTGTGGTAAGGTATTGTTTAAATCTAGTTCTGTCATGGAATAACTTTTCTCTTCTATGGTGTTTGAAAGCTTTACTGGTTATTGTAGTCTGAGTTGGTATCTGTGGTTACTTATTGTCTGCAAAATGTTTGTGCAGGACCTCCTAGCCTTCAAAGTCTCCATTGAGAAGTCATTTATAATTCTGAAAGGTCTGCCTTCATATGTTACCTCATCTTTTTCTTCTGTAGCTCTTAATATTCTGTATGTTTTCTGGGCACTGGAGGTGCACACCTTTAATCCCAGTACTTGGAAGAGGCAGGTGAATCTCTGTGAGGTTGAGGCCAGCTTGGTCTACAAGAGCTAGTTCCATGACAGGCTCTAAAACTAGAGCAAAATCCTCTCTCAAAAAATATTTTTTATGTTTAGTGTTTTGATTATTATGTGGTGAAGGAACTTCTTTTTTTGGTCCAGTCTATTTGGTGTTCCATAAGCTTCTTGTATCTTCATAGGTATGTCCTTCTTTATTTAGTCAGGAAAAGTTTTCTTCTGTGATTTTGTTGAATATCTTTTCAGTGCCTTTGAGCTGGAACTCTCCTCTTTCTTTATCCCTATTTGTCTTAGGTTTGGTATTTTCACGGTGTCCCAGATGCCCCAGAATTTGCTACATTTAACATTTTCTTTGGCGGATGAATCTATTTCCTCTATCATATCTTCAACACCTGAAATTCTCTCTTCCATATCTTATATTCGGTTGGTTATTCTTGTATCTGTGGTTCATCTATGTTTGCCCAGAGTTTCCATTTTCAGAATTCCTTCAGTTTGTGATTTGTTTATTGCCTCCATTTCAGTTTTTAAGTTTTGAACCATTTCATTCTCCTGTTTGCTTGTTTTTCTTGGCTTTCTTTGAGGGATTTACTATTTTTTTCCAATTTTTTTGTTTGTCTTTTTCTCAACTTCTTTAAGGGATTTTTTTCTTTTCCTCTTTAAGGGCCTCTATCATCTTCATAAAATTATTTTAAGGTTGTTTTCTTCTTCATCATTGTTGGAATATTCAAGTCTTGCTGTTTAAGAACCACTGGGTTCTGGTAGTGCCATATTGCCTTTTATGTTGTTGAATATATTTTTAGACTGCCTTCTATTCATCTGGGTTTGGGGTAATTATAGGTTCAGGTGTTGATTCTTTCTCTAATTGGTGCAGGTGGGGTCTGTGCCTCAGGGGGGCACTTTTCCTTGAATTGGTGCAGGTTGAACCTGTTCCTCTGGTTGGCCTCTGATGTCACTGTGACTGGTGGTGGAGTGGTCTGGCTGAAGTAGTCTTGCCTGTTGATTGGCTGTGGGGCTCTTTCTTCAATAGGTGCAGGTGGGGGCTGGGTCTGTGAGGGCCTCTTCCACTGTGCTTGCTCCAGTAGATATAGGTGAGGGTTGTGCCACTAGGGGCTTCTGATGCAGCTGGGGATTGGTGAACTGACTTCTTTCTGCAATCAGTGCAGGTGAGAGCTGTGCCTTTGGGGCCCTCTGATGCAGCCTGAGATAGTGGTGGGGTGGCCTGGCTACAGAAGAGTTCCCTGCTCATAGGCTGCATGGGGAGTGGTACAGCACTTGCTCTGGACCTAGGGCTTAGAGAGGCAGGCTGTCCAGTCAAGAAAAAAGCCACTACCCTCTTCCTCTGGTCTGTGCATGTGGCAACTTTAAACTGCATTTTCAGTGCACGGTAAAACTGTATTTACTACTACTGTTCTTTTTAAACGATCATCGAAACAAGAGCCTGGAATTTAGAGGAAAGGCCTTCTGGAGATGTATCCTAGATCTCCTGTGCTTATGAAGCAAAAGGGCACAGATTGGGTTGCAAAAGCAAAAATGTATATATTCAAGTTCTGGAGATAGGGAAAAACAGGATGAACGTGTCAATAGTTTCCATGTCTGATTAGGACATACTTGGATAAGATGGTCTGTGTTGTCCTTTTTTTCCTTCCTTCCTTCCTTCCTTCCTTCCTTCCTTCCTTCCATCCATCCATCCCCTTCCTTCCTCCCTTCCCTCCCTCCTCTTTATTTGTTTGTTTGTTTGTTAATTTTTGAGGTCCTGTCTCACTCTTCAGTCAAGACATCTGAAAACTTTATGTTCCAAGCTACTGCTGTATTCATAGTCATTTTATTGTCATAGCATCACTAGTGCTGAGATTATAGATGGACGCCATCATGACTTTGTTACACAAATCTCATTAATATGAAACAGACTTGTCACCTTCATAATAAAAATAAACAAGAAAAATTAAGTACAAAAGAAATAAAACATTCCTTGTGCTGTTCACAGGTATTTTACACTTGATTAAAGGTATATAAAGGAAACAGACTAACAAAGATTAGTAAAAAGAGCAGAATAGAAGTCACAAGAGGAAAATGAGGAAGTATGAAAAAGTGAGATGGATATAAAGAGAAAATTGTAAACTCTAGTTTGCCTGTGTTGCTGAATGCCAGATCAAGCAGAGAAATATTGGTGCAGAAGATTTGTACCTTGTTAATAAAGCCGTTGCTGTCCATACATTAAATTCTGCACCCTAGAGAATATGCACTGTCCCAATGGAACCCTTTTAAAAATTAACCATATATTATGCCTCATAGAAACACTTGATAAATTTTGCAATGCACTTAAGGAAACTCTGTCTGGTAAAATGATGAGGCATCTAGTTTTATGCTATGAGATGCTCCTGGTTTCTCCGGCATGTAGACAGCCATATTTAGAATATCCAGCCAATATTAATTGTAAGCCAATATAATATATTTCCAATAAAATACATTTATAATGCATACGTGTATATATCTCCTAGTTTCCAGTGGAAGACCACCCATACAAGAATATTCCTGCAGTGCAAACTGGTTTTTAAGAACTATTAAAAATAGGATACAAAGTTGGGTAAGCAGTGTATGAATCCATGAGGTGTTAGGAAAGGGTGAATATGATCAAGACATGGTATATAAAACTCTCAAAGAACTAATGAAAGTAAAACATGAAAACAAATATAAACAAGCAAACAAAACACCTTCATTAAAATGTATAAGGAAGTTATGATTTAAGTGCAAAATTAAAAGTTGAAGAAAGGAAGAAACAACAAATCTATGTTTAAAAAAGCAAAATTAATAAAATAAAAAAGTTAAGGATGTTGTTTTATTAAGCAGAACATCAGCTAATCTAATTAAGGGTTTAACAGATGGCAATAGAGAGAGGGTGGGAAAGAAGTGGAAAAACTGCCAATCAAATAAGTAAGAATTTTTATGGCATGACAATCATGGGATTTCAACACACTTTAGGAAACAAGAAGAGCCAAATTTTTTGGAATTGTTTACAAATATGTGAAAACTATGTTTAGACGGACACATGTCCCAGGAGTTACAGCCAGACCATTTCTGGTGAACATTTCTGTGGGAGAAAAGAAAATTTGTCAAGAAGTTAACATCTCAACTATCCAAGCCCAACTGACTTCATACTTAAGTCAATCCACCAAAACTTTAAATAGCAAATAACACTAGTGTCATTTAAACTGTTGCAAAACTCAAGGTGTAAAACATTTTTATCACATTGATAATCTAAGAATCAATAATACCTCTGTGTGTGCTGACAAATTTGACACATCTCAATACTGCTTCATTTGAAAATTATCTGACTTTTCCTTCCAATGGAGCAAATGTTATAGTCACCTCACAATAGAGAACTTCACATTAATGCCAGTGTCAGTGATAAGGCCACTACCTTTTTAATAATAAGTTTTGCTCTGGTGATACTAGTATCCATATAAAGTGAAACTGTCTTTTAAAAAGTCATAAGAATTAATGAAAATTATGATACAAAGCATATTGGAATATGTAAGTTATTTATGTAAGTATACATGTATGACTGGTATTCAGGCAAATGTTATCTATTGGTTGAGGAAAGACAAAGCACTTGCTACAGAAGAATAAGGAAAGTACAGATCCACAGCACTCACATAAATGCCAGGTGTGGAGAGTGATAAGAGAAGATATCTAACATTAACCTCTGGACTCCTTACATATGCATATGGATATATGGATGCATACCACACACACACACACACACACACACACACACACACACACACATTTCAATCTTTATTTCCACCAAATTTGTTTTCATATTATGTAACTATGAAAAATTTGTCTTTGAATTTAATCATATGAACCTCCCACTGCTAGGAAATGTGCTTCTCTTCCTCAGCCTGTGGCAAACTTAAAACTGAGCAATTTTGCTGGAGGTCCCTTCAGTGGCAAGTGTCAAGGTTTTGACAAATCATGAAGTCAGGTGCCAGCCATGGAAACATCTTCCACTTCTTCACTCCTTTCAGTTCATACACAAACCAACAAATCCCATTCTGATGTCTCCATGCTCTGGGCTAACCTCTACATGGCTGTATGTTGCTACCTCTCTTGGTGACTTCAAGAGCTCTCATCCGGAAGCCCCAATGTTCTTATCCAGATTCATAATTTCCTAATTCATTTCCCTCTCTTGGCTTTCTCCACCTGTTGATTTGATGCTACCATGGAAAACAGAGTAGACAGATCTATTTCCTAAGCTGTAGAATTTTCTGAGACATCCAGTCACCTATTGAGACAGTTTTCTTCCGAAGAGTTTTTTCCCTGTGTGACTGCTAAACAATGCCTTTTCCATCCTATACACAAGTCTATTGGTTCAAAACATTACAATTCAGAATAGAATAAGTCTCCATTATGTACATCTCATAAAGAATAATTTTTCCCAACAAATTGAGAGTATCGCCCAGACTGCCTGGGTAATTTCTGAACTGTTTAGGAGATCAAATTGTTTTCAAGTATTGGTAGGCAGTGGAGAAGAATCTATTTACATTTAAATTATTTGCTAATTACAAATCATCATTAGCTATTAACTAAGAAAGGACACTTGATGACAACACCAAGCAACAGTTTGTTAGATTGGTTCCAATTATGAGGACTGGAAAACAATAAAGCCAAGGTTAAAAATAGTTCAGAATTCACAGATTTCATCATAGGTTTCATCAACTTAAATACACTTCTGATTATTTATACCAGGTCAAATACTTGTGGTTGCATTGGACCTGAAAAATATACCAGCATAAATACTGAGATAAATCACATAATTCAAGAAACAGGTTGTAAATAGAGTTCTTAGGTTAAAAGTTTGGGCTTTAGGAGGCCTAACAGGCTACACTCAGCCACTCCCATGAATGAACCAGCTGAAGATAAGGGCAATGCTGAAAATTACAGACAGTATTTACTCAGTGTGGCCACACTGGGAAGAGGAGCAATGGGAAATTTCCAGTGACCTCAGGTATGGTTTTTGGATACTGACTTGTGTCCTGGGTTAATATAGAGGAAGGATGGGGGCATAGTGATGCCTTCATGGTCTAAGCGTGGTCTGTCTCATCACTGTCTCTGCTCCTCTGAGGAAGTTCTCATTGCTCGAGAGGATAAGTTGGTTCTTAGGCAATAACTTTTGTTCTATGCTTCAACTTCCTCATTTCATGGCTAAGATCCCACCCACTGGAGAAGAGTTGATGTGCCTTGCAAGGTTCTCCTGTTTCTGGAATCCAAGGTAGCTACAGGTTTAAGACAATGATTTGTCTTAGTGCCTTCAACCGTGGAAAGGAATGAGGTAGACTAGGGGAGACCCTCCCTGTGTCATTAATGTGCCCACATGTAGAGGGAAGTACTTGAGCCGGACATACCATGCAGGCACAAATACCAGATCTTCAGCTTGTGGTCTCAAGTAAAAAGTCAATGCTTTTTAGTAAAGGTGTCATCTGAGTACTCACTTCCTGAACCCTCAAAATAACTCCACAGCTGAAATCCCTCACCGGAATTTGGTGAAGCCTAAAATTAAGCAAGACACAACTCTAAGAACGACAGCTGTCAGGCAGGTAAGAACACTAGTTTACACTTTCACTTCCCATCCAAGTCTTCCCAGGCTAAGTTGACTTCAAAACAGAAGAAAATCCCATGGCCAACATCACCCCTGATTTAGCATAGAATTCTTCAAGTCGATATTATGGAATTAAACCCAGGCTTGAAGCCTAGGCTCTAACTTATCCCCAGGAAGTCAGGATTGGCCACTATCTTCAAAGTCCCATTAAAGGTGCAGTTAATAAAGAAAAGCAGAAAGGAGAAGCGTATTCAATATGGCTATATAGGGAAAAGGAACAAAGGGCATAAGTGACCACCCTCATCTCCAACCCCCAAGTCCTTGTTCAGAATCCTAACAGGAAGTTTAGTCATTAATAGGTGGAACGAGAGTTCTGTGCATGACTAAACATTCCTCCTAAAAGTGTCATCTTGCCCCATCACCTTTGTCTCAGTGCCAGTCTCTCCTGCAAAGTAGTCTCAGGAGTAGCAAATTGCTTTCATTGAAGCAGGTTCCTCTTCTGGCTTGCACCAGCTCCCACTTTTTTTTTTTTTCTTCCAACATGAGATCCTCCGAGACAATCCAATTTAGGGATTTCTATTATTTCATTAACCAAAGTGGGGGACACAAGAGTCTCTTTCATTCCTCACAGATTGCGTATATGGACAAACAAAAGCCAAACTGGATTATCTACTTTTAATGTCAACTTTATGTAAAAAGTTGAGTAAAAACCTTGAATGTCCAAATTAAAACTACAAAACCACTCAATAGATTGTCTGCAATTTAGCCCATTGGCCACTCTTGGTCAAGTGGGAATAATGCTGGGCAGCCATACATTTCTATTATGGAAATTGTAGCTTCATTTGAAAAAGGAGCGATGAAAAGTGTGTTCCTTATTACTTGAGTTTTCTTAATCCCTTAGCATGTGTCCTCCTTGTTTTCTCTTGAGGTTCAGACAGCATCCTCATAGCTTGTGGGTGGATCTAGATAATCCTTTTTGCTACATGTGGACTTGCAAGAACATGGCTCTGAAAGTACCTAGGAATCTGGTCAGATCAAGAGGAAAAGATGACCTTTTTGTCTGTTATGTGAACTACATATACATGAAATGTCTATGGCCTTCTGTCATTAAATTTCATAGACTGATGCATTGTGCAATGATATTTTCCTGTTATTACAGAACACGGCTCTAGGGCAATATTGTAAATAGGCATCAGAAATTAGGGGATAAAATGGAACAAAACAAAACAGACAAACAACAGATCCTTCTAGTTTATTGTGTTATCATCATCAAGTAGAAGAAGGAAATGCCCTTCAGGACTCTACATCCATTCTGGTCTGGAGACAAGGCTGGTGGTAGGGTATGTAGCTGATAAGCAGGGCTACTGCTTGACTGGCCTCAGATATGGAAATGCTTGTCAAAAGCTTTCTGAGGAAATTTAAAAGGAATGCTTTATGGTATCTCTTTCTTAGAGTTTTGTGATTACAAAAGCCTGGGGTGAAAAGCTGTAAGAAATCCTAGTTGAAAGAAACCTGTTGTGAATTGAAAAATGCCATACCTGTGTTAATAATTCCACAAGACTGACTGACAAATGAGAACAGTGTTTGAGGAGAGTTGGAAATCTGCAGACCCAAAGCCAAAATGCATTGGTTATTTTTAGAACTCTTAGTAGTAACTCATTGTCCACCTCTGTGTCAGATCAAAGGTCCTGTGACTGTCTGGTTAAAGGGTTCAAAACTATTAACTTGGCAGGCTACTATCTGCCACCAATCTAAACGTTATGAGTGTCATCTTATAGCATACAAGACATACAGCATAAATGTCCCCACTGTGCTAAAACCTCACTGACAAATGTTGCCACCTCTATGCTTGAAAAGTGCTTTGATTTAGGACTTTCATTCATTCTATAAATATAAATCATCATGAAATCATTTCAACATTGGAGCATGGTATGTGGGTCAGCATAAATCTTTGTTAGTTGGCCATGGTCACTCATGTCTGGTTTAACAATAGACCTTCCCTTACTCCCATTGAGGTGAGGGCTGTGTTTTTCACTGACATTGCTAACATTTTTTTAACCTGGAATGATTAAAAGTATTTTTAAAATGGAATCCTGGTGTTTAGAAGTCTGAATTCACACGGAGTTTGGTTTACATATAAAATTTTACTTTCCTTAGGAACAGTGATTTAAAAAAAAAGTGAGAGAAAAGACACTCAGCATGGGAGGGTAGAGAAATATAAACTCTAACTTCAAATGTGGTTGGAAAGAAGATTATTTGGGGTTCAAGTAAAAAAGAGAACATAACTGTTTAAGGTCTCAGAAATAGGTACATATGTAAATTTGTACGTGATAATTTCACAAAGTTTCAAGGAATGCAAGACCTACAAATAGATCATATGTGTGATAACATGAAGTTCTAGGCTTGTGAGAGGCCTTAGTGAGTTAAGGTGTTTGGGGACAACTCTGAAGACCTGAATTTGATCCCTGGAACCCACTTGGTGGAAGGAAACACTGCCTCCTGCAAGTTGTCCTCGACCTCCCTATGCACACCCTCTTACTCATACAAAAGAGATGTTAAAAAATGTAGAAAATGCTAGTCTTCATTTTTACAGAAAGACTGTGGAGTGGTTCAGTAAGAGACTCCCATCTCACAATTCTTTATTGGAAGTCTTCAATCTGGCCTGGAGAGATGCTTCAATTAGGAAACTCTTTGCCATACATGCAGAAGAAGGTATATTTAGTCCTCCAGCATCCAAGAAAATGCTGTGCACAGTGGCATTTGCTTGTAAACAGTGCAGATGAGGCAAAAGCAGAAAGGTTTACTGACCAGCCAATCTAGGGGAATGAGGATTACACACACACACAGACACACACACACACAGAGAGACACACACACACACTATCAAGGGTTGCAAAAAGCATCTCTCATCATCTCTCAGCCCCTGCAGGCTACAGTAGTTCACAGGGACCCGGTGCACCAGTGTGACTAGACCTTAGCTCTGGTATAAAAGAAAGCTAGGAACACCTGAAGCAGAATGCCACACACTTCCTTCCATCTTTTTACTGTAGACCTTGCAGACTTATTTAGGATACCAAACAGACTGGAGATAAGATGGTTGGTTATCAGCATAATCTTTGAGTGTACATCTCCCTCCAAAGCAGAAACTTAATGGCAAGACTCTTTAAATTTCGGGAGGGAAAAAAATAAATAATGTAAAGAATACAGATCCTGCCATGTAAATTCTCTGCCTATGTGACTTTATAAATGCAGTTTATTTCTTATGTTTAAGGTTTTTTTTGGGCAAAGACTTATTTTCCTGGGGTGTGGTATAAATAGATGGGGACAGCACATTTTTGTATTTATTACTATACAGTAACTTTCCATGATAAACACATTCACGTTCTGAATCAGAGCAGGGAGAACTGAGCAGCCTACCCTCCCTAGCAGCCAGGCTTTGCTGTGTTCTTAATCACAAAGCTTTCCTCTATGCTAGGAAATTCCAAAGGCCTTCATGCCTATTGCTAGGAGTGAGGGCTCAGTGAGCTTTCTGATATAGAATCTGCTCCAACATGCATGAGAACATTTAAATGTAGAGAAAACAAAGTTGTCATTTATGTGTTCTATATGCTTTCATAAAATAATGTAAGAAGAACAGCTGTGACTGCAGTTTAAATGACTCATTGTAGATGTGACAGACAGATGTGAAAACAACTGGCGTGAAAACTAGGTGAGGCCATTCAATGGTACTTACAAATGCATGAGCAGACATGCTCTGCACGCCTCCACCGGATCCATGCATCCAATGCATCTCAGTCCCCTTGCCTCCCTTTCTGCAAGGCTTTCACTTGCATAACTGAGTAAGTTTATTTTAAATTGGCAGTGGGAAGTTTTCCTCCATGAAATACGCTTCTTTTATGAAACCATAGAATGTCTTGGCCTCATCAATAGGAGTTACATGATCAGCCAGACATTTCCATACATAACCCATTCTATGTTCTGCCACCAATCCCTGCCTAGGGGTGGAGCTAACAATGTCAGGAGTCCTGTAACTATTGAGTAATTGAAAACTGAAAGCTGAGGCTGGTAGGTGGCACTCTGTCTTTTTGGCAATATTTGGATTATTCCATCTCACTTCTACATAGCAGTCAGTCACAATATCATCCATATGATATCTGGGAATGACAACTTTAACATTCATCATCCACTTCGATCTATTCATAAGAAGACTCTTCTTACCCTAAACATGAGGCTTTTCTCATTTGCTTTTGAATTACTATTTTTGATTTGTTTACTTCTCTACTTACTTTAGTTTGCAAAGGGTGCTGGGAAGCATACGCCATGGTGATAGGCATTTGGAAGAAAGAGGACAATTTGAGAGAGTGGGTTCTCTATTTCCATTATATGGGCCTTGGGAGTGGAATGCAGTCATCCGACTTGATGAAAAGTGTCCTTACTCTGTGAGGTCTCCCTGGTCCCAACTTAAGCTTCTTTGACTATGTATGATCCCTTGATTGATGGTTATCATCATACCCTCAGTAATACAGGGGATTAAGAAAGTGTGGCACTTTAACCTCTGCACCCCACTGGAGAGGCTGAGACAGAAGGATAGGTAATTTGAAAACATTTTGTACTACATAGAAAACTGGGGTCTCAAGGCATAAATTCTTTACATAATTGAGGAGTGATTTGGGCAATTTTTTCATCTCTACGCTTATTTATACATGTATAAAGTATGGATAATTTTTTTCTAAACTCATGGAGTGGAATGAAAATAAAAATGGACTAAGTTCTGAGCACAGTTTTTTTTTTTTTTTTTTTTTTTTTTTTTTTTTTTTTTTGCAAACAATGCTTTAAAACACAAGCAACAACTACAATTGCAACCAGAGCCAGATTGGAAGACATGTGACAACATTACCTTGGTGCTATGCCCTGAAAAAGCGACCTGGTGCTATATGCTGAAGTTGAGTTTGCGACTAGTTTTGTACTCATTAACAAGGCTGAAAATCATGTGAGAAAAGGGAATGAACAAGAGAAAAATCTTCAGGAATGATGCAGTTTTCTTTTTAAAGATTTGTTTTCCTTTTAGTTGTGTGTCCATGTGCATATGTGCAGTACCCACTGAAGTCAGAAGGGAGTGGCAGATTCTTGGAGCTAGAGTTACAGGTGATTGTGAATGGCTGAACATGATACTTGGTCTTTCACAAGAGCAGATGGCTCTTTCCCACTGAGCCATCTCTCCAGCCTCTGTAATGTAATTTTCATGTTGACTTCTAAAAAAAGTCTATGAGTGATATTCAAATCTTCTTGACATAAATGAACTGACAATTAGGCCTGTTAAAGACCAGGGTTGTCAACAGGAGTCCATATGTACTAGCCAGAGACATGTAACTTCTCTAGTTCTCTGGTGGACATGCGCGAAGGCAATATGATACCTAAAGTGTTCATGCTGCTTATCACTTTGCATTTCTTTTGTGAAAAATCTTCCATAAAATTTAAAGGAAAAAATATTTAAGTTTAATTCCCTGTAAGGATCCTTGACATATGTCTTCCAACTTTTCATTAGAAAAAATTGGCTATTTTTGTGATAACATAAACTAATAAACACAAGAAGCAAAAGCCCCCCAAAAGCTTAATCTTTTCCTTCTAGTTCAGAAACATGTCAACAGTAGAGACCTTCATTCCTTCTGATCAGCTGGTGACTGTGTCGTGTACATACAGCTGGCCCACGGCCCATTACTTGGTATATAGGAAGGATTTGAAACTCTGTTCTTAAGCCAGGATATGCTCGGTGAATTTTAATTTAGTTCTAGAACTCAAATCCTGCATACAAGCTTGGACAAGCAAGGGATTCCTTCACTTCTCACTTCTCAACAAAGTCTTCTCTTTTTCTCTGAAAGCTTAAAGAACACTTCTAGGAAAAGACAGCCCAGACCTGAAAAAACCTTTCTCCAAGGTCTACCGTGTGTGCTGCCTGGTTCTGAGCAGTGCCACTTTGACACTGGACCCAGGGAATGCCAGTCCTGTGGTAATGTCCCAAAGCTCCTGGAATCACTGTATAAACAAACTGTGTTTAAAGTATGCTTGAAGAGACTCTAGGAAATACAAGATCCACTGACATTCTGCCCTGGGGAAAAGACACCCTAGCCTCATTCCCTTCTCTCGTGCTGAATCCGTGGAAAAAGACTCAATTCGGCAAGTTGCTGAGTTGAAGGTCAAATTGAAACTCTTTCTCCACCTCTCTTCATTTTTTTCCAAGCCAAATATTTCTCTGGCTCGTGTACAAAATTTTTTGATGTTTATCCTTACTTGCCCTGGAAACTCTGCTATTTTCATCTTAAATAACCATTGTCTGGTCTCAGAGCTTCTTATTCTCTGAGGGATTCCATGTTTGTTTGTTTTATAAATACTAATTTTTACAACGACCTATTCAGAATATATTAAAGAGAAAATGGAAAAAAGTGCCCAAGAGTCTTTCTAGGAAATGCTTCTAACACTTGGACTACTACTGGGTGGTAAAAATTGGGTCTTTCGTTTTATAAATTCCAACAAGTATAAAACAAACAAACAAAAAGAAAAACAAAACTTTCAGAAGAAACAAAAGAGAGACTTCTATTGAACACAGCATAGTTAGGCAAGAATATCTTAGATATAAATTGAAAAAGATAACCCATGACAGGAAAGACTGTATTTTAGATTGAATCAAACTTAAAACGTAGACTCTTAAAAAACAAAGAAGCAACAGATGGAGAACATATTTGCTAAGCACATGTCTGATAAAGTCAGGTGTGTAGAATAACAAAGAAATTTCACATCTGAATAATCAAGAAATATGCATGTGATTAAAATGAACAAAAAGCTTGAATAAATGAGATAGTAGATCACGGCATGGAAACTGACATCAAAATTCTATACTACCTGTTAGAAGTGGGCAGATTAAAATAAAATTTAGAAAAAACAACTATAATTTATATGTGTTCTTTCTCAGAATGGCAATAGTGCAATGGCTTTGGGAGAGAGAACTCATTGTTTTTTTTTTTTTTGTTTGTTTTATGAAGCTGGGCATATATTAACAACACAGTCTGACAGTTCTATCAATGTACAGATGAAATTAAGGCTTTTGCTTATTCAGAATCTTCAGATGAATATTTGTTGTGGTTTAATTTGCAATTGGCCAAATCTGGAACCAATCTTCTGCAGGAGGATGGATAAAGGGATTGTGGCCTATTTACAAAATTTAACACAATACCTGTGCTAATAAATTTCCACAGAGCTACAGCAAATGAAAACAGTCAGATTTAAGTAGGGTCAGACTGGACAGTTTCATCTGTGGAAGAAAGCATACTTGTGCCTACATTTGTGTTGGGGGAGGGGACCGCTTGTTGGTTCCTGGCCACCAGGCTATATTAGTCCTGAAATGATCACACAGAAAACATATTTTGTAAATCACTGTTTGGCCCATTAGTTCTAGCTTTTTAATAGCTAACTCTTACATATTAATGTAACTCATATCCACTAATCTGTGTATCGCCACATGGCAGTGACTTACCAACAAAGTTTTGGTATGTCTGACTCTGGCCGCAGTTCCATGGCGTCTCTCTCTCCACCTTCCTTCTCCCAGCATTTAGTCAAGTTCCCCCTACACACACACACACACACACACACACACACACACTTAAGTTCTGCCCTATTAACAGGACAAGGCATTTATTCATTAACCAATAAAAGCAACATATAAACAGAAAGACATCCCATACCACATTTGGAGGAAGAATTGGACTGCAATGAGGTATTGGGTGTTTTGCATTTTGATAAAAAGTTATAGACCATAATTCAGGTGGTAACACATAATACTCTGTGTGTGTGTGTGTTCATGTATGTGTCCATGTATAGATGCACATGCTTGTTTTGGAAGGGACACAAAACTTTAAACCAAAATAAGTGAATTTTATGTAAGTTAAACATTTGTTTTTTTTTAAATGTGGAGATGATAACCATAGATATTTACATTATAAACACCTACCATGACCAATTATTATTTTAAATTATCAGCATTTATTACGTATTCTTTATTCTCTATCTTCCTTCTTTTCTTCTTTCTTGCACCCAGCCTTTCTTTCCAGGGTACTATTTACCCAAGGTAGGCCTTGATTCTGTAACAATGGATGGATGATCTTAAATTTCTCATCCTCCTACTTTTACCTCCCCAGTGCTGGGGTTACAAGTATATGTTGCAACACTTGGTTTATCCAGTTAGATTCCATGGTTAATCCAGAACTTATTATAGATAGGCAAAAATGCTACCAACTGAGCTATATTCCATCTCTATAGTTGGTCTTCTTTCTGCTTTTTCCATCATACACAGTGATCACGTAGACCAGAGTCATCCCTTAAAAATAAAATGTCAAATCGTTTCGTTTCTCTGCTCAAAC
Source organism: Alexandromys fortis (assembly GCF_014885135.2). Lineage (NCBI taxonomy): Eukaryota > Metazoa > Chordata > Mammalia > Rodentia > Cricetidae > Alexandromys > Alexandromys fortis. The sequence goes on from NW_026067924.1 coordinate 13,598,429, forward strand.
TTTTCCATCACTCTTCAAATAACGTTCCTAATCAATCAGACTTATAAACATCCCTTATCTGGCTTGTTATTTCCTGACCTCGTCCATTGCCATTGTCCCTTCCTTTGCTGGCTCGAACCATACTAGTCCCCATTTTCCTCTTCGGAACAACCAGTTCCTTCCCTCCCCAGGACCTTTGCACTTGCCAACTCATTGTCATGGAGCAACACTGACCCAGTGTTTGCAGGATTTATGAGATGTCTCTTTTTCAGGTTTTGGTTCAGTTTTCAGAATGAAGTCTTCCCTGGCCACCACATCTCTAATTGCTGCCTGGTGTCATATACAATAAACTCCCTGGTTCTCCTTATGTTCCATTTCACTTCATGAGTTGTTTTTCACAGCAACTATCATATTATGTCTTGTGGATGTGTGGCCCTCATGAGATCAAGGGTTTTATTCGCTTTCTTGCCATATGTGGAGTTACAATACAGTGCTCACCACATACTACATTTGGTAATCCACACTCACTGCATTCACATACACACATACATGCCCAAACATGTATAAATGCACACATACACAAATATTTATATGCAGGCATGCATAAACGTATGTCCATGCATGCATGCACAGAAACAGGCTTATACACACATACATGCATATACACTCATACCTCCCACATAAACACACATTCATGTACACACACACACACACACAAATATACACATACACCTCTAAATAGCCCTCTTTATTACTTGCTCTAAAACTCACCTGATTCCTTTACTCCTCCACAAGTAAATTAAGAATAGACTGAGCCATGTGCAGTTGTGAAATCGTCAATAGCTGAACATTTTGGTACTAAATGGTGACAAATTCAATTAGTTCAAATACAACTATTGTATGAAGGCAGAATAAATAAACACACAGATGCGTCAATGACAAGAGATGAAAGAAAGGTCAGACATCATTATGTTAATATTATTAACTATAAATAATGCCAGGCAGGGCCGTGGCAGTGTTTATGACTTCCTGTGAAAATTTGGGAGCCAGTAGACAGTGACAGGATGCCTGTTTCCTGAGAGATAAGAATATAAGGGACCACACCTGGAAGCTTGTCAATCCATCACAGGGGACCACTGGAGACCATGCCCCACTTTTTAAATTCCGTGTTTTTTCTTGAAGCTTTATTTATGCAAGATTCACGCAGGCTGCAAGTAAGCCAAACTGGAGACAAGTATTTAAGACATAGTTGCATTCCCTTATGTAAGTATTCTCTACTTACATAAGGGATGGGAGATTTCTCCCAGTACTCTCCAGCACACACCAGGTGTTATTAAGTGGAAGAAATACTAACAACTAATGCCCCCTATCTGTTTCTAACTACTGAAATATGCAATCCTATGGGATTTGGCATATGCTACTTAATTATAGAAGTTATCGGCTACATAAGTCTTACAGTTTACTCTAGCTTCCATGAGATGGGTTTATGCTTCAACAGGCAGCTCCCTAATGATTATCCTGAGAGTATAGCATTTTCAGCAACTTTCATGGTTTGGGAGTTCTTTTTCAAATTTGTCTCAGAAATTTCAAAAATATAATGAGTTTATTAGTGTCCAAGTCACATCTTGAGATTTGGTGGAGCTGGGGTCAGTGCTACATGTTCTTCTACTCCCATAAGGCAAGCACCTTTTTTCTTACTGCTTTTCTTGGTTTTCCGACTGGATAATGTAATGTAGAATTATGTGCATTCTTTGGGCTTATTCAAAAGCTGGTATTTTCGCTCCTAAAATGATTAGAGTTTGCAATGGAGGTCATAAGTCTGTATTCTCAAAGCACCGGGAAGGCAAAAGTAGGAGGGCAAGTTTGAGGCAAGCCTAGGGTAAATAGTGAGATGATGTCTGGTTCAGGATACAGTTACAGCATGAGCCTAGAAGGTGCAAGTGAGTTTAGACCCAGAACCATGTTGAAAGGGGGGGGGTGTTGGAAAGTGGGAGGGTGATCTAATTTAAACATCTGTTAACTGTTTAAACTCAGAAACATGTCTCCAACAATGCTACATATACTCCCTCTATTAAACAACATGCAGGCCTGGCATCTCAGCACATACCCGCAATACCACTATTCAGAATGTGGGAGAAGGGAAATCGAGAGTTCAAGGCCACTCTAGGATGCATATCAAGTTCAAGCAAAACCTGGATTTCTGGAGACTTGAGAGGAGGGGGAGAAAAAGGAGTAGGTGGCAATGTGCAAATGTCCTGGCTACCAATTTGCTATATAAGCAAAAAATTATTTATAAGAAAGGAAGTGAACAAAAATGAGAACGACATCTTCACCTATGAGCACAAATCATGAAAACTGGTTTCTGTTCAGGAGGAGTTTTCCTGTGAAAAGACATCCAGACATTAAAGAACAACATCCAATAAGTCTAACGTCTATGTCTATTTTAGTGCGGTGAGAACAGAAATAGAAATGTGTGTGCATGCAAACCTTCACATGCACACTACACAGGCAGGGACTCATGCACACATGCTCATACACACATGCACACACATACACTTTATATATATGTATGTATATATACATATATATATAATTTTATGGATGAGTAAGGAAACTGGGTTAATTAAAATACCATGAGTATTTTTTCCCTACACCCCTGAGACTGAACCTACCCATCTACAACAGACAAGAATGACAAGCGATACTCTGGGTCTGGGAAATAACATGATGTCACTGTTGTCTTTCAGATTAGGAAAAAAAAAAGTTGGATCCAGCAAACTGTAACTCTGAGCCAGACACCTTTGCCTTACTGGATGACAATGTTAGGGACTTTCCACTGCAGTCCAGGGGCACACTCTGTGAACACAGGACTTCCTAGTGAGACCTGCATTACCTCATTTGACCCACTCGCCTTTTGAACAGACTATAGTAGTAAGAGAAAAACAAAAAAGATTAGAAAAGGAAAAGCACTTATGGATCTTGCGTGACAGGCATTTCCACTCCTAGTTTCTAATGTTGAGAAAGGTACCTTCCTTAACAGATGATTAGTTTCACTAATTTTTTTAAAGATAGCATATTTGTTAAAAGACCAACTCTGCCTCTGACTTTGACACTTAATTCTGCCAATTCTATAAGTTTTTCATGTCTCCCATGTAAACTATTCCTGTGTGTTCAACGTTTCTCTGAGATTTGTCTTCAGAAGCCAGGGCAAGGTTAAAATATGAGGGAGTGACCACACTGTGCTAGCCCTCTTGCCTGTTTGCCTGCAGAGCTCAGAGTTTATGTGTCTAATAAAGGAAGACCTTGATGTGTGTTCAGTCAGAGAATTGCTAAATAAATATAGACAACAACATACAAACACAAAAAGATTTAAACAATTTCCAATTCTAATTTCATTCCTATGAATTTATTAAAGTTTTTGGTTCTTAAGATTTCATTGTATTAATTTATGAATTAAATCCTAGGCAACTTTGTCTTCATATCAAATATTCTTCAGTGATCTTTGATGAGTAATATTTGTCATTAAATATAGAATATTACACAGTACAATTGATAAAACTTTTGAGTAGGACTTTGAAAGACTAATAAAATTTTCCCATCTAAGTCATTCAATCGGGCTTTCAGTATATAACAAAATTTCACTAAACCATTGAAAAATTCTGCTTAGGTCTAATCTACATGGAAAGAAGAAAAAGACAAAATCTTCTGAGTAAATTGGGAGCATGGGTACCTTGGGGTTGGAGTTAAGGGGGAAGGGGAGAGGCAGGGAGGGAAGCAGAGAAAAATGTAGAGCTCAATAAAGATCAATTTTAAAAAAAGAAAAATTCTGCTTTGATAGTCCATGTAAATTTCTACTCAGTTTGCCTAAGGATAGGATGAGAATATGTGATATCAGAACAGAGATATAAAAGTTGTGCAGAGAAACACAGTAGCTTTTTAAATGACAGGTGTTAAGATGCCGTGGGTGCTGTGTGGGAGTATAACATGGCAGATTACATATACATATGTGAGGTCATGAACTGAAGCTTCAGTGTAATAAAGTTTTCAATTTTAGTAAATAGAACTTTTTCCTAGAGCCCTGTTTGGAGGTTTGGGGGCACAGATAATTAATAACCTTTCTTCTGTTTTTGAAATATTTTAGTAACAAGAGAACATCAAGAAGAGAGCCATGTATGTTTTCCTTGTTAGGCTCAATGACAGGAGTGAGGAGCATGGGTTTTCTGTTGAGGAGGAAAAATATTATTCCTTCCTGTCTAGGGTACTTTATGTCTTTTAGAAATGCTCTATCACTTAATTCCTCCTAAGACCTTATCAACCAGGTCAAGATAGTAATGACCAACTCTGAAGGCTGTCCTTTGACCTCCATATATGCGTCCATACAAAAATGAGCATGTGCACACACACACTACATAGCTATGATTTCTAAACTAGAAGTCTGTTGACATCTTGACTCTTTGTGGGGGAAGGTGTCTTCATATTGCAAGATACTAAGCAGCACCATCATCACCTACCCCATTTGTAAAAATTAAAAGTGTCTCTCAGTATTAGCAAATGTCTCCTGGAACTGTGTGTGTTGAAGAGAAAGTATAATTACTGAAGTTGAGAATTGTTTCTCAAAATTTAGTCTCTCTTCAGTGATTTCATGATGAATAAAATGAACCATAAAGATTCATTTTATTAATTAGCTTAAGTCTATTAAAGATTCTGAAATTCCTTATAGCAAGCATTCAAACCAATCTTCCTTGTTTAGTTAATATTTCTCAAATATTTTGACTACAGAATCATCTGTATCTTAGTGATAGCTATTTAAAATTTTTGTACTTTTTTTTTAAAAAAACACATTGAAAAATCCTCTAAAACTGACTGTTTATACAAACATTTGCTTCATTCATGACACACACTCAAGTCTTCCCAGTCTCATTAAGTGTCTCATGTGTTTCTGTTTCTTTATGTTTCATTTAACTAATGCTAAGAGTCACAACATTAGAGCAAGCTAATAAAGTAGGTTTTGCTTTGTTATTTATTTATTTTAGACTTGCAACAGTCTGCAGAATTCCTTAACAGGCATTTATCATCTCCTTTTGAAGAACAGACATTGGAATCATTCCTGTTTTATGAGTTCACACATGATGCCCTGAGATACGAGGTGACACCTCCAACGCATTGCTACTGAAAAATGGGAACAGAATCCAAAACGTCATTTTCAGAGTGCACATGGCTGTTTGTTTCCTCACCTGTCAATTGTGGGAGAACCTACGTGCTCTCTCTAGAAGGTTAAATAGGATGAGAGTATCTTCCTCCCTCATCTTGATTGATAACTGACATAATCTACTCTTTTTAACCAATCTTATGAATAGATGATCCAGCGGCTGACTCAGTGACCAGCATCTAGTCCATACCTGCAGGGCAGGTGCTGACTCTTTGCTAAGTATCTTAGCATTTCACTTAATTCAGTCTAGTCAGACAGAGGCCTAGCACTTCCTCGCAATATTCAGGACAGAGCAGTCTTTGGAGCCCCCAAGTGAATGGATGCATGAATAGACAGTCATGTGGCAGAAGTGATGTCCAAGCTGCTGCTGCCTTTTGTTGCCACGTGGAAAATTCACCTGCATAGGAAGCCAACACGTGAAAGAACACAGAACCAGAAAATTCCAGAGTTGCAGTATATCCCCTTCCAACTGCCTAAAGCCTGATCTAAACTTGACATTTTCAGCGGCACAATAGTTCCTTTATTGTTTTGCCAGCTTTCTGTTTAGGTTTCTGTCCACTGCAATAGAAACTACTCCTAGTAATATACCTGAAGAGGAACTTCAAACAGGTGCCAGATTCTTTCACACATTTGCTACCACGGTGGAAAATAAGACATTTCATTTAACATTGTATTATAAATGTTAAACCACCATGTACTTACATCTTGACTTCGACCTTATTATCTTGAAAACTTTAGAATAAATTCCAAGTCAAAATGAAAGAAAATTTCAGTGATATGGCAGGCACCACTAGTATGATAACTTAAATGTAAGGAGCCAGCAAACTAAGTTGAAGATGTGAAAACTATTAGAAGAGAACGGTATTTATGTAGCTTCCTAAAAGGAATAAAGTCAAGATGAACAAAGAGTTGAGTGGCAGGTTGTTTAAGAAATCCATCAGCAGTGCAAAGGGAAATGAGGCATCGAGAGTTGTGTTTGTAGATAGAGGAAAGAGGCTGTTCAATTGTGTCATTTATTCTGAAGAAACTGGAAACAAAGGGATCATGAGAAGGAGTCAAAACATTTTTATTTCCATTCTCTGCACAAATAGATTTTTATAAGGATTATTTCTCGTTCAATCCAACTTCGAAGATAGATTTCAGGGAAGAATACCTTTCTTGGTGTCCACAGTTAATGATTTCTTTCAAGTGACTACCTTGTACTCTTTCAGTCCCACACAAGTTATTCATATTTGACAACAGAGAGGGCTTCTTCCAAGACTATAGCAGGCGGGATCTCTTGAAGAAGTAGCTAAAGTATCACTGGCAAATTCCCAGCGTGGGCACCTAACCCTTGCATTAGCATACTTTTAAATACAGCTCCTAGAAGCTTCTTCCCCTTGACAATGAAAGCTCATTCTGGATGCTGCTGACTGTGTTGTTATTAGCAGTCGCTTTTGTTTGTAAGGGAACGATGAACAGTTCAGATAAGCAGCTTATGAAGAACAGTCAAAATGGATACGTTTGAAACACAGAGTTCCAGCAAGAAAGATACCTTTAAAATTCATGGTCATGTACTTCCAGAGACTTCCACTGCAATGCTGAGGGATTTTTAGTGCACCCCTCACTGTGACAGTATGGCACAAATATTCTCCCATGCTGACTTTCAGCATACTTTAGAAAAACTCATCTTTTACTTTCTGCCTGTTCCCCACCCGACTGCCTGCTTACTCACAGTTTCTGTTACCTCATAACTTTGGCAAACACCATCTCTGTCTCTCCAGCTGATGTTTGCAGCAGTGAACTTCGGTTCCTGCAGCTGAATGACTCACACCCTTACCATTTCCTTCTTCTGAGTCTCGGGAGAGCTCAGTTTCTAAGCTGAACTCTTCTTTTGCCAGTCAGGCACCATCAATTTTCTCACCAGCTTTGGGATTGGTGGTTTGAGATTCCAGTATCCATTCTTTGGTCCAAAGACGATGGCTACTTGGGAGGAAAACTGGTGATATGAGGTTTCTTTAAAATGCTTTATTCTACTAAGCAAAGCATGCATGGTGTCTAATTTAGCTGTGTATGATGTCTAATTTAGCTGAGCTTATAGGAAGCTGCCTGCATCCATCCACACATCTAAGCTGCCTCCTGCTGACATGTTCCGTTTATCATATGCATTGGAGATATGCTGAAACTTTAATAGGATGCTGATAACCTGTGTCATCTCCATCTGTTGCCTCCAGAGACAATGTGGGAAGGTCACATCAAATATTGCTAAAGGTCTTCAAATGCACTGGTCCAAAGTTTGTTGCTCTAAAGTTATCTTATCATTTCACTATAAAACTTGACAAGATTTTTTAAATTATTTATACTTCAGCTTTTTAATCAACAAAAAGTAAGTGGTGTTCCCTGTCTTATAGTTAGGGAGAATTAAGTGATAACATACATCTAACATACCCTATGAGTGATAAAGTCATGGAGGAATAACTTTATTCCTCATCATGAGTGGCAGGGTTCACATTCCTGTAATCAAAGACAGCATGAAAGGAGAAAAACTTGATACTCAGTTGTAGTTATATATGACCCTGAGCCTAATAATGAATACTCCATAGGAGAGAAAGACCTATCTAACTATACTTAGAATCAGTGAAATGGGATAAACTTAGGAAAGAACAGATAGACATCTGAGCCTAGGAAGTAGGGACCACAAGACCTATCTATTCGGATCCTATTAACTATGCCTTGATTACATTTCTTTAGTCTAGTGGTGGGCAGGACAGCCTCTAGCATGTGGAGAAGTGAGCAGAATCTTATGTTCTACTACCAAACAAAGTGAAAGGATTTCTCTAAGGCAAGGAAGATAAGGAAGATTGTTGGAGTGATATATATCTTTTACATCAAGCTTGAGGAAGAATAATTGAACTTACCATGTCTTGCCTTTGGGATAGGACAAGACAAGGTTAGAGAGAAATATTGCCTTGGAGGCTGCATATGATCCTCATTATCATCTTCATTTGAAGAACTCGGTGTACAAAAATGCTGTCATCTCCAGTGTCATGTTCTATGTTTCAACACATATTTGACACATATATTGTAAAACATTTTAAATACTGCCACTAGAAACCATTGTTTTTGTTTGTTTTTCTCTATAATCTAAAAAATATATAGTTGGCCACCACTAGACAGCTGCTGTATAACAGTGGGCATCACATATATCTGCCACACAAATGACATTTATAGAGGACAGAAATACCCAGGGCACGATTCACCTATTTGTTCTAGATAGATTTTCTGGAATAGTTCACTAACCTTAAAGCCTGTCTGATAATCTAAGGCCATTCGATTGGAGATAGAAATTCTGAGGTTGCTACTTTGCTGCAACATGTTTTGACAACAAAGAGAGTTCTGATATCCTGAATTGTCAGAATTCAAGGCTCATGTCTTAAAGGGATATATTGTAGAGATTAAGATTTTAGAATGTCATTATGAGGTCAAAGCCACTGTAATGACCTAAGTAATTCTAATAACTCCACCATTTCTACTTGTTTTAAGCTCATTTTGGTACTAATGGTGTCCTAAAAGTCTTTCTGTTTACTTATTGCTTTCCTAAAGTATTTTACAATTAGAAAAAGTCCATACAATAGCCAATGAAAATAGAGCTAGTCATAAAAATAGTTCTCATCCAGATTCCACTCTGGAGAGAGAGAGTGGGCAGGAACTAAAGCAGCCCTGCAAGCCAGCTGCTCAATCTGTCTCCTAAGGCAAAGAAGACAGTCTAAGTTACTGTCTTTGGTTCACTTATTGGTTTGTGTGAATTCCCATCCTGCCATAGTATCAGTGTGCTACAATGTCTAGAATTCCAATGCTGTCTTGTGACTTCTGATTCAGTGCCCCTCTCTCACTTTTGTACGGCTTAACAACTGCTTCATTTTCTTGATATTTTCCAATTAAAATTCCAGAGAAAATGAGTTGCATTGGTCTAACTCACTGCATCAAGGTTTCTATTCAGTTGGTAAGCTGACAACAGCTGAACAGAAATACAGAACTAATTCTTATAATTACCTAGCTATGTCCCCCAAATAGTCTCAAATCAGACTGTGTTTGGAAACGTGTGTACTTGTGTGTTTGTATGTAAAGTACAATAGAATATATCACAGGATTTGTGAAGTAAAATTTCTTGTAGCCATGCAATAAAACTCTGTTTGTATGGCCTAAATGATATGAGTTTTTAATACCACAGTTAGAAACCGTGGAGAAAGACTATTATACTTCCTTATAGGTCTAGAATTAAGAATGCAATTATCAGGACAGACTAACCATAGGTATCATTCCCATAGGGTAGAGAAAAACTAAAAAAAAATAAAGAGGGGGATACAGAACTTTGGTATTAAAGTTTAATTGTTGCCGAGATCCCAAGGTTCCAATGTGATTGGTGGATTCTTACTTTGTGTCCTCATAAAGACAGAAAAACATCAGCTTTGTCAGAAAATTTGACTCCTCGTCTGCTGAAAGAAGTCGTTTTGTTTCCAAACATTTCTGATAGCTTTAGATTCTTCTTTCCCATGCCCCAGAAAGCTGACTTTGCCGAAAAGAGGGGCCTATTGGTGTCCAGTGGTTCACTAGAAGCAGGATCAAACTAGGCATTGATGCCATCATTCTATCCATCCTCTTTGCTATGTCTGCCAAAAATATTGGGTCAAAATTCTACCCAACTCTCTTCCTAGACACATGACACATTAATCACTTAAGAGATGTGTAAGCACTAATCATACAAGGTTGGTTAGACCCTAGTTGGAAACACACCTAGAGAGAGCCAGCATTCTTTAACTAAGGTCTGCTTTTAAGGAGTCCTTTGTCTCCTAATAATGCCACAGGCTAGTAACTAAATGGACTCATAATCACCAGCCCAGCGGATGGTACTGCCCACATTCCTGGTGGGTCTTCCGTTTTCAGTATATTCCCAAACGATTATCTCCTAGGTGAACCTAAATCCTATGAAGTGGGAAATGATCATTAGAGGTCATAGAGCTGGTCTCTTAAAGGGGGCTTACAACTCCAGTCTCCACAGTGAATGTAATTGTACGTTTTCACCACCAGGGGATGAGCAGCTCTACCACACTAACTGTGTCCTGATTTTCTGTCCCATAATTAGCTCATAATACGCAACAGAGTTAGCTGATGATGAATTGAAGGCTCTGAAATTTTGAGCCAAAATTATTCTTTCATTCCCTTGAGCTGATTTCCTTTATTTTTTTTTCCCCACAGGATCCCAAATCTGTCAAACATAACATTGTGATTAGAAAATCCAAATAGTACTTCTGAACATCAGATACAGGCTCTTGGAAAACCAATCCTCTATATTGTCATATGGTCATACTTAAAGAAGCTGTGGTGAACTGGAGGGATGGGTCAAAGGTTAAAATCATGCATCCTCTTTCAGAGTACTCATGTTTGCTTCTTGTCACCCATACAGAGTGACTCACATCTCCATGTAAGCACAGCTCTTGGGGTTGCTGACACCTCTGGCCTTTTGAAGTACCAATGCTCACATGCATATACCCCCCCCACACGCACACACACACAAAAACACACACACAATCTTTGAAATAGCAAAAGAAGCAGTGATATTTTCATCAGGAGAGACATTTCCTCTCTGTGTTTTTTCCTAAGTGACTCTGTGCTCAGCTTACAGCTGTGCTTTGGGAGGTTAACATTAACACTGTTCCACCTGATTGAGACGCAAGTCTACTTTAAGAACTAGAATTACAGCACTGATCTCTTACATGAATGAGGTAAAACATGAATAGTTAAATATGTATCCTTACAGTGTAATTTATAGAGCACTTCCAGTGCCTATGGAATTATATAATTTCAAATAGAAAAGCATGAAGGTTATGGGTACTTCCATCATGTTATACATAAGAAAAGAGAATTCTTCCCCCTATATTGCCACAATTTCTGCTATCTAAAGTCCCACTGACTGTCTTTCCATAAGTGGAACCATCATGGTGAAGGTTTCTGGTTGTAGTATTTATGAGTGATTCCTCTCTTGTGCTATGAATATGTTTTATTACCATTGATTAATAAAGAATCTGTTTTGTCCTATGGCAGGGCAGAATATAGGTAGGTGGAAAAACTAAACTAAATGCAGGGTGACAGAAGGTATAGACAGGCAGATACCATGTAGCTGCCAAAGGAGAAAGACACCAGAACCTTACCAGTAAACTGCAACCTCATGGTGATAGACAGACTAATAGAAATAGGTTAATTTAAGAAGTAAAAGCTAGCTAGAAATATGCTTGAGTCATTGGTCAAACAATGTTGTAATTAATATAGTTTTGTGTGACTATTTGGGACTTGGTGTTCAGGAAACAAAAAGTTTCTACATACATAATGTAGAAGGAAATAATTGAATCTAGTTGTTTTCTGTTCTCCCTGTGCGTATTGTGACATGTGCACCCCACCATCAAACACAAAATAAAATAAGTCAGCTTTAAATCTTGATATATTTAATATTGTATTTATATTCAATATTATATTAGTTACCTTTTGCGTTCATAAATCATCTGACAAAGGGTTTATTTTGACTCAGAATTTACACATGACAGGGCTGAGTGGCGGCAGGAACATGAGGGAGCTAGTGACAGTACACCACTGTGGAGACAGCTTTCCAGGTGACACACTTCCTCCACTGAAGCTCCACCTCCTAGGGTTTCCTCAACCTTCAAAGCTCTTAAGGACCAAGTATTCAAACACACACGAGGAAATCATGGAAATCTTTTTAGTACAAGCCCCCTCCCTGTTCTGTTGCATTTTGCCTTTAGAATGAGTTTGTTTCCATTTCTGCTATTGGAGTACCCTGTGTGATCATATGGGACCTTCTCTCCTTTTTCGTAGACATCTATTTATCTGTTTCATGGGACTCAGGACCATGATAGTACTGAGTTAAGAGTAAATAACTTCTCTTCCCTTCTGAGCTATAGCCGACACTTCCTGTCTGAAATGGGGTTACTCACCCTTTCAGGGATTTCCTTCTACCACAAGTCATGAAATCGTCATTATGTAAGACCTCTAATGTTTATGCACTTGCAGGGGATCAGAAGTCACCAAAGGCATAAACATGACATCTTAGCTAGGTAGACAAAGTTTGAGTGTAAAAGTGAGAACTCTCCTGCTGCTTGGAATAGCTAATAGCCCTGGTGAGTTTCCACACAAGAGGCATGGGGACAATAACCAGAATTTCATGGGAAATGGCACTCCTCTAAGTAATTCAACGGCTGTGACATTGTCCTATAAAAGTGCGCTCCAGCATCCCAAGGCATCAAAGCCATAAGATTAATTTCCCTCCAGTTGGCTGCTGTTCTGGTCTTTTTGCTTTGTCTACAGCAGTGAAAACTGATACATCCCATAGGATCAACACATAATCCTGCCCCTGTTATGCCACAGCATTAAATATGTTTTGGTTTTTCTTTTTCTTTTTTATGGTTGGTTTTGCTGGCTTATTTATAGAAATAATGTGGTTGAGAGAAAAAGAAAAATGTAAGGGCATCTACGACTGCATCTAAAGAATCCAGGCAATTGTATGACAGGAGCGATGACAAAGATCTCTGCAAATTTCCTTTTTTATGTCCCTAACAGAAATGCTGAGAAAGTGAAAATGTATATAGCCTTGTTGTTCTTGCTTTACTTTTAATTTCTGGTTTTGTTCATCTTGTAAGACAGATTGTACCTATAAAATATTGATCACAGGAATTTCTTAGAGATCTGCAATGGAAAAAAAAGATATACTTCCAAAATTTATGACTTTGGCTAAAGCTGTATGGAAATCTTGGGCCATATTATAAAGAAACAAGAGGAGCATGGAACAGGAGGAGTCTGTCTGCAGACTGGGTTCAGAACAGCTCTTCCAGTCATATGAGTGAGGATATATGATATAAAGATAAAAAACAGATTTATAAAAATCTCAAAGTATTTAATTGTGGCTAAATTAAACTCAACTGATGATAAACACTACAGGAATTTTGTTAATAAATCAAAACATGGCTATTTCTTGGATGTCACTAGGTTTACATCTCTGTCTGAAGGGACAGATTACTGTACCCTTAATTCTCAAAATGTTTCAGTGGAGTTGACAATGCTTACAACCAGGAGGAATGATGAATTTGGTACCAAATAGAAAAGTGCAGCTCCATCTTCAAGTTCTTGGCAGCGTTAAAGCAAACCATGAATACCAACATAAAGAGTACTTTTCTATTTAAATAAGGAAACAAGAATATATGTTTAAATCTTTTTATTTATTTTTATTATTTAATTAAAAATTTCCACCTCCTCCCATTTCCCTCCCGCTCCCCCATCCCCCTTCCCCTCCTTCTCTAGTCCAAAGAACAGTCGGGGTTCCCTGCCCTGTGGGAAGTCCAAGGTCCTCTGCCCTCCATCCAGAACTAGGAAGGTGAGCATCCAAACAGACTAGGCTCCCATAAAGTCATTACATGCAGTAGGATCAAAACCCAGTGCCATTGTCCTTGGCTTCTCAGTCAGCCCTCCTTGTCAGCCATTTTCAGGAAGTCTGGTTTTATCACATGCTCCATCATCCAGCTGGCCTTGGTGAGCTCCCAGTAGATCAGCCCCACCGTCTCAGTGGGTGGGTGCACCCTTCACAGTCCTAACTTCCTTGCTCGTGTTCTCCCTCCTTCTGCTCCTCATTTGGACAAGGTCCAGTCTTTCAATGTGGGTATCTGTCTCTAGCTTCATCCATCAACAGATGAAGTGTCTATGGAGATATGCAAGTCGCGAGGAATTAGAAGCTGTCATCAGAAACCTCCCTACCAAAAAAAGCCCTGGACCAGATGGTTTCAATGCAGAATTCTACCAGAACTTCCAAGAAGAGCTAACACCTATTCTCTTTAAGATGTTTCACAAAATAGAAACAGAAGAGTCACTGCCAAACTCCTTTTATGAAGCTACAGTCACCCTGATACCAAAACCACACAAAGACTTAACCAAGAAAGAGAATTACAGACCAATCTCACTCATGAACATCGATGCAAAAATTCTCAATAAAATATTGGCAAACCGAATCCAAGAACACATCCAAAAAATTATACATTACGGTCAAGTAGGCTTCATCCCAGAGAGGCAGGGCTGGTTCAACATATGAAAATCTATCCATGTAATCCATCATATAAATAAACTGAAGGAAAAAAACCCATTTGATCATTTCATTAGATGCAGAAAAAGCATTTGACAAAATTCAATACCCTTTTATGATAAAGGTCTTGGAGAGATTAGGGATTCAAGCTTCATTCCTAAATATAATAAAAGCAATATATAGCAAGCCGACAGCTAACATTAAATTAAATAGAGAGAAATGCAAAGCCATTCCACAAAAATCAGGAACAAGACAAGGCTGTCCACTCTCTCTATGTTTCAATCTTATGGTAGGCTTAGTGATGCAAATTGTAATTCCAGCACTTGGGAGGCTGAGGCAAGAAGATTGCAAGCTTTAGGTCAGCCTAACCTGTTGCAGGAGAATTGTCTCTATTCTGTCAATTATGTTTTAAATAAATGCTGATTGGCCAGGCAGAAAGTATAGGTGGGTCAACCAGACAGGAAGTAGAGGCGGGGCAAGAAGAACAGGAGTATTCTGGGAAGAAGGAAGCTCTTCCATGAGTTCTGCCCATACCAGCGAAGAAGCAAGATGTGACTTGCCCCACTGAGAAAGGTACCTAGCCATGTGGCTAACATAGAAAAGAATAATGGGTTGATAGAAGTTACAAGAGTTAACAAGAAGCCTGAGCTATGAGGCAATCAGTTTATAATTAATGCAGACTCTCTATGTGACTTTCTCTGGGACTAAATGGCTGGGGGACAAGGTGGGACAGAAATCCCTACAAGAAGGACCTCAATGTTACATTAACCCACACAGTGAGACACTGAATGAAAAAATCCATTCTACTATCTATGTCTATATTTTAAGTTTTTATTTTAGAGTGATTATGAATACAAGTGTGTAATTGATATTTTCCCAAGAAATTTATATAATTTAAATGTTTCTTTTCTTTCTCTTTTTTTTTTGAGACAGAGGTTTACTATGTAGGTTGATATCCCAGAATTCACTTTATAGGTCAGGCTGTGCTCAAACACAAAGAGATCCACATGTCTCTGACTCCCAATTCTGGTTTATTAGGATCCCTTATCATTCATGCTGATTGAGCCAAAAATTATTTATCCATAATGCAACACAGAGAAATAATTTTAGATATGACAATAATAGCAAATTCAGCAAATGAACTAGCCTTTCAACCCCTCCCCCACACTTTCAATTTCTCTATAATTAAACAGTGAAAAATATGTATTTATATACATATACATAATCTTTAGGTATTATATTTGGAGCTACAGTTATAATAAAATAATAACCTAGATTTCTCCTTAAAATTTCAGCCACATACTTAGGAAAATGGCATTATCTATATGCTCAAAAAAGTTTATGTCCAAATATAGAGTAAATTCTAGGACTTTATCTCATCTATTGTTTATATTCTTAGTGAGAGAATAACCCACAGTTGGTTAGTACATGAAAAGTCTCCCACAAAAGGCAATATAAAGGAAAAAGCAAATAAAAAATGAATAAGAAATTTAGTCCTATAAAACTTTCCATTCAGTGTTTTATTCTACAAGCACACAAATTTTGCAGTCTCAGGGGTGGGGGGGTGCATTCTGTGCATTTTGGAACAGAACATCCACAATTACAAAGGCACAGTTGGAGCTCTGCCTCTACCATAGAGTGTGAATTCTGAGGTACTATTCAACCACCACCATGGGATGCAGTTAGCTGATAAGGGATTTTGGGTCAGGGTAATTCTTTGCCTGTCTCTGCAGTCTACTTGATTATCTTCTGATCCTGATGTCAAAGGTCATTATGTCCTTCTATTGATCTAGACATCAATCCCCACCTTTGAATTCACTCATGTGCAATAAATTGTGCAGGCACTTGGAATTATCATACTGGTTGAGACTTTTCTTTCATTATATAGCCCTCACTTAGTCAGGTGTAAATAAGAATTTTGGCTCACAAATTAAATTTCTTTGTTTTGAATTTCTCAAATATCCTAATGATAACATGAAATAAAATCACAAAGAGAACACGTTAGGGTTCTTTGTCTGGCTGTTGACATTTTACTCTTTGTTTTCCTTGTCCCACAACTGTGGCCATTATATGTATGATACTTTTTGATGGGTACTGGGCAAGGGAGATGCTGAGCAGACAGAAGCAAAGTTCAGTGTGACAAGGCATTCATAGAACCTTCTCTAACAAGTCCATCTATCAAAATTCTTCTTAGCATATTAACAAAATCCTCCTGTGCAAACACAGTCTCATATTTTGCTTTACTTTCTTCATTTGCCCCCTCTCGCTGTGTACCTGGAATAAACCCATAAATGCATTGCATTCCAAGGTAATGGCCTCAGTAAAGCCAGATACATTTTAATTAGAATGCATACCAAGTTTTACTGTATAGCTCTAAAAATTGCTCTTTACGGGAACATACATTCTCAACCACATTTTTAGCAAGACTATTAGAAAACTGTCAAAATTTCTATGAACCTAAAAAAAAAATACTCACTATGGCCACATGTGCATGTCTTTTACAAAGTAAGCCAGATAAGTATTCCTTAGATTTCACAGGAATGAGGTTCTTCTCTCCAAGATCAGAAGGATTCTTTGCTTATCTTGAGCTTTCAAATGGGTACCATTCTGCCTCTCACTTGGTGTCATCTGGGCAAGCTCCTTTCTCTGCCTCAAATTCTTCGTGCATCTATAACCACAGAAAAGCATAGGCTGTAGTGTGAGGAAACAATTTTGTAATAAGCTGAAGTTAATCTCTCTCTCTCTCTCTCTCTCTCTCTCTCTCTCTCTCTCTCTCTCTCTCTCTCCTCTCTCTGCTGTATCTTTCTCCAAAACATTATTTCTTTGAAATAGTTTAATTCATGGGTATCTGAAGATATCCTTATTTATTTTATTGCTTATTTCATCTTTACAGCTGGGAAGAAGGTTGGTTTGAATACATAGGATAGGTGGCCTTCCCCAATGATGAAACAGTGACAGATTTTTGATCTTGAAGGGAGTCCTGTCCACACAGATGGTGAATCTCAACTCCTCTAGCCACTGTATCTGCCTCATTTCCTTCTGCCAAATTCCTTTGCTAAAGCATTCTGTCTTTATCCCTCTCTGTCCGCTTCAATTGACAGAAACATTTACAAATGAAATCTTTACTAAGGTGAAGCAGAGAGATTTTCTTCTTCAGTGTTTGAAATTAGAAAACTGTCTTTCCCCATAGCAGTTGATGACATCTCCTGCGTCTGGGAACAGAAGGGAGAATCCATCTGTGTGTAGGAAGAGTAAAATGGGTTGTACACAAGGCATTCTATTGTTGGCATTTATTCCAAGCACTAGAAGTATTTGAGTTTGAAGTGGAAATGCTAAATGTCTGAGAGCAGGCACGTTACTATTGCACGCAAAACTTATATTCAGTGAACATAAGAAATGACACATTGAATAGGCACTTTTCTTCCCACAACATCATTTCTTCCACAAAGTGTAATTTATAAAATTAAAGCTAGTGACAACTTGGAAAAGTACCAACAGGCATACAGTGTACCTTAAAACAATCATTGCCATAAAAGTCTGTTCCCACAATCATTTTGGTGTCTTCCATGCAGAAAGAAATTACTATTGAAATATGCCCAATAGCATATAGTCTTTGGATATTTTTTCTTAGAATTTTGGTGCACTTAACAAATAATAATTTTATCTTGCAGGAAAATACTAGTTTTGCAACTGGCTGAATCAGCAGAACAACCCGTCTGGCTTCTGTGTATCACAAGATCATCATTACCCAAAAACTGGCTCCTGGGAGCTGCCTGTGTTCGATCATTTTAATGGTGTGTTACAAAATATATGTGAGATACTATAAACAGTCTCCTCCTTGTTTAAGAGGAAGGAAAAGAAAGAGAAGAGTAAGAAAAATGCTTCTTATTGCAAAGTGAGCACTCTCAAGAACCAATTCAAGTACTCTTTACAATGGCCCCATTTGACTAGCCACCACACCATAACTCACACCCATGGTGTGTATGAATGTGTGCACACATGTGTCTATCTCCCCAAATGATTATTGAAATCATATGTTTTATGTCATTATGTTTCTGAAAGACTATACATCTTCAAATAGGTCTCATTTCTATTTTGATTATTAAAGCAAGAAATACAAATATCCTTAAAATACAAGAAATAGAAACTTTGTCTTGTGTTTGACATATTGATAGGAGCATTGGACTTCTTAGTTTGTTATTATTATTTTGTTTATTTGTTTGTTTTTATTTACAACTAGGAAGGAAGTGGATTAAGGGTTATAAATCAGATTTGTCACTTCTGTTTGGTAGAGTACCTGTAAACGTATGTATTTCTGGCACATAGCAGGTATTCTACAATAGTGGTTGGCTAAACTTGTCTTCAATTAATTGTTATTCAAGAAAAAAAAACGATAGATTTAAATTCTCTTGTAATTCTACCAAAACCAAATAAAACATTTCAGGATAAACATACAAACCAACATACAACATTAGAAAAGATACTGAAGTCGGGCAGTGGTGACACATGCCTTTAATCTCAGCACTCGGGAGGCAGAGGCAGGCGAATCTCTGTGAGTTCGAGAGGCCAGCCTGGTCTAGAAGAGCTAGTTCCAGGACAGGCACCAAAAGCTGTGGAGAAACACTAAGTCAAAAAAAAAAAAAAAAAAAAAAAAAAAAAAAAAGAAAGAAAAAAGAAAAAAAGAAAACTGAAGAAGAGTTCAGTGAGTTCAAGGTGACAAAGACAGACAACACAGAATTCAAGAAAGCCATTATGAGTTTTGAATATGTGTTTCCTTTAATACATGTTCTGCTTCACCTTTGGGGTAATCTGATCTTTGTTAATCTGATCTTTGTTTCTCATATCTGAACTTTGAGTAAAATGAAACAATAGACAGATTATAGGTTTTATTCTTCAGCCCCTATCTTTGACTTCTCACTAAAATGAGTGGTAGACAGTTTTTATTAACAAAGAAAACGATGGTGGATTTGCCTAGATTTTAACCTCAGCTGCATTTGAGGATAGCACAGCTTGCAATTCATGGAGAACCTCCACACTGTAGCTTCATTACTAATAGATATGCTTTTCACCTTAATGCAATAAAGGAAGTAACCCCCAGCAAGCGTTTTTCTTCATTCTCTGACACTGAAATTGGATGTCATTCTCTTTTTATTTTATTATAAAGTCAAACTTGAAATTTAAAAGATGTCACCAACTTTGTGTCTCATTGTATGGATTAGGCAGTTAAACTTATAGGACCAGAAAAGCTTTCCTTCCTTTCTTCCTTTCTTCTCTCTCTCCCTCTCTGTCTCTGTCTCTCTCTCTCTCCCCCTCTCTGTCTCTGTCTCTCTCTCTCGGGCAAGACTTACACATCAGGTATAATGGCAATTATACCCAACCCTCATAAAACTGAATCAGGTTTCTCTTTAAAGTAGTGATGTCCATTGTCAGGAATTCTGGGAGGGAAGAAGGAGGAACATCTGGAATAAACAGATGAACTCTGCACTCTTGTCTCTACCTTGCTGTCTCTTCTCATCCACATGGCAGTGACCCTTAGCCAACTGCAATGGAGGCTTCGAGCTGAATAGTTCTTGTAATTAGCTTATTTTCACTGTTTCAGTCAAAGGTGTT
Organism: Alexandromys fortis; assembly: GCF_014885135.2. Lineage (NCBI taxonomy): Eukaryota > Metazoa > Chordata > Mammalia > Rodentia > Cricetidae > Alexandromys > Alexandromys fortis. Next base: position 13,618,345 of record NW_026067924.1, read on the forward strand.
CAAGTATCTAATGTGTACTAGCCTAGGAAATTATTCATAGGATAATCATGTGGACTGTAGTTTCTAGCACGTGTGTCTCTCATAGGCTGCTGTCAGGACCATGCTCCTCAAACACTAACTATGTGTAAGAGTTGAATAGGGGTATTTTCAAGAATCAGGTTGTAGTGCTATAAATCATGGGGGAAGTGCAGGGCCTACATTAGTCTGTGGTGAGGTCCTTGTCCTGAATTCAGTTTAGGAGGAATGCTAGAATGCTATATTCAGACAGCAGTAATTGTTAGGCTTCTGTGTTCAATCTTGAAGGAAGAGAGAGATCAGGGGTTAAGTTTGGTACCCCATACTTCTAACAGTGCTGTGGGAAATGCTCTTGTACAACTGTAAAGATTTGCCACTCATATTGATTCAATAAAACACTGATTGAGCAGTAATCAGGCACGAAGTATAGGCTGGGCAATCTGACTAAGGGAATTCTTGGAAGAGGAAAGACAGAGTTAGTCGCCATCCAGACACAGAGTAAGCAAGATGAGAATGTCTTACTGATAAAAGGTACCAAGCCATATGACTAAACATAGACAAGTATTATGGGTTAATTTAAGTTGTAAGATGTAGTTAATAATAAGCCTAAGCTAACAGTTTATAATCATTATAAGCCTCTGTGTGTTTCTCTGAATGGCTGCAGGACCAGGCAAGATATGTTATGTAAACTCTGATTACATAACACACGACTGGCTAAGGTAATTGTGGATGATTCTTAGACTGAAGTTTTGGGTGATTCTTAGAAGAACTGTTGACCTCCAAGTGACCTTTCAGAGCTTGTTTGTTTGCTGACAACTTCACAACAATGCTGAATCTGCCAGATCTTCTTTAAGCATTCCTGGAAAGTACCCAGGTCAGGCAGTTTGTCAATGCACCTGTAGCTCCACTCTGCCCAATTACCCATACACAGCTTACAGGTGATTTGCAGGAATGACCTTAATTTTCCCAACACCTATTGTATCCAAGCTCTTATGATTAACTATTTTTCTTAAAGACCATAGAAGACAATGTTCAGACACAAAGCTATTACAGCTTCTAAACCAACTGTTAAGAACATCTTGATAAAGGAAAAAACCATGAACATTCTATTGATATCACCTACATCTACCTTTATTCCTTGTGATCTATTGACCTCTAGACTTCTTCTACCTTCATTGCAGACTTGAACTCCTGAGCTATGTTTTTTCTTATCTATATATAGATAGTATCCATCACAGGCTCCTTTTCCCATTTCTATGAAAACTTCCATGTTCCACAATGATTTGCCAATAAATGTCATTCTCTTAGAATCTGATTAAACAAGAAGTCTTGTTAATCTCGACAAAGGTTCTGATCTCACAATTCTCATCATGCTATGCAATTTAGTTTGTTAGCATTTTCTTGCTGTCCTTTAACTTGCGGTGTGTTTCTGTTCCACAAAACTCAGCAACCTCATACTACCCTAGCAAATGCTTATGTTCTGTCACCCATCAGATTGATTGTCAATCATTACATTAACAAATACCAGCAGCTTCACATACCTTGTCAAAATAACTTGTTCAAGTCTCTTGGAGACTCAGTCACCATCTCTTTCACATAATGGCTTCAAAAAAATCTTCCATATCTTAGATCTTTGAATGACTTTTATATCTAATCCTGAGCAACATTCCAAACACACAGATTCAACTGTCTCATGCCAGACCACCTTGCTGATTCCCAACAACTCAAATTCTCCAAATAGTCCCCAGATGAATTGACTAACCTTTTTTCCCTTAAATGTATCTTTTAAGCTAAGTCTTGTATAATGTGGAAAGACCTACTTTCCTTACCAGTTACTCAATCAGAAATTGATCATCATCATTTCTGGTTTTTTTTCCTTACCATCTTGTTGGTATGCTCAGCATGATAATGTCTAAGTACTTCTTATATATAACCCCAAATAAATTTCAGTACGTCAATTTAGTTTAAAGACCATTTGAAGATGTCTTATCATTAGAGGCAAATCAACAACTTTTGATAGTACACAGGAGACAGGAGCTTCATGGTCTGAATTCCACTAATTAAGCTTTAAGTCTCGTCACACCTCTTCCCTTTTACCCATTTTTTTCCTAACTCAAACCTTGTGTGTTGACTTGCAAACTCAATCACAGTGTCTTATTTTTGCTCTTTCATACTCCTTTCTAATAAAGAAATGATTTTTAGTTTTTATGATTTACCTAAGCCCAGCTCAATTGCTTTTCTCAAAAATTTCCACCCTTCTTAGTATTCTGACTGCTACTTTTACAAAGGTTTTATAGATTTGTGTTTAAATTATCTACTTATTTCTATTACTAGCCAGTTAAAGTCAGACACTTGGTGGCAGATATGTAATAAGCTATTACCTCTGTGTGTAATATGACCACTGTGGAATATAGGTTGTTGTGGTGAGTTACAGAATGTGTAATCCTGTAGTCATAGTAACAGAATAAACAGAATAAAACAGTGATAACTAGGTCTAAGAGAATGGGTCTTGAAAAAGCAATTGAGGAAAAATGGTCAAAGATCTTCATCTGGAGTTCTCCTTACCCTTCCTCCCCTGCCTCCCAGTCCACATAGACTTGGGGAAGTCTAGAGTTTATAGGAATTGAAGGTTCACTGCAGGTGGGGTGTCATAATGCAATGTCTATTATTAGTTCATTGCCCACAAGAAGAGGAAAATGTATGATGCTCTATCTGTTTTACTGTTTTAAGTCATTCATATTCTAGGAAGAAACCTCTCATCCATATTCCTGTATTAAAACCCAATAAAGTCATTGGTTCATGAAGTTGAACTTGGGCAAAATAATTTATTTCATCTGTCATTGTTACTCTATTTTGTCCAGGAGATGTCTGCTCATTTCTCCAGGAAAGTAATGCAGCAGCAAGGACCATACTCAGTTAATTTTGTGTTCTTTACTTTTAGTTAAAATACAGTTCTAGGAGTTGCATGTTGTCCCCCAGAACATCACAACCAATGTCTCATAATGTAATCAGGATGTTAGAGACACATAATGAGACCCTGTTTTACAAACAAAACAGAAAACGATGAGGGAGCAGGCAAGCTAAGAAAGGAAGAAAGGAAAAGAAATAAGAATGGGAAAGAGAAAAGGAAAAAGGAAAACAATAATTTAAAAACATATGCATGGTGGGAAGACAATAGAAGGACCGGAAAGAATAAATGTAACAAGACAAGCACCGGTGTCATATACCTGCACATGAGGAATCTCAGAAGTGTCTGGCAAACCACCAAAAGATAGAAGAGCCAGGAGAACTGTCCTCCAGTTTTCACAAAGAGGATGACTCTATTGTCATCTTGCTTTTACTTCAATCTGGCGAAACTGCAAAACAACACATTTCTGTTACTTTAAGGAATATCGTTTGTGATATCTTATGGTGGCAGCACTGAAAAATTAGAACAGGGAAGGATAAGAGTGTCACAGATAAGAGGCTGACAGATCTTCCATACTTGAACCAAGTACTCGGGCGTACTGAAGGTTTAGACATTCTACTTTCACAATTTAATCAGAAGATGTGACATTCTATGTTAGTGAAATCCAGGTGATGGTGGTCAGGATTATGATGATATATTTCTGTGTTGTTGTGATTTATGAGCATATATGCAGAGAACACTTAACATCTCATTAAGAATACAAGATGTTACTCAACATCACTACTATTATTATGCAGCCTGGTTCCTAGGTGAACATGTGTATACTTTGGATATTTCAGCATGGATCAACAAGATCCCAGCTGGCAGACGAAGTGGAAATAAATGATAGAAGCAGGGAGAATTTGATTAAGGCTTTGTTGAGAAAGGAGAATCACCTCAGATACACTGCCTTCTCAGAGACAGTCTGTCCACCCCTATTTTGCACCTTGATGAACTAAGCATAATTCATTTTATATTATAACACAGAACACATTGATTCCCAGCTAAATCACAGGCAAAACACAGCTATAAGGATTAGTGGCCATTAAAACAGGTCACGTACACCAAGGCATTTGCACTTTGCTGACAGATACTGCTATTTTATTTTTGGAAATTTGCCTGAAGCTATCATGACTCTGAGTTTTTGACAGGCGTCATATATTGCTATTGCAGAAGAAAATTTAACTTTAAAAAACCAAGTAGCCTGAGGGTTTGGATTCATACTTAAAGTTTTAATAAGTTGTCAAAAAATGCTTTGCAGTATTTGTAACTGGTTTAAACTCTGGATTTATATATACACTATCCAATGCCCAGTGCCATTAACAATTTGTTATACAAAACAGTTCAAAGGCTTGTTATAAGGTCTATGCTATGAGAAGAAAGAAACAAGACCTGATGCCTGCCTATTTTCTTCAGTCTAGAAAAACCTGTGATATCATGAATATATATTATGTAGAACTATATTGAGATATATGATTTTTTTGTTGCTTTCACTTTGACCATGCAAATAAGTTTCTCGGAATAGGCATTCAAAAGATCCAATAATTGCCTATAAGTTGCTGAAAAATCTTCAAAGGATGGGGGGGGGAAGAGAGGTAGAAAAGGAATGTGATAAAGAGAGAGGGCAAAAGGGAAAGAGGAAGAGAGAGAGAAGTGGAAAAGCAAAGTAAGGAGGGAGAGGGAGAAAAGAGCGAACAGCAGAAAGGGAGAGAAGAAGGAGGGAAGGAGAGAAGGAGGAGGGAAAGGTGAAAGAGAGATTCTCTTGTTAATATAGGAGTGGCAGGGCTAGCAAGAGGGATCCACGGATAAGAATGTGTAAGGTTCTTGCAGAAGACACCAGTTTGTTTCCGAGAAACTGTGTTGTAAGATTCACAGCTGACTGTAATTTCATCCCCAGGGAAGACATTGCCTCTGTCTGCGGGCCTCTGGGGACACTGGCATTCACATACATATACCCACATAAATACATACATAAAGAGATAAATAATTATAAATAAAATCATCTTAAAACTAGTTGAGGTGTTGGTGTCAGTGATTAAGTTACCAAAAAGAGGCTCCAGAACTGATTATTTGATCATTTTCATCTGATCGAACTCATTACTAATGAAAGTACTGATTATTTGATTGACTCAAGTGTGTAATTTATCGGGGAAGCTGGGGGTCTGTGGGAGAATGAAAGACAATGGCCATGATGGATTCGGTGCACAGACAGTAAGTTGTCCTCCTAAAACGTTTACAGATCACAGTTTAGTAACAAAGACAATCTATTCTAATCAGCAGAGCTATTTTTAGTTCTACATCTTTCTTTTGTGAATGCTCATTCTTTACCCAATATGTCTATTTCTTCAGATGAAATAACCTGGTAACTATGAAAAATACCTAGAAAAATAATGCCTGGTGTGATTCACTGCTAGGGAATTTAGCTAAGAAAATGTATGAGAAGCAACTCCTGTAACTGTGTTGATTGGATAACCATTTTTCTTTTCTTATTACTCACACTTGGAAGCTAGAACCAACAGAGGGGCTTTAATAGACACCGAGGTCTTAAACAAACATTTTAGGCAGACAAAGAAATAGGGCAAATATCTATCACTAGGAAATCAATTCTTGTATGTTGCTGTGATGAAATGCACCTGAGCAAAACAACTTCAAGGAAGGAATGCTTATTTTAACTCGTGGTTTCAGTAGTCTCTGTCCTTGTGGTAGAGAAGACATGGAGAATCAGCTTAGCTCATGACATTGAGAGCATGAAGCAGATAGGCTTCACATCGTAGCAAACGAGAAGCCGAGATAGGAATGAAAACTGGGTATAACCTTCACAGGTCCACCCAGAGAGACCTAGTTCTGACAGGTCACCTTCATCATCTAAAGGTTTCAAAGTTTCCAAAATAAGCTCCTTAAGCTGGGGTGCAGACATTCAAAACATGAGCCTGTAAGACATATTTTAAATTCAAACCACTGTAGCTCTAGTATGTCATAGTTAGCCTCTATATAGTTCGCTACAAACAGAAAGAAGAAATGAAAGTTGGCTCTTTAAAATTTTACAAAAAATGTAGAAATATTTTTTTTATAGTCGTACTGTCAAAATGCCAAGTGTGTATTCAACAAATGAGAATCTAAAAAGATTTCTTAGAGATGTCAAAGATTTTCTGAAGAGAAATAGGCAATTTTAGATGTATCATAAGAGATGGCTAGAGATAGTAAATTAAAATACATAATATGTTCTAAATAGCATAGACAGCCTTAGTCCTGAATATAAAAAAACATTTCATTTCTATTTCAACACTAGGTTGTATTGTTAGCACCTAAAATATCCCATAAAAGGAAAACATGAAATTATTTGAAAATGGTGTTTGAGAAGTCTTGAAAACTCTGATGTCAATTTGGCACAATCTATAGTCCTCTGGGAGAAGAGTCTCAATGAGAAACTAACTAGCAATATCTGGGTTAGCCTCTTAGCCTCTCTGTAGGGATTTTGCCGGCTATGTTAATCAGTGTGGGAAGACACAGCCCACTGAGAGCAGAATCATTCCCTGAACTTAGATCCTAGACTGAATAAGAGAGGGAAGAAAAAGATGAAGAGTAAGCATACATGCATTCTTTGCTTTCTGCTCTTCACCGTGGATGTGAGTAGCTCTATTATCTTGCTGCCTTGATTTCTGTGCTTTGAGGAACTACAACTAGTCACTGTGAGCAAATGTAATCTCTTTCTGCACTAAACTGCTTTTTGATGGAGTACTTTGTCATGGCAATAAAACTAAACTAGTACATAGTACAGAGTAGCCTGTGTCTTTTCAGAATGTTTGGATTGAATGAAGAGTATTGAGAGAATGAGACCTCTAGTTGCACTGCGAAAGATTCAACAACAATAAGTCGAATGCTAGAATTGGAAAAGAAGCTAAAGGCATCACACACATGTTAGAGATGGCAGAGATATAAAGAGTTTGGATGGTTTTCATTACAGCAATATGATATAAAATCTATAAGTGTCAAGGGATGATAATACAATATGGAGTATGTTGACACTTTCCAAACCAACAGCTAGCTAAATGGGAGTTTAGTATTATTTCCATTTGTGTGTGTTTAAATTTTCACCTAAAATGATTGGTACCTTTTTTGATTTTAACTCTTATACTACTTTGAGTAGCTAATTAATGTAACTCTTTTTTTCTGTCAAGAAATTTGTACACATTCTAAAATACATGTATACATTTATAGGCAATCTTGCCTTGACCTACTCTCATTTTCTAATCCTAAAGTCCTCCTCTGTATCTCCTGAGCTCAATAGATTCTTTGTGTATGCATAAAGATCTCTAAATAAAGTCTTCTGGAAAGCTTAGCCTGGGACTTGGCATGTTCAAGGGCAATGAGTGATTCTCATCCCTTAGAACTTAACTTCAGTTCCCATAACTTCTGCGAACTTCTGCTTTCTACTTATCAAGTGCCTCCTGCTCTGTGTCACAATGAAAGCTGCCAGGCTTTCTCTTATCCATGCTCTGTTTTTATCAAGAGCAGGGTGCCAATCTTAGTTCAAAGAGAAGACGTGGTTTATGATGCTAGACTGCCTGGCCACAAGATTATGACTGCAGAGTGAATTTCTAAACAGTGCTGAAAAGTGCTCCGTAGGTCACTCTACAGCCAGCTGGAATCACATACAACCAAAACGATTATCAGTCATGAAGGGAAACTTATCTTAAAACTAGGAAAGGAAGCACTGACTGAAAAGTCACGAAGTTTTAAAGACTCAGAAGCTCTCAAATTTATTATTTTCAGGACTTTAGAAAGCTTATCCCCTTGGCACGATGATTTGAATGAGGCATGGTCTCTACAGGCTTGTGGTTTGGAAATATGGTTCCCTCCCCATGAGAAAGTGGCACAAATTTGAGAGGTGTGTGTAAGTAGAGGGAGGAGGTCATTAGGAATGTGCCTTTAAAAGTCCCCAGTCCCTTGCCTCCTCCTACTTTCTTGCCTCCATGCTTGTCTGCTTACCACTCTGACCATAGGTCAGTAGAGTTAATAACAATAGGTTGAAAAACCTCAGAAGAGGGAACCACAATAACGGTTCTTTTAGGGTATTCTGAAAGATGTTCTGGTAACTTCTGGAAGGCTCACACATGGCACTTACGCTCTTTTTTTCTTAGTTTGCCCTCTTGTTGTCCAGTCCTGAATTGTTGAAAAGATTAAGAAGAGGAAAGGCAAGTGTTCTCTCTAACTACTAATGACATGATCTTTCTTCAAGTTGAAACTTGACCAGATGGTTGTTTGATACTAGAAACCTCAAATTTTCACCTGAATGAACAGAGCAAGCAAGTGGAGAATAAGGTATAGTGCATATTTAATGTGTTTCATGGAACAGCATTGCCTGCTTGAATCTTACTTCTCTGAGCACCCTTCTTATCTGTATTTATTTGGGTTCTTTCTCATCTGTTTAGCATTTGTATAAGAGTGGCCCCATAGGCTCACTTATTTGAATGCTTAGTCACCAGAAAGTAGCACTATTCACAAGAATTAGAAGGATTAGGAGGTGTGGTGTTGTTGCAGTAGGTGTGGTCCTATTGAAGGATATGTGTTACTGGGGGTGGGCTTTGAGGTTTCAAAAAGTTCAAGTCAAGCCCTGTATTTTTTTCTCTCTCTCTCTCTTTCTTAGTCTGTGGATCAGGATGTTTCAGGGCACCAGTGTCGTGTGTGCTCTAATGCTTTCTAACATAAGGATAATGAACTAAGTGTCTGAAATGATAAGCAAGCCACCAATTACATTAAATTAAGAATTGCCTTGGTCATGGAGTTTCTTCACAGCGGTTTAACAGAGGCTGAGATAACATATCTCCTAGTCATCCTCCAGGTCATCTCTAATCTTTGTATACTATAATTGAAGCCTCAGTTTCCTGTCTCATTTTATGGCTTGTATAACTACCCGTTATACATCTCCCCATTTTCTTAATTTATAGTCATATTATCCTCTTCTTTTCAGGTTTTTTAAAATGAAGATGATAGAAAAGTCGCTGTTTCCAGAATGGAACTTCTAGTCCTTGCTAATCTACTGTTATCACTTGATTTTCCAGTTCCTTCAAGGTCATGGCTACCCAACAGCTGTAGATCTTCTCTCACTAACAAATGTAAATACAACGACTTCTGTTGAATTATTCTCCTGGTAATTACTATATCATATTTTTTTCTTTCTTTTCTCTCTAAGCTTCTCCTCTCATTTCAAAATGCAAGATCTCTTCACTAGACTTTTTGAATACCTTGCTGTCTTGTTTCTCTAATTCAGTTCTATCCTTTTTTTTTTTTTTTTTTTTTTTTCTGCTGCCGGCATCTCTGAACCTGAGGTTTGATTGCAATGTGAGGCTGAATTCATCTGCGTGAAAGAAAATATGATTCACAGTGGTCCTCGAAACCCCTCTGTTTTCTACCACCTGCTCCTGCTTGGCTCACAGTTTATGCTTGAGGAAAATTAAAGACAATAAGAAAAAAATTCTATGTCCTTGCCTTTGATCTTGATATTCTGAGTGAGAGCAGTGTTCTTTTTTTTTCTCACAAAGTATCCCATTCTCAGCCTATGAGAGTCTTCCTCAGCAAACTTCCCTTATGTTGACTGAAATATTTCTTGGTTCTTTTTCCCTCATGACTCAGCATGTCTGGATCATAAAGTCTGACTTATTTCTGCCTTCTTAGCAGGACAAAAAGCCTAGGAGAAAGTGTTTCATCTCATTTACATTTTAGGATCTGATTATGTGGCAAAAGTGAAGAAATCAGTAAGTGCTTGTTGTATAAAATCAAACTAACCTTGTTCTCTGTACATAATTGTAAGTGAAGCATAGTCCCCGTATTTTAAAAATCCAACATCAGGTCAAGACTTTAGGACAAATATGAAGTAGTAAGATGTTTTCTAAATCTACTGCATACACATCTTTCATTGTGCCTGAAGTCAATGCTTTTCTTTGCCTGGGATGATATTCTTTTATCAACACCAGACAGCAAAAAAAACCTAGTTAAAATAGCAGAAGTCAAGTGTCAAAGGTCTTTTGAAACCTAAATATTTTCCTCAGATGACCTCAAATGTAACACTTCTGTGTGGTTTTGAAGTTTTGCCAACTAAAGATGACCTTTATCAAATGCAAAGTGGCATACTTTATTGCATATTATAAATATTTTTATTATCTGGGAGCCAGAATCCTTCCCTTATGTTAAAGACTTGCGATGACAGTAGTTAAGGAGGCCATTTTACATGCAGATGATCAGGAATCTGTGGCACAGGATTTTCCACCCAGAGAACAGAGAAGAGCAGGATGCCAGTAGCTGGTGGCACTGCGTGAGGTGAGGCTGCAAGGCTGTGACAATAGCACCTCTTTGTCACAGCTGCTTCTCCACTGGCTTTTCAGGATCATTCATGTCACAGGCATTGCAGATTGTGGTCAAGAGCCATGTCTAGGCTCGTGGGGGGAGACTATCAAGATGGGAGGAGTGTCACGTGCTACTGAAACACAGCAGAGCAGCAGTGAATGGATGCAAATTCTAGCTTTGTCCTGGCTCCTGAGACACCAAATACATAAATCAAAAATGTAAATGATAAAATTTCTTAGACTCAGTGTCTAGACACAGAAATCATGAAAAATAAACTCATAAGATCTGTATTGAATTAACAAGGGCTACATAAGCTTTCTTTCCCTCTTGGCAGACAGATACAACTGAGAATGGAGGGTTTCCCATTTTGAAAGATCACTCATAATTTAATCTGCAGGATAAGGCAAATTTTACGGACCATTTACTGAAAAAGTTGAGTAATGGAAGAGTGGAAGAGATTAAATTTCTACTTGTTTTTGAGCATGCCTTGCCTTGTCCCCCCTTTTGTCTTTTCCTTCCCATACATGTTGTCTCTAATACACGCATGCACGTGCGCACGCACACACACACACACACACACACACATGCACACACACACTTTTACAAGGAGAGAGGAGAGAGAGAGAGAGATCTCAAAAAAATTCAACCACAATGTCAGTCAGTCAAGATAGACAGTGTCTATATATGAGCATACCTCATGACCTGGAATAATTAAAATTACTCTTATATAAGTAGCAGCCATCAATGCTCATAAGTTTATGGATATGGAACAAAACTGAGAAATTATAGGTTAAAAATATCTCACTATTTTACACTCATTTGCTTCTAGGGCATTATTTCATATTTATATTGACAGGCCTATGTATTAGAGACAGAGCCAAGTTTGATAAATATTGCTAAGGAAACCATAGATGGAGTTAGAAAATAAAAATCATAACTTAGAGGAACAAATCAAAGATACCAAGCGGCAAGAACTGATTTTAGCATTTAGCACTGTGAGCAGAGTGAAGCCATTCAAACTCAGTCTGTTTTTTTTTTCTCAGTCTGTTTTCTTATTCTTTGTAGTTAGATTTAATAAACCTATATTAAGTTCAATATCTTCACAATATGTAAGCTAAACTAAATAAGTTTAAAGGACCATTCATATTTTGTAATTCTTCAGGTAGCTACTAAATAAAGCCTATTATAACTAGGTAAATCACTTCCATTTAAAGAGATTCTTAGTCTTTACCTGTATGTAGTTCACAGACTAATTTGCATTTATCAAGGGTATTTCTCCTGACTGGGGTAGAATTCAGATGAATAGGATGGCTCTCATTTTCCTTATACTGACCATAAAATGTAATTATAATTTTAGAACATAGATTTATAATGTAGAATAAGGCATAATATTACATGCTTCTGGATTGATGATTTATACTAGAGGAGATACTGATGTGGTACTAACTCACTTCTATTTTTAATATAATTGATATATTATTTTAGTTGAGAATGTTGATTATTGAAAATATTCTCAGATATTGCTAGGTATAGAGTAGGAAAATATCTCCTATTTAAAGTCTTTAATCTAAAATATTTTTATTGATGTGGGAGAGGACTTTAACCCTTTATCCATGCAAACAGGAGAAAGCAAGAAGCTTCAGACCTTTTCAGAAAGGTCTCTCTGAAGTGAGATTCAAAGTTTGATCCACTATAAATGATCATACATTTTCTTGGGAACAATGAAGACATTGATTGGTCATTGATAGTCAGCGTGTTGCATAACTACCTTTTATGAATAATAATAAAATTGTACAGTCACATGACTAGATCTAGAAACTAAATAGAATCTTCAAAGAGACCATGTGAATACTCCACAAGCTGCAAACTAAAGTTGTTGTTGAATGTTTAATCTCTGAAGGAAATCCCATGGATTAAAAGGGCAAAGAACTGTCAGTTTTTCTCTTTATTTCCTCCAAGTTCTAGGGAATTAGATGACTTACCAAGCATTTGTTACCATTAAGAGATCTGTAGCCATTCAAGCCAGATGTTATTTGAAAAATTATAATTCCACTTTTTAAAAACAAAAACCGTTTTAATTCTTTGCTTTAAAATTTTGGCTTCTTCTGTTTCCAAAGACCTTGAAAGGTTGATATAAAATCTAGTAATGTATATTTACACATCCGTACACTTTCAATTTGTCTGTTTTCAACAATAAAGCTCAAGGTTAGAACTATTAGTTTTTCTTCAGAATAATGCAAATGACTGTATTCATCTACAACAGAGCAATACTGTTTTGGACAGTTTGATGTAATGTCTACATCCTTCAAGGAAACCAAGGGGAGAGTAAGAGGAAAGGGAAAAGGCAGCCACAATAAGCCATGTCAGCCAGTGTCTGGTCCCTGCAGGAAAGTATCCTGTTTTTATCACATGGCTGAAAAACAGTGAAAGACAAAAACAACCCGTGATAAGTGTTCCACAGTTGTTTATTGTTTTACAGTCACCTAGTATGATTCCCTAAATAATCACTCCAAATATGGAATTATTTTAGGGACAACTCTGAAACAATGGGCCAATTTGGATCAAGGTCACTGGAAATTTTCATGTTGAGGCAGAAAAGCATGGTATGTTCTCAGTCACTCACAGCAATATGTTTACTACGTATGACTTCCCTTTCAAGTCCATCAATTAACACGTCCAATTATTATAAAAATCAGATGGCTATTCTATATGAAAAAGTAATAGAAATCTAGCTTATAAAAATCAAGATTTCTCTCAAAACACATATAAAATGCCTTTTAATGGGCTCTGTGGTATCTGACAGGGTTGTGTACCTTAATCATTCAATCACATAAAAGGGCTCCTGGTAAAACATCTACAGTGATTTCTGTCATTTGAATTCACACCCACTCTGTGCTCTTATCTCTGGGTCTCCATGGGCATTACTGGAGCATTTATCAGCTTGGCATCTATGGGTTGTCACTCTCCACAAGCATGAGGGCAGCGATTGGAAATGAAGGGCCTATACATCCTCCGCAGCAGAGCTATCCTCCCAGTCTGGCTTCCATGCTGAGGCATAAGGAAGAACACCCTTTCTGGGTTTTGGTATCTTTAAAAATAATACCTTAGACAAAACCCTAAATTCCTCCTCTTTATAAGTAAGTTTTTAAATTCGCACAGTACTATACTGTACAGTAACTAACCCACATTCCTTATGTCTTTGTTACAAGTTGCATAAAATGCAAAAAAAAATAAATAAAAATCAGATGCTTGGAAGTTTATTGAATTTGTTGTCCAATGTCTTCACACCATCAGTGATGGTATTTTTATTTGAATTGTGAAGAAACAGTATTTCTTAGAACAAGACCCTTTGTAGTATCTTCTCAGAGTTGGTTATATAGTTAACACTTTATCAGTGAGAAACATTATTTGAACTGCTGTCGGTTAAAACACTGGTCACTCTAGTGCCAGCTCTGAACTAGCTTTGCTGGTTTAGAATTTCTCTGTACCTTCCCTTCTATTACAGCCTCAAGCTTCCCAGTGAACTGAAAATATCCCCATGTCCCAGTGGATCCACTGGGAATGAACAGAAGGACTTGCTCCCTCCCCCGATTTCCTGTTTTCAAGTTCCAGGGCCAGCTAGGCATGTGTGAGAAAACACAGAAGCAGTGTCAAGAAAACCATTTCCTCCAGGGACTTCACAGCCCAACTCTCTCCAAATACTTTAGAAAGAAAAAAATAAATATGCATTAAACACCAATTTCAAACAAATCCAAAGATTTGTGGAGCCCTTGTCCACCTCCTGATATTGCTGTAGATATGAACAAACACCAATGAGATAGTGGATTAAGGAAAGCCAATGTTTAAAGTCCCTGGAGTTTTCAAAAGGCAGAACTTGGAAGTGTAAGAGCAGACGAGGTTTCTCAGAGATTATTAGCTCTGAGCTGTTGCAGGGTATATCACGTGTTGTCTGCTTTATACCAAACAGAAGGGAATAGAGGAGAAGCAGACAGAATTAATAAGAGCTGTAATAAATCAAATTTAGAAATATTTATTGAACATCTCTGTGACTCCAGTGTTGAACTATTAGGTAAGTGATGTATAAAAAATATAAATGAAAAGGACCATGAACTTAAGTGGATTTGAGACATAAGGCACTGGCACATGAAAAAATGATAATAGAAAAATCTAAATAATATCTTAACATTAAAAACAGAATTCCACAGAAGATGTAAATAGAAACGGCAACATAGAAACAAGCACATAAAAAGTGGATTATTTAATTTTTTTTCTTCAGATTTTTTGAAACAGGATTTCAATTGTGTAGCCTGGGATAGGCTTAAACTCCTGATTCTCTTTGCTTAGCCTCAGTACTAGGATTAAAGGGATGCACCACCAACTCTGTGAATATATGCGTGAGGGAGGTATATATGTTTATCCTGGAGACGAAAGACAAAGGGAGCTGATGATGCATATCTGATGAAGCTGTCAGCACACTACAAAATGAAAATTCATAGGCTTCTGCTCTCTGGCCCCTAACTCATGGAAATGGTCCAATATCTCATCTTGTAGAAAGGCAGATCTAAAACAGGTTGTTGGTGAAGAGTTGGTTGAAAAGAAGAAAGAAGACATTAAGTTTACTGAAGAACGAGTTAAAGCAGACTGACGGAGATACTATAGCAAAACAGGGGATCAGTCGTGTCAAGAGAAAACAAGTGACAAGTGACATGACAAGAAGAGCAAGACCAAACAAGATCAATAAGGCTTCCCTGGAGAGTGGCAAAAAAGAAAATTTGTTGAAAATGTTTTTTTTTTCCAAATGTCTACTTATTTAGGGATGTGACCAGTCAGTTTTAGAGGTTACCAATATTAGAGCTGTTTTTCTCCCATAACCCTAAAGGATAAACTATAGGAAGAGTTACCAGACCACAATAAAAGTGTGTCTGAAGACATCATCCAGGCAGAACTATACCATTGGCTCAGTAGAAGCATCCCTGAGGCCTAGCAGGAAGCAACTACATAACCTTTTCTTCACTCATGTCCTGTTTTCCTTACTGTCCCTGGAAGAGCTGTGCTCCACAGGGCAGTGAGTGTGGAGATCCTGGCAATTCAGCTCCTGCTGCTCAGGGTGGTCCGGTGATGAAAAGCTGCTCTAAATGAGTGAAAAGGGAGACAACTAATACACAGGTTGGTTATGAAAATTACCATAATCCAGAGCAAGGCACTGCTCAAAAAAGTGTTTGAAGTTTAAACATAATAGCTAATTTAGGTATAATTCAGAAACACCTACTTAGGCTCCAGGGAGATGGTTTGGGTAAAGTGCTTAAAGAGTTCACTTTGCAACAGTTCTACACCTGAGTTCAGTCTCCCAGAAGTCATGGAGGGAAGAATCCTAATGTCCTTTGACCTTCATACACACACACGGGCGGGGGAGGAGGGACAGAGAGAGGGAGGAACACCTGTAGAAGTCTAAGAGTCCATGCATTCACCTGAAATCACTTACGAACTTAGAAATTTGCCACTGCCTAAGCCAAATTCATGCTGAAATCCCAGTGATTTTCATATGCTCTCTCCTCCATCTTTCAAAATGCTCCTACTTTCTTAAACCATGGATTTGCTTATTCTAGAAGCAACGACCTTACAAAATCAGACAATGTATGGGACACTGTGCTTGCTTTTTATCTTAGCATGCCACGTAAATGTTTGTCTCTATTGTAGCAGACATTAGCTCATACTTCTATCCTCTTTAAGACTGACTCATTTCCCACTGGATGAAAATAACACATTTGTCTCCCGTTTCTCAGTAGGTAGTACTTTCTTTTAAATGATCACTTTTGATCATTTCAACAAAGTCTCTATAGACACATCTGTCAGAATTTTTACGTGGACATATTTTCAGTTTTCATGTGTTAATAGCAGGGGTACAATTTCTAATTTCATAAGACAATAGAGTATTCAGCAGTTTGGGGTGAACAAAGAGCTATGCAATTTTATGATCCCATTGTTGGTATAGAGGACCTCTGATTTCCTCAAATCTTAGGAGATGTGGTCTTATGTGACATTTTAACTTTCATTATTCTAGTGAGATCACTCCATTTCCGAACTTTCTCTCTTGGTCTCCTTAGAGTTTTGCTATGGTTAGTCTGGATACAAATCTCTTTGAATTTATCTTATTTAGAATTAATTTAAATTCTCAATATATTAACTTACATGGGCAGATTAAGGTTTTTTCACAGATGAGGGGTTCCCCTCTGTATGCTATGAATACCATTGGTAGTAAAGAAACTGCTTTGGCCTATGGCAGGACAGAATATAGCCAGGCTGAGAGATATATACAGAGTAGGCACAGTCAAGGAGACGCCATGTAGCTGCCAAAGGAGAAAGATGCTGGAACCTTTCTGTTAAGCCACAGGCTTGTGGTGATATACAGATTAATAGAAATTGATTAATTTAAGATGTAAGAGTTAGTTAATAAGAAGCCTGAGCTACTACGCCAAACAATGTGGCAATTATTATAGTTTCCATGTAATTATTTCCATCTGAGTGGTGGGAAAATGAAAGAGCAGCCTTCATTCACATTTCACACCAAATTGTGGATGTGTTTCTTCTATATGACATCTAACATTCTCCTCCCCTATTGGAAGGTCTATTATGCAGGTATTGGTGTTCTGGATGGTGCTTCATCTATTTTATTTTTAATTTACCTAGTTATTTTTCTTTCACAAATAGAAAAATTCTGAATAATAGATTTATCTCTACTTTGTTTCTTCTGCTGGTTGATAACTACTATTAATATCATATTATCATTCTTTCTTTTGAGAATATTTATTTTTATAACTCATATTTCTTTATTGATATTCACACTTGATGAGATATTATTCTTTATATTCCACTAAATATCTAGAAACTTATTTTTTAGTTCATTGAACTTACTCATAATAGCTAATTTAAGGTCTATCTTACAAAATTTACTACTAAATTTTCTTAAGTATGTCTTCTACTGATAACTTTCCTTTCTCATGAAGAATTCATCATATTTCCCTCTTCCTTCTATTCTCATTCCTTCCTTTCTTCTTTTTTCCTTCTTCTTTCTTTTTTCCCTCCCTCCCTCCTTTCCATCCTTCCTCTCTTCTTTCTTTCTTTCTTTTTTTTAGTCGGTATGTGTGTCTTATAATGTATTCATTGAATCATAATTGTTTTCAATAAAGTACAGAGTGGTGGCTATGGAAATTGGCATCTTTTCCTTCCCAAAGCCTTTGAAATATTAAGAATGGAAACAGCAAAATTGACTAAAGTGTGATCAAAGAATGATTATAACAACCACTAGAGAATATGAAAGTAACATTACTGTTTTTTTTTATAGCTGAGTCTCCATGATTTAAGAAACTAAGATGTTTAGAAACAAGCTAATAAGTGAGACAGGAATGTTGATCACCTTTCTGTGCAAAATCTTCTATCACCTATACTCATTGCTTGTCAGGTTTTGTGTAGCAAATCTCACTAACACTTTCAGGTACAAAAGTTTGGAAAGAAAAAAATGTTAAAGATTCCAAAATATAATTTTGTTGAAATGTGATAAACATTTTACAATTTATAATCTAAGCCAAGAGAAATGCATGTTTTCTTTTTAAGTATTAAGTAAAATAATTGGTTAGCTGCTGCCTCAACTTTGATGCATTCCTTACAGAAAACTTATAAGTAGGAGATCTGCTTATAGTATATGCTTTCAGAAGTTAGCATAACTCAACTACTTTTAGACTATTTGTAACTTTAAAATATCAACTATGATATAATTATTGTTAGCATTTGAAAAATATCATTTCTGACCATTAGGAAAAAATAAGATTGAAATCAGTGCTAGCATTGACTTTGGAGCTGAGTCCCATGTGTTGTGGGTACTGATTAATACCCTTGTGGCTCATTTCAGTTGAACTTCATAGCAAGATTCTCCTGGATTTCAGGTGATTCTAGGAAGACACAGAGCTGCTGGATTTTCCTTCTATGTACTGTTGCTGTCCATACACACTAAGGAAAAGGGAATTTTAAGTCCTAAAGACCTAGCTATAAACATGAAATACTGAAGAAGTCAGAAAGTAAGAATGAGTGAGGAATGACTTCTCCTCCCTATGGATGACATATTCTCACGTTGGGATTTGATCTGTATCTTAGAATTTCAAAGTTTGGGAAAAACTTTGAGGGATTGAATTATTGTTTTAGTGACTTTACTTGTCGCTGTGACACTATCCTGTCATGATCCACCCAAAGGATGAACTATTTACTCTTTCTCTCACATTTCATTCTTCACAGTGGGAGTAAAGGAGACCAGGGTGTTGGGAGTGTGTGGTGGACATTCCTCCTCTCTCAACAGATCAGAAAGCAAGGAAATCATACTCCACAAAAACATGGCTTGTATGTCTTTGGGCTCACCCCTGATGGCCCATGCCTACAAGCTCAGTTCCGTGTACTAAGCCTTCCAAAATAGTGCCATCCACTGGGGAGAAATCATCAAAAAGTAGGAGCCCGTGGAGCGAATTTCACAGATCTAACCAGTGCATTAGCACGGCACTGAGACCGCATCCACACATTAACATTTTCTCAATTCTGAGTGAACATTACATAATTATTGTTGTTTAATTTAGAGACCTTAAACAGCTCACTCGGTGCTAACAATCCACAAACATTTAGCCCTGTCTGGATAGGTGATAATTATCCTCTGTAAGTCAATTTTGAGATCCCTGGTTTTTTTTCTAACTGAAATTGCTACATGAGACTTAAGCTAACAGTTTATTTTTAGCCAACTTTCATTTTTGCTTGAGAAAACACAATAAAGTAAAATGAGTGTGTGGTGTTTGCAAACTTCTTAAGTAGTGATAGTCCCTTAAAAACAAAAACAAAATGCATGTGAATGCAAAGACAGCACACACAAGACTTTCAGAAACTAGGGAAAAGGAATGAGCTTTGCCCTAGGGTCAAATTTAATTTACTAGATAGATGTAGGACTGTGTGTTCCCAAGAAAGAACACATCCTTCAGAGCTGTTATGTGCTTTCCCAGTAGAAGTCTTGAAAATAATCCTGGGTGCCTTGCCTGGGAGTGTTTAGCCCAATGTCCATGGAGGTGCTGATTCTCAGAACATTAGACTTACTTCTGAACTGTAGAAAAATAGTGATGGTAGCCAAGGTTGGGTGAATCTAAAGCTCCTAATTCCATCAATGAAATTGGGGCCCTGGGGAATGTGAATTGCTGCAATATTTTTGAATAAACAGAACTGGTAAGCATTATTCAGGCTGATTAGTAACAGATATATGAGATTCAGTTAGGAGGTACCACACTCTTGACTGAAAAGTATTTGTGTATGTGATATGTCTGTGTCTGTCTGTCTGTCTGTCTGTCTGTCTGTGTAAATGTAGAGGGAGACATACTGAGGCCAAAAAAGGGCACTGGAGCCCTTAGGACTTGAAAACATTTGTAGAATGCACAGCTTGTTATCTGGATGCTGTGATCTGAACTCTAGTCCGCATAATTATGGAGCAATTGTTGCTAACCACTGACCTATCTCTCTAGCCTCTCTCCTAAAATTTTTAATATCATAAACAAAAGGTTCACTAAGTAACTTATTTTGTGGAGTGTGTACTTATTGGACTTGTGTCACACACTTAATAAAAACCCAGGGACAGATTTGGGGGTTCAACCTGAAAGTTAGAAAAGCAAAATAGCCAGTCCCTGGCTCTTACCTCTACCTCAGTCTGAAATGGCGATCCTGCCTCCAGGAATCCTCAGAATGAGATTCTCTGAGACCAATCCCCTCCCCCTCCCGTTTTACATTCCTCTCTATGGCTGGGATTAAAGGTATGCAACACTACCACCGGGTTTCTAAGACAAACTAGTGTAGCTACTGGGATTAAAGGTGTGCTTTACCACTGTCTGGTCTGTGAGGCTGATCAGTGGGACTGTTTCACTCTCTGATCTTGAGGCATAATTTATTTTTTAAAACACAAATGAAATGTCACTACAGACTTATTAGTGGCAGTATTTAAAATGACCCTCCACCACAGTTCCACAGAAGCTAAGTAACAAGAAGGCACCATGAAGGAAAAATAAAATGAACTTGGTCAGTGCATGGGGAAGGGAAAGGTTCTGGAAGGGGGAATGTGGATGGGCACAAGAGGGATCAGGTGTGGGAGAAGATGGAAGAAGAGACAACTGGAATCTTGGGGTATTTCTGAGATGAGCTAAAAACATAGAGAAAGAAAATCTCCCAGGAATATATGAGGGTGACCCTAGCTAAGACTCCTATCAAATAGGGATATGAAGCCTGAACCAGTCATCTTCTATAACCAGGCAAGACTTCCAATGGAGGTTCTGGGATACCAACCTAGCCACAAACTCTACCACCTACAATTTGTCCTGACTACAAGATGTGCTGGAGTAAAGATCTACAGAAATTGTGGGCTTGACCAAGTATTGATTTGCCTAACTGGAAACATTTACTCTGAGAAAGAGCTCCCCACTGAGGGACAGGACCCAAAAGTGGGATACACCAGAAACCTAGGATAGAACCAAACACAAATGATCTAGAAACAATTGAAGCCTTTGAATATTAGCAATATAGCAATTAGCAGCCCATCTAAAAGTCCATATCTGCTGTCTTAATTAAGGGTTGCCATCACTATAATAAAACACCATGAACAAAAGAAACTGGGGGAGGAAATGGCTTATTTTGCTTTACTTGCTTATTTCTATTCATCATCAAGGGAAATTGGGACACACACACCTGAAGGCCATGAAGGAATGCTGTCTGCTGGCTTGCTTCCCATGTCTTGCTCAACCTGCTTTCTTATAGTATCCAAGACCACCAGCGGAGGAGTGGAGCCTTCCTTGATAGACTGGGCCCTTCAGCATCATCACTGATTAAAAAATGCCCTACAGACTTGCCCACAACCCCATTTTATGGAGACATTTTCTCTGTTGAGGTTTGCTTCTCTCAGATGACTCAAACTGGTGTCAAGTTTATTTAGAACTAGCCATTGCACAACTATGAAACCTTAAGTCCCAAGAAAATACCAAGGATGAAGTATCTCAGACCTTGACTATAGTACCTAGAAACAACAAATTCACTGACAGAAAAAGTGAAAGACTAAAGAGAATTACAACAACCTGGAGGGTTGGCTTTCCCTCTAAGTGGGGACAAGCTACCACCGAAGCACATATTAATAACTACAAGATGGATGGAATATGTAGTTAGCTGTTCAAGTTAAGTGATTTAATAAAGATAAACTTGTCTTAGAAGTGTAGATGAATTCAAAACAGAAGTATTTTAAGCAGCAGATATTTACAGCAACTGGAAATGTTCTTTAAAGACAAGGTAAAGGAAAAGAGGGAAAATTGGCCATTGCTATTAGCAATTGAAATTGATCTATGATGATAGTAATAAGTTTATACAAAAATCTTTGGAAAACAAATAATGATGTTGATGATATAGTGACCAGAAAATTTTGTTTAAAAAAAAAAAGTGAGAGATTGGGGTTGAAACCAGCTTGAGTGACTAACGGAATTTCCCAACCCGCTTGTTTGATTTACTTTTCTCTTTGCCTTTTCTTGCTGCTTCTACCTCTTCCTATACATACTCACTACTATTTCAAAAGATTTCCTTTAGCTTGATTTAAAAATCATTTGCTCAAGGCACTCCTGAAGACCACTAACCAATAGAATATAGATTTGTCCTTTTTTTCTTCTTTTAATTATGTACATGTAACTGATATAAATGATGTAAACAGCCCACATGATATCCATGAACTTGATTGTTTTTGGCAGCCGGTGGCTAAATCTTCATAATGTAGTATATTCATTCTTGTGAGTAGACATAGGTTGTGTTTACTCCAAGAATTACAAGACAGAAAAGCAAAACAGCTCTTCTAAGATCAGCATGCTGAGTAGCAGATACAGAGAGGCAGTTTTTTAGCTGAATATTCTGCTGCAGACCTGAAATCCTAATACCTGAGTTGCAGAGAGACTTGAAATTTGAGGCTACCCAGAGCTACATAATGACATTCTGTCTAAAACCATTAAAAATATATGGTTTTGTTTCATACATTATGTCAGTGCAGGCTTTTGTATGTGTGCATTGTTTTTCGTTTAACTCCATTTATAGTTCTGCAACATTTGGTGTAGTCTGGATTGCTGAAAAAAGTAAGTCTAAATTGTATTTTCTTAAGGTCCACACAACATAGCCCTGTATGCTTCATAGAAAGTGTAAGAAAGGTATTATCTGAAGGAAGTAGGTATTTCATAGTCCCAATAATGGAAAATCAGTAGTTCATACATTGTGTTATGCTTGTCATACTTGAGTCCTGGATAGTTTAGTATGGTTTACAGAAAACTGTTACTCATATTAAATGTTGGAAATGAAACCTGGATTTATGTCATGTGAAATAAGTCAAAACTAAACTTATCAGTATGTGTAAATTCCTCCTCTAGTGGTGGTTAAGTTACATTTCTTCCTCACATGTAGAACAGAGGGATGCAAGAGAGAGTCTCATGGTGACCAATACTGATTCCAAGGATATCCTTGATGAAGGCAAAATCTTTTGCATAAGATGATTTAAGATGTTCAAAAAAAGTTTCATGAAAACTTAAAATAATAAGCTTTTTTGAAAAAAAAATATGAATTTGTTCCTTTAAAAAATGACATCATCCATGATGAGTTTTTAATTAATTATCATTTCAGACAATCTGGAGGGCCAACATGCTGGAAAAACAATGGTGACTAACTAGGTGTTGACCTCGCATCATGGCACTGGTCCAGGGAGAGCTTATTAGTTTTAGCTAGCAGTAAATATAAAACCCGGGGAACCATAAATCACCAAAGCAGGATTAGTCTAAATATGAATCAGATACATGGGTAAAGCCCAGACATTCCCAGCTCATAAAAAATAAAGATAATTAAGGGATGACTAAGGGAGCAATAACAGATTTTTCATATATGTCTATGGATAATCTTTTCCATTTTAGCCAGAATTTTCAAGTAACAAAAGTTGCTCTTGTACTTAAATAAGAGTGTGTTCCTTAAACGAACAAATTAGAAACAAAAACAGTTAAGACTATTCAGAGTACTTTGTCAAGATCTCTTATCAGCAGGCATAGACTCATTACACTGTGAGCCAGAGTAGGGATAGACACATCTTGCTTAGTTTATGTATGAATTCATTACTGAAACTTTCTGTATTAATATTTTATTTTTAAGATTTATTTCTCTCTCTCTCTCTCTCTCTCTCTCTCTCTCTCTCTCTCTCTCTCTCTCTCTCAGAGAGAGGGGAGGGGGGGAGAATGCCAAGAATGTGTAGTTGCCCACAGAGGGGTCAGTCAGAGCACCAGAAGTTTGAGTTAAAAGGTGGTTATGAGTTTATCTCTTTTGGGAGCTAAGAAATGAACTTGGGTTCTCTAGAACACCAGTAAATGTTCTTGATCACTGAGCTCTGGTAAACTGAGCCATCTCTCCAGCCACTCTTACTTCCTTTTTAACCCAGACTAGTTCAAAACTCACGATGTAGCCAAGGCTAATTAAAATTGGAGACAATCCTCCTGCCTTATCTTCCCATATGGGAGAATTACAGGTATGAGATATTATGTCTGGCTTGAAAATTTTAATCTTACAAAATCACAGTGATTTATGATTTCTTATGCCCCACAAATAAATTAAGGGGCCATACTGGGTAGCATTAGAAAGCTTGTTGGAACAGTATGAACTTAGCTAGGATATTTGAAGTACATTATGCAATAATACTTTTCACCTCCTTTTGTATACTAAGAAGGATTATAATAGGTGTTCACTGTGTTTGGAGCTGTCAAGACAATGTGTGTTTGATCGTTCATGAATCTGTCCCTTTAGTTTGTAAATTCGATATGTTTGAGTTTTCATTATCTTGTGCTTTCCAAACATAATTATTTGGAGATATGGTCACCAAGAAGAGAAAAAAAAAGAAAATATCACCAAAATTGCTATTTAGTATTATAACAAATAGCAACACAAAAATAATTTTAATTGATGAAATTGGTATGGCAATTTTATTGTCAACCTGACCGGATTTAGCATCACATTCGGATATCTGGGTATATCTGTGAGACTGTTTCCAGAGAGATTTAGCACAAAAGAAATGACAGATACTGGCCATGCAATGGTGGTTGCAACACTCCATTGTCTGGAACCCAGGCTGAATAAACTGGATAAAGACAAAACAGTCTGAACACAAACATCTCTCTCTCCTCTTCCTGCTCCTGCTCCTCTTCATCCTTCTCCCCTTTTTCTCTTCTCTTTTTCTCTCTGTACTCTCCTCACTTTCCCACCTTTCTGGCCTGAAGACAGGACCAATATTATTAGCTGTCTCAAGCACATTCCTTTCCCGCTATAATGGACTGTGTCAAAGAGCACATTGACCACAGAGTCAAATCAAAATCTTTTGTCTTTAAGTTAATTTTGTAAAGCGTCTTTTCAGAATAGTGAAAATAGTAGCTAATATGCATTTCTGCTTTTAATTTTAAGAGAAAAGAAGTGTTTTTTATTGATTTTATAGAGCTCTATGTTTTTCTCTTCTCCCTTCTCTTCCTCTCCCCTCCCTTTAACTTTCACCCATAGTCCCCATGCTCCCAATTTGCTCAAGAGATCATGTCTTTTTCTACTTCCCATGTAGGTTAGATCCATGTATGTCTATCCTACAGTCCTCATTGTTATCTAGGTTCTCTGTGATTGTGGTTTGTAGGCTGGTTTTCTTTGCTTTGTATCTAAAAGCCACTTATGAGTGAGTACATCATATGATATTTGTGTTTTTGGGTCTGGGTTACCTCACTAAATATGATGTTTTCTAGATCCATCCATTTGCCTGTAGGTTGAGAGTGTGGAAATATAGTCAAAAGAGCCATGCTATCTGTAATATGGAATCAGAGGTGAACATATTTACTTTGTTTTTTTTGCCCTCTATGTGGATAGACATTCTTTTATTGACATATATTTATTTTTATGTCATCATTATGGAAATATATATGTTAATGAGTACCAGTCTTTATAATCCTGACCAGAGACCTTTTTTAAGCCCTTAGGTCTTAGGGATTGACAATGAGTATTAATCTCACCTAGAGGTACTGCCAAAAATTATATTGAACATAGGATTACAATCCTACCATGTTGATATGTTTTTTCTTCAACGTGTGTGAGAGTTGCATTAATTTAGTAAATTGTATCAACAGGAGTTCACAGAGAAAGCAAATAAAATCTAATTTTATGATTGAAGAAAATACAAAATTATAGAGCGTAGGTAAACATTTTAAGTCATTCAATTTTGTTAGAGTATAGAAAGCCAATTAGATAAAATTAAATTTCAAGCATGATTGCTTTTTTAAACTATTCATTTAAGCATTGCATTCCATGTTTATTTTATTAAACAGGAAGCATCAAAAAGCATTTGTTCCAGCCAGGAGTGGGATGAAGGTTGTCCTGTCAATAGCCTAGCTGCTGCCCTTGATGAAGTATTGTGGCACTTCTAGATCAAGCAGCACCATAAAACCCTAAACATACACAGATCACAGGACTATAAGTTTTAAAAGTATGTGCTGGAAGAAGGAGTGTTTTGACATTTATAGCCGGCTAGCAAGGGAAGATAATGAGGAACTGGAAGCCCTGGAAACAGGAAATATGAAATATGGTGCAACAGTTCCCCATCATGGTGAGTCATATGTCACACAGCATTGGAGGATAACTTAAGCCTGCAATGCAATCTGCTCTTCATTTCAGGTGGCAGACTGAGGCACGCATCTGTCACCTTGTAGAGTACATGTGGGAAATGATGATGACCAACTTAGAGCGACTCGTGGCACAAAATCCACACAGGAAAAGCATGTAAGAATTCATATCTCCATTTCTCATAGTTCTTCATAAGGAGAGAATCTCATGTTATATGTTAATAAAAAACTTTCAGCCTCCCCCTTCGTGTGTGTGTGTGTGTGTTTGTGTGTGTGTGTGTGTGTGTGTGTGTTGCCATAGGGCAGCTTTCTGGAGTGGATTCTTACCTTTCACCTTGTTGATGCAGCGTCTGCCTTGCTGCTGTACCAGTACTGTACTCTAAGGTAGCTGGACTGTGAATTTCCCAATGATTATTCTGTTAGTGCCTCCCACTCTGTCATAGGGACGCTGTCATAGGATGATAGATGCATGCTACTTCATCTGCTTTTCTATGTAGGTTCACAAAGATTGAAGCCCAGGCACCAGGCTTCTGTCGCTTTCATGCTTTGAGCCATCTTCCCAACCCCTGACACAGTTCTTTTAAAAAATACTAATGGGTATATATGATTTCGTGGTAATAGTTCCCAAACTGTTGGTGAGGGCAAACTGAGGCCAGTCCTGAACATGATGGAATACTCTTGGCATCCCTAGATTCTGGAAAGTCTAAGTCTCCCTGCTTGTCACTCGTGGAAGGATGGGAAAGGAACTGACTGTTCTATGCCAATTCTTCCCTGGAGTCAGAGTGGTATGGAGAACCTGTGCTCTCAGTTTTGGAAAGAATCACATTCCCGATACTGTTGAGAATTTTGACCTCAGTATTTGTGAAATATTGAAAAACGGTGGAAGAGAGGAGACAGAGTAGGGCTTTGTCATCCGACAAAGCAGTGGGAACTCTGGTATTTCCTGTTTTCTTTGTCAAGTTTGGGAGCAGCCATCCAGTCTTTCACCTTACAATGCTTGGTGAGAATATGCCAAGGTAAAGAGGCTCCAAGGAGTTTTGCCAAGTGGGCTTTGCTCTAGCTACATCATTATATTTGTTCATATTTTTCCATAACACAGAGGCCTCTGTTCACTTGAAAACCTCAGCTCTTCAAGAAACAGGACTTTCAGGATGTCGGTTTCAATTTGCATGATATATTTCCTGAATGTGAAGAAGGTCT
The DNA here is from genome assembly GCF_014885135.2 of Alexandromys fortis. Classification (NCBI taxonomy): domain Eukaryota; kingdom Metazoa; phylum Chordata; class Mammalia; order Rodentia; family Cricetidae; genus Alexandromys; species Alexandromys fortis. The sequence continues at coordinate 13,645,561 of NW_026067924.1, forward strand.
GAAGGTCATCACTCTTAGAGAGAAAGAAAGGCAGAATCCTGTTCCTAGACTGAAAAACTGGGTGATTGTTTTGATAAGTCGCTCTCCATTTCATCTGTACAAGGTTCTAGTTTTTTTATGTGTAAAATATGGTTCATTATGGATATAGTTGGAGTCTTATAGTGTTGCTATAAATGTTAGAATAGCGATGATACTTTTAATAAATAACAGAGTACTAAGTGTCTATTATATTTAGAATATTGCTTATGGAAGAAATAAATATTTCTCATTACCCATCACCAATAATTGGTATATATAATAAATATATATGCACATATATCATATGACATATATATATATACTTGGTTGGTAAATGCATATATATATGTGTGTGTGTGTGTGTGTGTGTGTGTGTGTGTGTGTACATACCAATGAAGTCTATATTTCTGAATGATGCTACCAGACAGGGAACACTGATGATGATCTTGAACGAAGGTTGTTATCATTACTTTCTGTGGTCCAGTCTGCTCCTGTACACAGTAAGCTGCCTAGCTTTCTAGAGGCAGCTGTGATTTCTCACTTGACAAAGTAACTAGTGATAAAAATTAAGCACAGTGAAGACCGTGTAAAAATTCATCAAAGTTTCCCACGTAAACTTCTTTAAAATTCCCATCTTCTGGAATAGCATAGAACAAGATACAGACAATTAAACCTGAGAAAGTCAGCCTCAGGCCCGCCATGAATCCCACAGCCCAGGCAGGCACACTAAGAGGAACAGGTATGTGGTGGAGAAATGGGAGAGAGGAAGAAGTAGAGTGGTTCATGCACTATAGGGGGAAGCTAAACTGAAGACGCAATGGCTGTGAGGAACAGGCTGATATGGTTGGTCTTCCTGAATGTGATGTAGATCTAATTTTTTTCCTTTAGAGAGGAAAAAATCAGAATCCTATCCCTACACTGACAAGTTGAGTGATTTTATTATTATTATTATTAAGTCTAGGTCTGTGGTGTTACTTCAGCTGGGGTCTGTGATGATGTCCATGTCTACCGCCCGTGTTGCTACTGAAGGCCATATTGATGCCTGTGGTCTGGGCTTCCACATAAGAACATGCTGATGTCTGAAGATCATGTTGTCACTGGATCCATACTAATCTGAGTGGCCTGCTCTGCCATCTGAGGCCATGGGTGATGTCCAAAATGAGCTACAATAAGGAACATGTCCGTGTCTGTGGCTCTACTGCAGCTGGAGTCATTGTTGATATCCTAGGCCCTTATTACCACTGAGGGCCTTTGGGAGAACCAACCCCATAACTTGGTCAAAGGAAAGCTGGTCCTGCCTCTTGCTGAACACCAAATCATATGAAGTCGTCTAGAGTCTAAAGAAAGTTCAATAGTCTCATCACCATGATCAGTCCTTGATGAACGCAATCACTTCTCCCCCCATAAGATATGATGACTCAGTGGCAAACTTTCTTCTACCCTCTTACAAATCAACTCGTGGATGGAGGAATATTGGCGACCTTTCTCTGTGCACTCCCTGAGCATATCCAAGTGTATACTTGACGATAACCTCAAGGATAGTAAAAACAGACTGTAATCTATGAGAGACTGTGTATCTCATGGAGGGCAAGTAGAGTGATCATCCATAGTGAAATTACTTGGCATGAGTGAGAAGGAATCACAAAACACAGAACAAACCCACTTAGGAATTTATTAGAAAGGGCATGTACAGGCCTGGGGAATTGGTGTGCAGAGAGGGAGGAAGATGGCGGTCTAGCTTTTAAAACCTCCCTAGCGCATGCGCACAGGGAGTTGATGTGGCTGTGTCCTATGTCATACACAGATGACATAGATGATGGGGTTCACGCATACACACAAGGGATTGGCTGAGTCATACATGGATGCAACTATGCATGCGTGAACGTGGGTCACATGGGTCCTTTAACATTCAAGTACTTCTGCCTGAGAGCTCTTCTCCACATGCGTGGCACTAGAACCCAAAAGTGCAGCCTTATTTGTGGCTGAATAATTACACGTAGGAAATGATATTCCCAATGAAAGGGAAGAAAAACTGATTTATGTTTAGTATATGTGAATACTTTCTTTGACATTGGGTACAGTTATTCGAAATATGAATTTACATCATATTTGATATGTTTCCAGAATGTTGAAGACTTAAAAATGTAATGGTGTATGTGGTATGTTTGTATGTGTGTCTGTGTATGTGTGCACATGCATGCATGCTCATAGCTGAATTTCACGACAGGCATACAGAGAGGTCAGAGGACAACTTGAGGGGGGTCCAATCTTTCCTCCCACCAATTAGGTTTCAGGTATCAAACTCAGGCCGGCAGGCTTAGTATAGATCCCATTTCAAAAACTATGTGATCACATTTCTGGAACAGAACATTTCTGCCCCTTGAGTATTTCCAATGATGCAGGAAAAAGCACAATGAAAATGGACCAGACATTTAAATGTGTGTTCCTCTTAATTATTCAACCCCCACTCCTTTTTATTCAGCCTAAAGTTTATAGCCCCATCCTTAACTTCCTGAAAACCAAAGAGAAAATGAATTTGACTTAGTACTAAGACTCAGACCTTTCTGAAATCTAGGTTCTTGAGCATGCTGTTGCTTAGGTACCCCACCTTGCTTCTACTGTTCGTATCAAATGTTCAAATATAATCCCCTGATTTTTCCTCAGGTATCACTTCAAAGCTATATAAAAGAGCTGAACCTATGTTAATAAGGGCTCACAGCTTAGTGTGAAAGCTGGCTTAATTTGCATCATAATTACTTGTCTCCTTAAAGTCAGTTAATCTAACTTCTTTCATGTTTTTATTTCATCTTGGTCAATTATGTAATTATCCCAGTTATTCTCCTGGAGGATCTTCACATGTATTCAAAATCATTTTTCATCCCATTTAAGAATTCTGAAGATTAAAAAAAAAGTGATACTTAAAGATAGAAAATGTTAATGCATTCCCAGGCCTCTTATAAAGCAAGCACTAAGAGAAAAAAAAAAAAAGATTTAGATAAAACAGAGTTGCACTGGGCAGGCTTAACTGAGGCTCATTGATTTTCTTATAAATTGCCTGAGTTTTTACAAGAAGAGTTGTGGGAGCTTATAACCATAAATATCAAAACCTAAGTGAAGACAAGAAAAGAAGATAAATGGGGGAGATGTAACGGCCAGAGTACAGCAAAATCCTCAGTGTTTAGAAAGATGTGTAATGAATGGAGTGTATTCACAACGAATGTGTGCCAAGTGTTTACTGTCTCACTAAGCAAATCAGGCACAAGCATGTAACTATATCCTCTGACTTACCAACGGTAACAAAATAGAAAACTACAGATGAAGGGAAAAGAGACAAAAAGAAAGAAAACAAAGGAAAAAACTAGAGCAAAACACCTTAGAAGTTTCTCTTGATTCTCATAGCAAGGTTTGGAGGTTGCAATAGGAACGTCACTTTAGGAGACAGGATGGAATTTACTGCACAGCTTCCTACATTGACTCTCAATACGCATAGCTGTCATGAGGTTGGATAATTAAGCTAAAGCCAGTTGAAGTGCTGCCAAAATTCTGGTTCAATGCCCAGCCCTTTTGTGCCTGGGTTTGGTCCAAAGATATGAGTATATGTGTGTGTTTGTGTGTTTACACATATACAGACATACACGTGTGTGTGTGTATATGTATATGTATATATATATATATATATATAGTGGCATTTTAATTGTATTTTAATAAGTGCAGCTTGCCTAAAGAACAGAGAGTAAAACAGCCCCACTGGTCGGCCTTACAGACCAGACAGTGGTAACACACACCTTTAATCTCAGTAGCCACACTACTAGCCATAGAAACCACGAAGTGCATGCCTTTAATCCTAATGGTGCATGCCTTTAATCCCAGAACTAGAGAGGATTTTAAAACAGGAGGAGGCTGGGTGGTGGTGGCACATGCCTTTAATCCCAGCACTTGGGAGGCAGAGGCAGGCGGATCTCTGTGAGTTCGAGGCCAGCCTGGTATACAAGAGCTAGTTCCAGCACCGAAACCAAAAAAGCTACAGAGAAACCCTGTTTCGAAAATAAAAAATAAAATAAAACAGGAGGAGACAGTTCTCCTTCAGTCTCATTCTGAGACTTCTGGAGACAGGATTGCCATTTTTAGACTGAGATTGAGGTAAGAGCCAGTGGCTGATTATTTTGCTTTTCTGACTTTCAGGTTGAATCCCCAAATCTGTCTCTGGGTTTTTATTAAGTGTGTGACACAAGTCCAATAAGTACACACTCCATGAAATAAGTTAGTGAACTTTCTTCTTATGATATTAAAAATTTTAGGAGAGAGACTGGAAAGGTATCTCAGTGGCAATGAACAGTTGCTCCATAATTATGAGGACTAGAGTTCAGACCACAGCATTCATATTAACAAGCTTTGCATCCTACAAATGTTCTCAAGTCCAGTTCTAAGGGCTCCAGTCCCCTTTTCTGCCTTCAGTGTGGGCCCCTATATATTTACACAGACACAGACAGACAGACAAACAGACAGACAGACAGACCGACACACTCTCACACACATACATACACACAAATTCATGAGTGTGGTACCTCCTGAGTCCCAAATATATATATAATAAATGTTAGCCTGTCTCTCAAGCTGACATCTATAAACAATTCCCAACAGACGTTTTTGATAGATTAATTAGCAGATACTTAAAACATTTTTGTTTTCCTGAATGAACCTGGAGTGCAACTACTTCACATTTCTGACTAAAAGCTGAATCATGTCACCACTCAATTGAAAAAAAAAAAGAAAGAATCTTCATCTCCCTTCTCAATCTGAGACACTGTAAAACTTAGTTTTTGGACCTAACCTTAAGAAACACTATTAAGAAGAAATAGTATGTCAAAGGCACAGCTGGCAACACTCCCTCTAGACCATTGGTCAGAGCATTACAGTTTCATTGTGCTTGTGAAGAGAGTTGCATTGTACACCGAAGGACATGTACACAACAACAGTGGGATTATTGATGCTAACATATACAGTATAGTATGTGAAGGACAGGGGTCCAATGGGATGGCAAGGTACTTGTTTTGGTAAAGATTTGCCTTTGCATATTGGGAAATGGAGCACCAATTTATTAACTATGGAATTGGGTTGAAATGCAAATAGTGGGCTGTTGATGTAGTTGTAATTTGTTTGGCTTTTCACCAAATCAAAGATGACATGTTGTACCACTTGTGGGCCAAGCAAATCAACAGTTTGATTTAATTCATCTTGGAAGAATCTGTACAATGTTCCTTTTGTTCCTTTTTTGTTTTCGTTTTTTTTTTTTTTTTTTAATTTCTGTTTCCAGAGGTTATGTGGAGGTTCTTACCTCTACCCTTATCTCCTCTATTTCCAAGGCAGAAATACTGGGAGAATTCCGGGTGGAGAAACGCTGGTACCTGTTCTCTTGGGAAGGAACTTCTTTGCTTTACTCTTTTCATGACCACATTGAAGCTCATCTCCAGGGACACTGTTTTTTCTTCCCCTCCCCCTCCCCAGTGACACTCATCGTCCCAGTATCATTATGGAAAGAGTTTAAACAAAAACGATTTTGTTTGCTTCTTCAGAATTAACACACACACTTGGGCTTGTTTCTAATCGAACACAGATGTTTCTTTGCAGGGAAAAGCCTTGTGTGCATAATTCTTATACTGCCCGGATGGAGAGAACTGAGTCCCAAATTAGCAAATTTTTCAAGCAAGTTCTGGCTAGCTGCCATACTTTTTTCTTTCTACTCGCCATTTTTCTTTAAACTTTTGAATAGAGTATAGACAGATGGTTTTTAAAATCTATAATTGGAAGGGCACCATTTTCCCAAGAGTTCCAAAGAAATTAAAATACTGAAGCTAATCAGTGTTGCAGCTTCTCTGTCCTTACTGTCCTCTGTCCGTCAGCACAACATGTTAGAAAGATCTCTACTCTGCTGACTTCTGTATGGCACAGCCCCAGTCCTTGTCTGGCTTCACATTATCTCCAGGGTTCCAATCTCTTCTTTCCGGAGACCAAATTGATCAAGTGGTCAGAAGGAGAGAAATGGGTGATGCCATGGGTTCTTTAGACTCTTTCAACAACTTTCCACAAAACATTTAGCAAGAAGAGATTGATCACTTCCAGACCCAGAGCCATGTGTTTGAACATTCATTTATTGTATTGTTGTGCTGGTTTTGTTTCTATGTTTTTTTGTTTGTTTGTTTGTTTGTTTGAAAAACTTACTTTAGGGCTAGGAAGATTGCTCAGTAGAAAATTACTTGCAAGCCGGGCGGTGGTGGCACATGCCTTTAATTCCAGCACTTGGGAGGCAGAGGCAGGCGGATCTCTGTGAGTTCGAGACCAGCCTGGTCTACAAGAGCTAGTTCCAGGATAGGCTCAAAAACCACAGAGAAACACTGTCTCGAAAAACCACAAAAAAAAAAAAAAAGAAAAAAAAGAAAATTGCTCGCAGTGCAAATACGATGACCCAGATTAGATTGCTAGAAGCCACAAAGAAAAGCCGAGTGTGATGGTGCATGCTTGTAATCCCAGTGCTGGGAGATGGATCCCGGGAATCACTTGCTAGCAGCCCTAGTCTAATTGATCCTACTTCAGAATCTTTGAGCCAAGGAGAGCCTGTTCACCTACCACCCACAAAGAATGAAATAAAGAGAGAAATGAGGGAGAGAAAGAGAGAGACCGGGAGAGAAAAAGAGAGACTACAAAGTCTGTGGAGCAATAGCACATGAACTCACACATAAATTTATTATGAAGTCCTCACCTTTAGATAGTTTATTCCAAAAATCCAATGATAGGACTGAAGAAGTCAGCCGGAGTGACTAACAACTTTATCATGGGACATCAATAGACCTCCAACAATGAGAATTTCCCCAGGAATCCAATGATGGAAGAAGGAAAAGGCACCAACCTAAGAGAACTTACCTCAGACCACATACAGGATGAGACTGAAACTTAGATATCCATGGACCAGGAGTGAATGGGGAGATTGACTTTTTAGATATGTATGTCCCTGGTCATCATTTTTTGTTAAATTTAGTTTCATACCAGGATCCCAAGGAAGGTGGACTGGGGTCACTGAATCTTTTTGCCCTTGTCTTATTGTGGCTACATTTAATATATCTCTTTTCTTGCTTTTTACTATTAATTTGGTTGTTTTAATTGGCTTCTTAAGGATTGGTTGCTGAACTTGACTTCTTGGGGTCTAGATTGTGATCCCAAGTAACCTTGGTGATAGGAAAAGCCATAACTATATCTTATAGCTTCCCCAACCATGTGCAGGGGAATGTTATTAATAAAATACTATTTCATAAAATATTAAAAATCTAGACGGCCTTAATGGTATAATATCTTTAAGTCAGAAACTTTTAATGTGTTCACCTCTCATCTAAATCTATCTGATAATTCGGGGACTTGCTCATCATCAACCTGTTACAGAAAATTAAAATCAAAGAATAGAAGTATGGGGATAACAAATCGTAGAGACATGAGGAAGGATGAAATGATTTGACTTATCTTTATAAACACTGCTTCCTTACTCTTCTTAAGAAAAAGAGATGTTGCACTTATATATCAAAGACATCATAGTTCCCTAATATTGCTTCTTATACCCAATAACGCCTTAGATGATGGAATTATAAGTACTGAAAAGTTTTAAAATGCTTTTAACCTTAAAAGGAAATAAAATGCTCACCTTAACACTAACACCTACTCCCTTCAGACCCATGAAGGAGGAAGGAGAATGATTTTTGAACTAGTTTCACAATAGAATAGTGGCAAGAAATGCACTTAAATAAATCAAAATCAAGAAAAACAATAGAAGCTAACTGCTACTGAAAAGAATGAATGAAATTTTGACTCTAGTGAATAGTTCATTTTTTTTTCCAATGCGGTCCCCCAAATCCTGCAGGGTTGCTAGCTAGTGTGTCTGGGGCCAGGGACTGCCCACTGTCTCTCAGAGGTTTCCAGAAGTAAACCTGAGAGCATTTACTTCTCTAATGTTTTTCTCCTTTGAATTTGAGTTTCAGTTTGATGCCTGTGTCGTCTGTCACCCTTCAGGCCTGCAGCTAACAGCTGTTCCTTGAGTTACTTCTGTTTTGGAAGGGAATTCATAATTGATTGTTTTTAATGGATGGGTCTTTTGTTGAACTAAGGATTTCTAACCTTTAAGACTGTTAGTGCTTCTAGGTGATATTTACTTTGTTGATCTCCTGCGTTCATTGTTTCTTTACACTCTTTCGTGTGTCGTGTCTGTGTTTGAGCTAGTGATTTCAAACATTTTGAAACTAAACACTTAATCTCCTTGGTGAGTACTCTCTGTGTGTTGAAATAGGAGCGGCGGCAGGGCTGCGTCCCCGGCACCCGGCCGCCCGCATGGCTAGCTTATGCCCGAAATAATTACACGGAAACTGTATTCTTTCAAACACTGCCTGGCCCGGCTAGGTCCAGTTTTTTATTGGCCCTTACATATTGTTCTAACCCATTTCTAATATTCTGTGTAGCCCATGAGTTGGCTTACCAGAGAGGATCTTAACCTGTGTCTGTCTGGAGTGGGAGCATCATGGCGACTCTCTCACTCAGCTTCTTTTTCCCAGCATTCTCCTCTGTCTACTCCGCCTACCTAATTTTCTGTCCTATGAGGGCCGAGGCAGTTTCTTTATTATTAACCAATGAAATCAACAGATAAGATACAAGACCCACCTCCATCATCTGTGCTTCTTGAAAGGTTCTCAGAATGCATCTGAGACAGGTTTTAATATTGGTGTCAGAGAAACCTCAGGTTATTTTGGCTATTGGGAGTGAGGTAGACTCAATGTGATTAACAACTTTGGCTTATTTTCTATTCTATCTTCCATTTATTATAAATAATTATATCAGTCTTTTGAATTTTAAATACTTACTGAGGAAAAAAAAGAGGAATAGGGAAAACATTCTTTCAAGAACTTTACCTGGTTGATTGTTTCTATTTCCTAGGATTAATAACAGGTAAACTGATACCCATTAGCTAAGGATGATATCAAGCTACGAATAACCAGCCAGGCACTTGGAGGCCAATTCTCCTGGAGATTGAGGTAATATAAAGAGGGTATGCCTCCAATTTATTCACAAATGAGATATTTAAGGATGTCCTAGTGGACAGAATCAAAAGGGCCTGTGAAGATGGAGTATCCACAGGGTCCTTCTAACGTTAATGATGTGCTCTGAGCTTGTTAAAAGAGGGCTCACAGATGGCTGAGCCTCTGGTTAGCCTGACCTGGCCTATTCAGGAGCCCTCATGCTCTTAACAAACCTTCTTGAATCCATGGCCAATAGCCAGGGCTAGGAAGTTTGGAATAAGAATGGAGAAGTTCTTTCTTTAAAACTTTTTAATTAATTCTTTCTGGATTTCACATCATGCATCCTGATCCCACTCATCTTGCTGTCCCCTTGCTTCTCTTCTCTGGCCTTGCAACCTCCTCCCCAAAACAAAAATTAAAAGCTAAAAATTAAATGAAAAATTAAAATTAAAAAAATAAAAATAAAATAAGCAAACAAAAACAAATGAAAAGAATTTCACCATGAAAGCTGTAGTGTGACCCAGTGAGTCACACAATATACTCTTTAGTCCATATATCTTTACTTGTATGGATCCATTGTCTCTAGCTTCTGCTACACCCTGGATACTGGGCCCTCACTGGGACTCCTCTGGGATATCCTACTGTTGCCTCGTGTCATGGAGTTCCTATAGTTTTGGGTTTATAGGTTTGTTTCATTCTGATTCACTCAGCATTGCCAAGTGTAAAGGCAGTAGTTTTTTTTTGGTCTCTGAAGACTCTAAAGTAGAAAGCAAATGTAAGATAGTTGGGCAGTTGCTTTGGTTCTATGGGTATCAGCCCCCATGCCTAATGATCTGAATTCGATCTTTGATCTCTAAGATCCACACGGTAGATGGAGGGAACCAGCTCCTAAAGTTATCCCCTGGCCTCCACACCTCTGCCATAGAACAAGAACACATGATAAATAAATGCTATTATTATTATTATTATTATTATTATTATTATCATTGGCCTTTTAAAATAAGATTCCTCTGTATAACTGTCTAGCTTTGGAACCTGTCCTGGAACTTTCTCTATAGGCCAGGCTGGCCTTGAGCTCATAGAGATCCATCCGAGTGCTGAAATAAAGGTATGTGCCACCACCACCCAGCTAAAAGTTAAGAAGAAAATAATAAGATAATAAGATACTTAAGTAGTTCCAGTAAGCTAGAAAAATGAAACAAATACCATTCCATTTATTTGCTTTAAAAACTGAGGAGGGAAAGGTAGTGAGGGAGAGAGAGATTTAACACCAAACTGCTTTGGAAAAGGAAAAGCAAGACAAGGCAGTAGAAACTGGGGGCGAGGGAACTCATGATATAAAACATCCTCTCTGAGCTCACAGAAAGCAATAAGAGTTCTCATTTAACCTCAGAAAATGACTTAGGAAGCACTTGTACTTTGAAACCAATCTAAATTGCGAGCTAATTTCCCAGTGGGATGCGTCGATGGCCTACTGTACATGGCATAAATAATGAGTTTGCAACTGGGACCCCCCCAAATAAAGCAGGGCATATTGGTGGAATTTACATACGGGTTCCCTCCTCCACTCTGTGACACTATGACATTGCTGCTTCCCGTTAGGAGTTTTACTGTGTCAGCAGGTGAATTCCCGGCAGTAAGTCAAGCTGTAATGGAACACGCTGGTAGGAACGATTGTGCTGCAGCGGGGAAAAGAAGCTGGTGCCCCTCGGAGGTTTTGGGAGTCTGTACACATGTCCTGTTACCTACTCGGGCTGCAGATGTTCTTGACTGTTGGACTCTTCATCCTGCTTTGAAAATGACAGCGGGAAAAGAAAATTTTTCGACTGGATGACACACGGAGATGTAGGCAAACCTGTTTTTTTGTAAAAGAAAGGAATCTGGAGGCTTGAAGGGGAGTGCCTGATTCAATGTTGTACATTCATTAGGAGTAAAACAGATTCTAACCTACAACCCCCTTAGAGCTGTAATGGTCTTGTTTTTCTCAGGGAGTTTGCATTTTGCTCGGAATGAAACATAAGGGCAATGAATTTTCTGTATATTTAAGAAGAGAAACCATAAAAATATAAAGGTGAATTGAACCCCAATCGTAGAAAACAAAGCACAATACCTTGTAGAGCTGAGAATCCAGGCAGCTCTGACCAAGACCCAGAAATACAGTGAGTCTACAAACCAACATGATGGCATTGTGGTTTTAATCGCTCAAACTTAAAACTACAAGACTGACCATCACTGAAGAGGAAACCTGATTCCTATTCCTAGCTAGGGATGAGACTTCCTGGCCCTTCCTGCTCTTTCCAGAGGAGACTCTTTGTGGTAGTGTTAATTGTCAGCCTAACAGGATCAGGCACACCTGCAAGGGATTAGGTCACTTGACGCTCTGGACGTACCTGTAGGGGAATAAACCTGTAGGGGAATAAATTGTTGTGGGAAGAGCCACTCAGTGTAGGGACCATGCTCTGGGTTTAGATCCCATCCTAGACTGTATAAAAAGAAAAAAAAAAATTAGCTGAGCACAAGCATTCATAATTTCTTGTCCTGTTATTTGTTTGTTTTTGAGATTATAACCTAATTACATTCCTTCCTTTCCTTTTCTCCCTCCAACCTCTCCCATATACTTCTCCACACTGTTCTTCAAGTTGACGACCTCTTTTTTCACTAGTTAATCTTTTGTTCATACCTATATTTTCATATACATTTCATATACATGTTTAATCCTAAATTTAAGCTGTTGACGCCATACAATTTTACTTGTACTTGTAGGTAAGTTTTCTGGTCTTACAGTTTGACACTGGACAATTGGTCCATCAACCTCTCTCTTACCCAGCTTTACTCAGTTGCTTATAGTTCTTTGTGTAGTGATGAGGCCTCCGGGGTATTTCCCTGTCTAGAGTGCCATGTTCCTTGGTAACATCTTTGTGCAGCTCATATTTGCTGAGTCTTATGGGTAAAGCTTCTGATATTATAAGGAGACACAATCTCACAGAAAACTACTAGTCCTCTGAATCTGACAATCTTTTGCACCCTCTTCCCCTGGGGTTTATTGAACCTTAGGTATAGACATGTTTTGTAGATGTATCTGGTAGAACTGGGCTCCATAACTCTGCATTTTTTTTGGTTATGGTTTTATGTAATGATCTCTGTATTTTGTAAAGAGAAGTTTCCTTGATGATGGGAAATCACTTCACTTGTCTATGGGTATACGGACAAATGGTTATAGATTGGTGTTAGGTATTACACTGGTTTAGTAAATTGGTAGTATTAGGTTCTCGTCTAATCACCATGATTTCACTAGCACTGAATAATTAGCTAGGTGTCCATACCAGGCATGATCTCACTCTTGTGGAGCAGTTAAGTCCAATTGGCTGCTGGTTTCCACCGAGCCCTGTGGCACTACTGCCACCATAGCGTTCCATGCCTTGCTAGTCGTTCATGTGGTTCATAGGTATCAGAGCTGGGTAGGACTATTGATTTCTTACCTCACTGTAAGTTTGTATGGCACTCTATGGTACCCTGAAAGCTGGTCTTCACTGAGGGGGCATTCAGGTTTGTTGTAGCTCAAGTGTCTATGTCGTGATAGGGACTTAACTTCTACCTCAGAGACTGGCATGGAAGTGAGGCTAAGACTCCAGCTCTTACCACTGTGATCTCCTTACTGTGAAGAATGGTAACCTCAAACTGTGAGCTAAAAGCAATCTTGTCTTCCTTAAATTCCACATAGCAACAAGAAACAAAACCTAAGACACTCCCAGAAATAGGAACAATGGGTGTTTCCCCAGGTTCCCTTATTCACTTGTGTTCTGAGTATCTTAAGTCAAAAGACTCCGGAGGTCACACAAAGAAATCCTGTAGAGGACCTGCGGTTTTCTCCATAAGAACAGTGCTTGAGTATTTCTTAGCCTCTTATCCTGGGTGTTGTTGACTTCTCTACCTAGGGTAGCTTTTGCCTCTCAGAGCAGTTCCAGCTATATAACCTCCCTCAAGCTTCCCAGGACTCTCATAGCTGGCATATTGTCTTGCTTTGCTGTTCCTGCTCATCAGACCACCACCACATACAGTATTTCAGAAATAGATCTATGAGATCCGGGGAGTTAGAGTCAGCGTCACAAGGCCCTCTCATCTGGTCATGGAAGACTGTAACTCTTCCCTCAGCAGCTCCTTTCCCCATCTACACATCAGATCTGTGAGGCGGTCTACCTCAAATAACCCAGGCTGCTCTTGAACTCACGTTGTCATTTAGGCATTCAACTTGCCATCTTACTGCCTAAAGATCCCAAGTAGGTGGGGTGATGGTTCCCATCATTAGTCCCATCCAAACCTCAAATTTGTTTCATTTTTTTTATTTACTGATGAAGTTGCAAGTGGAAATCCATCCAAGTTCATGGCCATGGTGTGACAACTGAGTTGTTCCTCTGATTCAAAGGGCACATGCCCCCGCCGCCTCTAATAACTATAGAGTCTTTGAAAAGAAGGGTTTGTATTCCTGTTCTCAAATGCAGTCCTCCCAGTGCTAAATGCTTCCTAGAGTGTTATGACTTGTGTCGTGATGATGTGACAGGAGGAATAAATCTGTTCATTTGTTTATGCCCACCATTTGAAAACAAAGTGAATATCAGCCAACATGGTTCAGTTGTCACTGTTCTAAAATATCTTCCTCCTGCCTGTGTAAAGTAGGCTTTCACATTTGCAGAAAATATTTAGCACAAACTGAGAGCAATAGCATGTTGCCTCTGTGCTCGGTGCTATGAAGTCCCCTATGAGGGAGACAAGGCCTTTTCAGATCAGGTAAAAAAGAGTTATACCCCAAAACGTGTAGTACTCTCTTAGGAAAGCTATTGCTATGTGGTGAATGTCAGCGAGGGGACAGTCCAGTTTATAATTGACAGCTTTTGGCCAGGCAGATGGCCATTTGCATTTGTCCTCTGCTTGGCCTACATGGAGCCGTGAAGCACAGTCTTGCCAGGTTCCACAGAAGAAACTGAAGGATGTGGGACTCCCAATTAAATATTCTTTATATTGTTTTGTGTGCTGTGTCTCCACTGCTAAGTGGAAAAATATGAACACATTTCATCATCCGTACTGTGACTATGCCCTCTAATCGCCAATCACACTCAAAGTCAAATGAAAACTTCTCTGTAAACACCAACATATTAAAATAGTCTGGGTGAAAAGAAATGTTTACCTTTTAGCTTTAGGTTACTAATGATGCCATTTGTACAAAGTGGGAAGCAATTAAGAAGCAAAACTCAATTAAAAAAGAATTTGTAGCCCTGAAAGGAAGTTTTAAGTTATTCCACTTATATGCTGTTGGGGACTGTGGAACCCTAGACCCTGAATTTCCTGTAAACAACTTGTTTTCCTTAGGCTCTCTGAATGTGGGTGACAGTAGACGGCTGGGGCAATCTGTGGGACCACCGGCAGTAGGACCAGGATTTATCTCTACTGCTAGAACAGGTTTTTTTTTGGAGCCCCTTCTCTTTGGAGGGATACTTTGCTCAGCCTAGATATAGGGGTAGGACCTTAGTACTGCTTCAAAGTGATAGGCTAGATTTTGTAGATTCTCCATGGGAAGACTTACACTCTCAGAGGAGTGGTTGGGGGTGGGGAGGAAGGGAGATGGAGGGAACAGGAGGAGGGGTGGAAGTGGAAACTGGAATTGATATGTAAAATGATAAAAGATTGCTTTTTAAGAAAATACGAAAAAGAAGAATGTGTTACCTTGGCTTTCTAGTGGTTACAATATCAATTAGGAAAAGTACAAAAATAATGACCATGGGAAATGATATTTAACCTAATATGAATAATTATTTTGACAAAATAAAAGGAGAATTTCAGTAAGTTCTATGGGTTTAAGATACATAGTTACTGCTGAATGGTCCAATTCCAAAGACCACCAAGAGTGAAATTAAAACGAGACTTATTTCTGTATTTCTGTTTGTAACAGTCATTCTTGTAGCAGGCATCCATGTTACCTGTCAGTTTCTTTGTATAATATACTGTTTAAATCAATGATAAATCTGTTTTTCATAGGTTCTCATAATGGATAGGAAATTGCTAAGAGAACAGTTTTTCTAAGATCCAGAAATATGTGATGGGTCATCTATTTATACTGATTTGGCAACAGAAGTATACTGTCAAACATGTTCGTTAGAGTCGAGAGCATCTTGAGAAACAGAGGAACATATTCTAATTAATTTAACAAGAAAGTAGAGAATTTGAAAGCTTCCAGTTCTCTTCAAACATCATTCAAAGTCATCTTAGATGCTGTTGAATCCTTCAGCACTTCAAATGTCTAAAACTAAAATTATATAAATATGTGTCATCTTTAGCAGTGTTCATATAATAGCTCAAGGCAAGAAATAACACCCAGTTCTTTCCGAATTGCAACACAGAAGTTAAATTTAGAAAAATTGTATTTGTTAATGTAGTTGATAATGTTCTTTTAAAATAAATATTGATATAAACAGTTAAACTATTATATGTTTGTTAATTTGAAAAGACCCTTAGTTTCCATCTGAAAGAAAGTATTCTAGACATTAAGGTTCTAAGTAAGATGGGTCTCTGACCTTAAAAACATAAGTCAACAGTAAGATTGCATCATTTTGTTTTGTTTTATTACCGTTTTTTATTGCTATAACAGGCTGTTTCTCTGATTTCACAGATGTTCACAAAATAGATGGAGAAAGGGGCACTGGGCAGAAGGAACCACAAAAGGCGTTTGTCAGTTATGTTGACAGCAGCACCTTATTTGGATAGTTTTAAGTACACTTTTATTTTTCATTAAATTGAGAACAATTAGGACATTCAAATCAAAATTCATTTTAGAAATAAACCCACATGGTGGGAGAGACAATTAAAGATTCAAAATGGTTGCAATCATAAATAGATCATTGCTTAACTTAATTGTTCAATCTCCTCTTAAAACCTCCTGTTATGTTGCAATTGGAATGTTTTAATCTGAGCTTTTACTTGAATTATGTAATATAGCTGAAGAAAAATATCAATCTTTCAGTCTTCTCTATGTTCTGTGTTCACACATTAACAAGAAAAATGTTAAGTCAGTCACATACTTGATGGTATCCATGCTATCCATTTCCCAGCCTTACTGTTTCCATTTTAAATTGGTTTAGTGATACTTACTGTGAGAAAGAACTGCTACAACACACATGTTTAAAAAGTAGCCACTGGGTTAAAATGATTGTGAAACTCTGTAAATATTCAAGAAGATATTTTATGTGAAGCCATTATTGTATCCACAAAGAAAGACAGTAAAATGTAATAATGTATTGAGCGATGATTCTCCATGTTCCTCTAATAAAGCATTTCATTTAGGCTTGTATTTTTCTTGTTTTCACATGTTCTCACAAGCTTTCCTATGGGTGTGATTGAGAATAAGTTCTGTTCCATATGATACCAGAGTTATCACTGAAGCATCATGCTTGTTTATTGAGATTGGTCAGTTCACAGTCCTTATAGTTTGGTATCATAGCTCTTCAGTAGGAACTTTGCTGTGGATACATAGGTCTCAGAGCACAGTATAATCATGTTAGTTCAAACTCATGTTTGAAAGGCAGAGAGCTGCCAGCATCAGAGTGGCTATTGTTTTATGTACAGTATATTTTGTGAATTGCAAGGCTGAGGAATAAAGTTCACCATTGGAACAGCTGAGAAAATCCAATGCTCAGACACAAATCACATGTTTAATTAGGACAGAATGACCACAAACTGAACTTAGAACCAAGTAGCATCAATCATTATTCTGTAGGAGGCTTACTTTGTATTAAAAAACAAGAAAACTGCATAAATCCATTTGACTGTTTGCATAATGATGTCATCTACATTCTTTGTAGTTAATATGATGAGAATAAATTCAGAATAGTAAAACACAATCAACAAGGGCTATCATTAGTATAACAAATATTAATTCATCATTTAGGCAAAAGAGATTTTTCTGGCTTACATGATGGTTCAACGTAAGACTGTATGTGGTGTTATTTATTTCTTCAATGTCTGAATACAGAAGAGAATTGGTATTCCTCTACCATAAGAAATGTCTTGTCCCTCCCTAAACTGATATAAGGATGTATTAATGGAATATGAAGCAGGAAGCAACTTTTTAGTCTAAAGCTGGAGTTCTTCATTCGATCTCAAATGCCAAACTTGGAATAACAGTAAACAAACAAAAGGATGAAAATGAAAGCATGACATGTCTGAGATACAACATTTATCTCTAGATTTGAGTTCTTAAAAGAAATATACAGGAAAAAGTTGAGAAGGTTACTCTGTATATTGCTCTTTCTGTGGACAGATAGATGGCTTGTTCTTTCTCTTGTGCATTTAATTCTTTAACCATAGTCAGGCTTATTTGGAGTAAGAAGGTAATAGTAGTTGACATTGTATTGGTAAGGCTCTAAGTGACTAGACTAGAGTCACCTTGGAAAAGACACTGTAGAATATCTTCTTTTTTTCAACATGAAGGGCCATTGCACAGCACAGAATGTCTAGGACATTATGAAGTCTAGGTTCAGATACCATGAATGGAGAAAGCTTGTAGGATGAAAAGATTTTGAGAATGCACAGGTAGCTACTTGTAGAGAACCAGTTACATGCTGGCACTCAGGGGCTGCACACAGGCAAACACAACCACACACACAAAAAATGGGCACATAGGCTTCATGCAGGTAGTCATACAAAGCTACTGACAACCCCACAAGCAGAATGGTGAAGGTAAAATCAAAGACAAAAGTTAAAACTTTTGTCAAAGTCCAAGGCCTCTGATCTCAACATCATGTCTATACAGATACATACAGAAAGTATTGCATAATTGTCCGACATAGTTAAATAACAGATTACTTCACTGTTTGCTTTTTGTCCTCTGGATATCTAATGTTGGCCATTTTTGCTTCTGAATAGCCTTCTGCATCTCTAGTGTCAAATCTGCTTTAGTTGATTCATACTGGATATCTCTACCAGCAGCCTGTCTAAACAAACTTTAGGGCCCTCTGCTTCCTACAATGAGTAATAATGAGGAGGAAGTTGTCTGCAAACCAGATGGTCACCCTTGCCGAAAGCAAGCATACCAGACCTTGATCTTGAACTTCTGTTCTCCATAAATGTGAGAAATCAAATTTCTATTATTTAAACCACAGTGACAGTCTAGAGCTTCTCATTGTAGATGTCTATAGGCATTTGTGTTTGATATCCTTTGGTATGTTTGCATATGCTTTTGATATTTATAGTCTTCAGGCATGAAAGACAAGCAAAACCTTAGTTTCTAGATGGGTATTTTCCCTTCCATTTAATTTTATTTATTTACTATTTTCATTTGTGTGTTCATATGTGTTGGTATCACAGCATGTCCATGGAGGACAAGGGTACTTGAAAGGCCAGTCAGTTCTCTTTTTCAACCAAGTGAGTCTCAGTTTCCACTTGGGCTTGGTGGGAAGAACCTTTGTGGACTGAGCCATGTATCTATTTGCTCTCTATATGTGATTTTAAATTATAATAACAAACTATCCACAGGGAAAAGTATGAACATTTTAAAACACAAATGTTGAAATCACCCATACAATTTAATCTTGCCCATGGAACATCTGTAGAGATCAGCCCTTAGAAGGGAAATCCTGTCCATGTACCAGTGGGTTTGTAGTTGATTCTATTTATCTTCTAGGAAATGTTTTCCTAGAGAAATTTACTACTTCAACCCAGCCATATTATTCAAGTGATGTGTGTATGTGTTTATGTGTGTTTGTGTGTGTTTGTGTGTGTCTGTGTGTAATATGAGTCATGGGTGGGTGTGAATGTCATGTGTGAGGTCTGTGTATATATGTCTCTGTGTGAGGTATTAGTAGTGTATGTCTCTTTGTGTGGTGTGTGTGTGTGTGTGTGTGTGTGTGTGTGTGAAAGAAACAAAGAAAAATCTCTGAGTAGTACAAAGGAACACATAAACCAAGCAAAGATAGCTCAACAAGACAATTTACTTTTGTCCAAAGGCTGCAACAGGACCCAAACTAGCAGGCACACCAAAGTAGGAAGTTCACTTGATTCTTAATATACTAAGGGAATGTCTTATCTATATTGACTGTGGTCACTCCCAAGGTCTTTGAAGATCGGCTAGTTTTAAAAGATTTGGTCCAAAGGATATGGAGCTGCTCCAAGCTATCAAGTTCCCATAGAACCCGGGATGAATGGGACCTTTGTGTAAGGGGAGAATGAATTCAGAAGAATGAAAAAATTTGCATTAAAGTGGGGAATGTGGAGAAGACTAAAATTGGGTAACACATGTGGATCATTGGCCTTTGGCGGATCAACTACCTTTGGTAGAAAAAAATTCTCATATGTATGAGGCTTATATGTGGTGTGAAGGGTGTATGGTGGTGAGGGTGGTATGTATGTATGTGGTTTGTATTTTATATATATATATATATGTCTAAGTGTATTGTGGATATGTGTATATGTCTGTGTATGGTTTTGCTGTATGAGAGGTATATGTGTAAATGTAAGTATGTGTGTGTATGTTTTCTTTAACATATACTGCCTGATTCTCCGCCCATAGTTGCTCAGGAAAGCATTTTTTCAGTGAGTTTTAGTCCTATGCTTTCCATGGCCAGCTGTAGTTTTCCAGATGAAAACGATTTTCTTGTAGACTGCTTTTATCAAGCTGGGGTAGAGTGGTTTTAGCAAACTGGGTGGTGCAAGTGAAGGGGCTTAAAGGCAGGGATGATATGAGCAAATACACAGCAATTTCCCCCCTCACAAAGCATTTGTATCACTTTTCAAAACTTTAATTTCATCTGCTAAGTAATGCAGGTCCCTGGAGCAGAGGTTACAAATTCAGCTGCAGGTTAGAATCCCGAGCTTCGTTTTCATTAGATTGTGTGTGTGCTGTGATTTCTGGGAACATTCTTTTTTACAATGAGGCAAAGATTGCTTGAGTTAATTAGTAAATTCTTTCCTATATTTAAAAAAATAGGAAAAGGAACCATAGATTTTAAAGATGATATTTCCATTATGGGACAAACACATTCTTGAGATATTTTAATTGAAATATCCTCAAACCATCAGTTAGTGTTAGAGATGTAAAGTCAGCACTTACCCTTCTGAGATGCCATTGTGGAAACACCTGGGTCCAGAAATTTAACAATAATTCTTTGGAAGGAAATCTTCTCTTAGTCAAGTTGGACACTCACTGGTAGCCATCAGGGACTGGCTGTGCTGTTGTCAATTCCTTTATTGCTATAAATGTAACCAAGTGTTACCAGCATGGATTTAGAGGCGATGTGATTTTCCTGCAGACCCATTAGTTTCATAGGTTTTTGGCAAGCCCCACACTGTGTTGATTAGTGATAGTAATTGTATCTGTTTAAACAGAGTTTTATGTGCTGAGCTTTACTCTGTGTATTGGCTTGGTAACAAGAAGTACAGGAGATAATTTAACTTAAGGTGATGCTAAGCAATGATCTGACATGTAGCTTAGTGTTTAGCCTTTTGCGATAATAAGTGCTTTAATTGTGGGATTAATTGCAGGTGCCTGTGAGACATACCTCTAAGTGATCCTGACAAATAAGGTACATAGCCCTCACCCAACCCCCCACCCCTGGTTTATGTGACTTTAATCTAACAGTGCTCCTGGAAGTTCATTCCTCTGTCAGCCCCAACAGTGTCATTTTAGGAGCTTGTCAGCAAAGCAAATTTATGTTTTGGCTCATATCGATTGGATGCAAGACTTTTCTGGAAGGGTCCTGAAATCAGTAATTTAGCAAGCCCTCCTGGGGAGCCCATGGTAGTTTGAGAATTACTGTTTATGAAAGCCCTTGGTACAGAAGTGCTGCTGCCATTGCATTGTTGAACAACTAAATGTCAAATACTTTTCAATTACTTTTAATGAATTAATCTCTGTATCAAAATTACTTAGTGCTGAAAACAATTTGATAATAAAAGTCTATCAGTCATTCCTCAGTTTTAAATGCACATCTTTGCAATGATAGATCTTGACTTCTTGTTACTGAATTTGAGTTGAGGCTTAAGGACAGGGGAAAGTTCTTTCTTTTTAGTATCGTTTCTTGTCTCTTCTTTTTCATTATCTAAAGGCGATAACACCATATGCTCCATTAAACAGGATGCAGCTTTTAGCACCTATATCTCTTCTGGAACTCTTTCAATAAATGCCACTTGATTGCTCTAGCATGCTGAGATGGGCCTTTAGAATAATCAAAAGGTCAAGAAAGTATGATGCTTGGTTAATCCAGGACAGGATAGCTTTGTCAGCTCCAACAAATGAGTCAAGACAGGAGCAGATCAAAATTCCATTGAAAGGGAAAAGAGGTCTAATGTAGATGATCTTTTCCCAAAAAGTATACAAATCAATAGCACATACATTTTACAACATGGAAGTCAAAGCTCCCAAAGAGGGACTTTGATCATTTCAGTATTCATTCAGTATTTAGTATACACATAAGCATTTTACACACACACACACACACACACACACACTGTATATATAGTGCTGAAAACTGAGAAATCCAAGGTCAGTCAGAGTGTCTTCAGAGTCAAGGCCTGACAAGAGCAGCTTTGTTTTAAACACAACACCTTTGTTACATTATTGAAGAGAAGCATAGAACCTCCATTGGACAAAAGGGCTTTTCTGGTTATATCTAGGCCTTCTATAAGATAAAAATCCATTCATGATGACAATGCACCCATGCTCTTATAACCATTGTTAGCCTCAGCATCTCAATTCTCTGTTGATGATTGAGTTTCTACAGAACTGTAGAGAATCACACACATTCAAATTGATTCTGAGTCTTCTGGAGTTCTTTTTCTGCTTTGTTTAGATATAAAATCATCTTTACTGTTTCTAACAGTAGAAGCCAAAGTTTGTGGTGTCAAAAGCTTGACTGAAATTATTCCCTGTAAAGCCCAGTAGTCTATATATATATATGTGTGTGTGTGTGTGTGTGTGTGTGTGTGTATGTGTGTGTGTGTATATAATAGACAAGTGATATAGATACAAAGATCTCAAACTTTTGTCACTTCAAAGGTGTAAAGGTTTATTTTTAGCTAGTTGTAAGTGGTCGCAGGCTGTGCAATATCCTAAGCTGATCAAGCCAAGAAGGGCAAGCCTGTAAGCAGGATTCTTCCATGGCCTTTGCTTAGCGCCTCACCTGACTTCCTTTCATGAATAACTACAATTGTAAATTGAAATAAACATTTTCCTCCCCAAGTCACATTGATGTTTATGACAATAGAAGGCAAACTAAGAACAATGCTCATGAGAGCTCACTTCTCCCAGTGTCAACATTTGCAAACACCATGGCCATATGCACTCATATTCTAGGATATAAATGTATCACTTGGTAATTAAAACTGTGTTTCTGTGGAGTGAGGATATGTTATCCTCTTACAATGATGATGGATGGAGCAGTGGCCAAGAACAACTCAAGCAGCCACAATAATTACAGGACTCAACGGGCAGTTGGTTATTACTAAAACAAGTCTTGAGAACCATTCCAACATATTGAGTAAAAAAATCTGTAAGATAAAAACTTGCAGTGAAATAGAAAAGAAGACTGGAGATAGTCTCAGACATGGAATAAATCAGCTGTGGAACACAGATCTTAGCTAAACTAATTCTGCAAAACTTTTTGAAATCAGAAAGTCTTTTGATAGTTATCTAAGCTAAGTTGAATGGAGAAAATATAAATGAAAGAAAATTATTTCTGAGCATCTACCTCAGCATAGAGTAGTTACAGCACTTACTTCATGTGGTATCTAAGGTCATGAGTTAATTCCCACCACAATAACACACACAGAGAGAGACATACGCACACACATACATACACACACATGCATACATACACATGGGAGAGGATTAATTATTGTATATTTCAACTCTGCCAGTTTGATTTTATGTCCCAAAGAAATCTTCACGGGATTGATATCAAAATTTTCATTTGTGCCTTTTCATCCCTGAGCTTGAAAGAAAAAAAAAATCAAAAAATAAAAAACAAAAAACAAGGAAAATAAGAGAAGCAAAGGTTAAAGTCCAGAAATTCTCTCTCACCTCTCTCAGTAAGACCATTTCACTTCTTAAAATGAAAGAATGACACCTTCCTTTTGTAAGGATTCTAAGAGTCTTGTTTCTGTCACCTAAAATGGTAAAAATAAACAAATTAATCAGTCAAAGTAAGACCCAAGTCTGTAAAACCAGAAGGAAATATATAGGAACAAAAGATATGAAATCCCCAAAGGTAGGAGGTATCTATGTAATTATTTCTGGGTGGACAAGAAACTGCACCTGAGGAACAGTGTCCTAACTTGGCTGTATTTCACCATCAATGTCCCTGGAGACAATTGTGCACTTCAGCAATGGCTTCCTTTCTGTAGGTTTTCTGCATTGGGTGATAGAGATGAATTTTACCCACGTTGATCATTGCATTTTAAATATTTCCTTCAATACTATATGTAAACTTTCTGGATAAAACATGCAATACGTCAATTGAAATATGACAATTTATAATACTTTGTGGAGTACAAAATTATAATTGGGTATGTTGGAAATGTTAGACCGTGATCATCCCAGGGTAATTAACATTTCCATCTTATCAATATCATCACTTTTATTGGCTGAAACTTTAAAAGTCTTTTTTTATTATTTTATAATGTGTAATCACTTCTTGTAGATGTCAGTTACCCCGATATCTTACAGAACAATAGATCTCCTTCTCATCATCTATTGTCCCATGGTATCCATGCGGGCACTCCGGGCCCTGAAGCACCATGTCTCCCATTTCCTTCGGAGAGTTCTCTTCTTCCACCTATTTCATGATCCACACCATCAGACACCGGTGATCGGTGGGAACAGGCAGCAATCGTTTTTCCAGGCTCAGCTTCTTTCGTTTCCAGTCAAGTTGTAATGTCACATGACTGTATCTCTTCTTATGGCTGCGTGATGATGACATACTAATGGGACATATTTCTACTTCCTGGTTTTACTTCCATTGTCTGTGCTTTTGAGAACTTATTTTAAAACATCTTTGCCGCTAGCTGTGTTTAAATTTTCTTCCTTCTATTACTTTCATGCTTTGTGATTTTATAGCCAGTTTTTCAGCGTTTGTTTAGCATTAGTTTTTGATGTGGTGAAGGGTCAATGTCTAGTTTAATCTTCTGTGAACGTATCTGTGGTTATCTTAGCACCATTTATTGAGGATTTGGTCATTTTCCAATATAGCTTATTCGTGCCTTTACAAAACATCAGTCTGTTTTAAATGTGTATACCAATATATGCATGTCTATGATATCCCATATCTGTTGGAGTTTTTGACAGCACCATGTTGTTTTGATTATTATAGCTTTCCAATATGACCGAAGTTTTTACACTTCTGTTTTTGCTCATTTTTTCATGATTGCTTTGGTTACTATGGGTCTTTTATAATCTCATAAAATCTTTGTGACTGTCTGTTCTGGTTTTCCAAAGAATGTCTGATACTGTGTGTCAATTTAGCCTAGATCTCCTTATGTATCCCCGACTTTAAACTTTTAGCAATCATATGGTTTTGGCCTCCTGAATGCTGAAATTACAGACCTGAGTCGCTACATCTGGCTAATACTTTTAATTTTCACTATGAAGGTATGTTACTTCCGGGTTTACATTTATTTCTAGATCTTTTTTGTTGTTGACATTGATAATAGAAGGTGTTCCTTTTGAATTTTTCTCCCCAGTATTTATGATGCATTGGCATATAAAAATGCTATGAGTAGATCTAATAACATGCAAATTTGGTGAATTTGTTCATTAGCTATTTTTATAGAGTCATTTGGGTTTTATACATATAAATTTGTGTCATCTGGGAACAGAAATAACCTGACTATTTTCTAGTGTGTGCAGCCTTTCATTGCCTTGGCTAATGACTCTGGCTAGGACATCTCTGCAGTGTTGCTGAATGACACCGCAATGACTTCTTTGTTCTCCTTTTTTCCCCCTTATACCATAAGGGAAGCACTGCTGTTCTTCCCTATTTAACATACTAACCATACATGGTCTATACTGACTCAAGTTCTGTCCTTTATATTCCTAGTCGATTGAAAGTTTTTACTATGAAAGGTTATTGAATTCTATCATAGCTTTCCTAGGCCTGCTGAGATGACGTCAGTATGGTGCATTCTGTTTGCTGATTTCTACAGGTTGAGCCATTCTTATATCACACCCACCACTTGCTCATGCCATATAATCTTTATGATGTGGTATTGAATTTGCTGAGAATAGTTGCATCTATATCCATCAGGAAGTGTGAACTTTTTCGTAACTAATAAAAGATTGTCTTTTCTTGGAAGTACTCAGAATGTCAACAAAACAGCTGATTTTATTTTTGCAATTATAGAGTAGTATTGAGTTATAGAAAAACAATTATCTTCTTTGTACAGACTGCATCAGAGACAACTGAATTTGAATAAAACAAATCAAAAAAGCAAAAATAAAAATACTAACATCCCCATAAATAACTAATTTGTTCTTGCAACAACATACACCTGCTTTAAATTCCCTTGCCAATTTACTACCTCCAAGTGTACCAAGAGGCAAGGTTAGTGCCTACTAAAAAGTTAAAATCAACTGTTGAAGAATGACTGTCCTGCCTTCTGCCTCTCTGTCTCTCTATGTGTAGCATGAAGGACAAAAATGAATTTCATGGCAGAAAAATGGCTCAGTGGGTAAGGGCATTTGTTGCATAAGTGTGGGGACTGTGATTCAGTTCCCAGGAATTGTGTTTAAAAGCCAGCTGGGGTCATCTGTGGCTGCAACCTCAGTGCTGGAAGATAGGGAATAGCAGAGACTGGAACATCAGTGGGACTTGTTGATGACCAGTATACAGCTGAAAATTAGCAAGTTCAGATTTAGTGAGATGCCCTGCTTCAAGGATAAGGCAAGGAACAATAGAAAACAACAGATATCTTTTTCTGGCCTCCATACCAGAATACATCGATGCATCTCCCTTAACATAAACATGTACACACATGCTTTCCCTCAATCGTCAATTAAAAATATTTAAACTTAATTAGTATCATAGTCATATTTAGTATTAATAGTAACTATTGTTACTATTAGCTGGGAAGTTTCAGTAGAATTCACAAGTTATTAAAGTAAAAGTAAAAAAAATTGTTTTGACTATAACAGCGTAAAAGCAGTTTTGTGAGAGAACGAGGGAAGAAACCAATGTTTCATTAAAGATAAACCAAATGAGAAGGAAGTGAGGACAACTAAGTATGCTTCTGGATTTTTTTTGTAGATATTAATGGTATAACTTGGAATCAGAAAACCCAAACCTGATCTAGCAAGCTAGCTATATTGAAAACTTACATTACCCCAAAAGGCCTTTA
Source organism: Alexandromys fortis (assembly GCF_014885135.2). Lineage (NCBI taxonomy): Eukaryota > Metazoa > Chordata > Mammalia > Rodentia > Cricetidae > Alexandromys > Alexandromys fortis. Next base: position 13,672,002 of record NW_026067924.1, read on the forward strand.
CAAATTTAAAGTTTTTTTAATAAGATGAATCAGTTGATACAATTAAAAGAAAGAAAATAATACACAAAAAGACTCTCAAGGGCTCAATTTGGTGGTAAATATCAATAAACCTAACAATTGAAAGGTAGTGATAGGATAATCAGGAGTTCAAGGCCAACCTTATTTACATAACAAGTTTGAAACTAACCTTGCTCATTGAAATTTATCTCAAAAACCAGAAATGAATAGGTAAACATGTAAATAAATAATAAATAAACAATGCTCAAATACTCTATTAGTAGGTATTATTCAAACAAAATTACAAATCAAAGTAACTAAGGCATTTTATTTTGTACTCATAACTCTTGCAAATGTTGGAAGGGGAACCCATTCTCATCAGGTTTCTCCTATGCTTATCCACAGAGGAGAAAATGTGAAGTCATAAAAGGTAATTGACATGTTATTGCTGTGGAAATACCAATTATGAGGAACTCTGAGACACTGAAGTATTAATTTAACCACAAGTGGCTAATACCAGGAATATAAATGCCTACCACAAGACACTTGAAAGTTCCTTTTCAATTATATCTTTAAATTGTTCTGTTTGTGTAATATGCCCAGGAGCTTGAATACATTTTTTGTTAAATGAAAGAAATAAGTTTTTTTTATAAACATTTTATTTTAATTTTTAAGTGTGCATGTGTGTGTGCATGCACACAGGAGCCTGCGGAGGTCAGATGTGTTGGATCCTGTATTAGTCAGAGTTTTCTAAAGGAACAGAACCAATAAAACAAATACAGATTTACTAAAATGGCTTACAGACTGTGGTTCAGTTAGTCCAACAATGGTTGTCTCTCAAAGTAAGGGCCAAGAATCTGGTACTTGTTTAGTAAACTAGGCTAATGTCTCAGCTGCTCTTCAGTATTGGTTAGAATGCTGAATTAGTAGGTTCTAAGCCCAATGGAGGAGTTTCTCAGCAGCAGGTTAGATGAGATTACCAGAGAGAGTGAAGTCAAACAGGCAAAAAGCAAAAGCTTCCATTTTCCAAATCCATTTATGTGGGCTGCCACCAGAAGGTATGGTCCAGATTTTGGGTAGGTCTTCTTCCAACTCAAATGATTCGGTAAAGAAACTCCATCACAGACGTGCCCAGCTGTCTGGGTTTTAATTGATTCCAGAAGTACTCAAATTGACAGTCAAGATTAGCCATTTCAGAGTTCCCTAGAGCTGGAGATACAGAGGCCTGGTTTTGAGGTACTTGACATGGGTGCCAGGAATTGAACTTGAGTCCTTTGCGGGGGGGGGGGGGAAGGAGAGAGAGAGGGAGAGAAGGAGCTCTTAACCACTGAGCTCTCTAGTACCAAGAATAGCAAAAAATACATCCTTTTGAAGCAACAATTACTCCAAACCAGGATTGACAGTTAACCTCCAAAACCAGTGGGATTAGTAAGAACTTCACTTTTGTGATTTAAAAAACAAAAAACTGAAAACAGAGCAGTCGAAAGAGTTGAAACAGCAGAGAAAACAATTATTGTAACATTGATAAATAAAAGTCATTAAATTTAAGATGAAATGATAATTAAACTTTCAAACAGTTATAATAGAGAAACAATTAAAGTGTCTCATTTTCTTTTATTTTTCATCTAATGTTTTAAATATGGAAATTATTTGATAGTATAATAATATTAGCCCATTATGGGAACAAATGAATATTGTGTCCAAAATACAGTAAAATATGATTCATGAAGCCATGCAGTTAAAAAACTAAATACATGAAGGATAGTAAAAAATCACTGAATAATTCATAACTAAAGTACAAGAATATTAAAATTGTTAAATATTCAGGAGTGATAAAAATGGATTTTTTAACTTTCTGTCACCTCTTCACCTTCTTATTTGAAGAGATGGTTCTGGATGTGACATTTATGTGTCAAGTCCATAAACTTGTACATCTGTCTTTTCTTGTGAACTACTATGTCTGTGAAATGGTCCTCAGTTTGTGTTTAAATGAACTGGATGCTCACCGCTTGTAATTTTAGCATGGCTTTTTAGTTTGCTCTTTGGTGAGTTAAGCCACAACAGCTAGCATTTTCCTTTGACCAACACTTCTACCAAGGCAGGTGCTTGTCCTTCCTCTGAGATTTAAAATTTATGGAAATTCATCTCCATTGTCTTCAAAGATGAATGGCCACTGACTGTGTAATGAAACATTTTGAGTCTTGCATTCTTTCTCCAGGGAATATGTACCTATTGATTGCTTTCCTTTCTTTCTGCATTTAAGATTCCTATGGAGAAGGCTGGGGCCGACTGTATTGATTTTCTTGTTTGTACTTCACTTGTTATGTCTGGGTCACCAAGGAAAAACTTCTGTGCAAGGAAGTCTTGTTGCATTGTAGGCATGTCTCACGTTCATCACTATATATATATATTAATTTTTCCTCAAACACAATGTAAAATTCCTTTCTGCAGATTCTGGGATCTTTACAAAATTTACCTTATTGTGGTAGGGAAGTAATGCAATCCCGTTAAGTTATTATAGTCATCACTTTCTTCCGAAGAACTCATTTTATCCATGCTGTGTTTTTTTTCTTTGTTTGTTTTGTTTTCTTTTGTTTTCTGTAATACCCCTTGAATTTCTGCTGCTTTTAACCTGGTTCTTGTTCTCTCTCTCTCTCTCTCTCTCTCTCTCTCTCTCTCTCTCTCTCTCTCTCTCTCTCTCCTGATATTCCTTGAAACTATTACTTTGGAAAAATAGTGGGTTAAGACACTGCTTTTTGTGGAATATTCTACCAAAAGTACTAAGATATAAAGTGGTCAACCATCTTTGATTTATGAGAAGACTCAAAGAAGTCGTCTGTGCCACGATAGAGGGAGAAGAGGCTGATACATGGAATGTTCCTCTCCTCTGTGATGGAAAGGAATCACGAGATGTGATGTGGTGTCTGAAGAAGAATTAGAAGAAAAGGGGGATGTTGAGGATGTCATTGTTTCTGATGTAGATTTGTCTCAGTTACTTCATTGACATCTCAGAGAAATAAACACATGTTACTATATACAGGTTTCCAGAATAGACAAAAATGGGCCAATCATAGAGATACTTCACAGATCTATCTCCCTTGCTGAATTCAGTACCAGTCTGCAGGAGAAACATGTTGATCATGACTAGTCCTGTGTATATTAGATATATATGCCTTCTTGTTGCCTACAAACCTTACAGTAGGTTAGAAATGTAGATAGAATCTATAATATGTAATCTAAATCTGTTTATAAGCTTTGATTCTTTGGTATGCCTGATGCCTCCTTAAAATTTTTTGAGGGAATCTGCCTGTGAAAAATACAAAAGTAAATATTTACACTTCAATAAAAAGACTTTTGTTTATATGAATCATTTGCCAGATTATTATTATTTACTGAACTCTGAATCTTCTAATTTTTTGGAAATATGAGTCAATGGTTACTTAACAACTATAAAACAAACTTAATGCAATCGGTTAACAGACTCCTTTTGCTGAGCACATAATGCATATAGGTCTCTTATCTTAATCTAATAGTATTATTACTCACCTTATGTAAATGACACTATATCCTGATTGTCTGCTCACTAATAACCTTCCTTTTAATGTCTGAGCTTTGCTGGTTGAAAAGTTCCCACATGTAGGTAAGTAAACATGCATACACACATACATACATGGAGAGACACATGTTTGGAGGTAGAGAGGTAGGAGAGAATCAGGGAGGAATTAGGAAAGGAGAAAGAATGGGATCAAAATATATCTTATAAAAATTTCAAAGAATAAATAACATACTTTCAAAAGTTACCATCCATACATATTTTTAAAACTTTATTTTTGTATTTTTGTCTATATGCTGTTTATGATAAAGCAGAGTACAATATTACTTGTCTTTTATATTTCCTGCCTTATTTTTTGAGATAGTCTCTCACCGAATCTGGAGCTCACTGTTTGTCTGGGCTAACTCCAGGCATAGTCCTGCCTTGCATTCTCAGTGTTGGAATTATAAACACATTTTGTTGAGCTCATCTTTTTTATGGGGATGCTGGGGATCTGGTCTCAGGTCCTCATGCTTGCACAACCACTTCTTTACCCGCTGAGTAATTTTCCCAACCTTTTCTAGGCACATTTTATTGGAACCTGAAAACTTTGGAAAAAATGGAAATGCATTTCAATTGGAGAACAGACAAAAAACGAAACAAAAAAAAAAAAAACAAAAAGCAACAAAAACCATCATCCTCCAGCATTTGCATCATAAATATCATCAGCAAATGCTACCTCTTCACTTTCTTGCTGTATACTTTTTTAAAAAAATAAAAGTTATTCATCCCAACAATAATATACTCAAGTGAAGAATCATCTACAGATATTTTATATATCTTTGGGATTAAAATACACAACCAAATCTCATAAAGCATTTACCATTTTTCCTTGTGAAAACGCTCAGATAAACATGCTTCCATGTTTTCTCTCCCCGTCCCCCCTTATCCCCAACCCACCCCACCCCCAAGATCCCAATTTTCTCCCCGGCAATTTTATCTACTTCCCTTAGCCAAGAGGATGACTATATGTTTTTTCTTGGGTTCACCTTCTTATTTAGCTTCTTTAGGTTCACCAGGTATACACTCGGTGACCTTTATTTATGGCTAGAAACCAATTATGAGTGAGTACATCCCATGTTCATCTTTTTG
>NW_026067924.1:13677592-13740944 GCF_014885135.2 Alexandromys fortis
GAGGGGGGAGGACCTTGGACTTTCCACAGGGCAGGGAACCCTGACTGCTCTTTGGATTGGAGAGGGAGGGGGAGAGGAGTGGGGGGAGGGGAAGAAGAGTGGGGGGAGGAGGAGGGAAATGGGAGGCTGGGAGGAGGCGGAAACTTTTTTTTTTCTTATTCTCAATAAAAAAAAAAATCATGCTACCATGTTAAGTATATCCCTAACTGCTCTAGAGTTGAGCATTATTCTTCTCTTTTTGTTTCCAATGCCCCATTAAGCTACCAGCTCTGCAGCTAATGCCTTTGTATCCCTGGCCTTTTGGCTGTTTGTCTTTGTAGGATTAACTAACTGCAGAATACAACCATTGAATTCAGAATACAATTTACCACTTGGCTATAAATTAAGATCATTCAAGAGGAAGGCAGTGTTAATTGCTCAATTCTGAACTGTACTCTGAAGTCAAATAGACTCTCATTTATTTTCACGTAAAACCAAATGCAAAGACCTCAGTCTTGATCTTGGCTGTGGAGGTTGGAAACTACAATTTCTAGGAAAGAAATAAAAAATAACAAAACAAGAGTAGAAACCTTTATGATTCCCAATCCCTTCTATCTATGCTCACCTAGAGATGTCTGAAGCCAAGGCTGGACATCACAACTGCAGGGTTGTGATGAAATGAAATCCTTTGGGTTAGCATTTTCCTGTATCTAAATAGCTCTGAAGAGGTCTGGTGGTAAAAGTGGAAAGGTTATTAAATATAGAGTCAAGAGAACATTTTGTTTCATCTGCTGCCTTTCTTACTCAACTCCCAATGGTAAAGCATGTCACAATCTATGCTTTCTTTATATACAAGCACCTAAGACTTTCCTCTTTATTGCTCTTCCAGCATGAGACCCAGCTCTCTGCCTTCAGACAAAGGTCTTTCTTTACTATTTCAGAGTTGTTCCTGTCTGGCATACTTAGTTGATAGTGAATTTAATGTTTTTGCATAGTAATTCCACTTCAGTTCCATAGGCATTTGCTGGGCATCTTCTGAGTGTTTGGTCCCTGGCCACAGAGTTTTCCTTGATCTCATGGAGTATCCAGCAAGCATAGTATGACAGCCTGAATCTGAGCCCATAGAATAAAGTATACTGCATTCCTATTTTCAAAGCATTCCTGTTTTTCTCATTACTGTATTGTACTGTGTTATGTTTTCTTGAATCGCAAACTAAAGTTTTTTTTTTTCCATAAATCTTTTGTTTTAAGATGAGATCTCACTTTAAAACCCAGGCTGGACTTGAATTTGACATAATCCTCCTGCCTCAGATTTCCAAGTGCTGGTATAGAGGATAGCCAGCATGTAGAGCTGTTTTTCTTTGTGTGTGCAAATTTGTTTGGAAAGAAAAATTAACAAGACATAACTTCCGGACCCTGTTCCTTATTGGTCCCTGATAGATAAAAGCAGAATGTGTTTTCATAAACATATATCAGTAATAACCGATGAACGATAATTAATATTCACAAATATTATGATGTGAATATATTTAAAATTCTCCCTGTGAGCTTTATTTTCCATTGTGTGATGCATTAGACAGTTTAAACGATGAATAGGCAAGATAGAAAATATAATACTATAAATTTAGTGGGTGAAGCACACCCATCTGATGCTCTGAAATGTATTCCTTGTTATAAAAATGTTGCTGACATGTTTATGTGTGTTCCTAATAAAAACTGTTATTGATATGTAATACATTTCTTGAAAATGTCCCTGGCATTAATTTCAAAAGCTTGATTTTATTTTAACCCAACAACAATGTTTCCATGTCATATTCATGTGATTAAAAGCTCTGATTCTCACTACTTCTCCAATATGGTGATATTTTAATTATCAAAGTTCTGAGTGAGATTGTTCACATGCTAAGTTGGAACTGGCAGAGCAATTTCATAATTTAAGTAGTTAGTGCTTCATCTTTGGTGAGGTCACAAGCTGTTCATAATTTTTGTCTTGGGCTTTCACTGTTCCTGGTGCAGTCAGCACCCAATAATTACCTGATGGGTGAGTGAATAGTGATCATGCAAGGGCAGAGATTTCCTGTCGTGTGGTTCTACAACCTGTTTTTGATTTGGCTACCAGACATGGTATATTCGTGCCTTGCTTGAAAAAGCAAGTGTGCTAATGCAGATGGTCATATGTAGATAAATCCATAATTCCTAGTTCATTTAATCCATTTTTAATTAATGATCATAAGCATTCAGTTCTCACAAAGCCTCAGTAAAACTTCACCTCTGCTTGATTTTTAGAAACTCAAATGATGGTGGGACCACTGCATTCATTCATTTGATAATTGTGGAAAATATTATTTAATTCTAAAAATCATGATGTTGATCAGTGTTGGTTAATGTCGGTGATAGTATGGATGGTAATTTATTTTCTGTACTGAGTTCTTTCCATAAAGGTTGATAGAAAAGTTATGGAGGGTAGGAGTGTCTACTCCAGCCAGCCATATTCTCTTTGTGGCATGTGTTCTCACACCAAGTGACTTCATCCTTTTGGAAGGCTAAAGAGTCTAGGATGCCATAGGTTTTGAAAGAGCCCATCTGTTTCAGGTTTTAGCTATCAGCTTCTTAGCTTTTCAACACCAGTGAACTAAACCTCCAAGATGTGATGGACAGCATGGTTTGACTGATTTGTATTCTGGATACTGGTGAGCCCACAGTTGAGTGTGCTCAATAAGAATTTTCCCAAATTGAGTATTAATCACAGCTAAAGCATTAAAATACCCCAAATGGAAACATTTGCCACTGGTGATGATTACATATTTAGTCCTATTTCCCTCTTCCACTTGCATGTCTTTAATCCCATGTTTTACCATGAGCAAACATGTAGCATTCTGGGAAACACCTGCAACTCCCAAAAATTACCAGACTGAACGGGGTGAAGAACTGCAAACGTGAGAGGATTATGTCAGGCTTCGTACCTTTCCCTCCACTCCCTAGTCTAGAGAGCCATGGAGGGTGATGCTCTCAGCTCCTCCACATTTGCTCCCGGGAGGGCAGGGCAACAGTATGATTTTGAAGGTCGGTTTGCACTTGTATGAAACCCCGTGCGGTCATCTGAAAAGTGTGCTCACAGTAATGAGGTGATCACTCTCACACTGAAGAGTCGAGGGGAATCATTCATGAGCTGACTTTGCTCTTCCCAGATTTGGACAGAACTTGGGTTTTTATGAAGACAATTTATGGATGTAAGAGTAATTTCTAAGATGCGCGTGTCTTTTTATTTATAAAGAGTCATTTTATTTTTAATTGTAGGTATGTATGTGTGAACATGAGTATGGGTGCCAATGGTGGCCTTGAGAGGGTGTCGAATGACCTAGAACTGGACTTACAGACAGTAAGCTACTGGATATGGATGGTGGGAACTGAATTCAGGCCCTTTGCAGAAGCGGCACCAGTTTATCGCCACCAAGCACCCTCTCCAGTCCAAGATGAACACTTCTGAGATCTGGCAAAGCATGCAGCTAGATCCCCCTTATCAAGACAATAGCAGGTAATGTCCTCAATCCAAAAAGTTACATTATAACATTTTATAACTAATTCCTTCTTGCTGGCCTCCAGACCTTGGCAAAAGTTGTTTGCACATTGTCCCTAGTGTTTTATTGTCACCAGAATATCACACAAATAGAATTACGTGGCATCTAGTTTTTACAATTTGGTCACATTCACTAAGTCTGGATGCTTTCCATTTGAAATCTTATTCATTTTTGTCTTGATGCATGTCACATGCCATACTAGAGAGAGACTGTGGGGGACTGGAAAGTTCAGGGTCTGCTTGCTATGTGCTAAGCAGACAGATAGACAGTGTCCATCAAAGCAGAGTCAGTTCATATAGGACAGAGGAAGGGATCTGAAGAGTCAGAAGACAGGTAACCAGTTGGGGATGAAACGACTCCGTTTGTCCTCCTTTCAGGAACCCAGCTAACACACAGAAATGGGGCAGATTGGGAAACATGGGTTCCTGATGATCCTTTCTCGAGAGGACCCAGGGAGTGCTTTGGCTCCAGATGAAAGAACCTATGTCCCATGCTGATCAGATCATGGGTGCTGATGACCTTCTTCATAATGCATGGTTTCAGCACCCTCAGCATCAGCTACTAGAAAGACACTGGATATAGTTCCAGGGCTCCATCCCAGGTATGGTGGAACATCACTACTTGGAATAAGGGAGGTGGGAATCTAGGTGTTTTACAGGCTTTGTAAGAAGCTGCTAAGAAAAATTCTGGTTTGATGCATGACAAATATCTAACACTGGAGACTGAGTGGAGTCTGTGAGGAGAGGCCATGGTGGATTTCTACAGCTAGTTTGTTTTTCTGCAGCATAAATTGTTTTAAGGACTGAAAATGATCTAGTTCTGTGAACAAAGTAATTCAGTAGTATTTCTGGTTAGACAGAAAAGGGAAAAAGGGAAACAGAGAACATGTGTCCTCCACTGTTTTTTAATTTTTATTTTATTTATTTATTTTGGTTTTTTGAGACAGGGTTTCTCTGTAGCTTTGGGGGCCTGTCCTGGAACTAGCTCTTGTAGACCAGGCTGGCCTCAAATTCACTGAGATCCACTGACTCTGCCTCTCGAGTGCTAGGATTAAAAGCTTGTGCCACCACTGCCTGGCAGTCCTTCACTGTTAAAATACCGAAAACCTGAAATAAAATGCTGGTTGGATATAGAGATTACAATAATGTTTACTAATGGAAAATGTAGCAATTATGAAAATAATATAACTATGATAAACAAAACACAATATGAAGTGCAAGATAGCATTTAAATTTCTGTTACATTTAGTGTGCATTGTGCACGTGGCACATCCTTGCCATGACATGTATGTGAAGGTGAAGGTCAGAAAGCAACCTGTGAAACTGTTCTTTCCTCTGACTATATGTGACCAGGACTGGGGGATCAAATTCAGGTTGACAGGCTTGGCAACATATCCCTTCATTAATTGAATCATCTCTCCTGCCCTGAAGTTTTAAATAAATTGCTCTATTTTATCATTTGATGAGGCAACAACATCTCTAAATACATAGCAGAAATTAATAATAATCATTAATCATACAATAATTATACATGTAATTATAGTATCATCATTATAAAATTACAAACGCTCAGTAATTTTAATTGCAACATCATGAAAATATTAAAAGTATCCCAGTAACTGACACCTAGTGTATTAATTCTTAATCAAAACTCCTAAAGGTAATTCTCCATATTCTTCCTTACCTTGAGAATTTATACAATGCTTATTTAACCCGGGGATTTTTTTTTTGATTTAGTGATTCTGCATATTTAAAATCAATCTCTAAGATGTAAATGAAAGTCAATTTTGAAAATATAAATAGAAGCAACAGTAAAATATTCAATATAAAATAAAATTACAAGCTATTTTAAATCTAAGTAAACTCTTACTTAGTAATGTCAGTTACAGATCATTGGTTAAGTAGAAAGCTTAAGGTAGATGCAGACAATTTTCTTTAAGCCATAAATGCATGGACACAAAAGGCTGTAACTTTTGAGGGGTTTGTTCTACTTATTTCATCCCTGAAAGTGATGAGGAAAAGGAAGGAGGGGACAAGAGAAGAAGGAGGAGGAGAAGGAAGAGGAGGAGGAGGAAGAGAGAGAGAGAGAGAGAGAGAGAGAGAGAGAGAGAGAGAGAGAGAGAGAGACTTAGAGAAATTTTTGCTTTTAGGGACTACGGTGTTTTGTTTCTATTTTACTTTTTATTTATTTTTTTTTTGTTCTACCCCAATAACTCAGCCAAAATGAAAAACAGACTTTGGGTGTGTTATGGCATTATTATGATCCCAGTCAGCGCATGCAAGGAACTTGGGTTTGGTTTGGTTTCTGTTGCAGCATGAATTAACAAGGTGTCAAATGAACATCATGACCCCATTTTTGTCTCCAGCAGGCTGAATTCACATCATCATTTGCCTCCTCCACAGCACAGCAAACCATGTGTGGAGGAGCCATACCAGCTCAGCGGGGTCACAGCATCACAGGCTGTCCTCCTGCATGCCGACCTGCCTCCTGGAGGAAGGAGGAGCCTTCCACAGTCTGTGCCTCATAGGAGCATGGATCTCCAGCAGGTTTCCTGCCTGCTGAGTACAGGGCCTTCCTGCACCAATGGTGGAGACTCTGCCCTGCAGAAAGTGCCCTCTCAGCTATGGGTTCTCTGCACACAGCAATACCCTTGTTTTTGGAAAGTGCTCAACTCTCTGTCTCCCCTGGGCACATTGAACAGCTGAGCTGAAGAGTGAAAATTGCCAAAATGCTAATCATGGCAAGAAAAAAAATAATAACAAGATCCAGATGGGGTAAAATGGACATGTTTCATTTACCCCGGGAGACTTACAGTATATCACTTGCAATGCACAGACCCTGAACCTCGGCTCTTTGTAAACAAACATTACGGAGGGAGGCATATGCCGCCAGATTAAAAACCGGGGTCAGCCATAAATTTGATGGGACCGTACTCCGCTCTCTACACGTGCAACTGGGCTTACTCAGCAGGATCTGGGGCTACAGTCTGTTCCCTTGGCTGCTAATCTACCCTGGGGACTCAGCTCACCCAAGGGCCAGTATCTCAGGGGGCCAATCATCCTAATGAAACACACGAGCTTTTCACCAGAAAGAGAAACTGTCTCATTTTGCAAATGCCCCTGTGCCCACTGGGCAGCCATAGGGATGCTGCCGCGATACCGATGACCAAAATGCTGCACTCAGCCTTTTGTTTCTAGAGACAGGTGGCTACTGCAAGCAGATTTGTAGGTTTCCAACCCCCGTTCCACTCTCTGCCCCTCTGCACTGACTTAGCAGAACAAATGCCACACAAATGTTCCATTCACAAACGTATAGGAGATTCCCAACACGGCTTTTAGGAAGAGCACAGAAGATCGTGAAACAAATTATGAAAACCCACTCTTATGACAGTGGGTGCTATTAAAAAAGTTTTTTCTTTCTTAAATTGGTGGGTACTTATCCATATTTTAGCAGTTTCGGGTTGTTTCAATGCACAAACGAATTATATGGTAACAAAAACAGAACAAGAACCTCAAATACTGTTTTACTTTTCTCATTGCTGTGACCCAAACCTTAAACCAGGATGATTTACTTTGGCCCATGGAAAGGATGACATGGAAGAAAAATGAGGCCCCACCTAGAGCAGAGAAACCCAGAGAATGTGCTTTGTTATATCTCAGGGGAGCCAGAGGCAGACTTAGCCCTTCTGGGTGCTGTGTTAACCTGTGACCTTCCAGCCCTTATTTATGGCCCCTCTTCTGCCAGGAAGGCCTCATGTACAAAACTCCCCACCACCTCCCAAGATGGTCAATCAGCTGGTGACCACATACTCAATCACAGGAGTCTATGGGGGCATTTCACAACAAAGTTTAACATTTGGCAGTTCATATGCAATCTTGTTTCCTAGTTGTTTTGTTCATAACAGGGGCAGGGATTGCTTAATAACTTTCTCTAAGGGCTCAAATCTGAAGCATGCAAATTCTGAGTTCCAAGAAGGACTACATTCAAATATATTCTACACATTAACCTACCTCTGATTCTATACTGATTTTCTTTTGGCATAAAAAGGAAATGCAGCCAAATTGTTTCCCTGTCCTCATTGGAGTGGCATCTATATGATGGGAACTTACTGTCCTGGGAATATGCTGAGGGACTGGGAACTTCTGGCAGTGATTGTTATTGTAACAGGGTGACAGCCACTAAGTCTTATGCTCTACAGACTAAAGCAGCTGTGGATGGGATGGCTAGTTCATTGCTCTGACTACAAGGGTCCTCAAACATAGTTCCTCACTGACTATGCCATCCCCTTTGAAACCAGATAGGAAGACACTGAACTTTCTCGAGTCTTGAATGTTTCTGTAGCGCTTACCTGCTCCTGTAGACCACACCGGGACATGTTTTATAGCTTCCTAGAGCACATGGAGCTAGAAAGATTCCTGGAAAGCTTTCTATCTGAAGGACACTTCGCTGTTCTTAGTTTTCCAGACAAATCCAAGAATTCTAGGTATTTTCTCATCCCAGATGACTTTGGAGAGACCTATATAATCCAGGGACTTGTCACGCATTTCTTTCAGTCTCTTGTCTTTTTCAAACTTGGATCTGGAAACATCTATCTAGCACCCAGGGATTATAAACATTGTCCTCAATTTGTGATATAGCACTCGTTTGTACCCGTTCTCTTCCAAGGTGTGATATTTCTATGTAGCTTTTGAAACTTTAAAGTGAAGATGAAGCTAATGCTTCCTGAACATGATACCTTTCCTTGTGCAAAGCCAGAAAAAGTTGATGTGGATGGACAGGGAATAAAATCAGAGCAAAGAATGACTTAAATTGGGAAAACATACCAACTTGTTTCTGCTGTGAAATCATCTGAATATAATTTTGGGTTTAATCACAGAGAAATACAAAGAATATAGAAATTGACAGGAGAGGGGTCATGAGCGTGTGAACCAAATTAATGAATTTGGTTTTGAAATGTGCTTTCAATTTCGGCCTTTGTTCAGTTTCCATCAAGTAATTATATTTAATTTCACGGAGGCATAAACCACACAGAATATTGTACAGATTAGATAGTTACAGTTGTACAGAGGAGAAAATGCAGACCCACGCTTTGTTTTGGAAATTTCAAAGTTGCAAAGTTTCTAAATGACATGAACTCAGCAGCCAGATTCTTAATTGACAGAATCTGCAGTGTTCATTTGGTATTGAGCATACGAATTGTTTCTTTTCATTTTCTTTAGAACACTGGAGTCGTCAAACAACTTTTTTTTTTTTCCCAGTTGATGATTAGGAGAACAAATTCCCCTTAAGCCTGGCTTTTCCTTAAATCCACTCCCTAGGGGTGTACAAGTGGGAAACTTGGATTCACCTGCAGGAAACACAGGAAGGCTGGTGAAACTTAAGGAACTACACCTGCCATGAGAGGGAAAGGAGCTGAGGCTGAGTTGACTCAGAGCTCAGATGATAGGAGAAAGAAGTGATTCAGCCAACAAATGTCCCATTTCAAGATCTCAGAAAGAGAAATTCTAGTGTAATTTTTACTTTGTGCCAAAATTTTTACTTGACGTTTCAGATAAGGTAAAGAGCTAAAAGTTATTGTTAAATTTGGCTAAAATAAATGTAGATAAATTACTTGTCCTTGAGCTAAGGTGAAAGAGAAAGGAGTTGAGATTTGTCAAGAACTCATTAGTGTGCATAACACACCCCAAGGGAATATTGAGATAAGTTGGTGAGCAAAAATAGAAGGGAAGTCTTGTCTTTACCCACCTCACAATTTAACTGTGAAAATTTCAGTTTAAGAACTGTAATTGTGGGTGGTGTTATGAACAGAGAGACACGGCACTTGTGTCTGATGGAAGATTCTAAGAGTAGGACTGGTTGATGGCATTGCTGTTAGTGGTCGTGCTGATTCTTCTGTACCTCCCCTGCTCTGGCTATCTTACCCTCAGAACATGTTATAGACCATCCCAACCCAAAGCATAGTGTGATCTCACTAATGAGTTGTCATTTTAAACAACCAGGGTCTCGCAGGCAGTGAACTAAGTGAGGACTAAAACATGGTTTGGCCGCTTCCCTGGTGTCCAACTTCTTACAAATCTTTAATCTTAACATTGTCAATAAAGGAAAACTATATTAAGAATTTCTGAATGATCAGTATAGCTTGAAAGGAAAATAACCTTGTAACCTGTTGTGTTTACTTTCTTGTTCATGTGTTTGTTTTATTTTTATTTCCATTCATGATACAGAATCTTACTGTGTAGCTTTTATGTGGCTGGAAACTCTCTTTGCAGCACAGGCTGACTTCAAAGTCATGATAATTCTTCTGCTTTAGTATTTAGATTACCTCAGATGTGAGTTTCCATGCCTGGCAAAGTCTTACATCTTTTCAACTAAGAAGCAATAAACAATTAGGAGTGAGGACGGAAAGTTATGAAGCAAGAAAGATTCATTGTGACAACAAATATCCCTAGCCTTCAATGCTGAATACTCACTGTGTATCTGAGAAAAGAATGGTCACATTGAGTGTTGCAAAATACTCCAAAGTCCTGGCTATAACACAAGGTGTCTTTCTTCTTTCTGTTGTCCAACTGCATTAAACTGGGGTATTGGCCTTTTACTATCTCCAGACTCAAAATAAAGGTTGCAGACCTTCATAGTTTCCCAGTTGTATGAACCTGGTGCTGTATCAGCGAGTGTCCCTTCCTCTTTCATGCATGATTGCTTCTCTATAAGATCCAGATTAATACACATGGTAGAATCAAAAGGAATATAGCTTTGACTAGTGTAGTGAATAGATTAATAGAAATAGTCAAACTGAAAAGCCCGCTAAAAGTTTCTTGAGCTAAGGATGGAAGCAATTTGGTAAAGAGCAGCAGTTTGCCAATGTAGTGACATTACCCCTTTAAAAAATCAAATATTTAAAAGGATCAAATGCTTTCATTCAAATATTTTAAGATGTAAAAATAAATAATAAAATTCTGAATAAATAAGGTTCTAAATTACAAAGAATTTTACTAATAATGGATAGTACTGGAATTATTGAGAATATTTGTGAAGAGCATATTGGCTCTTATACTTAGGAGGAAGCCAAATTTCCAGGCACTGTTTATACTTTATGGCGCATAAAAATTTATAGAGAGGGTTATCTTTGCCTCACACAACTGATGTGAGAGTCTACTCTGTATGCTGTGAATACCATTGGTTAATAAAGGACTGCTTTGAGTCCATAGCAGAGCAGGGCAGAAAGAGCTAGGCGGGGAAAACTAAAGTGAATGCTGGAAGAAAGAAGGGCAGAATCAGAGAGAAGTCATAGAGACAGATGTTGAAACCTTGCTGTTAGGTCACGAGTCTTGGGATGATACACAGATTAATGGAGATGGGTTTAAGATGTAAGAGCTAGCAAATAAGAAGCTAAAGCTAATGGGCCAAGCAGTGATTTAATTGATATAGTTTCTATGTGTGTGTGTGGGGGGGGGGAAAGCAGCCAGAAAGCAACAAGCAAACTTCCTTACAACATACAATTTTAATATTCTCAAATTTTAACACTTATATATGGATAGAAGACCTACTCAGGACCTAGGCATAGTTGCCATGGTCCCATTGACAGAGATATAAAATAGTTCATAACACATCTGCTAAGTAAGAAAAAAATGATAATTTATTCTAGTTGGTTTGTGATATAAATATTAGCCCTTTTAAAAATCAAGGAAATGTTAATCTTGTAATTGGAGTTGATGTTCTGGACCTGTGTAACCTGGAACTGTGAAAGTAACACAGACCGTTGGTGCATGTGCTCAATACGGACAATGTTGTAAAGTCTTCTTCAGCAAGGCCTGACACAGATGTGCTGAAACCTATATTAACTTATTTTCCATTCTTCTGTATGTTGTATATTCTTAAATATTATTATTTAATTTAATGATAATATATTAATTTAAATATATTTAAATCAGATGTTACAAAGCACATAAGAAGGAAGCACTGGTCTGAGACAGCAGATTTCATGGTCTTGAAGCATTTTTTTTTAAGACATTCATTAATCAAGATAAGAAAAGAGAATAAAATTTAAGGGAGAAATTCTCTGTTTCAACTGGTTTAGGAGGCACAGCCTGAAGTTTCAGCTACTCAAGAGGCAAAGATAGGATGATAACAAGTTCAAGGTATGCCGGGCTATGGAGGGAATTTCACATGTTCATAGGTAACTTACTGAGAGACTGGTATATCTGAAGTCATGAAGGAAAGCCTCAGATTTGGACATTAGATTGACAAATAGTTTCTGAACATTTCCCATGGTTTTTTGAGTATATTGCTGAGCACTTAAGATATACTGATTAGAGAATCAATGCAGGGAGAGGCTTATACAATGAATAAAATAGACTGAAGAAGGGATTAGAGGGTGGTGAATGAAATTGACCTTTGGAGCATTAAGAAAACAGTCTTAATGAGTATACTGACAGGACCAAGAGTCTGGGCATAAACAAGGTTGCTTCCTAGAGCATAAGGCAATGAGCCATAGGGATTCCTGTTCCTGAGAATTGCTTGTTGAACTAGGGTGAGTTACGATACTGTTTGTAGATTCCTGGTGTATAACCCCCACGGGGTGAATGAAGACAGTCTATGTTGACTTAAGCATAGTCTTGACAGGTTAGTGTGAAATGGTCCACATACTGATACAGGCAATTTGGGGGAGTGTCTTTGAGAGTGATTGAGCTGTTGTTTGTTCTTGCTTAGGAGTTGGAGTACTGGGTGCCCAAAATCCCATAAAATTTCCACTGAGACTGACTCCGGAGATCAATGGACAAAATTACATACCACAGTGTATTTTATAGAGAAGTTCATTAATGATTCATTGGTGGGAGTGGAGGAAAGAGAGGGTAGTACCTGAATAACAAGAGGGAACACAGTAAATATGTACCCTTGAGCTGTTAGTCTGGAGGCCTTCTGAAGGACTTAAGACAGAAATTGGGGTGAGACAAACTGAGGGAGATAAGCTGGTCAACCCAGATGTCTATGTTCCTCTTTTCATTTTCGATAACATTGTGTATCTTTCAAGCCATTAAGGAACCAGGAACCAGAACTGTCTTCTGGTGTTCCTGACCCCAGCTAAGAGAGTCTCTGAACTGCTGCTTTGAGTCCTTGTCCTGCCCTGACCATCTTCTATCTCTTATTCTCATTCAAATACCCAGTCATGTGATCTCTGTTATGTAAGTCCTCCCTGGTCAGAGTTCAGTTCCACACAGATGCTCAAGGTCCCATTCCCAAGCACTCTGCTGCAGCCTGAGTAACAGTTTGATTGCAGACAAGGTTTTCTGATTGGTATGTCTGGACCAAGCTTGGACAAATTTCCTGGTAGGAATTCATCCATTTTTATGATATCTTATTAATGGCCTTTCTGCCACAATAAAGAATAAATATTATAGCATTTCAGAGACACGGTTTCTCTTATAGTTTCTGTGTATTGCTATAAAGTCATCTGTACAATGAGAAATCTTGGCAGACAGAATCTTGCTCAAAGCAAAGAGGTGTATGTATTGATGCTATAAAAAGAGTGAGGTGCCCAAACTTGGTACTTATCCTTGCCAGCACAGTAATATAGAGGATATGCTGGCTTCTAAGGTGGCCCTGTGTATATCTCTACCACATGTGCATGGAGGTAAAGGTCTCATGGACATGAGTATGCCTGAGTATTTAGCTTCTTGTAGCCTAAGAAATAAACCCTTTTCTTACTGACCCAGTTTCCCATCTTCTGGCATCATTCATCAAATGCTGGTGGTTTGACTTCTTAGCTTGCAAATATAATACAGTGTGGAATAAAATGATGGGATTGTAGTGAAAGAAAAAAGGAAAGGGAAAAGGGTAAGAAGAAACCCCTCCTCCATGAAGTCGGGTTTCTGATTATAAATAGTAAGGTTCAGTATTTCACATTAGGAGGTGAGCAAGAGTCTTAAAGCATGTGAAAGAATTACTGTGTGAATATGAAGAGGAACCTTATAAGTCAGAAATATCTATTCAGGGGACCTAAACACAGAGGAAAGTGGAGAGAAGGTGAGGAACAAAGGTGAGTCCAGAGCATCAGTGGGAGCCACTTCCAAAAGCTCATATGGAGCACCGAAAGACTTTGTTCTATTTCTAACTGCAGCAGGAGATCTTTGTGGAGCAGAAGAGTGAAATGACCTAAAGATTGTGTTTGAACGAAGTAGACTTGCTGTTCTGTTCTAAGATTAAACCACAGGAAAGCAGAAGCAGAGGCAGATGGAAGTCAAACAGTCCATCCTTTATTGGCCAAAGACTTCATTGCATATTCTGCCAATAGATATTTAGATCGGGGCACAACAATTCTGCCATTTAAAATGATGTTTTTACTTATTACCATTGCTACCTGATTGTTTATTTCCTGGGGTTCAAACTAGAATATACTTAAAATTCCCTTTCTGAAAAGGGCATAGCTCTCTCCTTGAAGGGAATAAGAAAGTATACTAGTTTGTATTTTGTTGCTGGAATAAACACCACAACACAAAGGAACACAAAGCAATTAAACAAGTTCAGTTTTAGCTTATAGCTAGCTTATCATGAAGAGAAATCAGGGCTAGAACTTGAAGCAAGAATCTGGAGGCAGGAACTGAAGCAGAGGAATACCTCTTACTAGTTTGTTCACTTTAAGCTACCCAGGACCACCCAGGAGTGTCACTATCCACATGGGGCTGGACCCTTCCACATCAATCATTAATCAAGAAAGTGCCCTCCAGACACGGCTACAAGTGAATCTGATGGAGACATTTTCTCAATTGAATTCTTCTTCCCAGATGACCTTAGGCTTGTGTCAAATTGATAAATAATAGTAACAAATCATTGTAGAGTGGTTGATTCTAGAGACAAATATAAGGGATCCTGGATCCCCAGGGATCACAGATTCAGATCACAATGGTATTCTTCTATGCGAACAGCTCTATGAAGTTTTAATACTAATAGAATAATGTCCTCAGCGAGATAACTCACAGCAAAGCAGGGAGGACTGCGATCTAGGCTTCAGATGTTGTTTGGTGAGAGTCTTAGCTTTGGGTTGATGAAAGCTTGTGATTTGCTAAGAATATATTTTAAAAAGTATTAATAGTCAGAAGTATGTTAGATCAGACACAAAGATGGGCTATAAATGGCTTTCAAAGGGTTTAAGCATAGCCCAAGACAGTTTGGTTCTGATCTATAACCTTGCCTTACTACCTAATCATAAGAGTTCAGGTCACTGACTGCAGAGAACCTTACACAGGTGCAGTTTTTTTTCCTCTCCATGAGCTTCGGTGCACAAACAAAAAAATGCAGTTTGTGAGCTTATGAGAATTCTTGCACTTATGTGACAAGAATCAGGAGGTAAGATCTTGGGAAATAGAGACAGGTTGGTTTTATGGAACTGATGATGGGTACTGAGGGGAAAATAGCATTGATTAACCAAGTTAGTATCAACTCTACCAGTATTATGCATTTATTAAAATATTGACCCCTTTGGGAGGCTAACAGCTAACGTTAGTGTGGAGGTGCAATAGACGACTGTGAAAGAGGGAGGGACTTTAGTACAATCTACCCTGTCATTGTTTACCTATTTAGAGACAATAGGATTCAAATTACATTCATACACATTGGCGCCTGCAACATTATCTTTTCCAAATACCACAAAATAGATTTATTACAGCACTGAAACCCAGGAACCTTCCTCCTGGCGTCTCTGAAGAGCATGAGAAGAAATTTTCGTCACCATGTCATTTCTCTAACAACCTCAATGTAATTGGTTCACTAACTAATTTGAACCAGAATTTTATCACAGTGTTACAGCGGAATTTACACAGAGCAGTTATTAAATCCTTGCACATTCGAAATGAATGTCCAACTTTACTACGTATACAGAGCTAGTGAGCAAAACCGCCCAGATGCAAAACATCACGGGGAACAAAACTCAAGATGACCTGTGGAGTCAAAGGATGGAGTCTGCCAAGAGTCAGCACTTTCCACTTTGCCTGGGGGAAGCAAAAATTCCATAGTCGAGTGCTGACTTAGTGGGTTATGAAATTCAGATATTTTCATGTTAGGGAGAGAGAGGAATTTGCAAATGAACTGTCAGTGGATTTAACAGGTTTTAGCCTGAGGTAACTTAAAATTATGAACAGCGCTAGCCTAGGAAATGGGGGCAATCTCTAAGCTAACACGGGTACTGGATAAGTTTTGCTATTCCTTATAGACCAATGAGTCTCCAAATTATTCCCGATTATTTCAGCATATTTCTAACTGGGTCACTGAAATAGGCACGTTTCCTCTAAGAGGACTTTATGTGTGTGTAGAAGGCTTGTGCAAATTAAATATCCTATGTCCTGCCTTCATTTATTCAAAATATTGAAACATTCTATATCCATGTTATAATCAGTTATTTAAAGGGCAAAACTGCAAGCTCTGGCAGCCCCAACAAGCTAGACTGGACCATGTGCCTTGATACGCCAATGAAATAGAGAAGCTATGTGAGAAAAAGAGATTTATTCAGTGTAGTCATATTGGGAAGAGGAACAGATTAAAAAGGGGGGTGTCAATGACTCCATATCCATTGTTAGTTTTACGATATTAGTTTTAATTACAATACAGTAATAACTGGGGCGAGCAAGCAAGAGGCATCACAACTAAGCAGCCATGGTCTATTTGGGGTCTGTTGTTCCATCAGCTCTGATTATCCATGCTAGTCTGAAGAAGTTGCGATTGTCACCTCCTGAGAGGAAAAGCTGTTTGGACAAGACACTCATTTTTTTTTTCTCAAGGGGGAACGTAGTGATATTTCATTAGTATTTTAATAAATAAACCTTGCCTGAAGTTCAGAGAATAAAATGGCCAACCACTGGCTCTTACATCTATCTCAGTCTGAAATGGAGATCTTAGCTCCAGGAATCTCAGAATGAGACTATATGTAAGAGCTGCCTCTTCCTGTTTTATATTTACCTCTAGTGCTCGGATTAAAGGTGTACACCACTACCGCCTGGCAAACTATTGTGGCTATCGGGGTGAAAAAGCTGTGTCACCACTGCTTGGTCTGTAAGCTTAATAGGTGCAGCTGTTTTACTTTCGAAACTTCAGACAAGGTTTATTTATTAAAATACAAATGAAATATCACTACAGAAGCATTTAGAATAATTATCCTCATCTTGTCAGTGGGTCTGTTCCATGATGTATCTGTGTTACTGGAATCCAAAATGATATAGGTTAAGAACAATGACTTATTTCAGTGCCTTTAGCCTTAAGAAGGGATGAGAAGTGATTTCAATACCACAATTAATACAGCCAAAATGAAAGATAAAGCTCTGTTGAAATAGGTGTGGCGGGGCTGCGTCCCCAGCACCCCGGCCACCTGCTAGCTCATGCCCGAAATAACAACACACAAATTGTATTCTTTTAAACACTGCTTGCCCATTATATCTAGCCTCTTCTCGGCTATCTCTCGCACCTGGACTAGCCCATTTCTAATAATTTGTGTAAGCACTCCAAGGTGCGCTTACCGGGAAGATTCTAGCCTGAGTCGGAGTTTCATTGCGTGTGTCTCTGAGAGCAGAGCTATCTCGCATCTGTCTGAGGAGTCTTACCTCACTTCCTCTTCCTCCTGTTTACTCCTCCCACCTATGTTTTAACCTATCAGGGCAAGCAGTTTCTTTATTTAATTAACCAATGAAATCAACAGATTGATACATGACGCTCCCACATCAAAGCACATCTAAAGTTTCATTTCACATTACTATACAATGACAGTATTATTTCACATAGAAATCCATGTGTTTAGCTATTAAAAAAAGGAAATCAATTTTCAACTTTGTATTTTAATCATTTTTTATTTTTTCATATGTGTGTGGTAGTCTTGTGCATATGCATGTTTTGCATATGTGTTGTATGTATGAGTGGCTACATGGGCACATGTATGTGCCTACACACAGAGATCCAAGGTTGATTCATGAGTCATCCTTCATAGGTCTTCCACCACATTGATTGAGGAAAGGCCTGTCAATCAAATCCAGAAATGGCCAATATTGCTGGTGTTACAGAGCTTTTAGTGTGGATGATTTAGATCATGATGGAAGCAGAGGAGGAACTCAGGTGGGAACAATTGCTGGGCTGTGCTTATAAGATTTTTTTCTATGACCCATCTTCCTCCAGGTGACCTTCACCCATGCAAGTCTCCAGCCCTCTCAAAGAGTACCACTACACCAGGGAAGATGAATTCAAATGCATAAGCCTGTAGAAGCATTTCAAATTCAAACCATATCAAACACCAAATCCCTAGTCTTGATATTATACTGTAATTTTATATAAAATAGCCTTGGCTGAAATTTGTGAAGGGGATATACATTACTTCACAAGCGTGTAATTATCGCTGAATGAAAAGTAAAATAAAACAGAACACAAACACACTGGTCTCTGCAGAGCTGAGCATATGCTTTGCTGTATTTTCCAAGAGGACACGAGCCAAGAGGTAAAGCTGTAAATTAGCATTTCTGTTTCCAAGCTTGCTATCAGCTATTATAAAAACAAATACTGCAATTATATTAAAGAACTAAACCACTAAGTCAGAGACTCAAAATATACAGGACAGGACTTTTGGTGGATTCATAGGTGGTTTTTCTAAAGGAAACATATTGCTCTATTTTTACTAAAACTAGTTTCTTTATTCATCACAAATCATGTAGCAAACTTCCAAATAGCATTCCATTGATTACAGAAAAACCCACACTGTTATTTAAAGTATGTAGAGTACAAAGGAACACAGAAATTGTTGTTTGAATTCCAAGAACAGCTATTGGTTATTAAATACAATTTGTGTTTTTGAACCTGAGAAAAAGCCTAACACGATGGAGCTGAACAATAAAGAAATCACAGGTCACCCTGTCATAGTCAGTTCCCTGTGGTTCTCAACACCTCCTGTTGAGAGAGCTGACAATGAGGCTACAAAAACTCTCTTTTCTCAGTTCTACACACAAAGGCCACTAATAAGGCTTACCCATAAATACATTGCCACTGAAATTTTTATGATAGAAAAAATTTAGTTTGCTTATTGTTTGCAGTTTACTAAACTGAGCTTATGTGATAAATATTGCTTTGGATTTGAATCAGCAAAAATACTACTGTCTCTATATACACTTTGTATGTGTTTTGGAGTAAGAGATGTTTCCAAAGTTTTGCAGCATTTTTCATAGAATGGGGTGGACACTGTCAGAACTCATGGTTGGAATGGGTGTTATTAAACACATACTGCCTTAAAACATACTGCCTTAGAATATGTTATTGGGTTGTTTAAAAATCTTAAAGATTCAGTTTATGGCTTGTTTTTTGAAGTACTTTCTCACCCCTTTGGTTTGATGAGCAGCTCCTGATTGAGATGCTGAGCGCCTCCAGATGTACTGTGCTGACAAGGCTATCAGGTGTCATTTTATTCTTGGTTTCTGATTTCAAGAGAGATGAAGATACCAAGATGAACAGCTCTAGTGCCAGCAGATGTAATTGCTGATAAATTACTAAGTGTGTATTTCTATAAAGTGACATGGAACTGGAGGGGTTCCAAAGTGTAATGTTCATAATAAAAGAACTTTAAAAAACACAATAAATTTTTCTCAAGCACAAAGTAAAACATGAAGGAAGCTTTATAGATTTTAAATACCTACACCATGAATTCCTCTGACTCGCGTCTTACCCCTGAACTCTATCTACATTTATAAATACAATGTGTATATAATACATTCACTTGGTCTTTTCTTTTTTCTTTATTTATTTTTCCCTTCCTTCCTTTCTCTCCCTCTCTCTTTTTTCTTTCTTTCTCTCTTTCTTCCTCTCTCAGTTGTCCTAGTTTCCTCTCTGTTTCTGTGATAAATACTCTGAATAGAAGTACTTTATGGGAGGACAATTCTTATGGGTCACAACCCATTACTGAGGGAAGTCAGGAACTTGAATAAGGAGCCATGAAGAATATTGCTTACTGGCTTGCTTACTTACAGGTTCATGTTTAACTAGCTTTCCTATACAGTCCAGGACAACCTGCCCATTGAATGGTGCCACCTAAAATTTTCTGGGAACTCATATATCAATTGATAATCAAGAAAACTACCTGCAAATATATTCATAGTACAGTCTCATCTAGTAAATTCCTCATCAGACTCACTTCCAAGGTGACTGTAGGCTGTGTCAAGTTGGTAGTCAAAGATACATAGGAACTTAAATATTATATTATAAGTCAAAATATGTAAAAATATTATAAGGCAAATAAAAAGTGTTAGAAAAATTTAAACATCTACAATTTAAATGATACTAGTAAGAGAATAAACAACTCAGAAAATGGAAGGAATTCTTTCCAAACTTTGTATCTCTTAAACTCATTCTAAAATTAAAATAAAGTCTTTTAAATCAATAAAAAGGCAATCACATATAAAATTGGCTATGAAATTTAAGATTTTTTAAACAAATATATAAAAATGAACAATAAGCAAAATCTAAAATGTTTGGCATTGTTATTATTTGGCATTATCTACCATGGAAGTAAAAATTAAAAAAAAAACACATGAACTATCATTTTACACACCTTAGGACTGTCATAACCAAAAAGTTAGATAATAACCAGTGTCACTGAGAATATGAAAAAATTCACATTTTCTTATGATGCAGTCACCTTGCAAATTTGTCTAGCACTTCCTCAAACAGTTAAACAGACAGATGCCATATGCTACAATGAGTCTATTTCTGGGAATATAGTCAAAAGAACTGAAATCTTATGTTTTCATGAACACCTGTACATAAATAAGCATTATCCATAGTAGCCCAACATGAAATAACCAAAGTGTCCATTGATGGACGAGTGAAATAACTACAATAGAGTATACCTCCATGATGGAATATTTTGCCCACGTGAGAAGGGATGGAGTAGTGACACATGCTAAAGCATAAATGAAACCTGAAAAGTTCAATAAAAGAAGTCAGTCAAAAAGATTACATAATATTCTACCACACTAACATGAAATGTTGGAATAAACACACAGCAAAAAAAAACAATCGAAAGGTAGATGGTTAGAGAAAGAGGCTTTGGAGGAACTGGGCAAGAGAACTAAAATCTGGGTGGCATATTTTCAAGGTCTTGCAAAAGATTTAACAATGGCCATGGTGGTGATTTCAAAGACCTACACAAACAGAAAATGTTATGTATTTTAAGTGAAAGATAAATATACATATACCCCAAAATTCCATTAGATTTCTGAATGAGTAAACTGTGTGTTTTGTGAATTGTCTCAGTAAAGATGTTACATATGCAAAAGTGTTTTTTCAATTCATTAAAAATTTCTGATTCTTCATTTTAAACACTCAGAGAAATTGATACCCAAATTGTGCCTAATCATTGTTATAAAGTATACAAAGTGTTTCCTGTTACATCATAGAGGCTTGCATCCTCTCCATCACCAGCAAAGATTCACCATTATTCAATATTTGAGTGATGCCAAATAATAATCATACCACTCTAACCACCAGCATAGTGTCAGTAGAATCATTGCACGTTATATTTCTGTTGTGGATTTTCTGCTTTATTATTTTTCCTTTTGCTTTTTTCCTCAGTTATGACAAGATTGCTTCATGGAAGTTAAAATACATAAATAATAAAAAAGAAATATTGAGAATTTCCACCCTTAAGCATACCTAATTAATCCCAGTCCCTTGAAGGCAAAGGCGGGCAGAGCTTTGTGTCTGAAGCTACCTACATAGTGAGTTCCAGGCCAACAGAGGTTACATGGTCAAACTGTGCCTCAAAAAACAAACAACACAATTTATATCTGAATAAGATGTATATAAAGCCTTTGTTGCATTTTTAAATTGTTTAATTTATAATCTAACAGACAAGTTGAACATAGTTCTAGTTGTATATTAATTATATTAATAACTTTATTATTCTTCACTATATTATTAAATCATTTTATATGTATTTATATCTTATATTTATAGTTATTTTAAAAAATATTTGACTGAGATATTTACTTAGTCCATCTCATGTTCTTTTATATCTTTTGATATAAAGTTAGTCTTACCTTCTTATCATTTTCTTTTTCATAGTGTTATCAATGAGAAAATAAATCAGAATATAGACAATAGATTTATATACAGCTATCTAGCTTTCATCTTATTAAATGAATGGCTTCTTCCAGTGCATAAAGAACAGTATTTTTAAATGACAGTTGGACTACTACAACTTTTATCAATATTCAATACAAAACATAATTCATGGACCGAAGAGCAGAGCAATTCATTTGAATTCTGATGAAGGGCAGGATAAGAGAATAGAGAGACACATAACTGATTTTCAAAAGCCTCTCTAGCTAGTGACACAGAAGAGTTTAAAAGAAATCAGAAGTAAGTCAGAACCTGGTGTGGGAGGTCCTTATGTCTAAGTGTTGTTTTAATTGATTAATGAATAAAGAACTGCTTTAAGCCTAAGGCAAGGGCAGAACAGAATTAGGCTGTATGCTGGGAGAAAGAAGGTGGAGTCAGAGAGAAGCCTTGGAGCTGCCAGAGACAGAACACCAGTTGGAACTTTAGCCAATAAGCCACAGACACATGGGATTGTACAGATTAATAGAAATGGGTTAAATTAATATAAGAGTTAGGCAATAAGAAGTCAGAGGTAATGGACCAAGCAGTGATTTAATTAATATAGTTTCTGTGTGATTATTTTGGATCTAAGCTAGCCGGGTGGCTGGGAAGAACAAGCAGCTCTTTCCTCCCAACAAATTGGTGCCAATGTGGCAAACTAAAATCCACTTAAAAACCTAAGAGAGCTTAATTCTAGACACTACAGTATAGAGTTTAATACAGTTTCTTGATGTTTGCTGGTGTCATGCCACAGCTCCTTTAAGAGATGTTTTCCTCACTCAGCTATAGCAACAAACAAAACAAAACAAAAACAATAACAACAAAAAACAACTGTGCCGTTTTGAAATGCCGACTTTCTGGGCCATGTTGCCAGCATAACCTCTGCCTGTGAACGAGCTAGGTATAGAGAGACCTTTTATTGTATGGACTGCCAAGTTAAACCAACATAAAGGTATTTTGATTTCAAAATTTGAGTCTAAGAATATGTTGTTTTGGAAAAGAGGTTCTTCTCTTGTTTCCACAGAGGATGAGAACCTGTGGATTGCTTCCAGACCAATATGGTTTTATAGAACAAGACCTCCTGAAAGGTTGCTGCAAACACCCCCACAAAGAAAATACTTCACCCAATAAGCAGTATGAAGGAGTTTGGAGAAATTACACCCATATTCCCAAATATTGTCTATAAATGTTTCTTTACATTTAAAGGGGGATGTGTTATGGAGATTTGCATTGGTATGTATCTTGGTTTATTGATACAAATTTAAGGCCAATTGTGTTATATGTATATTTCTGCTCTTGATTAAGGTATTGAGTTTGTGCAGCTCATTTAAAAATGTAATGTATAATTAAGAAATATAAGTTAATAGATAATCATCTATAATAGTAATATCCTACTTCCTTGTAGCCACAAATAAATGTTCAATTATTAGTGTTAACATTGGCATATATCTCTTTTAATTCTGGTCTTACACATCATTATGTTAATCAAAATCAAATTTAATTATTTCTTATGTCCACTTTTATTTTTAATACTCAGGCTTTTGCCTTAGCTGCCTGAATGCTATGGTTACATATGTGCACCATTAATCATGCCTATGTTTCTTTTTCATCTTGTAAAATATTTTGCTGCTTTGGCATTTGTAAACTATCAAGTAAATATCTCTTTGTATTCTATAGTGAAGTGAATGCATATGATTGTTTGAATGTATTCTGTATTCTGGGCATTATCTAGGTCTTAGAAAAGGAATGGAATTAGCATCACAAAACAAAAATCCATGTGACCTTTGAAGTTTACCATTTTGAAATGGCATTGCTAGATACAAAGATAGAAATTTTATTAAAATAGCATTTCAACTGGATCTTAAAGGATGCTGTGGATGAACAATAGGGGAAGTACTTGCTAGACAAAGACAACTGTCTAGACCTTAAGCCAAAGCATTTTTGATGGAAGGAGTTAGACCAAAATGTCAATAGACAATATCAAAGAGGCTAATAAGTCAAAGCATGTATGATCTCACATTTATTGGTTGACTTATTTATAAAATTTTATAGTAATAGGTCCTTGCAAATGCTCCACTGTTGAGCTATATCCTGAGCTAATTTGTTTATATTCAGTTGGTTCCATTGCTTTTGGGCTTGTAGCAAGGCAGAGTCACCATCATAGTAGCACGTGGCAAAGCATAGAAGCTCACCCCATGTTAAAGTCCCAAGAAAAGAGATGGAAGCAAAAGCCAGGAGTCTTAGCAACCCCTTCAAGTCATGGTCACAAACATCAGAAAACCTCTCCCCAATAAAAACCCAACCTCTTTAAGTTCCTTCTACCATTCCACACCACCAAGCTAGTCACAGTAAGTAGCTCATTAACCCTAAATTTCTGGAGGAAGATAAGTGATGGTATGAAGTTCAATGTTCTCTAAACCTTTGCTGTGAACTTTTGTGATGGTTATTCGGTCTCTTAGTAAAAACTACCGGATCCCAGGAAGTATGCACTACAGATTTGCCAGAGTCTCACCTGTGTTTCTGATTCATCTTACTCATGTGACAAAAGAGTGAGAAATTCTAGTTTTGTTAACTTTTCACCCTTTGGCTGCATCATTTCCTCCCTCTTTTTCTGGGCTTGACTGGCCTGCACATATCCCTGTCCACTTACCAATATGAATATCTCTATGTTTTGAATTAGTCTTTTCATCTTATAAAATGGCATTCTTGTTAATGGGTCATAGAAACCAACATACCTGCATAGATATCATAGAGTTCACATGGAAATTTTACTGACTGTTAACAGTCATTTAGCTGCCAGTTTAAAAGGATGCAATAAGTAAAAGAACTTCCATCTTTGATAACACCAAATTTTGATAGTAAGAAAATAATTTATTGATATTTTGTTTCATAGATTTGTCTGATGGACTTTTATGTTGGAGTGTGTGTGTGTGTGTGTGTGTGTGTGTGTGTGTGTAAGTTTAAAAATATTGTACAGGCCTCACACTTGTAACCCTACCATGCAGAAGGCTGAGACAAGCTATCTCAGCAAATACAAGGCTAGGTGTGGTTACAGAGTAAGTGTGAGTCTGAGGCCAGATTGGGCTGTTGAGAGAGACTTTTCTCTCAAAATGCATATATATGCAAATATTCTACAGACTTTAAAATATATCTGACAGGATAATAAACATGTTGATTTGACTTTAATATCATACAATATAAAACTACATGCTTAACCTATTCTCATATTCCCAGAAGAGTTGGTAGTTGGGATTCAGGGCTTGAATGACAATATTTGAGGCACACTAATATCAATAAACAAAAGGCAGAAAGAATCAAGTGTCTCTGATGAATGGGCTAATTAAGCATGACATGTGTAGTCAATGAAAAATGATTTCTGTAATCAAAAGAAATTGTGTTTTGCTACATGGACAAAATGTTTGAATCTTGAGAACAACATGCAAAGTAAAGTAAACCAGACACAAATTACAAATATTGAATTATCTGACTTAATGAAATATATAGAAAAAGGAAAATTCATTGAAATAGATAGTAGAGAAGAGGCCATTAGAGTCTGAGAAGATAGGAAGTTAACAAGTATTGGTCACAACTTTTCATCTGAGTGGCTGAAAAACTCCCAGATCATGTAAGAGGGAAAAGTTTTACAACATTCACACTGAATTCAGGAAAAGTTTTTTTTTTTTTTTGTATGACATGGAATACTACCTTTGTACACTGTAGAGATTTGTCATTTGAATGGTTCAATAAAATTCTAATTGGCCAGTAACCAGATAAAAAATGTAGGTGGGACAGCCAAACTGAGAATTCTGAGAGGAAGAAGAATATTCAGAGGAGACACTAGTCAGTTGCCTAGGAAGCACTTATAGAAAATGTAGAAAATGAGATAACAAGCTATGAGCACTGAGGTAAAGCATTAATAAGAAATATGGGAAGTTTCAATGTAAGAGTTAGCTAGTAACAAGACTGAGCTATTGGTTGAGCATTTATAATTTATATTAAGTTTCCAAGTCAGTTATTTGAGAAGTGGATGCTGGTTATTTGGGAGTAGGCAATTGTGATATATGTAGGTTGAGTGTATGTGTGTGTGTCCTGGAAGTTGCTCCCAAATAACCACATAGAGACATAATATTAATTATAAATGCTCGGCTAATAGCTTGAGTTGGTTTTTAGCTAGTTCTTATAACTTCAATTAACCCATTTCTATTTATCTATGTGATGCCCCTAGGCTCACTTACCTCATGTACATACTGCCCATCCTGATGACTCTGTATCTCATGGCTTCTACTTTCAGACTCAACTGATTCAAGCCTTCTTCTTCACAGAGTTTTCTCTACTCCAAAACCTGCATAGCCATTGACCAATCAGTTTTTTATTAATAGTGAGAGAAATATATTTTCAGTGTACAGAAGAATCATTCCATAAAATTTCCCCTGTTTTGTCTAATTGAAAAAAAAGGTTTTAACTTTAACATTGTAAAAAGATATACAAGAAAAATAGTTATTAAGTGAGAGTTATGGTTACAATATCCAGTCCATTTGTATTTGGCAAAATGAAGAAATACAGTCCATCAGCTGGGATTTTGAGATGCTAGATTACCTGGGCCACCATTGTCAGGACTTTCCCTTACACTTCTGGCTGTCAACTGTTATCTCAGGCAGCCCTCATTTGGTTTTTCACATTTGCTGTCCTCCTCACAGCGCTGAAGATACTGCATCCCATGGGAGGAACAAGCCACCTGCCAATTACCTTATGATTCTGTTTACTAGGTAACATAGCATACCTTCCACTGTAGACAGAAGCACACCGAGACTCAAATAGGGGAAAATGAGGAATTCACCTCTGTGAAAAGACTGTTGATGCCACAGTTAAAGGAAGTCAGTTAGGAACAGAGTACAATGGCATTCAGAAAACATAAATTACCACAAAAACAAAGTACACAGAGAAAGGAGAAAAAGAAAATCAAGCAGGAGATTATGCCGAAGAAAACTAAGAAATCAGATAACAAAAACAGAAAAGAAAATTTTGAGGATTTGAGGTATAACAAATACAAAATCATGAAGGGAAGAATGATAGTTAAGAGAAAGCTATGCACAATATTTTGTAAGAATATGTTAAATCAACTTCAACCTTCAAAGGTTAGTAACTATAAGATTAAGAAGTAAGCATTTGCTTACTTTCCCCATATAGCCTATATGTAAATATAAACATAGATCTCTGGTGATGAGAAAAAAAAATCTCTATTCTGCAGAAAAGTTCCATCTGTAATATGAAAGAAAAGATAGAGTTTTAGAATTAGAACTTGCAATTACTAGCATAATATTTGGCACAAATGTGGTTACTATATGCCATCACCCTAATCTGAGGCTCAAATGTAATTTAATTTACAATACAGATCATATGTCTTCTGATATCAGGAAATGTGAGGTATATGATGTCATCCATTTCAGATTCTAAATTAAAGTATAATTGGTAGCTTATGGAGGATAGAGAGCATAGAGGAACAAGCTAGTTGGCAACATGAGGAAATAATCTGAAAATCCCAGGAATAAGGGTATACAAATGACTTACTGGCAGCTCCTTTATAATCGATGGTTCCTAGGACAAGAAGGCAACCCATTAGAGACGACAGCATGAAAGAGCCCCAGGAGAACCAGTTGAATACGTGGGTTTGGCAAATGTTTTCTGGAGTGCATGCACATTTGACTGCATCAAATTTGAAGCGTATCTCTCAGATAACAAGGAATACTGGAAATAAACTTGTATTACATAAAAAGAGAGATGGAGTTAAATAAGTGGATTAAATAAAACTGTTCTAGTTTGTCCTCCAATGTTGTAATAAATGTCACCACCAGAAGGAACTTATGGAAGATAGAATTTATTTCGTGCTCCACTTCCAGGTTATTGCTCATCATTGAAGAAAGTCAAAGTGGGAACTCAAGAAGGAAGGAACTAAAGCAGAAATTATGGAGCAACCCTTTTTACTGGCTCAATCACAGGCTTACTCTCTTCCTGTTTTTGTATATATCTCGGAACAAGTTGGCCAGGGATAGCAGTATGCATGAGCTGAGCCCTCCCTCATCAATCAGTCATCAAGATAATGCCCCATAAAACTAGCCATAGGACAATCTGATCCATGTGATTCTACAGGCATGGTCCCCTCTTCCCAGGTGGTTCTAGGTTGTGTCTAACTGACAATAAAAAAAATAAAGAGGACAAATATGTAGCAAAGTTTTATTCTGGTAAAGATACATATGTGTATTTATGCATGTATTTGTATATTATGCCTATCTATAGTAGATGAGATTTATTGATTTATTAGTATAACATTTAAAAAGTGCAAGTAATAGTGTGGATTTATAGTGAAGTGCACACATTTTCAGAAGTGTTTAGAGGCAGAGTCTGCAGAACTAGGTAGATAAATATGTGAAATTTAAGGAAGAGAAAGGGCCATAATGTTTCCAAAACATCCTGCATAGCACAGTGGATAAATAGCCATGTGTGAAGCCCAAAGTGCATCACCAGGGAATGGAAAGAGTTATAGGAAATAAGGGGTTGAACTGAATTTGGGAAGTTGTAGATTGGTAAGAAATATTTCATTCCCTATGGATGAAGGCTGCCACATAGACTGCTAGGCAACCAAATGCCTGCATGCACACAGTTCACAAACAGGTATGCCTCAACGCACAGGCAGACATGCATACAGACTATACAGAGGTAGACATATATACATATAGATAGACATAGAGCTAGGAGACTGATAAAGACCAAGGAACAAGTTGTGGAACTTGTAGCCGTGTTTATACAGAATCCACACAAATGTGACATTCTTCCAGGAATTGCAATATAACATTCCATCATTATTTAATTCTGCGTTATACATTTTGTACTGACTCTTAGCCATCTTGGCCTGTGTTTAATATGCCTTATCAGTTCTATGCTGTCTAAACACAACTTGTCTTGGACAGCCTCAGTTTGTAATACTGTGTAACTGGTTGAGGGAGAAGAGATGTTTGCCTGTGAAAGTAATGAATTCAGCTTGGACACAGAGTTTGAGACGTGTATGCAGCACCCAAAGAGAAATGGGAGGAAAGTGTCTAGAAGTACCAAGAATGGTAACAAGAGTGTTACCCAACCAAGTGCTTGTTCAGCTTTCGCTTAGTGGCTGCACCTGAATCTGCTGATGATTTAACTTCCTTCTGGGGCCCTGCATTCAGAGCCCTGCCTCTCAGACCACCGCCTGGCACGACTTCTCATTCCTCTGGCACCAGCTCAGTCACTGCATCCAAAGGTAGATTTTAACTAAGTCTCTGTCATTCTACTTACCAATAAAGACCGGTGCATCAGATATTGGGGTGAAAAACTGATAGCTCAGAAAGACCGAGAAGCAACCAGCTGACCTTGTTTTCTGGCTGGAGACCCAGCAAGAGAGCATCTCTACAGCGGTGCCAAATCAAACAACAAAACGAAACAAACAAACAAACAAAAAAACCCATGAAATTCCAGGTCCCTCTCTATTCCTGCTGGTGTGTCTATCTATTCATTTTCCTGACTTCTTTATACTCTGTATGGATAACTTCTGTCAACTAGTTGCTGGCTCTTTCCCCTGATCCAAGGTTGATTTTAACACTGCCTCGAATTTCACAGTGCGATCAAATATTCAACAACATCCAAATAAGCCATATCAAATACATCAGGCCAAACAACATAGTCACCAGGAATTTTAAGATAGTCTAAGCTTTATTATCCATAATTCAAAATGAAAGTTATTTTTTAAATACACCCTTGTTGTTATTGTTCTTATATTTTATAGTTGTGCAGATATGTCCATTCTCCTATGCTCTCATTCTATTAAAAATTAATAAATCGAAACCTTCTTCTAGATGACCAAGATGTATTCCTCCTTACTTTCTTAGTACTGTTCATTTTCTGGTAATTCCCCATTGTCCATTGTTCTTTTACACTGAAGACCTATACTGTCAAATGTTCTGCAAAGATCTGTGAACACTACCTGAGACACAGACTGTGTCTCTGCATCTGGGCTTTCAACATCTTTTCTCAGTTGTAATGGATGTTCAGGCAAATGAATTTCTAAAGAATGTGCATGCATGCATACATGCATGTATGCGTGTGTGGGTGTGTACATGGAATATGCACATTTTGGTGTTGGTGTGCATCTATGTATGTATATTTGTGTTTGTGAAACCAAAAGTCAATATTGCAGAGTTTCCTTGATTGTTTTCCTCCTTTTTGGAGATAATTTCTCTCATTAAACTGGGAGTTCATTGATTAGACTAGGATGTCTGGCCAATGAGATTCTAGTGTCTTCCTGTCTCTACATTCCCAGCACCGAACTTAAAGACAAGGACCACTAACCCAGGTTTGTATGGGTGCTAGATATTTGAACTCAGTTTTTCCTGAATATGTAGTTTATTGACTGAGGCTTGTCTAGACCACCTATAGACAAGTTGTTTTAAAGAGTTTGTTATTAAGATTATTATGTATGCTAGCTATTTAGTGCAATCTAAGAAATATATGTCTTATATTGTTTGCTATGTAAGGGAACTACTTATTAATAATCCCATTTTTGATTGAGGAAATCAATAACTGTGGAAGTTGTCCCTCAGCAGTGAGCAGCTAACAAACAGATTCAGACAGGCTATTCATTCACTTCAGAAATTACTCTTGGTTAGTCATCAAGGACACTCTTTACCTAATCTGTAAGCATGGATAACAAGAGTAAGATGACATGCAAAGCAACAAACAGGAGATTAATAGGTATAAAATTGTATCTGAGATTCAGACGTGGATGATATTGCAGGATAAGGGAATAAAACCAGTGAAAATAGTGCAACATGAATAGCAAAGGATCTGGGAAAGATTCCTTGTGGAGTGGCGGTAAACACCCTCACTCACATCGCCATGCCTCTATGACCTTTTTAATCCTCTGTTTTCTTAATTTTTATGAAGCTGACACATCCTTTCTAATGGGCACATCAAATCCCAGGGAGCTCGGACTGTCATCGCTTATGCAAGAACATTTCTATGAAATGCAAATTGCATTAGATAATATAATTAATTGCATAATCATGAGAACTGAGCAGAATCAGAAAAATAAAATTATTATAGTCAGAGATGAATAGGAGACAATTAGGTATGATCACTCACTTCCTTTAGGGTTTGGAAGTATTTATGCAGAGCACAATCCTACTAAACTGACAGCTTCATGTTTCAAAGAGGAAGGCAACAGAAACAAAGTGGAATTGGAAAATATACCCTCATTTGTGTTTCTAAGTAAGCCAGGGCATATGTATGCATTAAATACTAGAGAGATTAAGGTTTCCCAGGGAAGAAAGATAATGCAATGAACATAAATTCTGTGTAGAAGATAATACTCATTATTGTTTCACAATGTGCCAGATGTTTGTTGAATTGCTTCTCTCATCCTATCTCTGCCAAGTTAATAATTTCAAGGTGGCCAAGCTGTGATATGAAGTGAGATTAACTCACAGAAATAAATGCTGCAAAGCAATAATGGACAATATCAATAGTAACATTAAGAGTAATGATAATACTAATTTAAAGCATATGTCTAAGAGCTGCTGAATATTTAGTTGGATGACATGGAGAATTGGACTATTATGTGCCACATACCTTTAAGGATTTTTCTCTATGAATTATCATACATTATGGATCTGGTGTGATGGCTCATCAGTGATCGGCACAGACTGCTATTACTTATGTTTGGTTCCCAGCATCCAATCCAACAATTCACAGTAGACTGTAAACTTCAGCACAAGGAGATCCAATTCCCTGCTCTAGCCTATGGGGCAGCTGTGCTCATGTGCACATGCATCCTTCACACACACACATAGACACACATGCACATAATAAAAAATAAGGTTAACCTTTCAAAAATGAAAGAAATATCACATATTACATTAGTAGCTAGCAAATGGAGGCAAAGGATAATAACAAGGCAGTAATGGGAAATTTTTTTTAAAAAGTAACTAAATGTTTAATAATATCTTTAGCATATATATGTATCTATTATCTGTTTGGGATGTCTCTCAACCAGGTATCAGTAAACATGGAAGATTTCTATACAACTACTCTGTAGGATAGAGGATCAATTGGGTGGGTCACAGAGAAGTGTGTCATAGTACAATTGGAAAAATATGAATTTTCTGGCCATGTGTATCACTAACTAGGAATTTTTGTGACTTGTAGAAGTGGCTATAGCAATCTGTGATGAAGGGCCCTTCAGTGATGTATTTGGAGTTATTTTCATGTATTTCATGACAGGGCATCAGAGGGAAAATAAACAATTACATTTTGTGCTGCTCCTTGTGAGCTGGGACATTTCAGAAGTAATATTTCCATATATCCCTTTTATGAATCCTCATGAAGATTGTTTAACATAAGAAATAATAAGACAGTACATGCAAGTAGAACAAACAACTTGGTTTTAAAAGCTGCTTAATGACTTCACATGACTATACTTAATTGAAACACAAAACAGCCACCTGCTAATGTCAGCTTAAGCGATCCCCTTGAAGAGAATTTCACTTGATTTTCTCACTCATGCCTTATGCTGTAAATACAGGTTAATGGCAGAGCACTTGTCAGGCACATTGAAGGTCCTTAGGGCCATCATCAGTTCTACAAATGATGGTGGTGATGGTGATAATGATGATGATATTGGTGATGGTGATAATAACTATGGTTATGAATGCTTATTCACTTATGCCCAGAAAACAACAATAAAAGAGGGAAATATTGGAAGACTAGTTAATTCAGAAAAAAAACTAAAAATAAATCCAAATGGGTAAATTCAACTGAACCTATAAACTTTGTTCCTCACAGGTCAGTGATTTTCAGAATATATTCATGTCTTGATCTTTCCTTTGACATTATTTGTACTTTCCTTCTTTTGTAGAGTTCTTTGAAGTCCAGGGATAGAATGCTGACTAAAGTTCAATGTCTTCTTTTTATCTTTTCATCTGGAAATGTGTTTTCTAAAATGAAACTCCACGGATTGTCACCATATGTTTTCAAGAGTAGGATTGTGTTCCAGAATATTTGTTTTTTATACGCAGCAACAGAATTGCTTAGCTGCTGGATGCTATGCACTTTTGTGAGGCAATCATAATAAATTTTCAAAGCTGACATCTTTTTCTCTTGTTGATGGAACAGTTTAAAAAAATGAAGGAAAAGAATTTGTAAATTCTACTCTTTAAGACTGGGAACTGTGCCCATAGCTATTAAAATGACATAAGATGAACTGCTGTAGGTTGGATTGGTTAAGACAAGACATAAAATTAAAAGGAATGGTTTGACTACAAGAGAATAGCTAGAAGAATACTTGCAGGTTACAAACTCTTCACACTCACACCCAAATGCTGATTACAAGAGTTTTTACTCATGGGACTATATGCTTAAAAGCAAACAACTCATGTGGTGTATTTTATAGACAATAAATGTATAGAGATATGCCAGCATCCTGTGGACATATACAGCTTCATACCTGTTGAGCACTGAAATGGAATCCATTGTTTTTAAACTACCTCAATAAAGTTGATTAAAATATGATCTTAACATTTCTTGTATATTCACATCTGCATAAAGTTACAATCTAGATATTTAATGGCGCATCTGCTACAAAGAGAATAAACAATACAATGTGCACAATAAGAAACCTTTGAAAATCATCATATTCAGTAAATTGTTCTTAAAATTATTTGGTATTTTGGAATATGAGAAGTGAAATAATCAAATAGTGTTAGCTTCTAAAATATAATTCAAAATACCAACTACATTTTCCAGATTAAACTCTTAATAGTACTTTAATTTTTATTTTAATATTGTAGGGTTATTATGCTAAAACACCCATTAAATAAATTTTATAGAGAGGTTTGCTCTTTATACTAGTTGAATATCAGCATGTTTATTGGGAGAGAACCTATGTAATGCATCCATTTTGATTATGAATATTGGCTAATGAATACCATTTATTGCCTATATTAAGTTCTAATTTGAAGATTAAAACTTCTTTCATAACTTTTTATTCACAGTGTGCCATAAATTATAATTTGCACTTGGCATTAAAGGTCACTGGGATGATTAGCATTTATATCAGCTAGGTCTTTTCTAAAAGGTATGGCAATAACAATGATATCTGTCCTTGTTGCATTGAAATATTTTTATTTTAAAACATAGAAACCTCAATTTATTCTAAAAATGTAAATCTTTCATACAGTTTCTTATTTTTTTAATATGACTACTACATAAGATGTGGGTCCAGAGAATAAGCCAAATGAACACAGTTGAAGACCGGAAATTACTGATAGTTTGACCAAAGTAGATGGCAATCAAAGAGTATTACTAATATCAAAATCCAGAGACCAAGACAAACATTTAGTGAAATACAATTTTCTACACTGAGTTTTGTGATCAATTCAATGATATAGTTTATGCTGTGCATATATGTTTCCCAAATCTTGTCAATTGTGTAAGTATGCTCTTTTGGTTACATCATTCAAAATTTAAAGAGCCTGGACGTTTTTAGTAGTGCTGGGAGCTAAACCCCAGGTCATGTGCTAAATTCAGGATTTCTTGCTGAGTGATATCATCAGCACATTTGGAAATTATTGAACAATCATATTTTGCCCCTTTTATTTCTCCTGCTGGTAGTGAAAGCTAGGAATTTTATTTAATTTTCATTCGTTTAGTGAAACGAGCACTTGTGTTCATGTCTTTATTATTCATTTAGATTTCTTAATTTTGAATTCTGTGTTTTCTTGGAACAGTGGATAGGGGTTGTACTATATTCATATTGATTCTTTCAGTTCTGTTATTCTAGAGAACCTTGACTAATGCAATATATATTCTAATTAAAATATTTTTTATAAAATTTAGTCTAAAAACAACTTGCAAATAAATGAAAACAGCACATAACTTTCAGAAGAGAATATAAAGCTGATTTTGCGTTTTCAGTTCTAATACTGTCACAAATATTTTCGTTTTGATTGTGAATAAATACATACATTGTATTTGATTGTGAAAATATAAAATTTAATGTTAAGCTCCACAGCTTCCTTTTTAAATGTTAGCTCTAACTGTATAGAAGTGAATCGAGTTCTATGGAGTTTCTATAAATTTTGTGTATGATGTTTCTATTTTTATTGACTTGCATAGTTTCTGTGTTTTCTTTTTAAATTTATGGTCAATTTCAACATAAGAAACGATAGGATATTATTAGGAACTGAAAAAACACATGGATTATTCCCTGTAGCATGAATAATAAAAACCCAGAGACAGATATCAGGTTCAGTCTGAAAACCAGAAAAGCAAAGCAACTAAGCCACTGGAGAAGTCTTACTACAGAATAAGCAGACTAAGCAGACTCAGCCTCTCTCTCCTCCCATTTTATATTCCCTCTAGTGCTTGGATTAATGGCATGAATCCCTAGTACTGGGATTAAAGGTGTGAACCACCACCACCTGTATTTATTTCAGCGTTGATTTAGTATAGCCTAGGGTGTAAATTCAGTTCACAGAGAATTTACAGAGATACATATTCCTCTTTCTCAAAAACTTTGGGATTAATGGTATGTGCCACCACTTTCTGACCTCTAGTGCCTTAGATATATGCCTTTCTGATTTTTAAGCAAGCTTTAGTTATTAAAACATAAATAAAATATTAATATATTTTCCCTTTTTCTCTAAAATAAAAAGAAGGTTATAACTATTATAAGAAAAATTATATACAGTAAGTACAATAAATATACACAATATATCCAGGCAATAAGTACATCAACAATGTCTAGTCCATTTGCATTTGGCAACTTCAGAGAAAATACTCCATTTCTATTCTATCTTGGTGAGTTCAAATTCTTCTACTTTATTTACTTTCTATTACAACTTGCTTTCTATGTCTGGTAAACAAGGAAAACTATAACTATCTAGTCTTCTACTCCCTCAAAAACACAAGTAAAAAATAATATTATCTGAGTAAGCAGGAAGTGCAAGCAAGTGACTTCCAAAAATATGAGTAATGACAGAAACAGCTGGCTGCTTGGACAGTCACCCAAAGTCCCTCTGCAATATTGGGCATCCATCTTTGACCTGCAGACCTAGCATATATGGCATACTTTTCTGTGAAGCAGGATATTCTGAAGGACTGTTCCTCATTGTCTTGACAATGTTTGAGAGTCACTTTTTTGTATCCTTCTTTTCCAATTAGGATAGCATACTGTCAGCAGTTGAGGGAAGGGCATTTTCTTGCCCAGCAGCTTACTTTTGCCATAAAGAAAGTAATCTCCATGTGGGGTTTCTTCAATGCCCATTATCTTGATGCTGCTGGGAGCAGACACGTCTCATTGTCATAAAAAAGAAGAACGTGGGTTATTAAAACATCTTAAATGTCATATTCTGTAGATCCCTAAAGTGTTTGAAGATTATCTCTTTATCTAAAATATATCTTTGTTTGACTTTGTAAACATACCTAATGTGACTCCAAATCCTGTCATACTAGGTGATTGACTACTAACCTATATTTCCTTATTATCCTAAACACTTGGCAATAATAATTATCAAGAAATAGAAATTCACATTACATTGTTAAATGAGTTATATAGGTACAATATCTTGAACAAGGGTAAGATTGTATGTACAGTATGTTCTAACAAAATTAATCTCAATGTATAAAATTTGTATACAATATACAAAAGTCCAATCCAATGTGAAACATTGAAAACTAGTAGTAGCCTTTTAAAAGTATATTAAATACTCTACCTTTTTAGCTTATCATGTCTATATCTTCCTTTTCTCTTTTCAGAGTAGATTCAATAATATACTCTTTTATCCAATCATATCTGTATCCCCTTTTTTCTTTTCAAATAAAAAAACCTTAAGTCTAATTTCCTTTGTTTATCTTTTTTCCTGACCATTACCATTAATAACTTGTAACTAAACCCCTAAACAATGACAAATATTCACAATCCATTGAATGATCAAACACCATTCACTCCATGTCTTGGGAATGTGGGCATCGTATTCTTAAATTTACTTCCTGCTGTCTGGACACAACAGTATCTTTAGGGGATGCTGAAAAGAAAAATTTGGATTAATTGTCAAGTCTTGGGAGAGGTAGCTGTATCCTTTTTTGTTACTGAATAAGGGGGTGAGGACATGTGTCAAAGAATCCCAAGGTAACTCTAAAAGATTCCAGTTATAATTCTTTATTATAAGGGGCAAACTCACAGAACAGGAATGAGAAGTACAATCTCAGATGTGTAATGTGTGAGCCAGTGAGAGGGAACCAGCCCAGGGCAGGCAGGCAGTTTCCTCTGGGTATCAAGAAGGTCATGCCCCAACCTTGTCCAGCCTCTTAAAAGTAATTGGCTGTAGGAGGTTCCCCATCAAGTTTTATACAGTCTATGTGTAATGGGAAAGTACAGGGCTTGTCTATAGTCCTGGCTAGAGTAGTCTGTTGGGCTGGATCATCTCAGATAGCCACCTTGAAATTATTCTGAGCAGTTTGTTATCCACAGCCAATCCTTAGGTGCTGTTTTTCTTTAGCTTAGTGATGTTACCATAGTTCTAGAGGAATTATTGTTGTGGGGTTCCATCCTCCTTATAGAGACTTCAAAAGTCGCTGTTAGATGTGTTCGTGGTTCACTGCAGAAAATTGATAGAGACTCTAACCCAAAATTATATACAGGGAGGTAGATGAAAACTGTTTTTTTAGAATTAATTAGTACTCTACATGACTATTAATATCATTTTATATATAATATATATATTATATATATATAATAAATCTTATACCTTAAGAAAAGCTGTCAAACAGTCAATATAAAACAAAAAAATCTGAGATTAGTAGCAATAAAATAGTCCTTAAATTTTTGATTCTCTTCTGTCCATATCAGGTGGCTCTTCTAACATGAGTCAGAGATTTTGAATTTCATTTTAATAATAAGCATGGTTGGGTTTAGAGAAGGAGAAAGCCACACTCCAACTCCAATGTAAGCTTTAATCTTTAATTGGATAGGGACTACAAAAAAACATTTACATGGTCTATATATCTGTAGAGAAGAGCGGAAACAAACATTTGGGAAGATATATGAAATTTTACACTGTTGGAAATGTGATATACCAATAGGCTAATTCACTATTTTTCCTGAGACATTTTTTTCTGAATGATTTATTATTTTTCTTCAGATGTCTCATTTTCTAATAGTCTTCAGATGTCTTAGCTTTACTCTCCTGAAAAGATAGAAACAAAACTGCTTCCCAACCCTCATTTTGGAGAGATTCTGTTTTGCCAAGTTATAATTGATCAGATGAAAATCATTTGATAGTTTTATAGGTTAGTTCAGATTAAAAGGCCATGATGTTTGATGAACTATCATCTTTTCTAATTAAGAGTTGTCTCCTGTTCCAATAGAATCTTTATCAATTTTGAAGGTATCCATAGCTTTTTTTTCTGTGGAAACAAAAGCAAAATCCTTTCTCTTATGTAACAATTCCCTTATCATATTTCTAACTCTGCTTCATCCTGCTCCAATATTAAACTAATTGCCCCATTATCTTAACTGAGTTATCCTTCTCCTCCCACTGACTAAAAATTACTGTTGTATTATGAACCTCATTATTTCTAGTGTAAGTATCTACATTTGGGAGAACAATTTCTTCTTAATAAATTAGACTTTTTATGTTTTAATTAGTTGTCTGAAATTACCATATATTTCAATATCTAGCCATGTTTTATCATCCTTTAAAAAATACAAAAGTATTTAGGCTAACTGCCAAAATGCTAATGTTTTCTGTTAAACTATAGAAAAAGTTTTAATTTTCAAAGAGGAATCAATTGTATTATACCTTAGGTTTC
The DNA here is from genome assembly GCF_014885135.2 of Alexandromys fortis. Taxonomy (NCBI): domain Eukaryota; kingdom Metazoa; phylum Chordata; class Mammalia; order Rodentia; family Cricetidae; genus Alexandromys; species Alexandromys fortis. Next base: position 13,716,154 of record NW_026067924.1, read on the forward strand.
TATTGTATTGTAATTTTTTAAAATTTCGGTGAAGCATGCAATTTGTGCATGTGCCATTCCTGTACAAGAATATTACACAAAGCTTTAAAATAGACTTTTATAAATTCATATTTCTATGACTTCTTCATAAATATCCTGTGGAGCTGGATCAAATTGATTCTTTTGCATTTTCTGTCTTTGGTAGATCACACATATGAGGTCATTTTCCATATTATATTCTCCCATGAGTATTAGTAGTTTGTCATTGTCATTTTCTATTCCTGTCAGATTCCATAATCTCTATGGATTGGACACATCGGATTCTGTGATCTTGACGTGCTTTCTAAAGTTTATGTATTTTGGTTGTCTTCTATATAAGTCTTTGATGTACTAACTGGCACATAAACTTATCTAGCTTATTGCATTTCAAATAATGTCTTCTTGATGTTAGTTACAAAGAAATTATTTTGTGTATTATCTATTAATCTATCTATATGTCACTTATTTATCTGTATATCTATTATATATGATATATATCATTATCTATCAATAATCTACCTATCTACTTAACTACTATCCATCAGTCTTTGATCAATCTATCTCTCATATTTGAACCATCTATCCCTAAGTTATCTGTTGGCTATATGTCCATGATTTATCAATCCTCAATCTATTGGTCATCTCTCTATTTATCTACTTGTCTGGGATATATTTATCCATTATCTTTCTGTCTATCTGTCTAGTTATCCATCTATTTATTATCTACCATCTATGTACCTATCTAGTTCTGAAACTAAAACTATCATGGATGCCCTACCACTGATCTAACAACCAATGCTTTAATTTTTAATTTGCACAAAGTAATCTTTCAGTGACTTCCCAGTAATAGATTTGTACAGCTTTTTAGCTTATGAACCCTATGCCCAAGATAGCTGAAGCTATTTATAAGCGACAAAGCAAAACAACTAATTAATCTGTGAGCTATGTTTTAACAAAAAATGGGGGGGCTATTAATCAAACAAAAATACCCTGGCTTGACATCTCAGGTGCCTGAAACACACTAATTAAAAGCATCAGGCAGAGGATGCGTGGCACCACTTGCAGGACATCATGTGTTCCCATCTGTCTTCCCATTTCTCCTCACACACTGTCACAGTTACCCAAAAACACAGCATTGGGAGGAAAGTTAAAGCTATGTGAAGAATTTCAATCATAATGGAAAATCAGTAAAACGTGTCTTTCCCACCCTGCTTCAGGTAGAGCTCTCATTGCTCAAAATTAAGATTGCGTAGTTCACGTGAATTCCATCTGAGGTAGACTTGCATTTATTTCTACCTTGAATACCGAGTCAGTCAGTTAATTTTCTCAGGGATCTTTACCAAAAAAAAAAAAAAAAAATCCATAAATTGTCTTTATCGCAATAAAAATATTCCCATTTACTCAGGCTCCTGCTCATGGATTCTGGGGATTGAACTGCAACAACAAGGGCAAATTGAAAAGGGAACCAGAAAGCAATTCTTGGTTTATCTCAGGAAAATAACCCTAATTCGTGTCTGAGAAAAATATGAGACTTTCTACAAAAGAAAAAAAAGATGCAGGATATTTGCCAATTAGTTAATGAATTCAATCACTCAGCAGTAAAATAAAACATTCAAAAGAAAATTTTCTCAACACACAGATTGTTTTTTGTTACTCATGAAAGCAGAGCAAGAGGTCCCATTAATCCACTGTTGCCATGTCGTCTAGAATAGAGCTTTCCAAGTGACCCTCTGTTACTTATCTGTTTGATTTCCATATTCAGCTAAGAGGACTTCTCTAGAACACTTGATAGCTGAGATAGTCAACATGCATAAATTCCCACGAATTTTGAGGAATGGTCCGAACATAAATCTATGTCACTCTTTCTCTACTGATTGGACTGGGCTTTGCGGGTGTACGAGTAGAAAATCATGGGGTTTAGTGCTGCTTTGGGTCACATTCTACGAAGAAGGAGAACCCTTGTTATGAATGGCAGCGTCACTTACCAGTGATGAAATCTACTTTGATGAACTGATTCAATCCATTTTCTGCTCTGTAACTACTTTTGCAAAGTTTCAATACTAGCCTCTTTAGAAAGACATGACACCTAAGAAACCTAGTTATTGTATAGTTAAAGAAGTCTCTGAAGCCAAGTTTATCTTAAAAAAATTAATCAGTGCTATTCTTTCTATAATCATCTTGGCTTGGTGGAGACTGAAGACTACATGAACTTGATAGATTAGCTTCTGCAGAAAAAGATATCATTTACTCTGCTTCTGCAACCTCCAAATGGGCTACTGAAAAGGGAATCAATGAAAACCTTTGATCACACTGAGTTTTCCTCCCTGTCGCATTAGCTCCAGGCAAATAAATTCCAAGCACAAGAAAGGCAATTTAAGCCTGGCATTACAAAAATGCTAATAGTGGCCAGAAGATCAGAGTGAAATCAGTAGTTTTGATCTTAAACAAGGCATTGGTTGCTCAGCAGGGCATTAACTGATTTGATGTTTAGTCCCTGGCCATCAAAACTACTTAGCATGTTTTCTCCTTTAGATATGTTGCATAAGATAAGAGCTCAGGGTTGGAGAAATGCCACTGTTCAATATTTTTGCCTAGTAGCTATGCTCTGAATGAATCAAGTAGCCTTCTCCTCAGCCCATATGGAAAATTCATAATTCTAAGAAGTGTTTAAAATGCAATCAATCTTAGCTCTTTCATCCAGAATTTATACATTTTAAATAGCCTATGTAAAAGGAACCTCTGATAGCAATTTTTGCCTATATAAAACCATTTCTAAAAAAAAAAAAAAAAACATTTCTGAGTTCTTTTCTAACCACATTCTTGCCAAGTAAATCTTCTCTCTGTTTTCTTGGTGATTCAATAACCCAAACCACAATCCTGCAAGCTAATAATCATGTTAGAATGTATGTGTGTGCATGATGTGTATGAGAGAGAGCATACATGTTTATGTAAGTGCAAGCATATGTGTGGAAGTAATGCATTGGAGAAGTCTGAGGACAGCATCGACTGTAAGTCCTGGCCTCCTGACTTTGGTTAATACAGTGTCTATAATGCTTAATCTTGCTCCACACCTTGACAAACACAGGAAGAGAGAACTTCAGCTGAGGAGTTCCCTCCACCAGATTGGTCTATCGATACGTATGTGGGACATTTTCTTGATTGCTTATTGATGTAAGAATGTCCAACTCTCTTCGGACTGCCCCATGCCTGGACAGGAGGTGAGCCTGGACTGTTTAAGAAGCATGTGAGCCTAGAAATACTCCAGTAAGCATTCTCTCTGATTTCTGCTTCAGTTCCTACTTAAATTCTGTCACAACTGCCCCCAGGCATGGGCTGTGCACTGGAGGCATAAATTCAATAAACGTTTCCCTCCCCAAATTGCATAATCAGAATGGATTATCATAGCAACAAGAATAGTGACTAGGGCAGGGTATTTTGTTCACCTCTGCATACAACAGACTAGCTGGTCCACTAATTGCTAGCCATTACATCTCTGTCTCCCATCTTGCTTCAGGAAAACTGAGATTGGTCCTAACCCTTCTGAAAATCATGATGCCATATTTATTTGATTGATAGAACTGCATAATTTCCTAATTTATACTTTGGAATTTAATTTTAGTTTATTATTTCATAATGACTCTCTTTGAACAATATTTTTAAAATTAACTGAATTGGTATAAATAAAATCAACAGTTCTAAATTTGGAGAGGAATCTATTACTATAGATTTGCTGAGGAGGCATGGTGTCAAACTGCTTTTTAAACATTTATGTTGATAACTATAGACTAGTGCTGCTGTCAGCCTTGGTTATAGAAGCATCTGTTTACACTGGGAAAAGGTTAATTCAGTGAAACATGAGCTAAGCAGAAGTAATTATTGTGTGTTTAGTCCTAAACCTGCTCCAAGGCTCAGAGAACACTTTGGAAGAGTTGGAGGGTCGGGAGGATTGCTCTAATACACTGGCTTCTGGACATTCCATCACTTTTGAACCCACGAACTCTCAGCTACAGAGGCTACCTGTCCAAGACTTGAACAGCACTAAACTCTTCAACATTCCATCAATTCCATCGATATGGTGGCATTGCCTATAAGTCGGATCCTCTCTCTGAGGAGTCATAGGCAATTAACAGTCACAGGGAAGAAGGGAGAGACATATTCCTCATTGGTGTAGCCACCGGAGCCCTCAACTAGGCTCATGCAGGTAAGTCCAACTAAATACAAAGGAGTACAAAACAAAACAAATAAATAGACACACCAAAATAAGAACAAAACAAGAGAGGGCTTAGGAGGAAAAGGGCATTCCATAGGAGGCAGTCAGAATCACGTTTTTTATATGTATAAAACATGAAAGAATAAATAAGTTTAGACAGATTTTAATTTGTTGCCATATTTGAATTATTAGCCTTTCTTTGATAATCGGAACTAGATTGGAACCTTTGAAAACACCTTAGCCATTAAGGGAAGATCTGTTCATTCCAAACCAGATCATAAATGAAAACACTTTACTAGAAGTTGCACAAGGTACTCTGGATGCTGATGTGTTATTTCCAAACCTTAAGATGTCTCACGACACTCTGCAGTCTGAAAGCCGTAATATTCCACTCATAGTGCATATTTCCTAACTACAGAGTAGCTTTCCTATCTGTAACAATTTGGACAATTAGGTTATAGGGAAGTAGCTATAGAACTCTCATTTTTATTTCTATGATATGATACATGAAGAAGATGAAGAATTCTAAAGTTTAGCTTAATTGTTCAGTTCTATTTCTCATTTTTGAACTGTGTCTCCATGACTTTTTATTTATTTAGATTAGGCAGGGTTGAGATAAGTGTGTATAGCCCAGGCCTCCCTAGAGCCCAAAAAATATTTCAGGATGGTTGTGAACTTACAGATATTTTTCTGCCTCTCTCCCAAGTATTAAGATTATAAGTGTGAGCCATCATATCCAGGTTTCTGAAGTACATACAAAACAATAATTAAGGGAGGGGACTTATACATTTTGGTGGCCCTTGTTCATATATTCAAGAGAAGTTGATTTCTTTTAATTACTCCCTCATATTTGAGAATGTATAAATCCAGAGGGAGATGACTAAGTTTCTAAAGAACTGGCATCACAAGAGTGAGTTTATTTGTACAACCACAGTAAAAATGGTAGACATAGAGGCACATGCCCGACATCTAGCACAGAGAGGACAGAGACAAGAAGATCCCTGGGACTCGCTGCCCAGTCAGTGTAGTCCAATCGGTAAGATCCATTCAATGAGAGACACTCTCTCAAAGGAAGTGGATTATGTTCCTGGGTGGATGATATGAGAGGTTTATTCTGGCTTCCACACTAACATGCATACATGTACAGAATTATACACCTACATATACATATGTACCATATATATATGCACCTCTATGTACATGGACATTATACATGCACAAAAATAAATATATATACACATGCATTAAAATGTATAGACAGGTCTATAAACCACTTCAGAAAAAAATGCAACAAAACCCACCAAAATAAATCCAGAGCATCTAACCAAATACATCTCATTATTAAACTAAAATTAAATGAAGAACAAAAAGATATTTAAAGTACTGAGCCTGGAGTCCCAGAACATTCTGAACTGTAGTACACAGGACAAGTAAATACAGAATTGTCAGTAGAAAGTCTATTTCGTAATACTCTTGTTGAGCGAGAGAAAGCATTTGACTCTAATTTCAAATCCTCTACGAATGGAGAGGCAAAGTAGGGAAAGATAATTGACTATAAAAAATAGTACCCACCAATTGGCCACACTGGCTATAGAGAAAAGCTCTAGCATCTGCAGAGATTCTCCCATGCAAGGCTCTCCAGTCATAAACGGATTCAATGATAGAACAAATCATGGAGCTAAGGCATTACCTAATAGGGGAAAATTTCATGGGCTGGTCCAACATAAAAGAAGAAATATATGCTAGTAAATTTATTCTCATTGACAGTTCATATCTGTTCCATTGGATGATGTTTCAGTCTTAAGGGAGGTCTTGCTTACCCTACTCTGCAGTCATTGATTTCTTTGGAAAACCTATTTAGAGCTAGTCCCACAAACAAAGTAGTGTCTGTCACAAATGTTCACTATCTTTGTCACTGGAAAGAGAAGTTTGAGCAGCATTGGATGGGTTAATATGAAATAAACTATCAATCATGTTTTTTTTTTTAATTTATTAAAGATTTCTGTCTCTTCCCCACCTCCGCCTCCCCTTTCCCTCCCCCTCCCCCAGCCAAGTCCCCCTCCCTCGTCAGCCCAAAGAGCAATCAGGGTTCACTGCCCTGTGGGAAGTCCAAGGACCACCCACCTCCATCCAGGTCTAGTGAGGTGAGCATCCAAACTGCCTAGGCTCCCACAAAGCCAATACGTGCAGTAGGATCCAAAACCCATTGCCATTGTTCTTGAGGTCTCAGTAGTCCTCATTGTCTGCTATGTTCAGCTAGACCGGTTTTACCCCAGGCTTTTTCAGACCCAGGCCAGCTGTCCTTGGTGAGTTCCCGATAGAACATCCCCATTGTCTCAATGTGTGGGTACCCCCCTCGCGGTCCTGAGTTCCTTGCTCGTGTCCTTCCTTTAGTCTAAGAACTACCAGTTTCTACTCGAGGTTGTTTTGTTTTTCCTCCTCTGTAAGAGAGGCACATACTTGTGAGCTCTCAGAGGCAGATGCAGCATGCTTGCACAAGGAATGCACAGGTGTGTAACAGACGCGATGCACTCCTCGAGCTGAAAGAAGAAGCGGACACATGCCTCTATTCTTCATCTAGCAGCAATCTTTAACCACTTGCAAATGAAATTTTATTATTCTTCAAGGAAGTTTCAATAGAGAAACTAACTCTTCTTATTGGTTGGTTGCATGCCCAGGAGTAGATGGCCAACACAAAATTAACTCAGTAGCATCTTTGGAGATTCCTCGTCTCACAATGCCGTGTCAGGAGTCCTCTACCCCTTTGGCTTTTAAATTTATATTGTTTCTGTTTTTATTTTATTTCTTTCATGTATAAATATGTGTTTTCCCACTCTTTTTACCCTACACTTTTAAAATATATTATGGCTTTCAGTTTAGTGTAATTATGGGATTACTGAGTATGTGAATAAATGCTTCTCTGCATCTTTATCTGCTTCTTGTGCTGTCCTTGGGCCTTTTCCTTCTGAATGTTTTTCTTATCTCATTTTACAATTTATTTTATTATTGTATCTTAGAAGCCTGTGTGTTTCCTAATGAAAGCTAGAAAGGGGGCAGAAGCAGATAGGAAGGCAGGAGGGGCAGACCTGGCAGAAGTAAAGAAAGGACAAATGCAATCAGGATAATGTGAGTACAAAAAAAAAAAAAAAACCTATTTTCCATAAAAGGAAAAAAGATATGAGCAGTTACTCTTATCTCTAAAATCCTCCCTGTTTCCATGCATTCTTCTTTTCCAGGCAACCCTGTCATTTGACAGTGTCCTGGTTTATACTTGAATTCTGAATACAGTGGATAAATAAAAATTTCCTGATTGGTGTTTTTACTTCCATTTCAGAGTTCTTCCTTTTAGAATAAATTCTTCTTTTATCTTTTTCTTTAAGTAGTTGGGCTATCTTATCACCTCTGTGTGTGTCCATATAAACACTGTGACTACCAAAATTCAAGAAAATCAGCATCTATTAGTCAACCATACATATATGTATGTATGTATATATATTTGCCCTAATCAAGAAGAGATTTTACATCAAAGAAAGGTGACGCCAATCAGTGTATTACATATTAAAGGTTTCCTTTTACTTTAACACTAATATGTAACTGAAATAAGCTCCTATTTTTTATGGATAGACTTAAGTTGATAAAATGTTTTAAGATATTTTGGAAAGTTTCCAATTACTATTTATTAAAAGATAAACTGCCCTATTTTTTAAATTTGAAACAATAAATATTCCCAGTATCTCCTTCACATTCCCCTCTTGAATATGCCTATGCAACATCTTTTAATACACATGGATCCTCTGGGCTCCCGTGTGCATGTCATTGGTAGTGTGGGTAATTATTTCCCTGTGTTTAAATCTGTGCAACCTGCAAATTTAACTTCAATCTCCATTGCATAGGAGGTAATAAGAGATGGTGAATAGTGTCCAACAAAGATTATATGGAGGATCTTTAAGGCAGGCAAAAAGTGGGGCAATTGGCTAATCGTCCATTAAACCCATCATACCTACCCTCCAAGGGGAAAAAAAAAAAACAACTTTGGTATTGGTAAATATGATAAGAAGGCATCTGACATCTCGGCAACACTTGAGGTACATTGCTTTTAGAAAAGGATTAAGAAAAACCATAGAAAGCAATGAACAGAATTTCTTGCTCTGCCAAAAGCTGTTACAAGGCTTCAGTTGCTTAAATACACACACAGAACCGTTGGAGCAGAATAAGGAAAAGCACAAGGCCAAAGGAGAGCCGTGTCAGAGAGACATAGTTGCCAATGACCTGACACTGATATCAAGTTAATTTGGGGGCTAATTTGCTTTGAACTGAGAATAACTTCAGCTTGAAATACAAAGGCAAGGCTGGAAAAGCTCCTCAGCTAATAGAAGTTGTAATTACAGTGTATGTGATGGGGCATTATCTCCCGCCTGCTCCTTAGCTGATATCCCTTTTTCTTGCCCCACTGTTTTTCTCACCAGGTCTTTAAATACTTTTCTTGCTCTGTGCTAATCATATTGTTGTATAAAATAGCATCAGTGTTAGGATCCAAAAGAATTTTGGAACAAAGGGACTGACAATTCACCAATCATTATGGGTAACTTATATACATGGTGGTAAGGGTCCCGAGAACAGCATTTCAATCTTCAAAAGCCATACTTAATTTGTTATTCCAAATCAGATTCACTGGACTCAGAATAAACATTGAGCATTTCTCTGTCTCTGGAATGACTGTGCTACGTTGGAAGGAGCAGATGGGAATTGGGACAGAAGAAACTCAAATTAAGTTAAAATTAGTAGGTATTACTATCCTTTTTCAGTTGAAATTGACACTGTCTTGAGCTGAAAAAAAAAATCTGTGTAGCTAAAAGCCACATTTCTGCATGACAGAATTTGAAACACAATTTCAAATTTTTAAAAAGACTGTCTCCTTAAATAGATGCTCTGTTCTCTATAATCAATCCCAGTTAAAAAAGAAAAAAGAAACAGAATACTGATTTTTTTGCACCTAAAATCTTGGATAATTGATTTTTTTACACTAGGATTATAGTTCTATTTGTCTTTACTGTGATTTATAATTGCTAGAAAACAATGGTGGACTTTGTGGACAAATATATGTGCATATGTGTAGCTGTATCAGTAATATAGTCAATGAAAAGATGCTGTTGAGCTCACGCTATGTCTAAGTTACTCCACTTTGTATAAAAATGTGGTTTCTCAGGATGTGCTTTGATCTATATTGAGACCCTATACAATACAACGTTTGTTTCCATTTGAGGGGAAATTTTACTAAAGCTTTTGGGTGGATCCAGAAATTGTACTGCCTGTCGAGTACCCTTTAAACAACACAGACTGATAAAAGATTTATCCCTAGGAATAGAAAGGAAGCCATTTTACATTTTTTGGTCATGTCCTTACTGGGAGAACAGAAGATACAAGGTATAGAAAAGCTATTGAGAACTTGCAGCATAGAACACATTTTATACATGAAAAACAGATGAAATTTTCATTCAATGATTCATTCTCATCTCTAATACTGTTCTAAGTTCTTGAGGTTCAATAGTTTGGAAAACACTGGTGCTAATGGAGTTTACATTTCATTATGTGAATACAAGTTGTTGTCCTGCGAGCACCATGAAGTCAATGAACAGCACTACATTCTTCTACAATGTCGCCATTAATCGAATAGCAATAGCTTTTCAAAGGTAAGAATTGTAAAATGACAGCAATTTATTATAAACATCTACCTTTGTAACTTGACGGAGGGAAATGCAGGTTGTTTTATTCCAGTCTTAATTATTAGTATTAACTCTCATATCACACAGTGCATTCACACCACACAGTCAATATATTGAGATAACTTTACACATATATATATATGTTTTACAGAATGAATACCAGTTAAAAAAGCTGCTGTGGGACTCAAAAGAGTTTAAAAGTAGGCCAAGAGTCTCTATTGATTACAGAGCAGATCGATTCCCAGAGGAAGCTGCTGCTGGATCTGCTGCAGTCTGGTTTGGGAGCAAAACTGCTGAGTTAGGTGGCAAAGTAAAAGAATGAATGAGGGTCTAAGAACAAAAAGAAAAGTGGGTTAAGACCTAGAACCAGATGGGTAAAAATATAGATAGGCAGAGAGCCAAGAAGGGCATTTCAAAAATTGAAGACTTAGCTAAGCTGAAGCTCCACAAAAAGTGGGGAAGTCTACTGTTTGTGAGTTTTACACACACACACACACACACACACACACACACACACCATCCACAAGTACACCAGATATCAGATGGTAGGTTGTTGTGGGGCCATTTCATCATAGTATTAAGTATCCGCCACTTCATGGAATCCAAGGAAGAAACTTCTGTTTTCTTTTTGATATGCATGTCTGGTAAGCTATTTGGCTTAATTTTCTTACTGTAATTTTAATGTGCCCTTTCATCCTTATAGTCTTAATTCACTCCAATAAACCAATAGGTTGTCTTTCTAGTTTCAGGAATAAATTAGTATTTATAGGTGAGTGCTGGGTGGGTGGTACCTGGCAGATGGTCCAGTTTCTGGGAACCTGCAAAGGCTACAGTCATCCTTCTCCCTCAGATGAATTCAAAAGATTCTAGCACAATGTAGTAACCAAGGTCAGGGCTCAGCCTGAGAAACCACCGAAGTACACAATATAGAGTAACTTGGATTCTCTATATTGACAGCATGAGCTGAACAGATATGAAGACTAGTTCAACAACAACAACAACAACAAAAAAATAGCTCCTGGCTTTGAATATGTTGTACTGAAATTCACAATAACCAACAAGCCACTGGAAGGATAAGGCTAGTATTCTGAAGAGAAAATAACCTGAGCCATAAATGCCAAAAGATTTAAAAAGAAACTTAAAAAAATACTTTTACTATAAATCTGGGTGAGATAATCAAGAGAAAATTTAGTTTTAAATGATAACACACTCATGGGTTTGGCCTTGATTCCTAATTCTGAATTTTAAAAAAGTCAGGTAAATGAGGTTTCATCCAGAGACTAAAATAATTTTCCAGTAAAATAAGAGGGAATTCTGTCAAATACATTGCCAGAACACCAAGGTGCATATTCAAAGGAGACTTCTGAGATAAATTAGATTAAATGGTGCTGACAGTTTAAATTAAGATGAGAATTGAGAATTGAAGGGTAGATTAGACAGTGTGGAGCTCAGTAGTAATATCCATGAAACATTTCAGTGCAAGAGAGAATCTCTCATTGGAGCAGATTTAAGAAAAGTAGGAAGATAAGACTCGGTGATATCAAATGAAGAGGAACAGAATTATTGCAGAATGGCCAAAAAGGGAGACACCTAAAGAAGCAAACATGGTCCAAAGAAATCTAAAACCAAAACAGTGTCAACAAGGTTTTATACGCTAATGAGAATAACCCAAAACCAAATAAAAAGTGGTGTTGTAATTAAAAAGAGAAAGAGTCGTGGCAGGAATGACCCTGAGCAAATGATTGAGATGAGATTTGGAGGTGATCATGAATATGACTTTAGAGAAAACCACCAAAGCATTTATCCGTGTTGGTGAGGTCTGTACGATGTGTGAGGACAAGTGCTGGGGCAGAGGATGTTGTCCTGAAAGACAGAGAAGTTCTATTCTGATTCTTCGACTTAAGAAGGAAGAAGACTGAGCATCAGAATCATAACGGAGATGATGAACAAAGAGGGGGAAGTTAGAACCTTGGTTTGGAAGTCCAGGAGCAGGTTGTGAGTCAGAGAAAGACCTACAGGAATCACAAGACCCTCCTGAGGGCATTGGTCATGACTTACAAGCTGTAGCAATTGGCAGGGCTCTTTTTACCAGATACATTCAAACACAGAGTAAACAAAATTCACAGAGAGAATTGTTAACCTCACGTTTGCAATATTTGATGTGGCTTTTTGCCAGTCTTACCCACTCCTTAATATGAGGGAAAAACAAACATTTTTTTTCCATGCATTTTGAATTGTTCTGACCCTGTAAATATTTAGCAGTCCATATATATTTTAAAATCTACTTGGGATAAAAGTGGTCTTTAGAGGGTATCATTCTGTGTTGCAATAACAAAATACCTGAAGTAATTAACATATAAAGAAGAGAAGTTGACTTTGGCTCATGGCTTTGGAGGGTCTAGTTCCTGACTGAATAACCCTGTTCCTTAGGGCCTATATAATTTTTTTCTTTTAATATTACCTTGCCAAAAATGATGACTGGCCACATGTCTTGCATGCGATGTTAGCAATGTTGTATTAAGCGTGCCCAGGTAGCAATAACTGGGTAAGGGGTGAACTATGCTGACCTGCATTTTGGAATTGGTCTTCAAAACAGAGATGGGAGCCATACTTGCTCCTTACTCCCCACTCAGAACTCTGTTCCCTTATCTCCTGCACCTGGACCATACCAACATGCTACCAACCACAGAGTGACATCACATCAGAGCACTGAGAGCTATGGAAGTTTAACTGGCCTTCTGGAACCACTTACATGCACTCCCTTGGCAAGAGTTCCTACTGGGGAACAAATGCACTACCTACAGTTCCTGTGGCTGTGAAAGAGCATCTTACAGCAGCAGCTGGCTGAAGACTGACCTGAAAGCAGATGAACTGCAGCTGGCAAGAATTCCTAAGATGCTGATTTCGCCAGGAAGCATTAGTTGCTGTCCCGTCCACTTTAAAGAAAAAGTAGGTGATTATATCCATCAGAAGCAAATGCTATCAATGACCTGGGCACAAACAACAACGACAATAAAAATAAAACCATGTATGGTGACTAATTTTAGTTATCAGCTTGGCACACCTGGGAAGAAGGAATCTCAGTTTAGGAATTATCTCCATAAGGCTGATGGTTTTTATGTTTGTGGGGCATTTTATTGATCACTTGCTGATGTAGGAGGGCCCAGCCAACTCTCGACAAAGCTATTTCTGGTTAGATAGGCCTGGGCAATTTAAGAATGTAGCTAAATGAGGCAGAAAAAACAATCCATTCAACAATGTTCCTCTGTGGTCTCTGCTACTGTTCCTTTTGTAGGTTCCCGCCTGAACTTTCCAAATGACAGACTGTAACCTATAATCCAAATAAACCTTTCTCCCTCTGAACTGCCTTTAGTCGTGGTTTGAAAGCAATAGAGAAACAAACAAAGACAGTCTATAAAGCACAAAGACATTCCTTAGGGATGAGAGAATACACTGTTCAGAGCATACAAGGTGATTAATACATATTACACAGATGTACATACATGTGGACATGCACACACATGTCTTTGATGGATGGAGGAGATACTAATGTTTTCATCCTCTGTTGACCCAGGTTTCTGTACTGCCTGGTCTCACAGCTGTTCAGTCTCAAAGAAATTCACAGAGGTCTACATTAATTATAAACTGATTAAACCTATTTGCTCAGACTTCTTATTAACTTTTATAACTTATATTAGCCCATAATTCTTGTCCGTGTTAGCCTTGGGCTTGGTATGTTTCTCAGCGAGATAGTCACATCTTTCTTCCTCTATGTCTGGATGACAACTGCAGACTGACACTTTCTTCTTCCCAGAATTCTCCTGTTTCTCATTGCCCTGTCTGGCTACTGGCAAATCAGCGTTTTATTAAAAATAATACAAGTGACAGGATAAAAGACCATTGTCCCACAGCAATACTCTTAATGAATGGTCATCAAAATTGAACTAGAGTATGCAAGGAAGGCTTTCTCTGTGCTCCCATATCCTGTGACTCCAACCTTTGAGATAAGCTCAGAACATCACAGGTATCATGGTTTTTTTTTTTTTAAATCAGGTTAGAGACTACATTGATCATGCATTTCATTGTTTCCATCTTTATTAATGTTTCCCTCTAAAAATAGCATGTCTTCATAAAAAGCACCAATGTCTGATCAGTCTGTCAAAAGCCCATTAGTGATAAGAAATGTGTCAGTTGAGTCGAAGTGGATTCTTCATTTGTACCTCCACATCCCTCCTTTTAGATGTTGCCAAGTTCTTAAGATCATTCAGCACTTATTTTTTTATGAAAATGCTGACCAATGTCAGAATTTAGGAGTCTCACATTTTTGCAATGATGAAACATCTTTACTTAGATTATATGAGATTACTTTTTATATTACATTAAATCAAGTGAAACTCCTAGAATGTATAGAACTGAAGTAAAAATCTCTTTTAAATTAAGAAATGAATGTACATAATTTTGTGTGATGAGTATATGTACATATAGGAGTCTGTCTGCCTATACCTGTCTCTTTGTGTGTGTCTATGTCTGTACTGGCCATGAGTTCTAAGAACTGTTAATTAACAAGCTGAAAAAAATGACAAAAGATATGACCAGAAAAAAGGAAAGAGCCCAATTGAATGCCTTCTTTAAATTATTTGAATGACTCAGAGAAAACATTAAGAAAAAAATTAAAAAGTCTTTTGCAGGAAAATCTTGTGAAAACATAAATGGAAAACGATGAGGTTTGAAGTTTTGATTTACTCTCAGCATAGGAGCAGATGGAGAATGAATAAAAATAAAGATAGATAGGCTGGTTAAGTAAGAGCAAAAGCACCATCCACAGAAAGACGCCTCAGGTTCAGGGAGTTTGTAGCAGAAATGCTGAGGAAAGTGAGACCTTACAGAGAAGATTGCAAGGAGACAGCAGTGTGCAAGCTGCCTGCCTATAGAAAGTGCTGGGAAGGGGTGGGCTCAGCTGTGATTAAACCCAGAATTGAGACTGATCTCTTGGAGAAATTTATAAAAAAATGGTACTCAAAAATCTCCATTAATGACTTGGAATGGCTTCTCCATGGGAACCAAAACACGGGAAACAATTGTGAACCATCTCTTAAAACAAGCCGAAATAACAGCTTTTGGGAATCACCACTTGAGGACTGACGCCTTCTTCCAAGTGACTATGTGATATTTTGGATGATTTAAAAGGAAAAGCCTAGAAACAGCAACATAGAATCACTGAAGCATTCATTTGTGAATTTACCCTAGAAACATGTACAGTTTGATTGTAGATTTAGGGAATAGTAGATGCTTCAAATGGAAAGTGAGGGTCATTCATAGACTTGAGTCTAGCCGTAGTCAAAATTTTGACTGATGGCTACTTTATCACTGAAGGTTCATTCTATATGTCTTTGTATGTTGGATGAATAAAGTGCTATTGAGAATTGACTTGTGACAGACATATGCATACACACACACACATATATATATATATATACATACATACAAATATATATATATTTGAACTCAGCAAATGTTTCACGATGAGAAAATGTGAATGCCTAGTGTGTAAAAGACAAGCAGCATGTCTGTTATCTGTCTTTTTAAAAATTCTTTTTAATTTAAATTTATTGTAATTATTATAGGGACAAAGATTAGGAGGCACTAGGATTTGGACTTTGAATGTTAAAAATGAAAATATACCTCAAAGAATGAATATTTTGTTATGACTAATTTCGAACACTTTAAGATGGTAAGATTATTCCACTGTGAGAGAGATTTTTTTTTTCTCCATGGTAGCAAGTTTAAATAATGTTATAATTAACTTCATAGTGACATATTTCTTCTTACTAAACATTAACTTTGCCAGCTTAAAGGTCAGATCCTTAGAGAAAGAGTAATTGACCTCTTGGTGAAACTCAAAGATTTCTGTTTGTTCAATTTGTCCATTGGCTCAAATACTGAGTCATAGACAAGAGTGATATGAATCTAGTTAATCTGTCGGTTGAAACTGTCCTCTTGCTTAGAGTCAATGTTATCAGGACTGTGGCTTGGCTTGTAGTTTTATCATAGGAACACTTGGCTTACTGCTAAGGAATGTCATAAGTTTGTTTCTTTCATACACTCTGAGTTTATAGTGAAGAAACAAAGGGAATAATCCACCCTTAGAAGCATCAGTGAACCACCATCTTTTCAAATAAGAAATATGGTTTGAAATGCTTTTCCAGTATCAGCATCTCTCTACCTGAAGAATTAGAGATATATACATACACAGATGGTTTCTAGATTCCCACATGATAATGTTCAAACTTGCACTGAACTTAATATTTTAAGGCTAGATAATTTTGATTTGCAATTTTATTCTATTTAGATAGCCACCCAAGATCATGGGTGTATTAATTTAGTAGACTTAAATTTGTAAGTATATTATTTTTGATAATTTAGATCCTCCTCAAAAGTGACAAAAATTGTTGATGTATCATTTTGAGAGAACCCTGCATTTCTGTTAATTAATCACTGAATGCTTTGATCATGGTGTTTATTGAACACCATCTTATAGCGAGTTATACAATGAGACTGAATGCACTTCAAGTGTAAGGAAAAATAGAATCAGGAACATATAAGGGAAATACCATAAAGAACAACAGAGTCATATATGATTCTACATATAGGCCAAAACTCTTTTCTCATCTCTATAGAGGTATCGATGAATACTATTTGGGAATGGAGGGAGGAATGAAGCATCAATAGCAGATACTTGGGAAACAAATTTATCTGGTAGGAATGGATCTGTTTTATTAATGCATCACATGTCTCATTAGAGGGAATTCTTCACACTGTGTTTAGACTACAGAGACTCAAGACCTAAGTGAATTATGTTGATAAAACAAATTACTGACATTTTGTTAACTTTTAGAGTTTCAGCTTTTTTTATTTTCTATTTTGGTTATCTTTCACTTCAGTGACATAAAGACCTTTATTTCTTTTTTATTATTTATTTATTAAAGATTTCTGTCTCTTCCCTGCCACTGCCTCCCATTTCCCTCCCCCTCCCTCAATCAAGTCCCCCCCCTCATCAGCTCAAAGAGCAATCAGGGTTCCCTGCCCTGTGGGAAGTCCAAGGACCTCCCACCTCCATCCAGATCTAGTAAGGTGAGCATCCAAACTGCCTAGGCTCCCACAAAGCCAGTACATGCAGTAGGATCAAAAACCCATTGCCATTGTTCTTGGGTTCTTAGTAGTCCTCATTGTCCGCTATGTTCAGCGAGTCTGGTTTTATCCCAGGCTTTTTCAGACCCAGGCCAGCTGGCCTTGGTGAGTTCCTGATATAGCCTTTGCTGGAGAGGTTGTGGAGAAAGGGGTACACTCATCCATTGCTGGTGGGAATGCAAACTTGTGCAACCACTTTGGAAAGCAGTGTGGCAGTTTCTCAGGAAATTCGGGATCAACCTACCCCTGGACACAGCAATACCACTCTTGGGAATATACCCAAGAGAGACCTTATCATACAACAAAAGTATATGATCTACTATGTTCATAGCAGCATTGTTTGTAATAGCCAGAACCTGGAAACAACCTAAATGCCCTTAAATGAAAGAATGGATGAAGACCTTTATTTCCTTTCACCTTTATATTCAGTCTTGCTTCAGAGGAGAACTTAATTATTGATTTGGGGGATTTAAGAAGAAATATCAAGGCACAGTTTGCTGAATTATAGTTAAGTTGAATAATGTACCCCAAATTATTTCATTTCTACCTGAAACCTCAAAATATTATCTTAGAAATGAAGTTGTTGTGAACAACTAAGATCTAATACTAAGATCTTATACTGAATTAGGATGGACTCTAAATCCAGTGAATGAAGTCTAATGTTTTTCCCATGCCGTCATCATCCTGTGTCTGTGATGGTTAAACTGAAGAATATTACATTAATATGCACGTTCAATTTCAAATCAAAACCATTGCCATGGTCACAATGTTGATATTGTTATCTTCATCTACATGACACACTTTATCGCTCAATTGATTTCCAATTTCAGAGAGAATATTGAAGTAAAGAATTCCGTTTGTTGATACCCCTATCACAACGCATACCAATGTGCAGTTAGTATATACCTACTGAATATAATAATCTACATTCTTCATCCATATAGTAAACACCTGACCCACTTAGCTTGGGCTGCAGAGTGACCTACACAATAGGGAATTATCTTGTTGAAGGACTAGAGCCTTGAAGACTAAGAGTGGGTTTCCAGAAAATAGATCTTGATGGTACCTATTTCCAACCTGCCAGTGGCTGTTTCTGTAGAGGTATTTATTCTACAGTAAGACAGGTGATCTTGAGATAGGAAAGTGGCTCATAGACTCAGGAAGTTAATAAAGTTTCCAAGTTGGGAAGTTTATGAAACTTAGGTGATACAAGACTCTTAGAAAAGTACAAGATTGACAAGCCCTGCCACATGATTGCAAAAGCAGAAAATAATTTCTTGGGAGAAGATTCTTCTACTGGGGTTGTCTGAAAGTTAGGGTGCTCCAGAGAGTCAAAGTTTGTGAGTCATTTGACATGTTACAGTCCACTTTTGGTAGTGTCCTTGTCTTTTAGTCACCCTTGCTCTTTGAACAATCCCAATAATCTCACTTCTTCGGTCTGCCATCCATTACGCTATCTGAGGTGAATGTATGTTTCTTAGCATCTGTCTAAGGAAATTCTGCCTTCTGTCTGCATTTTCAAGGGCTATTCCTCTAGGTGATGCAGAGAAAAAGGAAGATCTTTCTGTTGAGAGCTATGAGTCTTCCACGGCCCAACTGTGCTTGACTCAAGGGACCAGGATCCCAGATACTTGTGGGCAGCAAAGACTGACTTTCAGCCATGACTATTGAGTTAATTGTCTTATATTTATGAAGGGTAAAGATATGAACATTTAAATGAGTGAGGAGAAAGCAAATTTTAAAAAAGAATTGGTGAAAATTAATTAGTTAAGAAAGATGAGGAGGAGTTCCAAGACACAACAATCATGAAGACTTTGACTATATGATAGACATTTGTCTCTAGCTAGTGCTCCTACTTTCAACCTCCAACCTTACAGATATCTCAAATGCTGTTTATATTAACTGTTCTCACAACAATTTAAAAATAACTATAATTGCTCTTAATTTTAGTCGGTTTTTGTCTACAAGATGTTCTGGGAATTATTTTTTGAAGTAAAAGAATATTTCTTAGAAACGATATGTTGTAATTAGCTGTATTAGAAATAAGAATTTGCAAAAGAACAATGGTGTATGGCATATGTCTCTACAGTTACAGAGAGCCCTGATGCAAGGAAGCTAACAAATCATATAGCAGTGGCTTGATTCCCCTTAGTAAGGTATGCTGTGCTATCTAGTACCCAGATAGCTTCAAGCTTCTTTTGTTCTTGGCCTTACTTTTTGAACCCTAATATTCTTTTAAACTATAAGTCCATTTTCACTGTAGTACATGTAAGTCATGCTATGATTTTTTTTTAATCATAATTATTTTGCTTACTACCAACAGCTAGCTAACTCTTACATCAATCTGATCAATCATCTCCTCTTCTTAAAGGGCACCAGATTTCTTAGATTAAGTTCCCACCTGGTGATATCATTTATCTCAATCACATTCCCAATAGAGTCACATTTGTGGGAAGAGCATCAAGGTAAGAAAGGGAGTGGGGGACAATGCAATGAACTTCATAAAAGTTCACTTGATTTTTATGTTCTAAACTATCCCAACTAGTGCAGTATTCTCAAAATCACACACTTTAAAAAAAAAAAAAAAAAAAAAAAAAAAAAAAAACTTCCTCTTGACTCTCTCTCAAGCCTTGTAATTACTTTCTCCCCAGGCTTTCTCTCCTTAAGCTCTGGCTATTAGTAAACACATGTATTTTATGTTCTTCCTATAAAGAAATGGAAATCATTATTTTTGTCTCAACAACCTGCCCCAGCTTTATAATTTTCCTAAATATGTGACTTCACCTGCCTGAGGAAGACGTTATAAAACAGCAGACCTCTTCAAGAGTTTGCGTTTTGTTATTTTTCTCTGGCATCTGGTCAGCTTCTCTTCTTTTAGTATAATACCTGCATTTCCCCCTTTTGCTTTTCTATGGCTGTGCACCACACCATGTACCTCCATTCACTTTCAAGGAGAAGGTTTTATAGGTTAGCCTCCTTGCAAAACTTCATTAGTATTCACCTTAATTATCTTAATTTACTGTAATAGGGATTTGATAATTTTCCAAAATATAATTTGTAATTAGCATTTACTACATAAAAGCATTTAAGAGACAATAGCAAGGGTTATAAATACACATAAACTATGCTCAAATTGCAGGGGACATATTTTCACGAACACTGAGCAGAAAGGGGATTCTGAGAAGCAAGCCTGTGGTTTGATTGCTTTCTTGCTTTAATTTGTGATTTTATTCCTTTTTACAACTGATGGAAATGGATAATAGTGCTCATGATGAATTGTAAAAGAAGGGGGCATAAAAGAGAGAGAAAGAAGAGGAAGAAAAGAAAGGAAGAAGGGAAGAAGACATGGAAGGGAGGGAGAAAAAGAGGAAGGAGAGAGGGAGCAAGGAAGAAAGGGAACGGAAACTTGAAGAATGTGCAGCTGCTGCAGCTCCCAGGTCTCTGCAGAAATGAATGTGCGCTGCCTGCTTCTCTAGTAGTAAAAGGCATGGCAGCAGCAGCTCAAAGGAGCCATAAGCATGCCATAAACTACTAATTGCTAGTATTTCAAGCTGGCATTGTGAATACCATATGTCCTGTGTTCTCTCTTCTCTCCTGTTCTCTAGTTTTGTTAAATGCAAAGTGCATGTCTTAATCCCAGACCAAAAAGAAAAAGAGAGATAATCTTAAAACATATTTGATAGAATTACATGAGCCCACAAAGTTGCATAAATATATTTTAATATGGAATATTTGTATCACAAACATATTCAATAATATGCTTACGTTTGTAATATATGCTGTTATTTGAACCAAATGTCTTTATTTGTCTTTTTTTTTACAGTGTCTTTGTGTCAAGGAATTCTCCAATATTCTGGTTTATGGAATTATGTCTAAAAGGTGCATGAGTTGAAACAACCTAGAAATCAAATCTGCCTCAATCCTAAGACCAGATACTGACTTCCAATTATTTCTGCTTCTGATGAGCATTTCCAAGAATTGAAGAAAGCACAATGTCTTGTCAAAAGTTAAGTCTCACGAAGCAAATAATAAAGCAAATATTTTGTAAAGTATAGAGAAAGAAAAATAAGCTTTCGGTGTTGGGAATTCTATTTTTAATCATGCTTCTTGCTTCCAGATCTTCTGACATTAGATGACTTTAAAGCTGCGGAATAGAATCCACTATCTCCCTCTACTAAGTCCCCACAACTTAAAGACCAGCTAGAGATAGATAAGGCCTGGATCATCTCAGCACTGCTTAGGTGTAATAGCCTATTTAAAAAGCTTACAAACCACACGTGATTTCCACTGAGTATATTGTAAACTCAATCCTGCCTGGTGTTGAGACATAAAATCACAGAGGATATCATCCCAGTTTACGATTTCAGTTTATTTGCTGTGATCTAAAATATATTTATATATAAAGAACAAATAGGGAAGGCTAAACTTAAAGCGATTCTTAGTTATGCTTTCCTGTAGAAAGATAAGAAGTTGCTCTACAGATGCAACCAAGGGAAAGTATTCTCTGCAAAAAAAAAAAAAAAGCCATTTCTAAAATTGATAAATATTGAATTGGGAGGATTCCATGAGAAAGGAGTGCCACCGTGAGCCCACACAGGCTATTCTTACTAATGTTTCTAGAAAGTGCAGATCAACCATAATCATCAGATATGATTTTATACAGAGATGCTGAGACAGTGGCAGGCATCATGGGATGAGGAGGCTGTTGGGGATGTGAACAAAGAGCACTATTCTGCATTCTGTACCAATTATTTAGATATCAAAATGAAGAATATTAGCTTACCAGGAGCCAATAAGCGAAGGAAATCTTGGAAACAGAGAACATCAGAATTCCTGATCAAAAGCCAGACAGGACAGGGTTAAGATTTCTGTAAGACATTGATGGAAATAACACACACTATTTACTAAATGGTAAGTACCCGAAGTCATCAGTCAGGCCTCAAAAGTATAGGATTTTACTTAAAATATTCAGGATATGAGACAATCTTGTTTTAAATTCAATTTTTACCCCCTTTACAATGAGAGAAGCTTTTGAAACAATGGATTTTCTCAAGTTACAGGAGTATTGTGTGAGAAAAAAAAAGGGGCTATGTTTAAACCCAACAGCCAACTGCACTTCCTTTTCTGGTGCTGAAGTATAAATAATAACCTCAGTACTCATATGTGAAACATGAGCTTAGATGACCTCCAATCCAGAAGTCTTCTCTAACAGTCTGTATGTAACTCCATTTCCACATTTTTCATCATTATTGCTGGAATCATTTATCCTTCAAACTTGCCTCTAAATTCTACTCAAAGACAGTACTCTACCATTTCCTTTTTATGTTTCTTTTTTAAAAGAATAAGCTATTTGTTTTTATTTTGCGTCTATATGTTTGTGTGTGTACCTGTAGACATGTATGTGTGTCACATGTGTGCCTAGTACCTGTGGCCAGAAGACAGTATCACTTCCTCTAAATTTTTCACTTAAAGGTAGTCTATTAGTTCGTTATCTTTCTACTTTACTAAGAACCTAGAAGATTTAAACCCCTAGTATCAAAATCCATCTTGTATTCCTTGTACATGTCTTTTACTTCTTTTTAGGTGATCTGTAGGACTCATTCCCCCCACAGCTGCAAGACACATCAGCTAGTTTGTTATCAATTTCAAACACTGTGGTCAATTAAAAAAAGAAAACATCTTTGTTGTTCTTAACTTGGCCTTTCTGATTGCTTTCCGTTACTTTTAAGTTTATCCTTATTTAAAACATAATCTGCAATGTAATGCCAATGTTCCTTGCCACTGTGTATCTCCCACTCGGTAGAATGTAAATTCCATGAAGAACTTTGTTTTTCACACCAGAAGATTACAAGACATTAACCAGTTCCTGGTTTCATGTGGTAACTATAAATACTTGTTGAATAAATGTATAAATACCCATGAGTGTTTGATCACCTGTTTTCTTCTCTGTTCTTCACTCCTAGGAGATCATTATGATAGTTACCTCATCAGATAACCATATGATGATAAAATTTCATTGCTAATATCATTTTATGGCTGTCAAAATATTTGATGCCCTGTATAAGAGAGGATTTTTTTTACCACTCCCTTGTCTCCCTTAGCAGTTCAAGAGCAGGAAATGCAGTCTGTTGATCCATTCACCCCAGCTGTTTCTCAAGAAATCTTGACAGAACACATATGGTTCTCGTACTCTATCTTTGTCATTAAATACTTTCCAAACAACTGCCCTCTACATTGACCCAAAGAGACTGACTCTGCTATATTTTATTTTCTTTGATAGGGTTGAACAAGGTTCCATTTTTGTTACCTGGACTATTTGTGTGGGGATTACAGTCTACCAGAGACTTCATTGAAAAGAGCAAGTATATTTTACTTCAGAACTCAGGTTGAATTTGAGTCACAGTCTCCAATGAAAAAGAATGGTTGAGAATAGAGAAACAGTAGAATCCAATAATCCTTTGACTAAAAGTTTTGTGCTTGGAGTCTAAGTCTGCCTCCTGGAAAAATGCATTGCAAACCATCTGCCAGTTGCTAAATTCCTGAGTTAAAGCACAGGTAAGAAACTCCATCAAAGACGACAATAGCTCTGATAGCAGAATGTCTGAGGTCTATCAAAGAAGCCCTTCTGAGCAGATCCATTGCTGATCCCTGAATGCACAACTGCCACAGAAGAAATATCTTTTTCTCGATGTTCACTCAGCCTTCTTCATGTTCTCCTTCTGATAGAGAACAGCAGTTTCTTTAAAAGTAATCACCGTGATATTTAGCAAAGGACTCCAGTGCTTTTTGTCAATTCTTGCTTTGATTTTTGCCCACACCTGGGCTTCCTTTCCTTTTGTCTGTGTCAAAATACCATTGTGATTTTTTTCTTTTTTTCTTTTAATTTTTATTTATTTATTTATTTATTTATTTATTTATTTATTAAAGATTTCTGTCTCTTCCCCACCGCCGCCTCCCCTTTCCCTCCCTCTCCCTCAATCAAGTCCCCCTCCCTCGTCAGCCCAAAGAGCAGTCAGGGTTCCCTGCCCTGTGGGAAGTCCAAGGACCACCCACCTCCATCCAGGTCTAGTAAGGTGAGCATCCATGAAACTGCCTAGGCTCCCACGAAACCAATAGGTACAGTAGGATCAAAAACCCATTGCCATTGTTCTTGAGGTCTCAGTAGTCCTCATTGTCCACTATGTTCAGCGAGACCGGTTTTGTGATTTTTAAAAAGTAAAATGCTACGTGAAATGAAAACTTGATTGCACTTTCATTTTTTCTTACTACATATGAAAGTAAGTTTTGACTCAAATTTTACATCATTGTGGCATTGTTTGAAGTGCCAGTCTGTTTGAAACAGGGTGGACTTGCCTGTTTGTGGTTATATCTGGGGCCCCTATTTTCCTCTTTAAAAAAATCTGTTTTTATTAATGATACCCTGTAACACAGGCTCTGAGGAGATTGAACAAATCTTCAGTCTCCAAATTATAAATGGATGTATCAGACAGTATATTTCCATATTTGAGATCCTAATAATTTCTGTCACACAAATAATATTTCTGTTTTGACCAAATTAAACCATTAATTTTTCATGAATGAAAATTTTGTGGATAATAATTTAGACTTTTGATTTTTACATTTTTTATCCTTCAGGTTTCTATCACATATTA
>NW_026067924.1:13741104-13754563 GCF_014885135.2 Alexandromys fortis
ATATGTGTGTGTGTGTTACCTTCTTGTATCTGTAACCAAGTATTGGACAAGAATCAACTAAAGGAGGAATGGTGGTTTAGATTCAGTTTAAGCGTACACATTCTCTCATAGAGGGCAACTCGCAGTAAACAGGAACATGATGCTTGCTCACATCTGCGAAGATGGAGAGAGAGAAAGGGGAGAGAGAGAGAGAGCTCAGAAGCAGGGCCAAGCTATAGATTCCCAGTGACCTAGTTCTGTAAACCAGAATCTAGTTCTTGGAGGTTCAAAAAAGGTTCAAAGGCAATGCTTAAACATGGGAACCTGAGGCAGAGACTTCACATGCAAACTACTATAATTACTTTATATTCATCTTTCTGAGAATTTTAGTTTATTGATTTCTGTGGTTTCTCCAGATTCCCTTGCATGACCTCACCACCTCCTACCAACTTCCCATTCATCAGCTCTGTCAGCTTCTCTGTTGCCAACATCTATCAGGCCTCATTCCTGTATCATCAATGCTGACAGATTTAAAACTTGGATCATCACTTGGTTAGACAATGCTGGCTAATGAACTTCTTGCAAATTTCCAGTTTACGTTAGCTCTGGTAATATGCTCATAGTCAATTCTTTTACTTAGAAAGGTACTTTTATATTTTGTCTTATAGAGAAATAAAAAGCAGCAAAGTGTGAAGTCTCTACCTCTTAACAAGTGTCTTTTTCTTCCTGAAACTAAATTCAGCCCTTACATCTAGTTTGTTGTGTTCTTCCCTCTCAACAATCTTAATTATTTGTGTCTATTGCAAAGACTCTTGCATTAATTTTTCCATATATTAATCCTCTACTGAACACTTTGGATGTGTAATTGAGAGTTTTTCATGTAAAATTAAAGAAATTAACCTGTACCTCAACTCCCCTTATAGTCTCTCCTTTCTATGCATTTCACCCAAGCATCAGAGAAAGTAGTCTAGTAATGAGACAGCTTAAGAAGGCAGGGTGTGGGGCATGACTATGAGATGGAATGAAAAGTCTGGGAGAAATCAAGTAACAGGAGAAGAGTTAAAGCAATCAAGAGGACATAGCACTGCTTGGGTTATCACAGAAAACTTTGAAGACATTCTGAATAAAGGAATTATTCATTTAATGCCATTATGCTAATCACTTTTCTGTTTCTGTACAAAATACTGAAAGAAAAAACAGTCAACTTAAAAACAAGGTGGGTTTTTGCTTAGAATCTTAGAAGCTTCAATGCATGTTTGGCTAGCTACATTGCTTTGAGGGTTGAGGTAAGGTTGAAGGACGTGGGGGAAGAAAGGTATTCACATTATCATAATCAAGAGATGGAGGGATTGAGCCAAAAAGAGGGAGAGAGAGAGAGAGAGAGAGAGAGAGAGAGAGAGAGAGACAGAGAAGATGTACCCTTCAATACCATACACCCAATGATCAGCTTCCTTCAACCAGGAGTCACGGTCTAGTAGCTCCCTCCTAATCCCACGATCCACCTATTTCATGACATTACCAGCTAAGAAACAAGACTGAATGAAGTCCCAAGTCTCTTGGGAAAACTTCATATTCAAACAAACAATAACAAGGATCAAGACTAAAACATCAGTAAATGAGTGGCAGTGACAAGAAAGTCCACAGGTGACATAAGGTGAAAGTATATTGGATTGTTGTTTTAATGAAGGCGGTTAGCAGAAAATTCAGAATGGAGTTTAGTAGGATGCCATCTAGGGTTCACAGATGTGAGTCCAAGAGACACTGGAAAAAATCACAACAAATGAAGGAGCATTTAGTGGTTTGAATGTGACATTACCTTCATGAATCCCTGTATGTGAACACTGTTCCTCAAATTCTGGTGTTTGTTATGGATGCTATAGATCCACCTCACTGAAGGAAGGAGGCACAAGGGATGGGCTTTGGGCTTGATAGGCAGTCCTATTTCCTGTCTACACTCTGCCTCCTACCTGCAAATGGAACAGGACCACCTGTCTCACACACCTGATGCCATATCTTCATTTCCATGAGGAACTGTATCCCTCTTTAAGTCATGAGCCAAAATAAACCCTTCCTTTCTTTAAATCTTGTAACCCTAACAAAAAATGTAGCTAATACAGTTAATATGTATCAGAGCCTTCCAAAGGCACATGGGGTTGTGCTTTGGGGGTAGTAGTGACCCATGGTGTTAAGCCAAATAAGAATTCTGCCACTGTGTAAAGATACCTACAGTATAGGTAAGTAGAACAGTTCAAATACACACAATGAAAAAAAAAAATAACAAATTTAGGCAGGAGAAATGGCTCAGCAGTTAAGAGCACTTATTCTTGAACAGAGACCAGGTTTAGTTCCCAGAAGCCATATGGTGGCTTACAGCCCTCTGTAATACCAGCTCCAGAGAATCTGACACCATCTTCTAGTCCCCACAATCACTATACACATGTAGTGAACATATTACATACATGCAGGCAAACACTTATATACACACAGAAAAATAAATATTTTAAAAGATAGCCAATTTAAATAACAGTAAACTAAAATTTCCACAAACTTACAAACTTTGTTCTAATATTTTGCATTTATTTTAGAAAAGCCATCTTGTGCTTGAGGAAACACAGTTCTGAATGACAGATTACTTTGTAGGGTGATTTCATTCTCTGTGGTGTCAGAATCTAGTTGTTAATTCTGCATACACTGCCGATTCCCTTTACTTTAGTATTAAGTAAGTACATAGGAGGTAAGCATGGATATCTGATGGCTTGCCTGATCACAGAATGTCGGGGAGCTCATTATCAATTTAAATTTTATAATTCATAGACATTACTATACATGTCCACCTGTAGTGACAGTCCCTTGGCATTTTCCAAATCATCTCCTTATACATTGGGTTAAGTTACTCAATGTTCTATCCACAACAACCAAAAGTTAGGACTGCTAGACACGTTATCACAGAGTGAATGCCATCCTGTCTCTCCTCTGCCATGCATAGGAAAGATACAGTTGTGTTTAAAATACAGCCATCCCATGCCCTTATTTAATCCAGTGCCTGATGCACTTACCGATGGAAAACAGGATTATGCCAGTTTTGTTTCTAGGTTTAAAGTACTTTGCAGACTTGTTAAGTTTAGCTGTAAATAATATCCTTTTGGTGTGCCATGTTTAAAAGTTCCTTGCTACAGAAACAGATGATGCTTTCACTGTGGTTAATGTAAAAGGAGCAAAGGGATAGATTTAAAGTTAGGAAGATTAGGAAGATATGGGATATAAACAAGAGCTTTGCTTTGCTAATCTAAATATAGGCATAAAAAGGTGGAATGGAGCCTCAGGATTGCAGTAACCAGGCTCACTGTATTTTTCGTGGAAATAGTTGGCTCAGATAGGTCCAGTCAAAGCACCAGGCTTTCTGTAGAGTACATTTCTTTTCATCTGAAAATTATGTTCATGCAGATGTTATGTTTCTTATGATGGAGAGTCTTTCAAAGGGGAAAAGTGGTTTTCTTTGTGTCAAGTGTAATAAACTCAAAGTAGGGAAGGAATCCTTGCAGGCTGAAATACTATTTTCTTGCATTAAGTTGGCTTTCTCATGTATCTTTCAGCAAGAAAAGCAGACTGTATATCCATTCAGTGATGTAGAAATGGAACATTATTTTTTTTCAGCGTATGATCACATGAGAACTTCTACCCGATCATTTTACTGGGCTTTTCATCTTGTTTTTTTTTTTCCTGCTGTGTTTCTGGATGGCTGTATTCTTCTGTTAAAATGATTAGTGCTCTAAGTGAATGAGATCACTTACTGAAATAAAAATCCAGCCAAGCCATATTCTCATACTGTGATCTCATACAGGCTCAGCCTCCTGAAAGGCCCCTCGAGAGACTTTGCAAAAATCTTCATCCAATTGTATGCAATCCCAGCACAGAGAGGAAACATGTTTGACAAAATCTAGTTTTTTCTAAAGGTGGGGAGGCAGATGCCAAAAACAATATAAACCCACATGTGCCTTAATATAGACAGCTGTCTTCCAATATAATCTCTCTCTGTTGTCCATGGAAAACTCACGGTGCATGAAACAAGCACCGGAATCCTTATGTAATCCTCACTTTCCTTATCAAGAAAGATGTAAGCTGTTCAGACTGGACCCTGGCTCTGTGCTGACACTTTGGGGCATCTGGGGAAATGACTTCCTCTCAGCTTCTCTTGGCCTCAGAGCATGTGGATTCATACTCTTTTGACTTACACACATTTTGATTTCCCAGTCCTAAAATATAACTAGGAGCAGTCACTCCTGAGTATGACTTCAATTCAAACTAGTTCCAAAATGATCTTGACAATGAGAAATAAAGTGATTGTGTTTGGCTATTCTGCAGAGTCAATGTAAAAATACTGCTGACTCTTTTTTTTTTTAGTTCTTTTGCAGTCCCCCCTTCTTTCCTTGTCAGTTTTAATTTTCATAAATTTCTCTCTCTACTATTTTCCCATGCTCTCACTTCCTCCCCTAAAACTTTCCACAACAAAACAACGCACTTTTTAGAAATTATTTTTAAATTCTTTGC
Source organism: Alexandromys fortis (assembly GCF_014885135.2). Taxonomy (NCBI): domain Eukaryota; kingdom Metazoa; phylum Chordata; class Mammalia; order Rodentia; family Cricetidae; genus Alexandromys; species Alexandromys fortis. The sequence continues at coordinate 13,745,632 of NW_026067924.1, forward strand.
TGTACATGTATGCTGGTATGTGCAGGTGTGCATATTTGAGCATCGAGCAGAAAACAGCCTCAGCTGTCATTCTCATGCTGTTAACCTGGGGTTTTTTTTGGTTTTGTTTGTTTGTTCGTTTGTTTGTTTGAGACAGGGTATCACTTTGCCCTAGGCTTTACCAAGCAGGCAGGTCTGGCTGGCCAGTGGACTCCTGAAATTCGTCTCTACCTCATCAACTGGGATTATATGCATATAGCACTACACCCATCTTTTTAAAATGTGGTTTCTAGGTGTGAAACTCAAGTCCTTGTGCTTGCAAAACCATCAATTTATATCTCCAAACCTAAAACTCACATTTGAATGAGGTGAGATTTGGAATAAGTAAAATGCATAAATCTTAAGTGTGAAATTCCATAAAACTGGATAAAACATGTCCTTGTAACTACTATCTTGAGACAGAATATCTCTAACACTCAAGAAAATTACAGTGTCCTTTTGTTAACAACTTCGCCTGCTGCAGGCAAGCACTACTTTTATTTTTATGGGCAAGGATTAGCTGTGCTTACTTTTGATGTTCCTGAAGAATAATACTATATAGGGCTGGGAAATGGTAGAACAATTGTATATATATATATATATATATATATATATTCAGTCTGCATCACTCTAACAAACAGTAAAACATACAATGTCTATATTTTTTCTAGTTCTGTTTAACTAATTCAATGTTTTTGAGATTCACCACATATAATCAATGTAGGCAGTATTCCAAGCTGTGGCTATTACCTAATGTAAGATTTAGCTCTTGTTTCCGAATATTTGAATTGATCCTAGATATTTTTTGAAGAATAAAAGATAAATGAGCAAGGCCTTCGACGCTTTCTTTTAGATATATGTTGTCATTTGTTCTGAGAAAAAAAAAGGAGCAAAAATAATTGATAAGTTTAACTTTATTAAGAGAATTAAAAAGAGCAGCCAAAGTGCTTTCCTAAACTGTTGTGCTATTTTACACATTCACTACAAATGGGCGAAAGTTCTGATTTTTCTACACTTTGGGAGCTATCACCATTCTTACTCTACTTACTGTAGTGATTGTCGAATTCCATCACATTCTGGTTGCAAATTTGCTAATAATAAACAATCCTGGCAATGCTTTTATATTCCTATTGGCCAATTACAGAATTTTTAATGTAGGAAGGAACTGTTTCATGCTTGTTTGTAGAGACATACATAGATCACATAGATCTAATCTACATGGGAATTAGAAGAAGACATGATCTCCTGAGTAAATTGGAATCATGGGGACCTTGGGAGAGGGTTGAAGGTAAAGGGAGATGCAGGGAGGAGAGCAGAGAAAAAATGTAGAGCTCAATAAAAAATCGAAAAAAAAAAACAACAACAACAAAAAGTTAACAAAAAATAGTCAATAACAGCATGAAAGAGGTTCAGTATCACTTGCCACTTAGAACATACAAACTAAACCCACAGTGAGGAAGGAGTATAAAATGCCAGTATGACTAAGGTCAAATACAGAAGGAATGCTAAAACAATATCAACAAATATACTATACGCGGCTTATAGGAATGCAAAATCATAAAGTCAATTTGGAAAGTACTCAGAAATTTCTATGGAGTTATATATAAGCTTAGGATAGCTCAGCATATATGTGTGTGACTAACTGAAAATAAGGACAGCAGCAGACTTGTGGTCATGGGGCCACAAGGACAAAGTATTTTGAGGGTGATGGAAACTCGTAGGAGACTGTGGGAGTTGTAGCATGTGACAATTAGTGTTCATATATCAGTGCACCAGAGGAAAGATTCTGTGATGGGGGAGAATCCCATCTATGGAGGACCTATGGGACCACCGACTCTGGAAACTGTGTCTCCTGTCTGTAACTTCATATGTGCTAAAGCAGCTATGGTCTCTTCCCAATACCTGCACTGTAGTGTGCAATTTCATATGATATGTATGGATAATCTCAATCTTTGGGTACATATATCTGTGCATGGTTAGGATAATGACTTTTCATCAATTTGTATAACTTTTATTTATAGAAAATATACTAGGATATGCTTCATAATTAGATTTATTGTCCCACAAGAACTGTACAGCACTTAAAAGCCTGCTTTGTTCCTTTCACTCAGACTAACTTAAGAAAATAGCAATTTCTCCCCAGTCTAAGACAAACTACACACAATCAGCTCATTTTTACCTCAAAGCAAGTTCAAGCTAGACTGCAAATGGATCATAAGTTAAAAACTTTACAGATATGTACAAGGTCAGAGTTATAAATGTATAACCAAAGTCATTCACACAAAACAACCAAAAATTCAGGCCAATTCTTTGCTTGCCAAGTCTGGTTGATAAAGACCTATGTCTTGCAGCTTGTCTCACCGAGCGCTGTGCCCCTGGCCTCTGGTTACAGTCTTACACCGGAAAACTTGAAACCTTCGGTTGCCATGGTAAATGGCTCTGCCCTTATCATTTACTCAAGGAATGTTCTATGATCAATGAGATGCAATTCTTGTAATTTTTTTCTTATTATCTCAAGCCTCTTGTAAAAAGCATAGTTACACTAGGTGAACAAGGAAGCAAGAAGAGAATTGAAACAAAGGAGAAGTAGAAAGAATTAGAACTTAGAAGAATATTCGAGGACAGAAAAATATACAGAATAATAAATATACAGAACAGAATTGTGTGAATTTATTTCATACTGCTCAGATAGAAAAATCTTAAGTTCAGTTTCACTATTCTGTGGAGTTTTTCTTTAAACCCTGGAAGTAGCCTTAACAGTTGGTCTCTAAGGCTACTAATAAAAACTGTCCATGTTATAACTGTAGTTCTGGTACTTCATTAATATCTTCTTTGATCAAACTTATAGATCATATATCAAACTTATATCCTTTGTAATGGATGCATTGTACTATATGCATAATTATGACTTAAAATATTTACTTCTAAGATTGTAGACTACACATCCCAAGGAAGTGATTACACAGCAAAACAGCCATACTAATACTAAAGAAAGAACAATGTTTGAAAACTAGACTTGAGATCTTGGCTTACTTCACAAAGATCAGCAACAAAGTAGCCTCAAGACGTACCTGTTAAAGGCACATGAATTTTAACAGAATGTGGGTAAGGTGGGTAGAGGAGTATGCCTAGGATATATAGACTGGAGGCACGGAGGTTTGCTGATGAAATGTCAGAGATATCGCGAAGTTCATGAAGAGAGTCAGAGTTACTCCTGGCCCAGAGAAGACATTGCCATGGGGTGACTGCATACCTGGAAGGAGAGAATTGTACTTTTACTATCACTGTGAACCTTCTCTGATCCTGAAAGTTTCCTGTTTATACAATAATACGTTTCCCAGTGTTAATGTACCTAATATGTGAGACACTTTCCACAGGAGTAGCTGGGTTAAAAGTTGTGGCACACATTTAAAGCTCCCAAAATCTCATAGCAATAGATCATATCTGTAAATAGTTTAGCGATAGTCAGTATTTTCACTAAATAGAATTGTGATATCTCTGATATTTCATCAGCAAGCTTTTATTCCTCCAGGTATATATACCTCCTAGACTTACTCCTCTACCCACCTTACCCACATTCTAAATTCATGGCAAACAAATGACTTACATATAAATAACAGGGCAGTTGCACATGTGAACCCATAGCAGTTATGCCAGCATTCACAAGATAAGTGTAATCACAAGGCAGATGAAATTTCAGCATGGAAGATGTGGGGAAGAAGTCTAAACTCTATCTCAAGAGGTACTGGCCATTGACATCTGCAAGGAAAGGGAGAATCAATTTTCTTTAATGGTATATCCCCATTATATCAACCACAAATTGGACTTGATGTGTTTTTATAATAAGACAAAGGTTTTTACGGGTAGGAAAAGGAGATGGAACTGGCATAAGTTGGGACTCGGGGAATAACTATGAAAAAAAAAACGTATTGCATGAAATTTTCAAAGATCAATAAAAATGAGAGAGTAAAAGGGAACTTACATCATATAGACATCATCAAGGGCCAATCCAATTTTAGGAAGCTGAGACAGGAATAATGTTAATGAATTTAACAGCAACTCATGCTAGAGTTGGGTTGAAATTCTAGAAATTTCCAGCCTTAGTATAATGCTTATCCTGGTGTAGTTATAATACGATGTGCAATAACAAATACACTTTATGAGCTGGAATATGTAGTAATTGCAGATGTACTCTACAGAATTGAGGGCTAGCTAGTTTGGTACAGTCTTTATCACAGGCAATGAAGGAGGATTATGATAAAGAAAAACAAACTTACTTCCAGGTTTCAAGGAGGGCACTGAAAGCATATTCAAACAGGACTGCCCTTTTATCCCAAACATTCATGCACTACATTGTGGTCTAACTCAAAACATCTCAAAGTGGTTATTGATCAGTTGACTAAAATTTTACCTCACTCTGAACCCTCGATTAAGGTGTAGTGAGGGGCTTCACCAAATCAAACCTGCCTACCTTTATTATTAAAAACCTGGAAACCACTTAATCATGCTCCAGTAAAGACAGAGTGATAATATGGGAGCCACTGCTATTGGCTCTCTGGGATTCTGATATAGATTTTTTTTAAAGAGTTAACTTATGTATTTTTTATCTTAGAGTAGATATAATTGTTAGATAATATTGCTGTTCATATAACCTTTGTCTCCAACTTGGTACTTTCAACTTGAGAGCTGTGAACAGTCGATGTCCAAGGCAGAGGTTCTCAACCTATGGGTCATGACCCATTTGGATGCTGGGTGAGAATTTTACAAGGGTCACCTAAGATCATCTGAAAACATAGACACTTATGATTCATATTAGTAACAAAATTACATCTATTAAGTAGCAACAAAAACAATTTTATGATTTGAGGTTGTCATAGATAGAGGAACCATATTAAAGGGTCACATTCTTAAGGACGTTTTGAGGACCACTGTCTTAATGGGAGAAGGGAATGACAATGGATACAAATATATTATTCACTGCATAGATATAGCTAAAATCTTTGCGATTGTATCTAGAAACCTATGAATTTTGGGTCAAAGTCAAGATATAATAAAATTACTATCAGATAGTTACCTTTTCCTGTGCCATACCCAGGTCCTGCTATTTCCTGAGCTTAGCAAATAAAGTACCAGCTCACTATTGAATTATGATAGGGTCAGGGGACTCTCACATAATACACTGATGTGAATACTACAGTTGGTGAGGGGCAATAGCTCATGAATTGCTATAAGTATTTCTTGGCAACACTTTCAGATTATTATCCAATTGCCTATATTATTAAATATCTTTATTGCAAATGAAAACATGGAAAAAAAGGTTTTAGTATCCCTATATGAGAACTTTCAGATCATGATGGTAAATATGATGTCATCACTACCCTCGAAGCTCCTTATGACCTCTCTTTGTTCATGTGGCCCCAGGCCCGTCACTGTGACTGTCCCCATAGGCCCTTCATCCTGATCACATTATTTAAGTCAGGACAACCCTTTAATTATCTCAGTCATGTTGCTTTTTTTGCTGTCAAATGAGATTTATTTTCCCTCTTTGTACTGAAAGTTTAAAATTCTGGTAAATGGCAGGTGCTCAAATTCCATTTACTGAATGCATGAGCAATGGACTGATAGACAGGCCTGGCAGATGCACAGGGCACAGGTTAGGATTCACAGATGAATTTTTGCTTAGGTGTGTGTGCGTATTCTCTCAGAAATAGAAAATATGAAACTCTATTAATCCTTCTATCATGAACATTTGACACGTGTCACATTCTGCATAGCTGAGAAAGCATGTTTAGGAAAATGAATTTGTCTTCAAATAAAATTTCAGCTCTTGCACACGTGCTAGAGTTTGACTGCGAGAGAAAAAGCAATAAACCTGATCTTCCTGGAAGCAGATTCATTTCCCAGGAGATGCGCGAAAGACTAAGACTGCTACAGAGGGGTTCTGCAGTCTAACAGTCCTACAGGCAATCCTGTGACAATTGTAGACATGTTTTCCTTCCTTTCATCTCCAGCTTACAGAAGGTAGGGCATCCAGAGACTTACTCTCAGTGGAAGCACTTTAAAGCATACTTTCTCAAAATCAAACTCAACCTCTTCTCCTTGACCTTCTAAATTATTCAACCCTATTCTATTGGTATAAGGAAATTAAACTACTGATAATATTTTATAAAAAAATAGATAAAATTAAACAAAAGAGTCATGTAATATTGCCATCAGTACACATGGAAATCAAGCATAGGATGGCTAAAAAAGAAGTAATGATTTCTGGAAAAGGAAAACAAACAAGCCACCAACCAAAACAACAAACAAAACCTATACCATCCAAGCCCTTTCCCAAAGGGTAAAAACATCTATTCACCCATTCTGACAAAGTCATGAAAAGGATCCTTTGTATCCTCAAAACAATCTTAATTTGAACAGTAACTTGGTATCAACCTACTTATGATCTGTAAATACCTATTGATCAGGAAATTCAGACACTTCTAAATATAAGTAATGACAAAATATATTCCTTCATGTTGATCATGCTGGCTTTGTTTGTTGTTTTTCAGAGTTTTCTGGATAAAATGATTGCTCTGAAATTTCAATTAATAACCCAAACTCTACCCTATATATTGTATTGTGATTGTTATAATTAGCTTCAGCTGTCAATTGAGCACAAACTTAGAGTCACCTGGAAAAACTGAAACTCAGTTGTAGCGTTGCCCAAGTCAGATTTCCATGTGGCCAAGTCTGTGGGTGTTACCATCCCTAGTCAGCTATGTTAGCTGCATCCGAGTCCGAGAACAAATCAGAAAGTCAGAAAGCAGTGTTACCATTCCTCCTTCATTGGTTTTTTGTTTCAAATTCCTACACTGTTGGAGTCCTTTCCTTGACTTCTCTCAATGATGGATTATGACCTAGGTGTTCTAAAATGAAATAAACTTTGCTTCCTGAGCTGTCTTTGGCTGTGGTGTTTATTACAGCAATAGAAAGTGAAGTAGAGCCAAACTGACTTCTCCACAGGTAGTCCAGGTTACCATCAAATTCATTTTCTGGATCAAGAAACTGAAGATTTTAGAGAAAACTTTCAGTAAGTGACAGAATTGAAGTTTTAGCCAGGCCTGACCTTGAGATTGGACCCTGTCTGCAATGCTGCCTGCCTCTAACAATTTTCATGTCTTATACAGAACATGTTTACGATCTTATAGTTTAAACACCACAAATTAGACATGAATTTTTAGTGGACTAAGAGCAAGATGGCAGCAAGGCTGGTTCCTCCTATCCTCCGAGACCAGCAGAAGTGCGGTGAACAGAGATGACTCTGGCCATGTTGTTTTAAAGAAGCTCGTAAGTTTGCAGAAGTGTTTGAAACTTTGGAATTCATTTTTTAAACCCTTGAATTCTTAGGGATAATGAGCTGTTCTGTTAGAGCCCAAAAGATAGAAATACTGAGAATAATGCAGACAAAGAGATGCAAACAACAGGAAAATAACTTGTGACGTTTACAGGGAAAGTTTGAGAGTCCCTCAAAGGCTCGGTTTAATATATTTGAATTAACAGTCTGTAGAAGTGAAACCATTTTTGCTTTACTGCAACAATGAACATAGGTCAGCTAGGGCTGAGAAGTAAGTTATCATTAATAAGAGATCAGCATCATTAAGGAAAATTCTTCTGGAAAGTATTTGCTTGGGGTCAGCCTAAAGAAGCTGTGGCCAAAGGAGAAAAGGCTACATATCAGCCAAACTTGGCAATACTTGTAAGATTGTGAAATTCATAGAGAAAAACTCAAGTCTGGCTCCCTCTGGCATGTTTACAGTCCCTAGGAAAGACACAGAGAAGCCATTGGTGAAGCTATAGCCTCAGTTGAAGTGGAGACCCCAAGTTATTAGAGATGCCTGAACTGTGGAACTGAAATGTCAGCCAAGGACAGCAGCCGGTGTGGAGAAGATCTAGCCTGAGCCTCCACGACAAGCTGTGTTTGCTCACAGAGGGTGGAGCTAGGGAAACTGGACTGTCCAGACCTTTTGGAACCCAAAAGATCATGCCTAAGTCCTATGTGTCAGATATTGAGCTATAGGATTTTGGAATTGCAATGCTAGATGCTGGTTTTGCATAAGTGTGATTATTTTTATGCCTTATGTTTCCTTTTGAGTGAAAAAAAAGCATGCAACTTATTTTTGACTTTTGTCACTCTGGAATTATAAGTCAAAATTAACTTCACACATAAGTCACTTTTGGTCATGGAGTGAAGCATTTGTATAAGTTGCTCTATTATAAATAAAAATTTGGGAGTTAGATATTGGGATAAAAACATGATATATCAAGAAAGCAGCAGAGCAATAGAAAGCCGACTCTCTCTCTCTATGTTTCCAAGATCAAGAAGGGTCACACATTCTTCTAAGCCTTTCCCTACTCCTTTTTTGGTCTCTCTATTATATCCTAAATGACTATGGTTAATTCCAATCAGCTACTTGCTGACTGCCCCATAATTCAAGGTTAACTTTTTCAATATTTCCAGAGTGTCACAGTGTGATCAAATATCCCACAACATTTACCCCTTTTGTCTAAATAAAAAGGAAAGGGTTTCGCTATGACAAAGTAAAATCATATACAATTATTGGGAAAAAATGCATTTACAATGTCAGTCTATCTGAATTTGGCAAATACAGAGAAAGTTCTCTATTATCTGTTTTATCTTGGTGAGTTCAAAGTTTTATATCTAAACTACTTTCTATCATAAGTTGTATTACCATCCTACAAATATCTTATTAGACCTTAAAACATTTTCTTAGACAAATTAAGCTTTTATGTCTTTCTTTTTTTTTATTTTATTAAAGATTTCTGTCTCTTCCCCACCTCCGCCTCCCCTTTCCCTTCCCCTCCCCCAACCAAGCCCCCCTCCCTCGTCAGCCCAAAGAGCAATCAGGGTTCT
>NW_026067924.1:13756464-13818731 GCF_014885135.2 Alexandromys fortis
ATTTTATAAAAATTTTTGCTGGGTCCAGGGGTAGGTTGATCCTGAATTTCCTGAGAAACCGAAACACTGATTTCCAAAGTGGTTGTACAAGATTGCATTCCCACCACCAATGGATGAGGGTACCCCTTCCTCCAAAATAATATAATAAATTAAATTAAAATTTAAAAAAACTTCATTTTTCGTTTAGTCATCTGTTTTAAAACAGACCTAAAATGTAATTTTCAAGTTCTACAGTATTGAAATCTTTAGAAGAAAGCATGTATGAGAAAAACACAAGATGTTGATGCCTGCACAATTATATCGGAAATAATGTGACCAAATGTAAAAACCACATAAAGTCTGTATACACTGGCTTACTTCTTGGAAATACATACAGTTATTACTTCTTGGAAATACATACAGATACATCAATTCACCTGTAATTCCTTATTTGGATATTTTTGGAACTATATACTTATAAAAGAAGAATTACCTTTCTAACTCTAAAGATACATGAATGCTCATTCTGCTTGTCTTTGTTGTTCATACTAGAGGCATCAACACCAGTGATAGAAATTAAGTTTGATAATTACTAATTTATAGTATAGAATGAAATGGACCACAAAAGAAAGGTCCAATTGTTTCGTGTCTTAGAATTTTATTTTAACATATATTGATGGAAATAACTACAATTTGGAGAGGGAGGGAGAAGGGTGGTGGGGGGAGGGGAGAAGGTGGAAATTTTCAATAAAAAATAAATAAAATAAAAATCTTATAAAGTGATGTTGTATCACAAAGTTGTCTTATATTCAGGGATTTCCCTTTGGTTCTCAAAAAATTAAATAACAAAGCTTAAATACATGAGAAAATGGCCACATCACACTAGCTATCATGTTTTTACTTTGGAATCTTAGGACAGAATTGCATAGATGGTTAGAAATTTTAGGTGATACTTTAGTCTGACATAAAAATTACTATAAGTTTTTGACATTCCTGATAATCTTTGTTGCTTCTATGTCCATTTTTTTAATTAATTAATTTATTTATTAAAGATTTCTGTCTCTTCCCCACCGCCGCCTCCCCTTTCCCTCCCCCTCCCCCAATCAAATCCCCCTCCCTCGTCAGCCCAAAAAGCAATCAGGGTTCTCTGCCCTGTGGGAAGTCCAAGGACCACCCACCTCCATCCAGGTCTAGTAAGGTGAGCATCCACGAAACTGCCTAGGCTCCCACGAAACCAATAGGTCCAGTAGAATCAAAAACCCGTTGCCATTGTTCTTGAGGTCTCAGTAGTCCTCCTTGTCCGCTATGTTCAGCGAGACCAGTTTTGACCCAGGCTTTTTCAGACCCAGGCCAGCTGGCCTTGGTGAGTTCCCGATAGAACATCCCCATTGTCTCAGTGTATGGGTGCACCCCTCGCGGTCCTGAGTTCCTTGCTTGTGCTCTCTCTCCTTCTGCTCCTGATTTGGACCTTGAGATTTCAGTCCGGTGCTCCAATGTGGGTCTCTGTCTCTGTCTCCTTTCATCGCCTGATGAAGGAAGGTTAATATTCAGGAGGGTGCCTATATGATTTTCTTTGGGTTCTCCTTCTTATTTAGCTTCTCTAAGAACCCGAATTATAGGTTCAATGTCCTTTATTTATGGCTAGAAACCAAATATGAGTGAGAACATCCCATGTTCCTCTTTTTGGGTCTGGCTTACCTCAGACCCAAAAAGAGGAACATGGGATGTTCTATGTCCATTTTAACTTTGCACAGTGACTCCAAAATATACGGATAAATGGCTCTGTTAGGGTCAGAACTCTGGACTCTTTTTTAAAAAAAAAAAAGAAAGCAAGAAGAATCCACTTTACATTCAGCCTGTTTTAAAGGGTGAGGAGACTCTCTTTCTCTAGTTTTTCTTCCCATTAATATTGAATATCAGAAGACAATGGGAAAGTATTTATAGTTAAGTCATAAATGATATATTCAATATTTAGCTTATTTATATTTTTAGAGATTAATATGAAAATTTAATATGTCTTATGCACTTCCCCTTGCATTCCTAAGCATTTTTTCCTTATGTTCAATATACAACAGTATCATACTTCAAAATATTCATATCTATTTTTTAAATTTTTATTGACTCTTTGTAAATTTCACATCATGTACCCCAATCCCACTCATTTACCCATCCTTCCATATCCACCCTCCACCCTTGCAACCTCCCTCATAGGAAATAAACAAAGATCTGATCTTGGAAACTGCTTGCAATTACTCATGGTAATGAGTCATAGTCGGGTTTGAGGCCTCTGGCTTCTGTTAACATTCCCAATACTGGATATTCACCTAGAATCTGCTAGGATATCCTGTTGTTCCCTGTGCTATGGAGATCCTACACCTTTGTTTTTGCAGGACCTGTCCCTTCATAAGTGCCAGCAATTTTTAAATGGAGTAGATGTTAGGGTAAGCCAACTCAAAGCCCTGGATCTCGACCTGGGGGGTAGTTGAAATGGTCAACCTTGTTCTCCTACACCTGCATCACCAGGGACAGCTCTCCTGCTTTGCCCAGGCGAGGATAGTAGGAGTATTAAACTCTCCTACCTGTGGCAACTGGCAAAGAGCAGGACCTGCTCTCCTCCACTCATGCCATCAGAGCCAGCTCTCCTGCATCCACAACCCCAGGGCCAGCTCTCCTGCACCCACAACCCCAGGGCCAGCTCTCCTAGGTGGAATCTCACCTATACTCACTCCATAAGGGCCAGCTCTGTTGTGTTACCCAGGTAAGGTTTGGGGGTAGCTCTCCCACTTTCAACACCAGATCTCTAAGGGTCAGTTCTCTCGGGACCAGCTCTCTTTCTCCTGCCTACTGTACATAGTAAGGGGTAAAGGTGAACACACACACACACAGAAAGAGAGAAAGAGAAAGGGGGAACCTATGGCCTCTGAGAGTCGGGGCCAATTCCCTTGAGTGCCTCAGTCAGTGAGATGTCAGACAAGTTTGGTCATCAATGTGGCCCCAGGCAGCAGCTCAGCTAAGGGGTGTCCACATGGCCATTATTGGTAACCTTGAACAAGATCCCTGCTGCCTCAGGACCACAGACCCTGTCACGCTCTATGAGAGCAGGAAACTGCATCTGCTATGTTCTCCAGTGCCAAAAAGAGGACTTGGCCCAGAGTCAACCAGTTACCTCCATCATGTGTCTCTTGAGAGTGGCAGAACCCTACCCTGTTTTTCTCTTTCCTACCTCTCCTCAATTTTTTTTTTTTAGTGGTGTTCCATGGCCTGTAAGGGCAGTGCTTAGCTGTCATCTTATCTATATTTTTAAGGTAAAATATTTCTCTCTTAAAAGTAATCAAAAGAGAATTACTGACTGATATCGGAATTGTGATCATAGACAAGAAAATGTGGTTATTTGAAAAGAGTAGGAGTAAACCTAGCACATAAGTCTGTGTACACAGAAGCTGGTGAATCCTCTCTTTGGACTTGTGTTTTAAGAGTGAGTCACATGAACCAACTATGAAGTCCAAATTAGCAACAGGGACTCCATTTTTGCCTAAACTGACATTTTAGTAGAGGGAGCTAACCACTTCCTACAACTTATAAATAGCCTAAATGCAAGAGTACCTCCCTCCACTGATTGCTTTTCACTAAACTGGTGCAGAATCACAAACTTGAAAGGTTCTGTGATAAACTGGGGTCTGCCACAGGGAAAATTCCTAACCATGACTTCCTGTGCTCTATTATAATTGGGTAAGACTGTGCCATTATCACATGCGGTTTTCCGGTTAAATGCTTTTCCCCATCTTGAGGATGTGGTTTGGATCCCAACACTGGCCACCTCCCTGATATGTCAGGCTTTTACAATAAATATTAATAAATTATACTTGCTCAGACCTGGTCATCCTGGTAGATTATTCCCGGATTATCAGGCGCTAATAAAAAAAATGATTGAGAGCTATGTTTAATCTTCAACCAAAGCGGTCCTTTGTAATGAAATACTTTTTGTGGTTATGTAATTGTGCATTGTTTTTTTGTGTTTCATATCTTAAATCACCTTGAAGTTGGATAGGTTATTCACTCAAAATATTTTTTTGATGTTTCATTCTATAATTTTTCAAGACACAAAATAACTTCGTGATTTTAGAAGTAGGATCTTCGTGTAGATCATCACTAATAATAGCCAATAATATATAAGAGGCAAGAAAAAGGGAATAAGAACTAATGAACTTCCCTCTGACCTACCCAACTTAGTTCTTTATTGTAAAACATTTGGTGGGACAAAGGTCATAAAGAAATGCAGAGGGATGCCAAACCGTGGATGCTTGACCTCTGACCCTGAATATGTGCATGTTATAGCACATTATAAAATCCGGTCTCAAAATAGCCTTAGTAATGCATAAAAAATTAACCATTTCCATAGCTCTTCAAAAGGATTAATGTGTTTAAAAAAGCCATAAAAACCTGAAGGCATTTTATGGGTCCTAAAAGAATAAATATAACTGAGTTGAGACCTATGAAAGTCTGTTTTGCACTGAGGGTAACACTCTTGTGGTTATCAGGTATATCACTTTTACAAGTATATTTTTCACTTACTTGTGTTTTGTAGCTTTATCGCTCAAATTCATTGGAGTAAATTGTTATTTTAATAGCTCTGCAAAGAGAGAAATCAAGTAGAGTTTATGAATTGAAAGTAATCTTTTCTTTAACAGCTTTATATCTGTAAGAAAATAACATTTCTGTAATTCAAGGATGAAATTGGGCTTGCTGACACCCTTGGGTTAATATAATGAAACTCTGTATGTACACATGCAAAATTGAAATAGCCATTGTCTGTGTTTTCCTCAGGCTGAATTGGGTACTCTTTTCATACCCACACTCTATCTAGAATGTGCTAAAGATTAATTGGATGTTTTAAATAGGAGTAGATAAAATCTTAAACACTTTGGTTACAAGAAAAATGCACACAGTGTTATCAAGTGAAAATGTATTATTCGGCCATTTATAGTAGGACATCAGCTGGGTGCTATCATTTCTGATAATTACTACAATACTCTGCTTGTAAACTTCAGCTTCAATGCCGAAGAAAGCAATCCAAACTTGGTGATGAATTAATTCTCCTTCAACTAGTGCTCCTTCATATTAATGCAACTGCCTAGATTATATCATTTGAATTTCATTAGCTGATTCATACAAACTTAGAAAATTCTCATTTCTATCTTCAGATTTGACTTTTGAATGCAATATTGGTCTTCCATATATGTATCTATGAAAAATTAATTTCTGTGGTAGGTTGGTCCTAAGTCACGTTCTATGCATAGCTACACAAATTAATAAAACATCCTAGCTACATTAGTTTCCATTATATAAACCTGCCACATAGCAAGCAAATAACCCGAAGCAACTTAAAATCCTCATTTGTTTCTATTAAATTCTGGTCATTCAACTTGCACAAATTAGTATTAGTATTGTGTCTTTGCAGATCAGCTTCGATATGCAGTTGCAAACTGATCATGAGGGAGAGGAGACAGAGACCAGGGACTAATTCTTAGACTTCGTTTGGAAAGTCTGTGTTTGTGCTTTTGGTGAACCAAATGGTATATCATGTACAGAGCCACCCATGAAGCTCAGTCTTCATTCTTTCTGCATGTTAATATTTTTTCAGTAAATGCCATGAAATAAATCAAAAAGGTATATATATACTGCTACATAAAAAGAAAACAAAAAGCCAAAGAGGGGTAGAAAGTAAACAAAAATAATTTAAAGGACTACTCCTAATTTCCAGTGGGATAGCCATGAGTTTTTCTCCATTTAATTTGATGTTGACTGTTGGCTTGCTGTATATTGCCTTTATTATGTTTAGGTATGTTCCTTGTATCCCTGCTCTCTCCAAGACCTTTACCATAAAGGGATGTTGTATTTTGTCAAAAGTCTTTTTGGCATCTAATGAGATGACCATGTAATTTTTATTTTTTAGTTTGTTTATATGGTGGATTACATTGACAGATTTTCATATATTGAACTATCCCTGCATCTCTGGGATGAATCCAAATTTATCATGGTGGATAATGGCTCTGATGTAGTCTTGTATTTGATTAGACAGTATAAATGATTAATGTTTTAAATGGGCTATTTTTATAGCTGAAATAATTCCACATAGACTCAAAGAAAGACTGAAAATTACTTGGCAAATAACCATCAAAGAAACCACAGCATAAAGAGATGGGGAGTGTAACCCCCAACTAAAACAGGAAGAGGAACAAAGTTCAGAAACTAGTTTGAAAATTAATTAAAGCAAGTAAGATTAGATTGAGAATGATGCTAGTTATGAAGATGGAGGTGCAATATAAAAAGGAATTCAATATAAGACACTAGGAATAATTTAGGCTAAAAATATCTTAATTAAGAGATACTATATTTGTTTGCTTGTTTTGTTAATTGAAAGACCTGTAGTAAGTACTTTAATTTGTATCATCAAAATCTTGTATATTGAGTTCTACAGGAAATTTTATTCAAGCAAATAAACTATGTTAGAGGAACATATTGATGCTTAATTTATTACTCTTTAATGAAACTAGACTGCAGGTTCATGACAAGTCAATAATCCAACACTGTCTTAAGTCTCTCACTATCAATGAAGCTAATTGATTTACTTATTAGCAACAGTCTTGTGTGACATTCAGAAAGGATGACTGTGTGTACCTTTCATAATTTCTTGGGGCCAGAGAACACAAAAACGTGTCTACTGACATTCTTTAGAAACAATTTATGCACTGATAATTCATTTCTCCGTGCCTATGAACTCCCAAAATTCCAGGAGAGCAGTTAGCATGCAAGTATAAAAATGCAGGAAAAGATTGGAGTTAGATAGCAATTAAACAAATAACAGTGGAGAAATATTACCCCTATCTTGATGGGTAATATAGCGTACTGTTTATGTTTCTCATCACTATGATAAAACTATCAAAAGAAAACTTATAGAAAAAAGTTTACTTGGACTCATAATTTCAGAAGACTATGTCCATCATGTTAAGAAGGTCATGCTCAGTTGTAGAAGGGATACAGACTGGTAACTGGAATATGTGTTATGCTTGATAGATCTGCACCTGATGTAGACAAAGAGGCAAAGAAGTAAACTGGAAATATGGTTGGATACCACCTTCAGAGGCCTATAGTTATGGACTTTCTCTACTTAAGCTCTAATTTTCTTAATGGCTCCCTAACCTTTCAAATTATGAATAGAGGTACCAAGCAATTAGAATGTGAGACTATGGCAGGCATTTCAGAATCAGAACATAACATATATCTTTCAACAAAAAACTGATATTTGACTAGGTTGAGGTTGAAAATTAGTCATAGAAAGGTAATATAAGCTATTTAATAGATTTCAGCCATTTGTTTGTTTTTGAACAGGGTTTATCTATGTAGTTCTGGTTGTCCTGGAACTCACCATGTAGACTGGGTTACCCTCCAAATCACAGAGATCTGCCTTCCTCTACCTCCTCAGTGCTGTGATTAAAGGAATATATCACTACAACCTGCTCAGCCAGTTATTTAGATAATAAGTCATAAGATATTTTTAAATGCATAGAATTTATCTGTAAACAGGAACAAATTCAACATGATATTCGAGTGTGTTGAATATCATGTCAGAAATTATCTTGATAAATCCTAATTTTTTAAGCACTGTCATCATGGAAAACTTCATCTTTCTAAAAGATACCTACATATTCTAGTATGCTGAACCTTTGAACAGCTTCATATTATCTGTAAGATTTCCACCAAAGACATCGTATGATAACAATGGTGAATAAGAGTGAATTACTAAAAGTTAAGACTCCTAGGACCTTTAGAAAAATGCTTCCAGTGGCAAATAGCCAAAGGAAAAGCTCACAAATATGTCACTAAGTTTGCAAAGCTCAAGTCTCCAAGGAAGGGCCTTCCATTTCAGGCAAAGATGTGAATACAAATCCCAGTTTCCACTTCCTCTCCTTCCCCCACTACTCCCTTCTTCCCAAGATGATCAGGAAGACAAAACTATCTTGTGCAGTATGAACTACCTGAGACCCTGTCTCGGTAAAAGCCAAAGCGGAGCCAGAGAGATGGCATGGTGAGTTAAAGGGACAGTTGTGCTGACCTAAGGACCTAAAATGGTTCCAAAAATTTACAGAAGACTGGGATAGATGCACCTGTAATCACAGCACTCCTAACCCACAGCAGGAAATAGAAAGGAGAAGCTTTGGGGAGGTCCTGGTCTAGCTAGCCTAGATAATGAAATACACAGCAGCAGAAACAGCAAGTGGGACCTTGTCACAACAGGGGAAAGGTAAGAAGGGACCCAAAAGTTGTCCTGTGTCTTTCTCCTGTGCCTTCACACACATTCACTCATAAAATAAACTGAAAAGCAAACAATGCAGGAATACTCAGAAAAAAAAAGCCAGAAAAATGAAACATGAAAACTGGTGTCCTAATAGCTATAACATCTATTTTGGATGAAAACTGATGATTTTTGCTTAAAACATCCTCGTGTGTGTCATTCCAGTTGTGCCACAGTTCCCAAGCCTGTCATGTGGGTACTGAGAGTGGTGTCTTTGCCGCTCCTTGAGATCATGTACTGTGGAGATAGTTTAGTCCACCAAAATGCTCCAGCGAAAGATTTGATCAGACTGTTATTTCTAATCAATAAAAACACATCAGGATCTGAAAATAAACTTTATGGTTCATAGAACCTTACATGTCTTGTCTAAACTCTGAACATCTAGCTAAGTGTGTAAAATCTAAACAAATAAGTAGCTGTTTAAAGCTCCAGTGTCTCTTTCCAGTCTGTGGTAAGATTATATGATGTACACCCTTTGATTTTCCTTCTCCTCCCAGTCTCCTCTCCACACTGCTGGCTGAGTCCCTGTATTAGAATCTTATGAATTCCTTGCTTCTTTGTTATCTTTAATTATAGAGCCATCAATCTCAGCACCCACAAAAGGGGAGAATTTGAAAACATTCTGGATTTGTATTGTACTATTGAATGCACTGTAGGCTTTTTCACATAGCCAAAGGGAGACAGCTTTAAATGAATTTCTTACAGAGAAAAAAAATGGGTGAGTGTTTAAGCGGGGAAAGGAATTGACAGGTATATAATTATTTCAGTGTCTCCATTTTGCTTCTTTTTCTCCTCTTTGTAGTTTGCCTTCTCTCGTGCATCTCCAGCATAGTCCCTTGTGTCCCATAAGATGACAACGTTTAGTGTTCCTTTATCTCCTGATAAAGACACCTGGTGGGGTTTCCTACTCCAGATGAAACCTGAGGACTTGAGCTTAAGGAGATGGACAATTCAAACCTTCAGGAAACCAGAGGATTTTTCCCAAGGCAAGAGAATCGGGGAGGATTCATTAAAATCATCAACCAAATAAAGGCAAGTTGAAAGATCTAAGAAAGGCACATTAAGTGAAATTCTAGAAATGAGTGGCACCATCCTCAGAAGCCTTCTAGCATCTGCAATGATCATGATTCCAACAAAAGTAAAAACAAGATGACAGAGGTCACACACCCAAACTATTTTTGCAAAATAAAAAGGAGAAGACAGGGCAGATTTCACAAAGAAATATCTTTAGCTCTAATGTAATGAATTCCAACCTTTTAAATAGATGTACAACAGCTGTGTATACAGATGAAAGTTACACAGAAGTGCAGTGAAAACCCAAGGCATGTTATACTACTATTTGTTTTAAAGCTGTGACCTAATATCTATTGTGTTTTCTCCTATTCAAAAGTGCATTCACCTTGTTAATTTTCTGAA
The DNA here is from genome assembly GCF_014885135.2 of Alexandromys fortis. Lineage (NCBI taxonomy): Eukaryota > Metazoa > Chordata > Mammalia > Rodentia > Cricetidae > Alexandromys > Alexandromys fortis. The sequence goes on from NW_026067924.1 coordinate 13,766,213, forward strand.
ACAAAAAGAGCCAAAGGAATCATGAATTGGTGGCAAGCCAAACAGTTTATTTTTGAAAGGATCTATATATTTTAATGTAAATAAATGTATGCAAAATAAATTCTACACAGCGCTAAAGTATGACTTCACATATGCATATTATCATAATATTATACAATGCATGCTTCTATAAATATCAATACATATGACATCAGACAATGCCATCATTATATGTTATAAAATTAATTTTGTGTCCATTTTATAAAAATGTAGGAATGATAGAATATAGCATGGCCTAGGGTTATTACTGTTTTTACATAATAAGCTTACACCTGGTGTTTCTAGCTGATATTTCACACACATTCCCATGATCAGAATGAACATAAGTCAAGATGGATTATTTTTCTAAAGTTCTAGCTGGCTAACTTCTGGATGATCTTTAGTGACACTGGTTGGATTAAGGGAAATAATACCTCATTAATAGGACATATAAAATAGCACAGCTTGACACATTATCTAATTCTCTATAATCACTGAAACCATGACAATTTTATCTGAAGTAAAAAAGATATGACCTAATTCTCTCTGAACAGGAGCTTTAAAATGATCAGTTACTATTGAATTTTACCTAATTAAAGAAACAGGCTTCACTTTATTTCACAGAAATTATGGTCATCTCTTTTGTCCCACCCCATTTTTAGAAACCTGCCAATGCACCATATTCTGTTATGCTCTTAATTGTTTTATAGAGGTTTAGGTTATTCATCTGTAAATTATATGTATATGTGCATATGTGCATGCATGAATGTAGTATAAAAGAGATATTTAGCATTTGGAAAAGATTTAAATATGATTGAGATCCATGACACATGATGAGAACGTTTTTAAAACAAAAATGAGGAAATGCAAAACATGCTCTTGAAATGCATTTTAGAGCTCCAGGTGCTGCCTTTCTTGCCGCTTGTGTACCATGGAATGAGTGGTTTCGCTGTACTACATGTTTCTACTTGATTTTGTGCTACATCATCACAGCCCTAGAAACATAAGAACCAACTAACTGTTAAAACAACAAAAAGTGTATATATGTATATGTATATAAACATACATACATGTATACATATACATATGCACACACACACAATTTTTCTGTGTTTCCTTCTATATATGGCTATAATCTTTGATTTTTGGTTGCTGTATATTGTGTTGCAATGAATGACCGTGTGACTTAGACCTCATCTTTCTGTTTATTGAAATGCGTACATTATCTATTTCTGGAAATTCTTAGCAATTTAGGGCACTCTAATAATGCCATTATAAATAAATTATAAAGAGATTTATTGAACATGGCAGTCAAACATGAAAGATGCAGAGGTCACAAGTTAGAAAAATATTGCAAAAACAATTTGCAAAATTTACCTTGAAATAGAGCTATGTGAATCCCAGCACATCACCAGGGGTCCAAGCACTGCTGCTAAATAAGGCAAGTTTATGAACAATGTCATATAAATTCTTTCTAAACTACAGACAGTAAAAGTCCTTGTTTATACAAATTAATGTTTGCATTTTTACATTAACATTTGGAAAATTCAATGCACTGCCCTGTATTTCTCTAGCTATATATGCTCATTTGTCTACTACGAGCTTCAGACTTGAGGACACTCTTACAACAGCCCAGGTCTAAGACTATCACCACCATAGATTTTTATTTTGTTTTCATTGTTTCAAAATATTCTCTTTTTTCCCTTTTTTTTTTGAGAGACTTCAAGTATTTCAAAGTCTGACTAAATATATACATTTGTAATTTTATCTTCTTTTCTCTCTGTGTGTGTATGATTTTTCAAGACAAGGTAGACCAGGGTGACCTCAAACTCACAAATATCTGCCTGACTCTACCTCCTGAGTGCTGGGATTACTAGTGTGTGACATCATGCTTGGTAAATTTTATCTTCTTGTGATTACTTTAGCATATTAAATCTCTTGCACTTTATGATGGCAGCATTGCCTCTCCACAATGCTTCCCATGTCTTACCTATGATCTGACATCCATCTGTTATTCACAGTAATCTATCTGTAAATTATCTATTATTTATCATCTAACATCTATCAGCTTTTTATCACCTATCATTCCTATCGTAAATAATTTAACTATTGTCTGTGCATCATCATCTATCAAAATACCTATATATACACTTACCAATCTATCCATTCCTAACTCCATCCTGTTTACCAGTTTACCACTAGAACATTTGCGTCTTTATGCTTTCAGATTCCAGACATCTTTTTGAAAATAATTAGGTGCAGTGATAGAAAGACAGGCATTTAACCACGGTCCCTTATTATAAACTTTATTTAAAAACAACATTATTTCCAACTGACAACCTTGCATGTTAATCACATTTTTGTTCTTTAATAATACAAGGCCAAAACCAATCCAGGACCATAAACACCAGTCAATGGGGATAAAGGCTCCAACTCAAATTATCCATATTCCGTGGGCTATGTAGGTGTGGTCTTCAGCAATAGGGCCTTGCCATTGGTTTATGGAGAGAAACCAATAGCCTCAAAAATGCTTGAGTTGACTGAAGGCTTCCATTGGACCCCTTTATCAAACAATACCCTTATATGTAACCCATTCCTGATACAAAAGATATTCTGCATGCCACTAAAAAATAAAAATAAATACCAAGCTAGCTACGAATATGACCTGTCTGCATATTATTTACAATAGTGACACAAAAGTTGTAAGAATAACCAATTAATATCTGATTAGATTTAAAATCCACTTCATGATATGGAACCCATCCCAAGCACTGTTAGGGTAGCCAAGAGCGTAAGACTAGATAGGCCAGAGATCTAGGGAAAAATTAACCACCACAGTTTTGCTAAAACAGTGTAGTGACAAATTGACTCTTAATGACATTTTGCTACACACACAGATCAGTGTCTTGCTCAGGCATCATCAGAGATGATGCAGTAGATGGCAGCAAACACAGAACCTACAACTGGCATTGGACAGAGAGTGAGAGACCTTGTAATACTCCACTATAAATCAAATGTCTCCATCAAATCTCTCCATCTGGGTTCAGGAACACTACAGAAGAGGAGGTAGATTTTGTAAGAGCCATTGGGGATGGAAGACATGACGAAAACAATTGAAACACATATGATCTCACAGAGATTGTGGCAGCATGCACAAGGCCTACATAGCTCCAGTCAGATGGAGTCCCAATGTTAAGAGGAGAAGTAAACACAAACTTTCATCCTTAACCCAAATGATAACCACTCTCAAAGGAAAAAATCCACTTCCTCCAGTGGGTATACAAACCACATTTAAGAGGTTTCATGCCCAGCAGAAGATGGTCAATACAAAATGAACTCAATGGTAGTTCTGGAAGTGTCTTTGTTTTTTTGATTGATTGTTTTGTTTTGAAGCTTATAATGTTCTGTCTAGGTCCTTACTTTATTTTATTATTATCATCATTATTCTGATTTTTAATCTCACAAGTCTTTTCCACATACATATAGATGGTTGTCGATATCTCGGTGGAGACCTCCAACTGCCACACACGGAGCCCCCGTGTCTGCGTTCGGTGCACTATTACCCAGTTCACGAGTTTCGAGCAAGGGGGCTGGAAGTTAAAATACACAAACACTCACAGACAGAGAGACAGAGACACGGGTCATCCAAGAATGCCCCCTTTATTGTGTTCAGGGGCAGATTATATAGAGATAGCCACGCCCCAGCCAAACCCACCAGAAACCACTCTCCTGCCATCAGGAACTCCTGAAGGTCTTGTGCTCAGAGCAGCTGTAGGCACTCAGATCAGGAGAAAACAAGAAATTCAGGATCTGGGGTCTCACTGCTCCCAACAGATGGTTTCTGATTTTATGCTTTTATGGGATGCCTGTGTGTTTGAATGTGTGTGCCTGCATATCTATATGTGTTTCTTGGGCTTTTTCTTTGGCTTTTTTTGTTTTCTTATTTTGTTTACTTGTCCTATTCTGGTTTGTTTGTTAGTTTGTTTGTTTTATTGCCCATTTTGAAAGAAAGGGAATGGATCTGCATGGGTGGGGATGCGGGAAGAATCTGGGAGGATTCGGAGGCGGGAAAACAGTAATCAGAATATATTTTATGAGAAAAAAAATCAATTTTCAATTTTAAAAATGGGAAAAATGAATGTAATAATAAATCCCAGATCACCTAGGACTGAATTCCAGCTCGGCCACAAATAACTGTTGGGTGAGCACTGATGTGGGATTTCCCTCTGTATGCTGTAATTATCATTGATAAATAAAGAAACTGCTTTGGGCCTATAGCTAAGCTATAGGGGAACAGAGCTAGTCAGAGAAAACTAAGCTGAATGCTGAGAGAGAGGAGGTGGAGTCAGAGAGAAGCCATGTAGCCATGCTGGACACAGACATTGGAACTTTAGCCAGTAAGCCACAGTCACCTGGCAATACACAGATTAATAGAAATGGGTTAAATTAATATATAAGAGTTAGACAATAAGAAGCTCGAGCTAATGGGCCAAGCAGAGATTTAAATAATACAGTTTCCATGTGGTTATTTCTGTCTGAACTGCCAAACAGCCAGGAAACAATAAGTAGCCTCCTTACTACAGAGCATTTCTCTAATTTGGATTGTCCATGAATATTATAATGGCAACATAGCCTTTTATGGTAGCTGGAAACATCAAACTAAAGACACCCAAGGTCTATCTACCTGGAACAAAGACTGTTAAGTCTTAAGGTGGCTGGAAAATGGGTGTGGTAATTTTAGTGCTTTGCTGAAAATGGAGTTAGTAGGATACTTTTCAGGGAACTGGACTCTTGGAAGAGATTCCCACTTTGGTGAACTTCATGCAATAGACAATGCTAACTGTCAACTTGAAGAGATCTAGAGTCATCTGAGAAATGGACCTCTGAATGTATATATTTGGAGGATTATATTAATTGAAAATAGAAGGACTTGACCCACTGAGGGTATCAACATTCTCTAGTCAAGGAATCCTGAAATTTATAAAAGTGAAGAAAACAAACTGAGTACTTGCATGCACAGATTATTCACTTGCTTTCTTCTCTCTACTCTGAATGTATTGTGACCAGTTGTCTCAGCTGCCTCCCATTGTGGCTTCTGTGCTATGTGAGTACTTGAAACTATGAATTAAATAAAGTCTTTCTCAGTTAAATGGTTTTGCTTTTCTGCTTTTATTCCTTTTTATCCCATGGTTCTTCAATATTTGAATAAAATACAAATTATGCCATTAGAGATTTTGGAAGTTGGTGAGTTTTGTTTTCTTCATCTTTGTGGAAATTCATAAAAACACCAGTCATTCTGGTAGGGAAAGAGGGAATGATTATAAAACATTCTTAGAGACTTCTTCAGAAAACAATCTACTCTTAGGGAAAGGGTTTTTCCAAAACTTCTCCTATTAGGGAAAGAAAATTTTTCTGTTCAATTCCCTTTCAGAGTTATGGCTTAGCTCAGGGTCAAATAAACAATTAAAGAAAAAAATCAAGTAAAGATTCAGCTGGCCAACAAAGAAAATAAATTAAGGTTTCACCATGTTTAGGTGAAAGAGTACAATGATACAGACAGGCTTAAACAAAGGGGAAGGCCATGTGCCTCCTCAGCAGTCATCTCATGAGAAGACAGAGACTAAATCATAGGATTGTGGAATGTCCTTCTTGCTTATATATGACTACCACACACAACAGTTTAGGCTACAATTGAAAGAGTTGAGGTGTATTCATGTTCTCTGAGGAAGAATGTCTTTGGCATGTCTTCAGTATCGTTGAGTTCAGTAGAGGAAAGACATGAGGTTGGAAATTGGCCAGTAGAAACATCCTAGCCAAAAATAAATGGGGGAAAAAATGAAAATTGGAAAACATATAATTCCTAGAGGCATTTTTGAAAGCTAAAACATAACACACCATTGTAGTGAACATGAAACAAAGTATAAAGCATCATAAATGCTCAGGAAAATGGTCAAGAACTTCCCCAAATTAATGACAACTGTGAAGATGGAGATCTGAGAAGTTTAGAAAGCAGCAAAGAAGATAAACATTATATAACAATAAAACCACTTACCCCAGGTATATCATGTCAAAACTGTGAAACTCAAATCCAAAGAAGGTTTGTGGGAGAAATACACTGTCTGTAGAGGAATAATGATTACAGCATAGTTTCTACCAAAAGCTGAAGGTCAAGAAATTGGTAGAGTACAATTAATAAGATGCTGGAGGAGGTTGTCTTAACAGTAAAAATAAAATTTAAATTTAGTAGAGTTGAACGGGATGTGAACATGATTAGAAGACATATCAGCACTGTGTAAATCTAACATCAAGTCAAGAAGGAAGAGAAAGAATGAGACAATGAAGAGGAGGGCAGAGGGGTGGAAGGCTGATGACCGTGTCCCATACTGCCAAGAGTATAAGAAAATGTGGTCATGCTTTTGGGAGTCCTGAAACCCAGGGGGTTGTCACATGACTTTTTTTGTCTCCTCATAACACTCTTAAAGGGAACTGTATGGTAGAGACACACAGTGAGCATCTGAGTAATGTATTGCATCCTGGGGAAAGTGCTCCACTGGTGCAATCACAGCCAAGACTCCAGAGCAGGGTGTCTGTGCTTGATCCTCTATGAGGGGTTGTCTGGGCTATCATAGTACAAAACAAAAATAATTATATTGTGTTAAATTTTTGCTATTCAGTAATATCCCTAACGTATTATTAAAGTACAACTCCATTCTATAATTTCCCATAGACTACATAAATAGTGTCTGGAGGATTATTGCCCAGATTTTCTTATTCTTCAGCACCAATTTATTATTTCCGACACCAGTTTTTTTTCTTCTTCACAGAGAAAATGACATTACATGATAGCATTTAGAAAACATTATTCTAGCTAGTCTATGACTGAGGGAGAAATCCTATTTATCAGGGAAATTTAACCATTTTTTTAATTACTGAGAAAGTTGCTTTCAAATTAAAACAATAAATTAATTTCAAAACTAATATCTACTAACTTTTTTTGTAATGTAGCTCTAAGGTTTGAACCAGGGCATTGAACATATCCGGTGCACATATACCACAGAGTTACAACCTCATCCCATACTGTCAACTTTTAGTGATGGCTTTTGCCCTGCATCTCCCCTTCTCTAGCCTGATTCCTGGTATTGAGGAAGGTAAAGGAAACTAATTTTCTGCTATAGTTTCCTACTAGACTTTGCCAGTGTGAACACTGAAGGTTTCTGCAAAGCTGGAGAATGAAGGTACTCATTCAGCCATTTGTTTTCTGGAGGATCTCTGCTTCCTTCTTCTCTGGTTGTTTTGAACAATGAGTGTTCTGGCTGTACTGCTCCCCTTGAACAGCAGCAGTTCCTGGATGTACTGCCTCCTGAATTAAGATTCAACTTTCCTTGCAGCAATACTAGCTAGACATTGCCCTCTTTCAGGGGAAAAAGTGCATTGATCTCCACTTTTAACTCAGAGATCTACAAGATATGAATATTCTCTGTCTCCTCAGAAGACTTGCTATCCATTTCATGGAATTTTTGTGTCTAAGTCTCCATGTTATGATAATTCCAGCCTGTATATTTTTTTGCCTCTGTATTTAAAGGATTCTTCATATAGTACTCCCTCAGTGAAAAACTTGATATTTATAACAGCTAGATAACTAGCAGATAAGGTGCTTGTGACCAGGTATGAGGACCTGAGTTTTATGGTAGAAGGAGAGAACCGAGTTCCACAAGATTTCCTGTGACCTCCACATGAGAACCATGGTATACATTCCATTCCCAATAAATAAATTAAGATAATAAAAACAACAGAGAGTATGGCATTGTTTCTCCACCCTTACTGTTATATACAAAATCATCTTCTGTTATATAGTTAACAATTCTTATGTTGTTATTCCCATCTCTGTTTCTTGATTGGACTTTAGTAATATAAGACATTAAGTAAAAATAATCCCATGTCTGATATCTGATTTTAGATTGTATTGGGTTAGAATTCAAATCAAGTTGAGATAAGCTCCAGACATGCAAAGACATGGCATAAGTTTTGAATATGTGGCCATTAATAACCGATTATTAAAAAGTTCATTTTGTAGAAGTTTTTTTGGGGGGGATTCCTATTACCCATTTGGGGTGGGTATGTTCCTTAATTACTGTTGAAAAGTTTCAGGTCTCCCAAGAGCCCTTAGAAATGGTTCTCAATGAAGTTTGAGACAGTGTGATAGAAAGTGGTCTTATGTTATGTAATTCATGATGCATGCATGAAGTTATGACTTATTATGAATTTTTCTGTGCAAAAATCTAAACCTTATAAAAATAAAAATGCTTGCTGGTCGGTTGTGGATCACATCTTTAATCCCAGCACTCAGGAGGCAGAGGCAGGTGGATCTCTGTTAGTTTGAGGGCGGCCTGGTTTACAAAAGCTAGTTCTAGGACAGCTAGAACTGTTACACAGAGAAACCCTGTCTCAAAAGAAAGACAAAACACCCCCTCCCTCAAAAAAAGATAAAATTCTTGCTTTGTGGGGACTAGGAAGATGGCTTAGTGACTAAAGTGAATTCCATGGAAGTTTGAAGACCGAAGTTCAAACTCCTGGTAGCCATCTAAATTTTAGGTGGTCCTGGTGACCAAGCTGTAATCTCAACAGCAAAGAACAAGAGACTGGGTATTTTTAGAAGCAAGCTGTCCAATGTGGCTAGTTCCCAAGCAATTGTAAGTGTAGAGGTTTCCTTGTCAGTGACATCATCATATCAGGGGCTCACAAACTGTAATGAGACTATTGCTATCACTCAGGGATCTAGCCTATCTATCCTCCTTGTGATGATCTCTAGGGAAAGAGCAGACAGGGAGATTCAGTGCATTTCTTTAGTGTTCCAGTCCATCAAAGAGCACGCTCTTCTAATCATGATATCAGCTTCTGCAGAAAAATATGTGGCACCACCCTGCCTCAATTCAAAGTGAAAAAAAAAATTGGAGACATTGATAAATCACTGCTTGTCACCACTGATCCATTGTGACTTAACATTACATCACAAAGCAATTCTGAATTGGAAGTTTGGCAGAAATTTTGGCAATCTCGATATGCCTATTTCTCAGAGGTTAAGGGTCTACAGCCAAAGAGGAGGAGGCTGGGACAGTTGCAGCAGACACTAGAATAATGAAAGGTCTTCTCTCACCAAACCCATCTTGCTCTCTTCTGTTTTGACAGTCCTAGAATAACAGGAATTTTTTTCACCTCTAAGTAAATGGAGCTCTGGGTAATCCTGCCGTTACAACAAAAATGTTTACTTAAAACAACGAGAAAACTATAATATTGTATTAGATGAGGTTATTAAACACATATGGGCAGCAGAATGAAACTTACACAAGGATCTTAGCCATAGCTGAGGTCATGCCTGAAGCTGAATCCTAGTGTGTGGTATATGTACAAAAGTAATGTAGAAAAAGGTCTCAAATGTGGTGCTCACTCATCAAATATTTGTGAGATTTCTGACATGTTATCAAAACAGCTGCCATAAATAAAACACCCCACTTCCTAGCAAGCAGCCTGTTCTCCTTTGAAAGTCTTTCTTTTAAGCATCATTATTAATAATTACTCTCATTCTATGACACACAGCGATTGGATTAATTTCAAGACAAGAAATCTCACAGCTAAGAAGATAATGACAGGAGATTTACCTGGCTGAATATCTGACAGCTGGTTGGCTCTGCATGAGATTAGATAGTGTGCCTTGTATGAATACTTTCACTGTAAGTTGGTTGCAGTCATTGGTTGTATTTCACACGAACCCTGTGCCCTAATCGTTCTTTTACTCTGCATAAGACACAAGTGTTCTGGGTACACATAACAAACAGCCATTGTCTTTGTTATAGCAATTGCCCATAAGATTAAGTTCCTTTCCTCCCTGGTCTCTGTTGACTATACCGTAGGATATCCATGATGGCAAAACTACAAATATTAAAACTACCAAGAACATGAGAATCCCCATCTCTCTAGCTCCAACTTTATTTCAGTTAAGTGACAAAAAAACAAACCTCAAAGACAAGAAGTTGTTTGATCATGATATGTTACTTAATTCACTTAACCAACCCTCACTAGACCCCTCTGCAAAGTGAAAATAAAATTCCTTAACAACCTGCCTTTGAGAACTGTTATAACAGGCAAGGCTGCTAATGCATGCCTTCTAAGAGAATGGTGAAAATTGGTAAGGGGAATGGAATTAGTAATGATCAAAAGATAACATTTAGTAAATGTGATGTACACACCCAAACTAATAGTGCATACAATGCTAGTAGAGAGATACATTTATTTTTTCAGTTTTGGAGTTCTGTGAAATGGAGTATCACATTAGGGCATTCACCCAGTGAATTCAACAGGGAAGTGTCAGCATGGGGTTATTGTTTGAGATTGTTCTTGTTGGATCACAATTTTCTTTTTCATAGTACTTACTGTTCTAATGATGAATTAGTTGCAAATGGCCCTTTTGTAATGAGGAAAACAAAATCTAAATACGCATTCCTAGTTTTAATTTTGATGTTCTCCTTCCTTCCATGGGGTTTTAACTAAAAATTGGATGGAGGATAAGCTCAGAGTTCACAGAGGCTTTCAGCCCAGTTTCTTGGTTTCCAGTTGGAACTATGATCTCCTGGCAGACCCTCAGAGTATTCCATGGTATATTTTCTAGGTAAATTTCATAGCACCTTGGGTTCTCCTTTCCTGCTTACAGTATGAAGTTGTAAACTTCCAGGAATGTAGACAATAACCCACAGAGCCTGGCTGTGCCATTCCTGCCTGTGCTGCAATGTTAATCTGCTGCCACCTTCTGCTTAGCCCATGCATTGCTAATGTAAGCCATGCCTGATGTTGCCCTGCATCTCCCTGATGATTTCCACCCACCCTGACCTGCAGTACTGCAATACATAAGATGCCAAGTCAAAAAGGAACCCTGTCCAAAACTCTCCATCAACTCAGCTTTTGTATGACGGTATTTGAAGAGACAGCCACTGCCATCCCAGCAAGTGTGTAGGTGGTTTCGGTAGTGAATCATCTAACCAGCAGTTTCAGTATTCAGGGGGTATGTTTTAACTGAGGATTCAAGAAAGGAAAAATAAGCAGGTTGAAAATAAGGATAATTTTTCTGTTGTTCAGGTAGCAGGACATTCCTCTGTGCTTTTTCTTTGGTTTTCCAAGGGTTCTGACTTAAATCCAGGAGTACTGTAAAAGATTTATTCTTATTATTTTTAATTGTGTGCATATGTGTATGTGTCTTTGTGGAAATACATACATCTGAAGGCAGATTGCCATGGAGGTGGTCAAAAGAATCACATACTCTGGAGATGGAGTTAAAGATGGTTGTGAGATGCTTGATATGAGAACTCAATTTGGATCTTCTGTAAGCAGCGCATGCTCCTAATCACCAAGCCATGTCCCTAGTCCCTCCAGGAACATTTCTACAGAGGTATTCATGAGACAAAAAAAAAAGTCTAAGAAAGATAACAAGATCTGAATTCATACCTGAGGAAGAGTTCCAGCCTTTGCCTTGTTCTCTAGCTCCAAGAAAGTCATAAAGGGCAAGCTTGGGCCTGACCAAGGGAGCTGAGGCAATCACTTCCTCCTTATCAGAACTAAACTATATTTCTTTCCAAGGCAGAAACCCTATATCAGACTGTAGAACCTTTGAAGGATTCCCATGACCTCAAGCTAGTCAGCCTGAGATAACACTTCTTACTTTTTCAAACAAGGCTTCATCTGAGAACAGTTCCTCATCTGCCCAGAATGAAGTTTGCCTGGGACCATTTTAAAGCTTACCTCATCCCCACAGAGACACAGGTGGGTCTGAGTGTGCTAGGTTATCTCATATCAGCACAAGGCCAGAATTGTTTGGTGAACCAGTGAAGTTGGGATGCAAAGTAGTCCAGGATCAAAGAGTCCTTGTTTACTAAATTGTATTGCCTAATAATAGTATTACATATCACCTAGAGTAATTCTCAATTCTTTTGGATGTCAAATTTCAAAGAAAGGTTTTTAACAACTCATTAAAACATAGAAGAAACTTGTGTCTTTTAATAATCTCTATTCAACCTTTCCACCTGGCTTAAAACACAACCCACTAATCTTCTGCCATCAGACACTTCACACACCTGGGGACCTGAGAACCTCTGTTGAAGTTCCTCCACCCTTTTTGATATGGAGTGTTACTCTGCAGCCCTGACTGCAGAGAACCAGGTTGACCTGGTATTCACTATGTAAACATTTTGGTCTTAAATTCACAGAAATCTGCCTGCCTCTGTCGACAAGTGCTGAGATTAAAGGTGTGCACCACCACACCCAGCTCTGCTTTGAAATTTTACACAGATCATTAATTACATGATCCAAAGGGAGGGAGTGAAGACAGTATTTGTCCATGTTTGTAAGATCTCAATGTAGGAAGGTGGGAATTCTCTGTAATCCACATCTAGGGGAAAAAGCCTACCCTCAAAGGTAGATTGGGCAAGACAGAGCTTATGCTATCCAGTCTCTGCTCAAGGAAAGAGCCTGGGAGGCAAGCATTGATTTGGCTTTGAGGACCCAGCTGGTGTAGTTAAAGAAAAAACCTGCAGTGAGGTTCAATGTATGATGTCCCTTCTTGCATTCAATAGTAGCAGCAGGTGTAGGATGTCAGAATGCATAACGGTCATTTAGAATATGGTGACAGGACAGACACAGGTTCATATCCAAGAAAAAAGGTTTTGAGCCCCAGGAAGAATCTGGAAGTCTTATTTCTTCTGAGTTCTCTGGGTGCCTGTGATGCTGGTGGCTTGTTCAAGAAAGTTGACACAATCTTGAATTACCACCCAGTTTCTTCGTATTTACTATACAAAGAAAGACATTGAAAAGCTGAGCCCAGAAGTTCCTGGAATACCTAAGCCAGAGGCACCAAAGTTGAACCGGCTTTATGTCACCTGTTCCTCTTGATCCTGCTGTTCCTCCATCAGCAGAGTGTCACTCTTTCCTGTGGGTGAGAAAGAACCCACCAGCAGCAGTGGCGTCATCTCCTAGCAATGCTGGCCTCCACCTTCACTAGCAGCCCCTTCCTAGTGGGAAGAGATGTGGCCAGAGGCCTCTCTTTCCTGAAGAGTCTCTCAAACTCTCAAAACTCCCATCACTGCCTTTTTAAAAGGGGTTCACATCGATAGATCAAGTTAAACAGTGTGCATCTGACAGACATCAGTGTAAATTTAAGCTTCTCAGTGTCTCTCTCACACACACAAATGCACAAACACTGTAATGTGAACAAACTGGTAAGTTGTAGGGCTTGACAGAGTCTTCATTTAAATGTTTTCCGCTCTGCCATTTTGCTGCCGCATCATTCCAGCTCTTGTAAACTAGCACAAACCATGGCTTACAATCTATTATAAATCCTCATCCACGATACCCTTTCTTTGACTAGAATGAGCCCTTTCCCCCATATCAGTCAGTGCCCACCCCCACCAAAAACACCCAGTGTCTAACTACAAAATTCTTTACTTCCACCTCCGGCAAGCTGCAGACACCAGACAACAAGAGAGATAGTAAAATAGAAGTGTTTCTTCTTCCATGCAGTGCAGCTGAGAACCTGGAGCCTGGTTTCCCCAACAGTGGAAGAAAATACAGACTCAGCTTGCTGCAGGCGGACCGTTCCCACCACCATCTCTCTCTGCCGCTAGTCTCTGCCTGCCTGATTCTGGCTTTGGATGCTTTACAGAAGGGAGAAGGGAGAAAGGGAGCGCCCGAGGCCTATTGAGTTGGAGCGTGGCATCTGCCGCACACCGAGGGGAGAGGTCAGAGGTCATTGCTTGATTTTGATAAAGCGAGCCAGATTAATTGTCTCTGGTAATCCTGTTTGTCACGGTAGATATGCAAGGGCGTCTTTGTGGCACAGGCTGACATATGGGCTGGCCTGCTGCTTGCCTATTCAGGGGCCCAGCACATGTTCTCCCCAGTTGGACAAGTTCCCAGAGCCTTGTTTGCCAAAGGAGTGGGGCCTCCTGCTCCTATTCAGCCGTCTCCCATCTCCACCAACATGCTTTCTTCTAATCCTCCAGTCCGCTGGGGCTATTGAGAGAAGCTGCATTATCCAAGGTGGCCTAGCGAGAGAAAGGGAGAGAAGGGGGCTCGTGAGGAGAGAAAGAGGGCGCTGAATGGCAGAGCCAGACAGCCCTCAGAGGCAGGAGTGGGAGACTCTTACAGATGGGGGTGTGGGATGGGGGCAGAGAAATATAATTACAAAAAATAACAGCCGCGTCCTTCAGGCAGAACCCTTCAGGGCTGATTATAGCTGCTCTCCAAATCTGAATCTATCACCAAATTATACCCTGCCTCTTTTGTAAAATAAATGTTAATAAGAGGTAATTTCGGCCCTGCTGATTGTTAAGCTCAATGGAGATAGATTTTCCCCCTTCTCTTGTGTGTGTGTTTATTGTAATATCTGGAGGGCTTTTTCTTGCCTTTCTTTTCTTTCTTATTTTTTTTGTTCCAACCAGAATTTATATTCAACCACACACAGCCAAAAAAAAAAAAAATGTCCAGTGGTCTAACACAAGAGCCAGAAAAACCTAAAGCAAATGGCTTGAGCATAATACTAATGGCAGAATGTATAGGTAGGCAATCGTCCACTAATGGTCTTCCATAGAATATTCTAGAAGTAGGGTCCCTAAGATTTAGACAAGAAGGGAGATGAAGGAAAGAGGAATACAATTCTTTCTTAGTGGCAGAGGAGGGTCCTTGCTCTAAATAGCTTTGCCTTTCTTTAGTTTAAAAGCAAGACCCCCTTCATTTACATAATCATTATTTTGAATTGCTGCCAATTCTTTTGGGGGTTTTTGCATTTAAAAGCACAAAAACTAGAGACAATCCTATGACAGATCTTTTGAAAATGTTCTTATGATGTGTATTTATGAACAGATCCAGAAATGGAGCAATTAGAAACAATGAATAATAATCTTTGGAGCAGACAAAGCATGGAGAGATTCAGATATGAATGCCTGATCCAAAAAAGCCCTGAAGCAGACCTCCCTGGGTCTTTACAGTGGGTGTGATATGGACACAGAGTAGAGATGGGGAACTAGATGAGTCTAGGGCTGGACACTCTCGGTTAGTGGCATCTGATCGTGGAGGCTGGTTGTGTATGTTTCTGAATAAACACTGATGGCTATTGTTATGATACTCTTCTGACAAGAGACAGCGCAGTTGTCATTGAGTTTCAAGATAATTCACTTTCAAACTTTAAGACACTGAACTAAGATATTCTTAAACTATTATCTTATTCTATAGAATATAAAAATACTTAGCAGGAAAATATTTTGGCTTACTTCTCCTTAAATTGCAGACAACAACACACATATTTTTGTTTTCCCCCATTAAAAAAATTAATGCCACTACTAAGACATTTATTCATTTCACAAAACACATTAAAATGGAAATCTATGAAGTCTTATAAATGATTTGCATCGTATTGTGACATGGTGCTTTAAGAATAACTGGAGATAATTTGAATGGGGAGATGGAGAGAGGACAAATACAGGTTTTATTCAATTCAGGACACTGGTGAACAAGAGGCACCAAACTGTGCCCAGAAGGCTGAAACTTGAGTCACGTGGTTTCAGAAGCAGCTAAACAACCTATCTTGCTTTCTGTCCAGGCTAGACTTCTATTGAGATTATATTTCAGTGTCTTCCAGACCTTTCAGAAGCTGGCACCAGGAAAGGCCCAGTGAAGAGAACAGAACATGACGAACTTGGAACACACCCCCTATCACTTTAGGATGTGCTGAGTCAAATCTCTTACATCTATGCAGTCAGACTCTGGGGGAGTTCAGGACTATCTGTTCACCAGGAGAACAAAGACAACGCCTGCTAGCCTGCTGCCCATGCTCATGTATTACGCAGCTATCTGTTCTTTTTATTTCACTCTTTTATGGTGTGTGCATTTGTGTGTACATGTTCATATGTCTATGCACATGTGCATATGGGTGTGGAAGCCAGATGTTGACATCTGGTTATCTTTTCTAGTTGTTCTCTACCTTATTTTTGCATCAGAATCTCTCATTAAACAGGAAGCTTACTTACTCAGCCAAGCTAGCTATTCAGTGAGATGCTGGTATTCATTTTTCCCTGCCTCCACGGAGCTGAAATTACAGGTGGGTACTGGAAATCCAAGCTGAGGTCCTCACACTTGTATGGCAAGTTCTTAATCAATTAAACTATCTCTCCAACCCCTATATAATTTTTATTAATTACATTTATTTGTCGTATGCTTCAGTTTCTTTTTCTAAGTTATTCAAAATGTTTCAACGTGTATACTGTTTCCGGGAGTCACGTCAGCATATGAAAATGCTTTACACACATAGTGTAATTTTTGATGTGAGAGGGCCCAGCCTACCCTGGGAGGCACTACTCCTGGGCAGGTGTTCCTTCTGTGCATAAGATAAAAAAGAGAAAGCTGAGAGAGTCATAGAGAATAAGAGAGAATTCAAAATCCCTTAGCCATTCTGTTTTAGTTCCTACTCATAGAAACATTTGTCTTGTAGTTGATGACCACCCATTCATTTCCAGCTTTCCAGACCCAAAATAATCACACAGAAACTATATTAATTGCAATATTGTTTGGCCAATAGCTTAGGCATATTTCTAGATAGATTTTACATCTTAAATTAACCAAATTTCTATCATTTTATATTTTATCATGAGGCTCGTGGTTTATCAAAAAAGGTTCCAGTGTGTCTGTCTCCTGTGGTGGCTACTTGGCATCTCACTGAATCCTCCATTTTTCTCCCAGCATTTAGTTTAGTTTTCCCACTTAGCTCTATACTACCCTGTCACAGGCCCAAGCAGCTTCTTTATTTATTAACCAATAAAAGCAACACATATACAGAAGGACTTCCCACATCATCTCCCATTTTCTGTCTGAATAAAGATGAAGGTTTTAACTTTAATATAGTAAACTTACATATGTAAGACAGTTATCAAATAAAACTTATAGTAACCATATTTATATCTAATTCATCTTTGATTGTAACAAAGGAAAACTATAATCATAACTATCTATCTTCAACTCCACCCAAGACTCTAGGATATAATATTACCTAAGTAAACAGGAAGTACATTCTAAACAACTTCCAAAACTCTAGTATTACAGAGACATCTTTCTGCCTGGACAGCCACCCAATGTTCTTCTGTGTTGTTGGGGTATCCAATCTTCAGCATACAGATCTATAGTATCCAGTAGACTTTCTATGAATCAGGAAATCTGAAGATCTGTTCTGCCTTGTAATGGCAAAGACCATCAGTTAGATAATCATAATTACTTTCCTCTTATGACTTGGCCAGGCTATTTCTAATATAAGACTTATACTCCTTAGGATAGGGTAATTATTGAAACATTTAGCATATGTTTCTTGCTTAATATTGTTTAGGCTGGTTGTAATTTTAATTTTTATACTTGATATTTGTCCTTATTGTATATAGTTTTTTTTATTGGCTTAGAACTCTTATTTATTCAAAAGGGGAGGTACTGTGGAAACTCCTTCAGTCAATAGCCTTTAAGATACCAGCCCACTTGGGTGTGGTCTCTTATACTATAAACGCAATCATAGACCTTGTGTTCTCTTTTTCCCGGATGCTGAATTTGGCTCCTGTTTGTATAAAGGACTGTGGTATGTGAATCTACCCCTAGATAAATAGCCCTTTATTATACTTAATGCTGAGCTTGTATGGGATTACTTTTTAGCATCCATCTTCACTGTCTTAATTGTCCCCCATGATATACTGTGACCTATAAGTCAAATATACCTTTTCATCTCCTCAATTGTTTTTGGTCAGTGTTTATCACAGTAATAAAATCCCAACCAAAATAGGGATATTTTCAGAAACTTTCTTTGCTAAAAGTTAAAATTATGTCAAATGTGTTACCTTGGATCTTTCCCTGGGCCTGATTTACTATACTAATCCCAACAACCTACAGAGATCTGACTGTGCCTGGGACCTCTCTGTGTTCCTATGAGTGCTTTCCCAAAATGATAATCTCCCTTTTCTTTAATTCTTTCTGTGGCAACTTTTTTCTTATCCTTTATTTAAATCAGCAGAGGCAAAAGGCCGCAAAGAATTCTGTTCATTGTCTTAAATATTTTGTCATGTTGCCTGGCTAGCTCAGTCAGTAGATTGTGAGATGCTTAAATATTTTGTCATTTCCTAGAATTCAGTATAATTCAGTTTTTTTTAGGTTGATCCAGATCCTTTTTTTCCCTTCAAATAGATTTATACCTGTGCTGATAAAATATGTGTAGTTTGTTTTCATTGTAAGAGTAAAGGCTTTGGGTGCCTTTCCATAGGTGAGGATTTAAAATGATTTTGAGGTCCTTGTTGCAATGCAATCCCCAACAACTTATATGTAGTGCCTTAAAATGGAGGATCAATCAATGAATGCTTGCTGAATAAATATGGGTGAGGGAACAAATTCAGTCTCTTCTGAGCAAGCATGCAGCACAACAAGGAGTAAGGAATATATTTCTAGAGAAGTAAACTTGGGTCAGTGGAGAAGACAGGATGTATGAAATACAGCTCTCTAAAAGGTAAGCAGGCTTACCCAAGGAACAATAGATTCCAGTTTACTCCAAGAGTATAAATAAAGACACAGGGAATAAATAGAAATGGATAAAGCACTTGGGAGATGAAACTCAGATCTCTATAACTTGATAATCTTGTATCGCTGCAGAATGAACAAGTTTTATGTAAGTCATGAGAAAAGGTACATACTGCTCACACACACACACACACACACACACACACACACACATATATATATATATATATATATTCAGTCTGTGTGCTTATATTTTAACACTAGTTTCTACATAACAATTTAGCTCTAACAAAGACAAATATTTTGAAATTGCCCCATCAAAAGCATTGTAATCTGTTACAGGTTCCATGGATTCTGGATGACAGTCTCTCTTGTGAACTGGTCTCTCTTCTGACCCCCCAGTTGCCTCATAGGCGTCTGTACATCCTGGTACTATCTGTCTCTGGTCTCTTGTCTGGGTACATGACTGGCTCTCACATGCAGAAATAAAACTGGTTCTAGCTGCAATTTTGGACATATGTGATACAAACTAGATCTTTAATTTTGCAATAGTTAATAGAAGTCAGTAGACTAACCTGTTTATAGCTTCTGCTTTCTTCTGGCAGTACCACCTTATCTCTTTGTTCCACATAGTCTGCAGGAAGTAAGACAAACAAGATCATGTCACACATTTCTATTTCACACAGCCTGTTTAGTTATCTGAGACAGGATCACATGTAGCTTAAGACAGCTTCAAACTGCCTATGCAGATAAGAAATGTCTTGAGCTCTTAATACACCTGCTTCCACCTGTGGAGTACAGAAATTACAGCATGTGCCACCATACCTAATAAATTTGACTTTAATGTGACTTGGGGAGGGATTGACTAACATCCTTTGCACCCCACTCTGTCATCGATCTTTCTCTTAAATGATAAGTGGGTACTGCTGCAATCTGATTCTACAGCCTTCAAGCTCCAGGCTGTAATTCCTCATACCACCTTGGTGGAAGAATTGTTCTGATACCATATGGAAAATTGCTTCAATGGCTCATAGAGGAAATTGAAAGAAGTCACTCATGATATATGCCATGCAGTATGCAATGTGAGAAGCATTCAGGAAAACATAATAAAAGTAAACTCTACTTCCTGAATTCTGGGTCACACACTGTCTCCCTATTTTCACCCTCTCTCCCTCTCTTCCTCTGTGAGATAAGCCTTCCACAATGATGATGCATGGATGAGGGCTAGGATTGTACTTTCTCAAGACTGTCCCATAAAAGGTGTGTACCTGGAGACAGTACAGACAAACACCTATTCCACCAAAAGACTCAGAAGTCAGTGTATCTCATGACCTTTCCACATGGCTGGAGTTTCTCATCCAAATGTCTACATGGATGGTAAGAACCCCTATCACAAATGTGTCTGGTTTTAGACTTTCTTATTCACATATTAAAATTTATGTCAGCCTGGGCTATAGCATATCTTGTTTCAAGCAAACCAAAAAATAAACAACCAAAACCCCATCATCTCAAGTATGCAGTGAATGCTTCTTCTGTAGGAATTCCTACTGCCAGTAGCCTTTAAGTTACCCTTCCTCTTGGGTGTGGCCTCTTATACTATATATGCCGATGTAAAGTGTGTATCCAGCATCTTTTCAAGCTGCGGAATTCGGTTGTTGTTTCTCGTTCCAGCAGAGGATTGTGATCTGTGAGTCTACCCCTAAATAAATAACCCTCTATTATACTCAATTCTGAAGTAGTGTGAGATTTCTTTTAAGTGTCCTTCTTCATGATTTGTTGTAACCGTCTAAGTATCATATCCATTGCTCTATGATCATGATTTAAAATGAGTAAATAATTGAGCCCCACTATATCTGTTCCTCTACTACTGTGTAAATAAAATGCAACTGTGGTCTATGCCACTTCCCAACTTTTTTGGTGACCTTTGAGCTCTATTAGAATTTACATACATTAATCCATAGTCTGCAAAGTTGAACAGAGACCTTATACACTGTTGAATTTTACAGGTAATTTTTAGTGGGCTAGCCAACATAGTTTAGATTTCAAGGGAATTATAGCAAAAGAACCTTATAAAAAGAAAACTAGACTCATTCATTCATCCTGAAGAACACAATTAGGTATATGTCTACATTATTCTTTTAAAAGCCCTGTTTGAATTTTTAGGTTCATACTATTAGAAGGATTTAGATCATGGATATAAGTATAAAAAAGAAAATTCTTAGATTTTAAAAAAGGATTAGGATCAAATTGTATATTTTCAGTAATGCATTAATGGACAATAATCTTTTACTAACAAATACTTTCTCTATAACTTTATTATCAATTTAGAGGTAATTATGTATGTCTAAAATATTTTATTTTAATTAAGTATGTGGAGGGGCTATGTTCACATGAGTGCAGATGCCTATGGACGCTAGAAGAAGGCATTGAGTACCCTGGAGCTGAGCTGCCTGATGTGTATTCTAGGAACTGAAGTGTGTTCTTTGGCTCTGAGACATCTCCCAGCCCCCAGTATATACAATTGTGGGGACAAAAATATGCCTAAGAAGTTACCTTGTCTGCAAAAAAAGGAGAAATGTATAAAAGCCCCCCCGCAAAAAAAGATGTTGAGACAGGAAAGGAATGGAAGAAGGAAGGAAGGAAGGAAGGAAGGAAGGAAGGAAGGAAGGAAGGAAGGAAGGAAGGAAGGAAGGAAATCTTAGAACTTACAGAAGGCTTAAATAAGTGAATAACTAGAAATGGCCATAACACAAGCAAGAAGCTTCAACTTCTTGGTACTGACCTGGTAGGGCACCAACCTACATGCTGACTTTTACTTCTGATTTTGCATGCTAGCTGTCGTTCTTTAAACATAAGAGCATGCATAGCAAGTCATGATTTTTCATTTATAGACGATTTCCATGAAGGCTACTGTTTGTAAGTCCTCTCATTGAACCTGATGAGATACAATCATTTTTTCATTACCATGACTCTTGAGCTGTGAGTCCCAGCATCTGTGACATATGTTCATCGCACAGCAGCCACCTAATTAGATGCCTTCTCTCCTCTGTGCTGCAGTTCTGCATGCTTCTGCTGTAATACGCTCTAACGTTCTCTGTTCCATGAAACTTGAGCTTCATAATGCCTACATTTTATTTATGGAAAGCCTAGTCAAGGTTTGACTCCATGTGTGTGCGGACTGTTTGATCTTGTACTGCCACTGTGGGCCATCAGTCCTGCACCCGTTTGTGTTGGTGACCAATAATTGGGAAATATTCCTCAGTTTCATATGTGAGCATGAATTTAACTTATACTTCAAATTCACCATCCATTACAATTTCCTCTAGGAAGGCAAACATGGTAATTCTAGGACTAATACATAAATATTAGTTTTGAGTGACAGTAGTTCATTCATATGAATTAAAACATAATACAAATAACCAACCATCTAGAGTTTAGACACAGCCATAAACACTTTATATCACTTCTAGAGTAAAACTGTATATATTTAGTTTGAGGACCCAGCAGAGTTTGGAAATTTTATTTTATTTATGTATTTTTTGAGGCATGCTCTCTAAAAGGCTGTCTACATGGGTAAAGATGGTCCTATATCCACCAAATCCAGTTTAAGTGGTGGTGGGGACTGAGCTCAGGGTTTTTAACATGTTAAGCAAGCACTATCAACTAAGTGATACTCGTAGCCCAATGAAAACTTTTGAATTCATGCAAACATCATTGGTTGACCAGTCATACACAACTTTGTTTTCAAGTAAAACCTGTCTTTCCTGAAATAATACATGAAGAGAATGAAGCATTGCACATTTACACTTAATTTAGACGAATAGTGCCTACTCACATCCAATCCAACAGAGATCTTGAGGTCTGAAACTGAAAACTGGGACACATGGTCCCCACATACCTAAATCCTGGTTAAGTCAAGTGTACTGGATTTATACAAATAGGCCAATAAAATCCTACATGTAGATAGAGTAACCTCCTGGATGCTGTAAAATGCAAATCCTCTCTTAAGAAAACAAGCAAGTTGAAGTGCTTTTGTAGCAGTGGATCATGCTGTCAGGATTTTAATGTTCTAATAACCCAATTCTAATGAGTTCTTATGATTTATTCAGTAAGGACTAAATGCTTTTTTAATCATGACTTTGATAGCTAATACAAGCTATGTATTTCAGTAATTATACAACTCTACAGAGAGATGCCATTTAGCTCTTATAATTAGTTAACTAAAATAATTTTAAATACGATTCTTTCTTTTAAAGTTCCATTATAAAAATTATTTTATTTTTTAAATGAGCATTTTTTCTTAGAAAAATGCCAGAATAGTCTGCAATGCAATGTCTTCCATCAAGCAGATGAAAACCATTTTAGTTGTAAAAATGATCATGCAGATGAAGTCATGGTTATAGATTCCATTTGTGTAGACAGAATTATGTTGATGGATGAATATGGGGAGTTTAACACTAAATCCTTCAATATCATTCTCAACTCTCCCTATTTTCTAGGGATATCTATGTCTGTGAAATCTTATTTTCCCTCTATGATAGTATGGTTTTATGACTGCCCAAAGCATTTACATAACAGGCTGCCTTTTAATGCTAATTTTAAGTATATCTACTCTAATAAATAAAGATTATAATTACTCTAATTGACTCATATGACTGGCATAAGATAGTTGCACAGAAATATAATTAGTGTGAGATGGACTATTGGGATATGAGCCAATGAGATACAGGAGTTACAGTTTATATATGAGACCATTAATCCCTCCAGTAAATGTTAAAGATCTTAGGAAACTTTGGGAGGTGGTGGGCTATTGTAGGTGTTAGCTTTATTGACTTATTTTGTTGGTATCACATCAAATGTGGACCTGGTTCACTTTGTTTATATCCTCACCCAAGAATTGCAATGGGTACCTGAAATGTTGATATATATAAGCTCTTTAAAGATGTCGTAAAATGAATGCTTGATTGATAAAGAACCTCCTGAGTTGCTCAGTTGCTGAACACTTCTGAATCTGGCAACTGACTATGGAGATTTGTGAAACTATAGATATGATTGCTGATGTTTACTCTAGGAGGAGATGGAAGAATGCATCTGTCCTAGCATTTTGTCCAGTTTCTGTCCCACTTCACTGTTATCTTTATTTTCCTTGTATGAGTTTTTAAAACTTTGTATATGTTATGTACAATATGTATAAATGAGTATGTGTGACACATATATGCCATATGTCTGTTACATAATAAGAGAGTACATACAATATGATATATATTTACAAACCTGCAGGAGCTTTATGAGAGCAGTATTAATCTACAAAACTGTTCTAGTATGATATCTGCCAGATGCAACAAGATTTGTGCAGTCCTCACTGGTAGTCACTAATCACCCTATATCATTTCCCTTTTATAGCATTGTCTGTCCATGTACTTTAAAATTTCTTTTATGATAGGGGCAGGAAAGATGGCTCTGCAGTTAAGAACAGTCACGGCTAGCCGGGCCGTGTTGGAGCACGCCTTTAATCCCAGCACTTGGGAGGCAGAGGCAGGCGGATCTCTGTGAGTTCAAGGCCAGCCTGGTCTAGAAAAGCTAGTTCCAGGACAGAAACCAAAAAAGCTACAGAGAAACCCTGTCTCTAAAATAAAAAAAAAAAAAAAAAAAAGAAAAACAGTCACTGCTCTTCTTCAGAGGAGCTCGGTTTGGTTGTCAGCATCCACATGGTATCTCACAACAATTTGTAACTCCAGTTCAAGGGGATCCATCTTTCCTTCTGATCTTTGAAGACTTTTATATGCATGTGGTGTAGATAGATAGATAGATAGATAGATAGATAGATAGATAGATAGATAGATAGATAATAAATATAATCAGGCACAAGCATAACATACATATTGAAATAAATATTTTACATTTTTTCTCCTATTTAAAATGTATATTTTTACATAAGTATATATTAATTATAGTTTCCCCTCCTTCTACTCCTCTCAAGAACTTCACCTCCCATCTGGATTCAATCCCTTTCTGTCTATATGCTCAAACTATGCCAAGTACACAGTCTGCTTCTGCTGTCTATGAATCAAGTAGAACTCACAGTTCCTTCTTTAGCACCACGCCTGTCTGCATGCTGCCATGACAATAATGGGCTAATCCCCTGAAATTGAGAGCCAGACTCAATTAAATGTTTTCCTTTATAAGAAATGCGACAGTCATGATATCTCTTCAGCGATAGGAACACTAAGATGTAACGGATAATAATAAAATAAAGTAAAATATGACAATATAAAATGTACTAAGATGAAACAAAAACTTGAGTCTTTGACAAAGCAAACAGAAGGAAAGGCACCCAATAGAAGTTCCAAGAATCAGAGGCCAACTCATTTGTATACACAGGAATCTCATAGAAACATTAAACTAAAATCCTGGTATATACGCAGAGGACCTCATATAGACCCATGCAGGCCCTGTACAGGCTGCTTTAGTTTCTGTGAGTTCATGTGAGCTTTGACCACGCTGATTCGGAGAACTTAAGACATCTATCTGACTATGACAAAACCAAAGGCAGAAGGAAAGAGCACAAGAAACAGATATCAACACAGAGATCCACTTATTTGTACACTTAGTAATCCTGTAAAAATTTACTAAACTGGTAGCCATAATTAATGTGTAAAAGGCCTATAGGGTAAAAATAAAGAAAAAATGTAAATAAAATAAAATTAAAAAAATGAGATAAGACAAAGTAAAACAAATAAATAAGCAAAACCTAATGACAATATGAGACAAGAAACCTTAAGGAAAATGCTGAGTTAATTTTCTGTTCGCCATTTATTAAAAGCTGATTCATTTCCCAGCCACCTAGGCCCGACTAATCACACAGAAACTATATTAATTACAGCACTGTTTGACCGATACAAGCGTTTTTCTAGCTAGCTCATGTCTTAAAGTAACCTGTTTATATTAATCTATGTAATGTAACAAGGCTGTGGCTTACCAGGTAAGATTCTGTTCTGGCTTCTTTCTCCCTCAGCAGCTATATGAATCCTCCTTGACTCTATCTACTATCTTTAAATATTTTTGTTTGGTTTTAGTTCTTTTTGCCCTGCCATAGACCAAAGTAGCTTCTTTATTAACCAATGGTAATAAAACATATTCATAGCATACAAAGGGGAATCCCACATCAATTTATTACTAGGCATGCCGTCTATCCTTAAGAGCAATTTGTTTCCCTAATGAGACTCCTTTGGAAAAAACTAAATTTTCTTTTCCAAACTCTTATCAGTTGGAGACAGCTTCTGGGTTGGAGATGTGGAAATATGTCTACTTCTTCAATCTTTACAACTCCATCTGCTGTGGACAGCTGTGGGCCCTGGGCACACTGCCTCGGTCTCTGTGAGTTCATATAGTTGTCAATTCTGTTGATTCAGAGATCCTCATTTCCTCGGTGTCCTCTTTCCTCTCTGACTCTTTCACTTCTGCCTTGCCTTCTCCAGGGTTCATCCCATTTAGGGATTAATGTTTAAGGTTTCTTCCTCTTCATATATTATCTTGCTATAGTTCTCTGTATTTATTTGTTTCCATCTGCTGCAAGAGGAAGCTACTTTGACAATGGTGCTGCTATCTAGTCTCAGGTTTATAGTAACCTGAGCAGAGGAAATAGTTGGGTGTAATTGTATTAAAATTCAGTATTAACAAAATCTCTAAGGAAAAAAAAACATTAAAAATAAACTCATAGGTTCAAGTCAAGGTCCAATTTTCCAAATATTTGACCACATAAAATCTATAATTAAATGAGAGAAAAAATTCAAATGTCTCAATAAGGTGACAGAATTTCAAATGTGTGCTATGATTCTATAGACTATTGCTTAGTACACTTATAAGCACTGATGTTTTCTCATGTGTTGAATGCTTTTTCATTAGAGTCTAGCCTAAAATCATCTCCTCTGATTAGTGTCCAACCACTTCCATTTAGCTTAACATAATTTCTATTAATTTATTTGTAAAATATTCATTCTTTTATCTTTTCCTCTCTTCTTTAGGTCATATTTTTATTCCTGTGAAGCTATTTTTTTCAGTATAAGCTTTTAGAGGTAATTTGGTGATAAACTGAGTTTGGGACTCATTTTTAAATGTCTTTGTACACAGAAACTCTGTATTAAGTTTACTAGTCTGTTTCTAATTAATGAAGTAGCTTCAGGGTTTCATTTTTACAATATCTTATGTTAACTATTTATGAGTTTTCCACATTAAACTTGCACAAACATGGACTAAGGGTAGGGTTCAGAAAGGTATTCCTTTGCTGTAGAATATACCCCACTTTATATGATGTCTACCTGGTAAAACTGAGAGTGAATCATGTAGAGCATGCCTCATTTTAAAACGTTAAAATATGTAAGCTTTTATATTATGATTTTGTGTGTGTGTGTGTGTGTGTGTGAGAGAGAGAGAGAGAGAGAGAGAGAGAGAGAGAGAGAGAGAGATCAGAGTTCAGAAGAAGGATTTGTCTTGTCTGGAGCTAGAGTTTCAGGCAAATGTGAGCAGTTTAGCACAGGTTTTGGAAACCAAACATGGCCCTTTACGAAAACAATATATTGTCTTAACCACTGAGCAATCTTTCCAGCCCCCTATTTTTTTTAAACAACATAAATGTGAGATTCTATGGTGCTCAATAACATATAAAGATAAAATAATCAATTTGGAGCTCTGAAAGTATTTAATTTTTGTCATTTCATTGCAAACACATTAAATGACCAAACTGTATACACCATGAAGATTTCTCTTGGGAAGGCAGCCAGTACCAATCACGTTCTTATCCATTGTCTGTATTAATTCCACAGTCTACATGGTTTTGTTCATTCCTTTTCTGTATGGCCACTAGAACTTTGAAGGCTTAACCATTAATCAATTAAAAATGGTTTTGAAATTAAAATGAAGAATAAGGTACAAATAATAGTGCCAGGTGTCTACTAGGATAGTTGATGTGCAATACTTCCCTTCTAGCTTCAGAACCAGTTAAAAGACTTTTTAAGAATACTTTTTATTGTCTGGTTCAGTATGGATAAGTGAGGAAGAACAACCTCACTATGGTTTTACTGTCAGACGTTCTATGCCCACCTTTCCAAGTCCAAGTATTCAGACTCAATCAAAATGAGCCAAGAAAAGTTTGACTCAAATTAATAGTTTCAGTTTTTTATATTTTTCTGTAATGTAAAAGTTGTAAAGGCAGGATAGATTTTAGATATTATGATGTCTCCACTTCTCATTCTTCAAGGAGGAAATTCACAAGCATAGTGGAAGAACAAATGAATGATATTAGCAAAGCATATTATTTATTTATTAAAGATTTCTGTCTCTTCCCCGCCACCGCCTCCCATTGCCCTCCCCCTCCCCCAATCAAGTCCCCCTCCCTCGTCAGCCCGAAGAGCAATCAGGGTTCCCTGCCCTGTGGGAAGTCCAAGGACCACCCACCTCCATCCAGGTCTAGTAAGGTGAGCATTCAAACTGCCTAGGCTCCCACAAAGCCAGTACATGCAATAGGATCAAAAACCCATTGCCATTGTTCTTGAGTTCTCAGTAGTCCTCATTGTCCGCTATGTTCAGCGAGTCCGGTTTTGGATCCTAGAGAAGCTAAATAAGGAGAACCGAAAGAAAAACATATAGGCATCCTCCTAAATATTAACCTTCATCAGGCGAGGAAAGGAGACAGAGACCCACATTGGAGCACCGGACAGAAATCTCAAGGTCCAAATCAGGAGCAGAAGGAGAGCGAGCACGAGCAAGGAACTCAGGACCGCGAGGGGTGCACCCACACAGTGAGACAATGGGGATGTTCTATCGGGAACTCACCAAGGCCAGCTGGCCTGGGTCTGAAAAAGCCTGGAATAGCAAAGCATATTAACTTGTTAGTTGACGAATAGAAACTTAGTGGCCATCACACTCCTCTTATTCATCCTTTGGAATGCCACACTGAAATGAAACTCAGCTTTCTAGTAGATGAAACTTAGATAACATATGCCATTTTAGTGATTTTCCAGAATACATCAATCCCCACATCCACAGATTGAAAACCTATGGACATTCAAGACTACTTAGTAAAATGGAACAGTATTTGCTATAATTCTTGAACAGCCTTTTGTAGAGTTAAAGTTGGTCGTAATAACACAATTGGCATTCTGTTGATTGTTTTGGTTGGGAAAGTTTGGACATATTTAGTAGAGATTCAGTTTCTTCTTTCTGAAAATTTCTGTACGGTTATTTGAATCCATGGAACATGGAGGGGGACGCCTCTTCCCTTATCTCCTATGTTGGGGTGTGAATATATATATGTATATATATATATATATCTCAAAATTAATGAGGCCATTATGATTATAATCAGATCTTCCAAGAAACCTGGCACTATTTGCTTATTTATGTTACATAAATATTACTGTAAGTTACTATAATAAAAATGTGATTTGCCTGGACCATTTGTTCATTTTAGGATAGCATAGGATACTTGAATGTAGATAAAGAAACCCCATTTTACCAACAATCTTTAATGTTAGAAAATTAGTCTTACAGACTCAATGAACTTTGAAAATTATCAGCACTTTGAATAGTTTTAGGCCTGGCTAAAAGAATGAATTAGACTTGCGTTTAGTAATTTTTTAGTGTCTTACTAGGTATATTAGTTAATTTGCCTGCTTCCATGCCTACATTTGTAGATATAATATATTATACATATATAACATATAGTGTATATTATGCAAATAGGAGTGAATGCACCTCTGTGCCCATGTGCTCCTATGATATCAGGTCCCTTCCGCAATAATTTCTCCACTTTATTTATTTATAGAAGTCTCTCTCTGAACCTGGAATTCACAGGTAGACTGGCTATGTGATCCAAGGATCCAGCCGCATCAATTCTGGAATTACAGAAGCATATCACATTGCCTGCTTTTGTTGTTTGTATTTTTGTTTACTTTTAATGTATCATCAGATCTGAGTTTAGGGGTTTATGATGCTTAATAAACAGTTTTACTGACTGAAGCATCTTTCCAGTCCTGGAATTTGGTTTTGGTTTTATCTTGAAGGTCTTAGTCTTTGATCCTGAAAACATTTTATTATTGTTGCTTTAGAATGTAGAGACAATTATTTGACAGTTTTAATTTACCTAAATTTTATACGTCCTTCTCAAAAGAAAAGACAGTTTAATAGAGAAGGAAATTGCAAGAAACCTAGAAAAATAATAATATTCTTAAGTCTCCTCAGGAATATTATTATTTTTCTACTTCTAACTACTGAAACAAATCTAAATAGAATCATGTTACCTATGGATAAAAACTATTTAGAATATACTGGAAAACTTTCTTAGCTTATAATGCAGGTGATATATTTGCCTAGTAAATACAAACATCATTATTACTTTGTAGGTATTTATTTTAAGCTAAGATACCTTGTGCGTGTTTCATATTGTTTCAAGAAGTTTTGGGCAAATACAAAACGGGAAGTTTGAGGGTTTGTGCCTAGTATTATTGAAACTTCTTAAGCCGTATTTGGTTGATATCCCTGGGATGCCTGCTTTTTCTGAAGGGTGACAGAGGAGAAGTGGGGGAAGGGAGGTGTTGGGAAACTAGGAGAAATGGAGGAATGGAACGCTGAAAAAGAAACCACTAGTTATCACTACAACTATTTTTATAATGTGAACTTTTTCTCATAGAGATGAATTTCTGTTATAAAGCAGGATTTAATTCATTAATAAAGAGTGATTGTGTCTTCCTTCTAGTTATACATATCAAGGAGTATTTGAGTTATTAACCTCTATAATGGACAATCTGGAACCAATGTTAACGTACCTTCATTTATTCATTCAACATATTTTGTGGCTTTTAGTTCATTATAAAGTCTGGAAAATAAAATGAACATGAAAGGCATTTTATCTGTCTTCTCGAAATTTAAATTTTGGTCAGGAAGCTCAACCCAAGAATAGGTGCCTATGTGGACAGCAGGATGGACTCAGGTCTGATTGCTGCACTGAGGAAGGCCCATGTGCCTGCAGTGACCAAGAGCTTTCACATGTGAAGACCCCAGTTATAGACTGAAGTGCGAAAAGCAGTGGGTGATATGGAAATTAAAGGGTGAGAAAGAGAACACAAACCCCACATGCCAAACTAAGGCATCAAACTGAAAATCAGCTATTTGTCCTAAATGGTGCAAAACAAAGCAGTTATCCTCAGTCCCAGACAACATGGGTTACAGTCTCAAAAAGCAGCTTATCTACAAAATACAACTTACTGCACCTAAAGAAACCTCCCTTCCCTTTCCTTAGACTAAGCTACAATCCCCTCTCACCAGTCAAGCATGCATTGTGCATTCTCTGGGATCCTAGCCACAGCCTCTTGGGGCTGGAGGTGCGAACTTTCAGGTTTTTGTCCAAAAGTCTGCTCTTGCTGTGCAATTGAATCTAAATTTTCATTCTTTACTTTTTCCTATAAATTTATTTCTTACTTTATTTTTCTGGACACTTTCAAGAGCTCATCCAAACGGGCGAAGAATCCAGTGTGAGCAGCAAATCCCCGAGAGCAGGACAACATAGTCAATATCCACGACCACCCCATAGAGAAAGCAGCTGCAATCAATCTTAAGCGAGAGCCAAGGGACAAACAGGCATCACTCCTCCCTCCCCTCCCCTTTGATTTGTGTCTCTAGCATACCATTTACCCTGAGTTTTATGCCTGAGTCAGAAACATACCGTCTGAGTGAAGCTGAGGAAGACTGAAATGGACTGTTTCTTAAAGGGTTGGTTGATGCTATTCAAATTGTGTATTCTGTCCCATGTGTCCTGTCTCAGAACTAGACTTCAGCGGGTACTAATATATATTAAAGCAAACAGTTGTGTGCATTTGCTGGATGAATAACAATCCAGTAGTTGAATATGCTACACGCAGGAATCCACTGCATTAGAATGCTATACTCAGAAAAAAATGAAGGGAACAAACAAAAGTGGCTCAGGTTTATCTGCAGAAATACTAATATCCACCATTTGTGTGTGGCATAATGCAGAAGGTTTCTCCAATGAGCACATATGATTTTAATAAACAGAAAGATAATATAGCCCTTTAAAGATTTTATTTCATTTTCAAACACATTTATTCCATTTGTAGCAGTGCCCTTGGGATATTCAGGGAAGAAGCCCCACTTCTCTTGCAATCTAATCTAAGTGCTTTATATTATTATACTGAGTTCACTTCACATGCTTAGGAAAAGAGAGAGCCCCTGAAGTAGTAGGTATACAAAGACTGAGAGAGTTAAAAAAAAAAAAAAAACTTAATTCTATCGAACATATCCTCTTAGAAAGATATACTACTGAGCAATTTATAACTATTATCTTGTTTAATCCCTCACCAAGTCAAGAGCTATACAAGGAAGGTGATGCATGTCTTTACTTTCCATTGAACAAGCTCGAGTTCAGAGATGTCAGGCAACTCTCTGAAGGTAAGGCTGCATGTGTGTGACAGAGTCAGAAGCTGGGATGCAGATGTGAACATCTACAAGCTACACAACTGTAGAGAATGCATGATGCCACCCATTGCAACTATGAAGAAGCTGAAGACCTTAATCAGGAAGCTGTGCGGTGACCATGCAGAGATCATGGCTCATCTGTCCTCTGGGTAAGCAGCTGCTTGCTTTTAGAGCTCCATTGTCTGATGTTGAGACCTGAAGTTCATCCTGCTCCAGCCCAACAGTGTATTCTGTTCTTGGGTGCAGCATCCGTTCAGATGCCAGCAATAATGCAGTGTAAGGGAGCTATCAAAAGGAAGACTGCAACTCATGTTTTTCCCATCAATCTTCCAAATTCTAGAACTCCGCATTACGAGTTCTTACTGCTCTGCAGCGTACTGCTTTCTTTTGCTGAGACTCTAATGCCACATTGGATCTGTTCTTGTGTAAGTCCTCATTGACTTCCTTAATTCTGATGTGGCATCTCCACATTAAAATATTATCATATTATCATCTTGTCTCTGGGGTGTCCTCACCTTCCCATACTCTAGTTAAATGTCAGGAATTTTGGCATATTGTAAACAAATTGATTTTATAAGAAATAAGTAAAATTAAACTCTCATTTGTTTAGTTTTGATTAAACATAGTGTCCCTGTATAGCTCTGGCTAACCTAAGATGACCTAAGTAGACCAGGCTAGCCTCCAACTTGCTGTCATCCAACTGTCTCTACCTTCCAAGTACTGAGATTACTGGTACATACCACTACTCCCAGAGAAACAAAGTAGATTTTTCAATGAAGAAAAAAACAAACAGCAAAACTCAAGAGCATCATGTCTAGAAAATTGGAAGCAAAACAACAGCAGCTACAACGACAATGGTGTGACCTGTCAAGTTCCCAATTATATTCTTCCCCAGTTCACCAGAAAAAAAACAATGCAGGCAGGCAGAAAACTGACAACAGAACATATCCAACAAATAGAAACAGCAAGTTTCCTCTGCTTCCGTCGATAGAGAAGCACCCACAACTCTGTCATTGCTAAGGTAGAGTCAGCCATTACTCAGCCTGTGTTAGTATAGGGTATCATAACTGAGTCTCGGAACAGCTTGTTGCAGGTGCCAATCGCTATAAATAAACTCACAAAATGTGTGGCAGCAACTGGCTTAGGCAACAAACATTGACCATTATCAAAATAATTGTGAATTTACTGGCATAACGGCCCTCCTCTTGAAGCATTTGTAAGAGCTGAATATTTCCCTCGAATCTGTCCTGATTCCATGATATCTATGACCGCTGTTTAACTCTGGCTCAAGATGAGAAAATAAAATATATATATATATAATTTGTATTTAAGCACAAAAAGCTCATTTAACTTTTTTTTTAAAAGTAAACACTGCATAGTACTTTAAAGAAATGAGCTGGCCAGTATTTCAAATAGTTGTATTATGTGCGAGACACGAGTCATGGTTTGAATGTGACATGTCCCCCATTAGGCTCACTCACATGTTTGAACACTTGGTCTCCAGCCAGGAGTGCCATTTGGGAAGTATGTGGAACTTTTAGGAGGTGGAGCCTTGCTGGAGGAAATGGAACACTGAGGGCAGGATTTGAAGTTTCTTAGCTCTACCCCATTTCTGTCTGTTCTTTAATGGCTGATGTTATGTGACTAGCTGCTTTCTGCTCCTGCAGTCACACCTTCCTTTCTATGATGGATAACATCCTTTGAACTATGATTCCAAAACAAACACAAAGTCCCTTAAGCTGTTTTTTGTCATGCATAATATTTTGTTATAGTGAATATATAAAAATGAAGTAAGCAACAAAATATTTTCATTCTTTTTCCAGTATGCATGGTTGTTATCCTGTTAGAATAGCATTCTATTTGTTTCTAATTTGAAGCTTAATTTTATTTATAAATATCACCCTATACAATTGTTCTCGTCTATGATTTTCTTTCATACACTTAACTCAAAATTTAAGATTCAATTATACTACAAAATAACTAACTACAAAGCTGTCTTTCTACAGAATTCTAAATGGAGAGTTTCTACATGGTCGCCACACAAATCTGTGTTAGGCATATGCTCTGATCTGGTCATCTATAACACTTCCCTTCCTCTATTGGATTGCTCCAATATAAACATGTCATTGTATTTCTCATCATAAAACAAACTAACCGGCCATGACTCTGGGGCTCTGCTCCAAAACACTAGCTCCTTATTTATATAAAAAATGTTTCAAATGAGTGTTCTCACTTCCAGTCTTTCCTACATATCTTTCAATTTCTCCTTTATTCTCCATTGTGTCATTTGTCTTTCCACAAAGACCAATAATATCCATGGTTATCAAAGAAAGAACATGGTTCATTATGCCGGTTGCACATAGTCTCTTTGTAGCCTTTGCCATAATGAAATATTCCTCCCATGTGGTACACAGCTTTCTTTTGTCTTTTATATTCACCTTCTTTCTTGGCTTTTCTTCTCTCTCTTGAATGCTTCCTTTTTGTCTCCTTTATTAACATCTTTTCTTAAGATACTTCTTGAAAGGAGGACTCTACTGTATAACTTCTCTTGCCTTTTGTATCTCAGTGCCCTCTTAGGGGACTATCTACTATCCAATGGTTTTAAGATCACCTGAGCAGTCTTCTAACTTATAATTATTTCTTTCTATCTCTGTCATCTGAGTTTTAGATTCACTTCTTCAACCACTGACAAGTACTCCTGAGTGTCCTGTAAACACCATGGAGCTATCCCTTACCTAACTCAACTCCTGCATTTATTACCTCTCTATATCTTTTCTGCATCATTTCAAAAACTGGAAACATCCCTAAGTTCTTTCAAACCAAAATCCTCCAAGTAAATCCACTTATCTATCAAGAGTAGAGTCTTGTTCTCAGCTTTTTCTATTTTTAATATTCCAATCCAAACCATTATTCATGTAAACTTCAGAAATTTCTGTTGGAAATTGTTACATGAATTTTCAGGAGATATTTAAATAAAATTATATCAACCCCAGATTTTATATACCAAATAAGCCAAGAAAGTAACTCTAATAAAGTCTGGCCAAGTGAACTGGGGAGCTGGATTAATTATAAAAACATGGGTGAAGAGTTACTGATAAGAACATTGGTGGAAGAGTAAAAGGCCACTGCATCATCACAGTTCCACCCAAGTATGGGTAGTAATTCACAAGAACAATATTCTTGAAGCCCCGTGACCTACACACATCATTCTCTCTCAGATTTCTGCATTCTACAGCAATTGTTTTTACCTTAAACAACTTTAAAAGGAGCCACGTGAATCTAGTAACTCTAGGACTTTCCTAAACCTTCTAAGTTTCATGTGTGTGTTGTGGGGATTCACATTCGAACCACCACATCATCACTCATGTATTAGTACCCCAAACACTTAGTAGGTGCTCAACCATTTTTCACTGAATATTGAGGTTAATATTTCCACTTAACTTTAATACGTTTGTATATAAACGTTGAATAACTAACTGTATGTAGCAATTGATAATAAATGAAATGTGAATTATTCTTCGTTAGTAATTTGCAACTCATGTGGAATCTTCCATTTTGCCCATTCTTTCAGAAATTAAGCATTGAGAGAACATAATAACACCTCTCCATCAACATGTATTCTATGGTCATTCTTTGTGCTACCAATTCAGTTTTGCCTTGTTGCAACAGAGGATACCTTTCTTCACCTGTGAAGTCTGAAATAGTTGGCATTTGTTCCTTTACAGAAGACAGTTTAGGGACCCCTTAGAAGGTTTGATATTTCTTAAACAGAGAGTCCTCATTAGTTGAGTTTACAAACCTAACATTCCAGCAAAATAATCTAAAGATAGTTGAACAGTTCTCACCCATGATAGAATCAATGTTTGCTCCATCTTGATTCTTTCGTGTGTACTCAGAAGTCTTAAGTTCAGCAAAGACTCGGCTATTAACATTTTAACCCTCACTGAGTCCTTAATATTTTTCAATTTTAATTCCATTATCCATGAGGTAAGAAAAGCAATATTTGGTTGGATTAACTGACTAAATTTTTGCAAGCAGAGAGGGAAGTGACACACAAGTATTTCACTTTGTTTTAGACTATATGAACCTACCAGCAAAACTTCTTGATTAATACCCCTTTTCTACCTTGTCTTCCTCACTCCTATTCTCTGTTTCTCTTCTGGGGAGGCTGTCTAGCAGGGAGCTTATTAACACAGGTTTAGAATCTCAATGTGTGGATTTAAATTGCAACTCCAGCATATAAAAGTTTTTGACCTTGATAAATTAGGTGATCACTCAAATCTCAGGTCCATTTTAATACAATGAATAAAATAAAAGTTAACTTACTGCACAGTTTCTATGATGTTAGACACATTGGCTTGATGTTCCAGGGAATGCAATGAAATCAATACTATTATTGCACCATCAAACACTTTTTGTATAAAAAGACAGATGCACAGAGAAGGAAACAAGCTATACCAAACAAGCAACTGTTTTCAAATGATTGTGTGTTCTGGAAATCAGGAAACCAGACAGGTCAGAGCAGAGCCACTTGCCTGAGTTCCACAGTATCTAGGGCTCTCTATAGACAGCAAAACTTATTTATTTATTTATTTATTTATTTATTTATTTATTTATTTAGTCTCTCTAGTGACAGAATCTTCTAGAGACTTCTGTATCTTTCTAGTCACTTACGGGATTGAGTTGAATTCTTAGTTCACTTGACATTGTGGTTCAGAGGCCTACACAGTAAGTAAAGCTAAAACTCTAAGCCACTGAAAGAAATGTCTTTCAGTAATTCAATGTGTAGGAAAAATAGGCGTTACTTTAGTAGTTTAGAATTTCAATATGACGTTTGCTTCTGAAACCATGCTAAGGAGAATAAAATTTGTATTAAGACCCTTAAATCAAACTGATCTAGATAAGAGCTGAGGCAAAGATGATTTATTTAATCATAGCAGAACTTGGGTTAGGGTTATATTAACTTCCATTGTTAAAATAAGTTCTCCATCCATGCAATACATAATATTTCTATTTCCTTCTTTAATGAAAATTTTCATACAGTGGGCTCCTGAAACCATTTTTATGTCATGTCTTTAAGATATAATAAATTTGTGTATCTGTTATTTATATAATATCATTGAAAAACCCTACTAAAAATAAAAATATTTGAAATAAAAATTTTAGATATTCATCTATAAAAAGATCACTATCTTATTTTGAATCAGCATATGTATTGGTATGTTTGTTCATACATACAGGAAATGCAGTGGTTGAATTTGGAAAGTAATAATAATTGTGTAATCAAATCACATTTTTTTAAAAAATATTAAGTACAATTAACAGTAAGTAAATTGATTTATTTGATTTTATTTACTCTTCTCTCTATGAGTAGAGAAAAGCTGCATTAGGAAAACAAGGTACCTCACTATATATGTATTTGTAGAATGTAGGACATAATCAGTGTCACTTCTTACCTTGTTCTTTGATCTTCTGTTTGATTACGCAAGGAAAATAATCTATTCTTTTTCCTTTTTTTCTAATGTCCCTATGGTTGATAGAAGGAAAAAGACAAAAGAAATGAATGAATGAATGAATGAACAAACGAATGGCTCTTTGATTCTTCTGGCTGACTTCAGCATATTTGCAAACAAGTATAAACATCATTAGCATCTAAACCTTCTAGACATTTTCTACTTTGAAATAACATGGTAGTCTGAAATATTCCACTGAGCAAAACTCTTTTATACCAAGTATTCTAAAGCATTAATTTTAATGACAAAATGAGAAAAGTAAATAAACTAAAAGTCATTTTCCTTGTGATTGTGAAGAATGTTGTATTCAGAGAGGTATCAACAGGAGAAGGGAACTCTGAATGCTAAATCAAATTACACCTTTTCCTGTTGGGATTTCAACATCTGCCTCCGTGTAGATTGATTAGAATAAGCAGGCCATCAGAGGCCCTTTGTCTGTGTCTGAGTGGGTGAAACAGCTGACAAGAGGCCATCAGATTCCCCACAGAGAGGCTTCTGTGAGCGAGGCATTTGACAGCTGACTTCATTATAATTCCTTGGCTGCACACTGCAATGGATTTGTCCTTTAATTGAGCTGAGCCAGAAAACTGCCCAGAGAGGAAATAGGAAGAAAAATGCATACGAATAGCACAGGAGAAAAGGAGGTGTGAGGATCCCACTTCATGAAGGAGTAGATAGTATCCGGCAATCCTGATGTTCTTAGATGTTCTTTAATCACGTTCATTGAAATTGCTCGGAACATGTAATTTGATTTAGCATTCAGAGTCATCTACTATTGCTACCACATATCTTTCTGAACTCTAGTAGTCTGAAAAAGTTTGTTTGTTAGGACTTTTCCATGATTTTGTCAAGCTATTTCCTGCTCTAAATCATAGTCTGCCTATAAACTCCTTTATCACTCACCTTTCAATGCTGTGTAGCGATGGCAGCTTCTTTGTTTTGCATTCTATTATTCTGTATGTATCAGTATTAGTGGGTACACACTTGCCAAGGTGCTCATGTGGAGGTCAGAGAACAAGTTTTGGGAATTTCATTCTCTCCACTGTGGGCTCCAGGGATGAAAGTCAGGTTATCAGTCTTGGCTGCAAGTTATTTTAATCCACTGAGTTGCTTTGCAAGTACCCAGTACTCATTCATATTCTCTATCTCTCTCTGTAATACATACATATGTGTGTGTGTCTGTGTACAAATGTATATATGTGTGTGTGTGTGTCTGTGTACAAATGTATATATGTGTGTGTGTGTATGTATATGTGCAAATAGATGATAGACAGATACAGGGTATGCCTGGGAACTGAGGATTTGTAAAATGACTCTTATTTATTTGCATCTATCTATATGTATAGAGAATTAATTTATAAATAGTATATACATACATATATGTAATAATTGTCTGTATGTATATGATGCATGAGAAGTGTACTTGTGCCATAGCCTCTGTGCGGAGGTTAGAAAACAATCGGTGGAGACAGTTTCTACTGTCCACATTTTCATGAGTTCTTGGAATGAACTCAGATTTCCAGGCCTTGTGGCAGGCAGCCTTACCTGCTGTGCCATCTCTCTAGTCCTCCTTTACTTTTCTATGCCTAACATCTATTGCTTGTAAAACAACTCTGTGGATAAAATAACTTGCAGCCAAGACTGACAATCTGACTTTCATCCCTGGAGCCCACAGTGGAGAGAATGAAATTCCCAAAATTTGTTCTCTGACCTCCTCCACATGAGCACCTTGGCAAGTGTGTAACCACTAATACACATACATACAGAATAATAGAATGAATGCTATGAAAAAAACATTTAAGAAGAGATAGAATTTTTAAAAAGAGATTTGCTCTGTCAGGAAGACAAAAGCCCTAAAATCCAAGTTTGGACACTCAAAGCCTATCGAGGTCAGTGGTTTTCCATGACTCCCTGTGGATAGATATATTCAAAATACACAATTGAATGGTGCCAAATGTTGCTGAACAAAACCTTTCACACTGAAATGCTGAGACTGCTGGATTTAATAAAACATGTCTTTCAAAAAGGTTATTGTCCACATTAAAAGAAAAATAATTTCAAACCATGTATCCTGTGAATAGATTATGGTTTTCATTTGGCAAAATTGTTTCAATATAATATAATTTTGCATTTAAATGTGTCCTTTTGTACTCTGTCTATATTTTGGATACAGTTTTCTATCTTCTTATAACAGTTGGACTGAAATAACCAGTAAGGATGAAGATTGCTCATAAGTAAATTGGAATACATGGTTCAGTGTCATAAACACTGTGGGGTATATCTATTTGCACTGGTTTTCTATTTACATTTTCGTTGTTTAGGCTAATTAAGGAACCTGACTTCTGGTGTTATAGTCATTATTTTTCATAGGTATCTTCTACTTCCTTTTCCATGCAAATTTTTTTAGTCATTACAAGGCCAGCTTGTTTTATCTTTTAGAATTACAGAGTGAAGTTCAAATATTTGATAATCAAAGAAAATTTCTTTTTGGAAGTAAAAATAAAGGTGGAGGTGGACCTTATCCATGGACTTATAATCTGTTAGCACAGACTTTCTTAAATAGAAAAACCTTGGGTTTCATTTACTTGGGGCAGTAACTAAATATTATTGCTAGGCTCTTTATAGAAAAATACTTAACACCCGAGGCTCTGAGCTCCAACTGTACCTACTGTTCTTATTCTCTTGGGCATGTCATGTTTAATCTCTTTAGGCCTCACTATATTTAATAGGCCAATATTGAGGCTGACATTAACTTTTTTAACATTTCTAATGTGCAAATGAGACAGAGAGAGAGAGTGACTGAGGTTTGCACGTGTACTTTAGAATCCATGCAGAGATATGGGAGTAGGGCCAGTATCGAAAGCAATGGTAGCTACAGTGCAGTTTCCCCTCCTACCCAGTTAGCCCATTGCATTTTATGCTAATGTTTTAGGAAGTTTAACTTAATTAATAATAAAAAATTCTCTTTTATGGAAGAAAACTAGAGTAATTTAAAAAATTATCTACATGTGTTTTTGAATAAATGGGCATTGAGGAAACACAATTTCCATATGGAAGAACCGTCTTCATGCATACTGATTTCCTTTTCTTGAGATATGCCTTCAGTGGTTGCTCTTTCCTTGTGATGGTTTCTTCTTTTACTAAAGATCCTTAGACCAAGGAAAAATATAGAAAGGTGTATTTAACAAAATTGATCAACATAATAAAAGGATGTTACTGGATTCACTGTAGCAAACCTATTGTCATAGAAGCAGGCGTGACTCTGTTCTTTTACATTTATTTGAATTTTGGTCATTGAATTCAAATGCTATTTAGATATTTTTATTATCTCTACAAATACTATTTTTAAATAATCCTATTTTTTTTCTGTCAGTGTCAAGGTTCTTAATCAAATGTAATTTGCTAGTATGAAAGAAAAATGTTAATAGTATTTCTTTGGCCATTAGTCATAATTAATGCATGTAACCCCAAGGAGTAATTTGATGTTAATAGCTATAAGTCACTTTGTCCCTTTCCTTCAGGCAAGAGTAATCACTTAAAAGACTCACCACAATTGCTCATAGAATAATAATATAGGTATTCCCATGCTATAATTCACATGTTACAATTTAACATATACACAAGGTTCTATTTTCTTCGAAACTCCAAATCACTAATAACA
Organism: Alexandromys fortis; assembly: GCF_014885135.2. Lineage (NCBI taxonomy): Eukaryota > Metazoa > Chordata > Mammalia > Rodentia > Cricetidae > Alexandromys > Alexandromys fortis. Next base: position 13,807,469 of record NW_026067924.1, read on the forward strand.
CTTTTGCAAAAATAAATGTCTATTGTAAAACAATTTTCAAATTAGATTGCATGAATGCCAAGTATTACATTTCTTTATCCAAAACAATAACAGACAAGAAGGTAGCGATAAATACTAATTGATTCTACATGCTAAACACTAGTTCTAAAGCATGGCTGTAGTTAGTTCCATAAATTCTATTCATACAACAAAAGCAAGAAGAGGTCAAAGTCAAGTCTCTGTCTACTGTAGGCCCTAAACTCATTGTTAACATTCTGTACATCTAACTTTAGGTAAATCCACCATCAATGTGTTATCTACATTGAGTAAAAAGTATCAACTTTGATGAGTCGTGTGCCTATAGCTAGGATAAGAAATTCTTGGCAAACGAGTCTTGATTCACACTCAGACATCATCACTAGATGCAAAGGCTATGTAAGTTCTCTGTGTTACCCTGAATTAAGCAAGTTTAGACAATTTAATTAGTAGGTTAAAAATTAAATTTGGACAACTACCTGCAAATAAGATTACCTTTATATTTGGCTTCATTTGAAGATCCCAAACATCCTGTGAAACAGATAAACATTTTTTAATAGCTGTTGCTGAAGGTAAGGCATTACCATGGTAAGGAATGATTATAAAGACAGCTCATTTCTGTCTTTTGGGTATATTGATATGAGAGCTACACACATCAGAACAACAATATCATTGAATATAACTGCGGAGGTTTGAACCTAAATATTTAGTGTGGAAAGTTTGGAAAAAATCTAACGAGATAAAATTTATACAAATTTACCTAAATAACTAAACATTGGCATGCTTCTGAAAATGAGAAAAAGGAATATTACAATAATAAAAAGTTTTAAATTGTAAAACAGTTCTTTATTTTACAAAATTAAAAAATTAACTTTTATGGCCTATAGAGTTTAAAATTCACCTCAGCAGGTTGTTTTACCTTTGTCTATAACATGGAATGGTTGTCTTCATCTGCTTTATATAACAAAATCCTTAATGCTGAACAATGTAAAAAAAGTGGTGGTTTGATTGATTCACAATACGGGTGACTGGAAAGCACATTTGGTGACAACCACTGGGTGAGTCACATCATGACTCATGAATCCCATGTAGAAGAGCATGCAAGAATTCACTTGGGGAAAGAGGAATTAAGAGCACAGAGGGGTGGGTTTTCCTCTTATCAAAACCTGTTCTCAAGGAAACAAGCCTGCTGCTATAAGACAGCATTACTCCCTTCACAAGAGAGTTATGATCCAATCATGTCAGAACTTCTTAGGAGGCTGTAAAGATTCTATGGCCTCCCAAATTAATTGCGCTGAAGATCAAGCTTCCAGAACATGAAACTTGAAGGTATGACCCATTTTCAAACATTATTGGTCATCCTTTCATCTCAAACATGAATATACATCCAAAGTTTTGAGTCTATCTGACTATGGATTAAGCAATAGTCTAATGTTGAAAGGAATGGGGCTGCTTGTTGATTCCTGTCTGTTCAGCCCTGAAATAATCATGTGGAAAACTGTATTAATTAAGTCACTGCTTGGCCCATTAGCTCTAGCTTCTTATTGGCTAACTCTTAACTATTAATTTAACCCATTTCTACTAATCTGTGTATCTCCACAATGTTGCGGCTTCCGGCTAAAGTTCTGATATCTGCCTCTGGCAGGGCTACATGGCTTTTCTTGACTCTGCCTCCTTTGTCCCAGAATTCAGCTTAGTTACCCCCCCCAACCCTAGTTCTGTTCTTCTATAGCTCTGCTATAGGCCCAAAGCATTTCCTTGATTTATCAATGCTAATCACAGCATACAGAAGGAAATCAGTATACAAAGTTTGATAAACCGGAACATCATTAACTTTCAAATATTGTTTATGATTCCTTTTTTGAAATCTAAACTATTAAGAAATACATTATTTGACTAGAAACTGCTCATGGTTATTTTAGATATGCTTTTAACTTTTTTTCATTTAAAGTCTTGTGGGAAAAAACATACTTTATAGAATTTAGTATTTTAATTTGTTGGTATTTGATTCATATCACAACAGATGGACCATCTGTGTAAATACAATCATGAGAATAATGCATGTAATTGTTAAATGTGTTGTTCTACAAATACCCTTTCAGTCAAGGTGATTGACAAGGTAGTTGATGTAGTCTGTCTAGTGGTATTTTAGACCAGGTGTTCAATCAGCCAACAAGACAGTGTTGTTAAAATCCCTAACTGCAATTGGGAAATTACTGCCAGTCCTGGTATTTGGCATAGGAACATGTTTGACTGTATTTATCATTGACGAACTGAACAATTTGTGATTAGGAAACTTCCTTGTTTTGAGGTATCACTCAGTGGCAGTGTGTGAAGTTAAACTAAAAGTTTAACAAACTTTTTCCTACTGAATTTTTTTTTCAGTTTATCATTGCCTTTACTGTAGGATGCCCTGAATGACTGAAGTCCTAAATGAATGTGTGTTGTTGAGATGTTCACAATGATGGTAAGAACCCCTAAACCCTCAGACACATAGAGAAAATGGCCAAATACTTCCCTACAAGCTGAAGTTCAGAGTGGTAGCAATTTCTTCCTTAATGGATCAAATAGGAATGTTGATAAAATTATTCTCTTAGCCAAACACCCACAGTACTGCATTTAGTCATTTCACTGATATTCAGATCTTCAGAATGGATTGCTACAACTGAAAAATTAAAATACAGTCATAGAAAATATAAATTATAACTTGGGTAAAAGAATTAAGTAGTTTTGGTGGTATATAAATCTTTTAGCCATCTCCATATAAAACCCTTATCAGGTATATGAACTATCTATATCTTAGGACTTGATTTAAAAAAGGTAGAGGGATAATTTCTATAATAACAAATACAAGTCTAACGAACACAATATATTGGACATTGTGGAGTGCATGTGTGTGTATGTGTATGCAGCTGTGTCATCAAATATTAACCCCAGAATCTTCCACATGTTAGTTAAATGATCACTGTCTGAGCTACAAACAGCCTTATCCACTATTTTCAAAATGGAGGGGGTGGAGTGAGTGGAGTGGGAGTAGGGGAGTGGTGAAGGAGACCGCTTATTGGTTTCCAACTCCCAGACCCTAAACAGTTACTAAAAAACTATATTAATTACAACACTGTTTGGCCTATTCGCTTAGGATTCTTATTAACTAACTCTTACATCTTAAATTAACCCATTACTATTATTTTACGCATTACCATAAGGCTCTTGGTTTACCGGTAAGGTTTTGAGGCGTCTATTTCCTTCAGCAGCTACATGGTGTGGAACCTTGCTCTATTCTGTGCTGACAGAAGCCCAAAGCACAGAATTCTTTATTAATCAACAGTAATAAAACATATTCACAGCATACAGGGGTAATCCACATCAGGGGAGGGAGTGGAAACTGGGTTAAGTATGTAAAATGTGAAAAGATTCTGTAAAATAAATAATTTTTTTAAAAAAAATTTACAAAAAATGGGATTTCTAGGAAAAGTCAAGTCTCATTAACACCACCAGTTTTCTGAGGCTCTTTTTACCATATCATTATAATCTACCAATCATGTTGAAAGCTTAAGAACTAAGAGTTTCTTGCTATCCCATTTAATTTTCCTACTTAATCAAATGTGATTTTTAATTAGAATCGCTCCATTCCTGCATCAGTTTCTCTACGTTTCTTGATGCATTTTCAACAATGTGGAGCCTTGTGGGCTGCTTTCGGAATGGTAAGTGAAACACATGCTGCTTACTAAATGTCTGCTCTGGTTTGCTTTATGTCCCTGAGAAAAACACTGTAAGCAAAAGTAGCTTGCAAAGGTAAGAGTTTATTTCCCCTTGTAGCTTGTACTTCATCATGAAGAGAGGCCAGGGAGAGAACTTACGGCATGAATCTGGAGACAGGAACTAAAATACAGACTGTGTAATAGCACTGCTTTAATGATTTGGTCTCCATGGCTTACTCAGCTGACTTCCTTAAACAGCACAAATCTCCTCCCCTAATGATGGTGTCGCCCACAGTGAGCTGGGCCCTGCTACATCAATTAGTAATAAAGAAAATGCCCACACAGAGAGACCCACAGATCAATTTAATGGAGACAATTTCTCAGCTGAGTTTCCCTCTTACCAGGTGACTTTTACAGGCTGAGACAAGAGAGATGGAAGAGTGAGTAAGAGCACCTGGCTACTTTTCCAGAGAACCCAGGTTCAATTCCCACCCACAAGGTGAGCCATAACCACGTGTAATGCCAGTTCCAGAGGATCCAGTTCCCTCTTCTAGCCTCCACAGGCACTGAATCCATGAGGTGCACAGATCTCTATGCAGGCAACATACCTACACACAATGGAATAATTAATTAGTACATCCTTCTGGTGAGTCTGTCTGATTGCTCCCTCCACATAACTTCCCTGATCCCCCAGACCTAGTCCTGGACCCACATATAATTCTCCAATTTAATCTGGTCACTTTTGTCTTCACTGCTATCACCTCTATGTATCTACCAGAATCTGCCCTGCCTAAATCCAGCCTAAACACACCACAGCACCTAGTCACCCCACCCCACACAGAGACACACAGACACAGACACACAGTCACATAGACACACACACACACACACACACACACACACACACACACGAAAGAGAGAGAGTCCTAAATAAATATACCTTTAAAAATAAAGGATTCTTCTTTTAAAGTTTTATTTCTTTTTAAATTTTATTTTACATTCCATTCATAGTTCTCCCTTCCACCTCTCCTCCTGACCTGCTTCCCCACCAGCCCACCCTTCATCCATGCCTCCTAACAGGTAAGGGCTCCCATGGGAAGTCAAGGAAGTCTAGAATATTAAGTTGGGGCAGGGTGAAGCCCCTCCCCCTGCATTAAGGCTGAGCATGTCATCCCACCATAGGGTATAGGCTCCAATATGCTAGCTCATGCATCAGGGATAGATCTTGGTCTCTACATGTAACCATAAGGTATTCTGGTAATGTATACCTCTCATTCTCTATGTAAATCAACATAAAAATATGTTTTAATCTTTTCCTGCTTTTAAATTTAAGTAGCTTTATTGAGATGTAATAGGAATAAAATAAAATGTATATTTTAAAGTATATAATTTTTAAATTTTTATTTATTTATTAAAGATTTCTGATTCTTCCTCGCCACTGCCTCCCATTTCCCCCCCCCTCCCCCCATCAAGTCCCCCTCCCTCGTCAGCCCAAAGAGCAATCAAGTTTCCCTGCCCTGTGGGAAGTCCAAGGACCACCCACCTCCATCCAGGCCTAGTAAAGTGAGCATCCAAACTGCCTAGGCTCCCACAAAGCCAGTTCGTGCAAAAGGTATTGTTTTCATTTATACACACAAATATTCCAGTGCATATAATCATCAGCACAACATGATAAATGCACACTCCAAAAAGTTCTTCATATTCCATAATACATTTCAATATCCCCCTCCCCCATTTGTTTCTTTCTTCTTCCTCCTCTGCCTCACTTGGGCAATCACTGATGTGCTTGGGGTCTCTATAGACATATGTTCATTTTCTAGGATTTAATATAAATTGAAGCATACACATTACAGTATTATTTTTTTGTGTGTCCCTTTTCTTGAAAAGATGCTTTAGTGATTCACTCACTGTGTGTGAATCCTTTTCTGACTTAGTCTCATTCCAGCATATAAATCGTCTGCCATTTGTTTTTCTACTCATTTGATGGGTATTTGAGTCATCATTAGTTTTCTGCTGCTACAATACCTGATCCACTCATTTGTGCCAAGTATTTGCATGCTCATATACTTTCATTTCTCCTGAGAATTTTCCAGGAGCAGAGGATGTAGCTTATATGATTGATGTCATTTTTTAAGAAGCTTCCAAACTATGTTCCAAAATGTGAGAATCATTTTCCATCACTAAGAAAAAAAAATTGTATGAGACTTGTCATTAACACGTCTTTGTCAGGTCTTGAGAGAGTATTTGTTAACTTTAGAAACTGATATTTTAACAGTGATATGGCATGTGGTTTTAATTTGTTTTGTTTTGTTTTGTTTTGTTTTGTTTTAACAACTGAATGGTGCTCAACATCTTTTGGTATTCATTTACTGTTACAACAACTTTAGAAAAACCTTTGATCAGATATATTCCCATTTCTTTAAATGGAACTCTTATTCTCTTGACTTTTTTTAAAAAAAAATCTACATACATTTTGTTTTCCATCAGATATGTTTTTAAAGAACTCTCCCCCAAGTTTTAGATTTTATTTTCTTGATACCATTTTATAATTTAATTTGATTTTACTTTTAATTAGCATAGAGCATAATGGGTTATTTTATGGCATTACTTTATGATATTTATATACATAGTTTACAGGGTCCCTTTTAAAAAGATTTCTTTTATGATTACATGTATTTGTAAATTTGCACAGGCATGTGCTCATGAGTGCAGGTATCCACAGAATCCAGGAAGAGTTGTCACATCTGCTTGACTCAGGAGCTGAAGGTAATTGTGAGCTTTTTGATACGAGTGCTGGAAACTAAACTCAGGTGTTGATAGCTATCTGGAAATTACACGTGCTCTTAAATGTGGAGTCATCTCTCCAGCCCATTCTGCAAACTCATAATAATGAAGTTTACACAATGATTATGCGTTTGGTTGCACATGTATGGGTTTAAATAATACGCAACCTATCTCAACATTTTCTTCTATTTCTTTTTCAGATGAGTATAGATTTTCTTTCGTATTTATGCTCTAAATTCAAATCAAAATTATACTAAAATGGACATTCACCGTTCAGGCACCATTTAAAATTTGAATTAAATTTTCCTTTGGTCAGAAATCAATTTTCCATATAAACTTTGTTTCATTTGGGAGGATTTTCTATTATATACTGTTGTTTATTTGTCTGTCTTAGTGAGAATACAGTAATTGTCTCTTTTGTCTGTTTTTCTTTAATGTATTTTGAGAGGCTTCTATTGGTGTTATTGATATTAAGAACTGAATAAATGTATATTTTCTTTATAAAGTAAGCTTTTGTTCATCGTAAAATAAGTGTATTATTTATTCTGAAATATATTCTGTCTAATAATATAACTGGTCTTTTAGCTGTCTTTGATTAAGGTTATGATGCAATATGTTTTCCATTTGTAAATATTAATTTATGCATTTATGTTAAATACAGATTTCTTGAAGTTATCCAGGAAAATAAGTGTCACTATTTTAAGTAATCTGATAATCACTTCCTTTAAATTTAAACACTCATCATTGCTTGTTTTTAATTTGAATACTGTTTTAGAAAGTATTGTAGTAAGATCAATTGTCATTTTTCCTTGTATGGCTTAGGTTTTAGTGTGAAATGTAATTTTTTTTGATAACCCCTTGATCATAAAGACAATTTTCTGAAAATTTTATAGTTTTTTTTTATTTTCTGCTTTCATCCATTTTCAGTTTCCTTTTCTCAAGTTAAAACTTGGACTGAAGGTCATCTCAGAAATGTGGATGCCTTTTTGCTTCAACATCATTTGTAGAAAAGCTTACAACTGTCTCTAGAATTGCATTTATACCTTTGTCATGAATAAATAGGATTGCATAGTATTTGGCATATGTTCAGATTCACAAAACAGAGTAGGAAGCCTGGAGTGAAACCCATACATCTACAGCCAACTGTAGCAAAGACATTAAGAATGTTCATTGAATAATAACAGTTTCTGATAAATGCTGTTGGAAAAATTAAATAAATGCAAAAAAATGAAACTATGTCCATGTTTCTCAAATGTTCCAAAAATTCAACTCAAAGCAAACAAAAGATAGAGACTTTGGGGCATTGTCCATGACCATGAAAAGACAGGAAACAAAAATAAAATAGAAAAATAAGATCACAACAAGATAACAAGCTGTGTTTGGAGAACATGTGGTTGAGTACTGCTAGTCTAGCCTGAGAAACTAAATATGATCAAGGCTTTAAGAGTCAGTGTTTTAGTGACATCACTAATTAGTAAGTCACCAATAGCTACTGAGTTAAGGAAGCTGATCAGTGATATGAAAAATAACATCTATTCCATCATTAATTTGTTAATTTTATCATTAATTCATGCCCTCATTAAACTATTCATGAACTCAACTCCACAAATATTGGTGCTTTTCTTCTTTTTCCTAGAAGTACATCAAAGTATGCGACCTGGAAAACTGTCCTGCGCTTAGTGATTGATGCTGGCCTTTCACTGGAACTTGGTAAGTGTATGTCTCATCATCACTACAGATTCAATAGAGAATTCCTTTTTCTTTACCTTTTAGTCAGAGGCACATTTAACGTAAAAATTAAAGATTTATGTATTTAAAAACCAAGATAAATAATAGGAATGTAAGCTCCAAGGAAGACTGTTGGCCTAAAACGCATGATAGTCAATAATTTCTAGTAGTGATCAGGATAACTAAAATTAATACAACATAGAAGTGTATCAGAAAAAAAAAATAAATTTTGAGAGAAAAATTTGTGGCATAATTGAATATAATATCTTTGTTTTATAATTATATGATGTGCTAGAATCCAGGTGATTTCAGAAAAGCAGACAATATGGTTAGTGTTAGTGTCTCCAGAGATTGCTTGCTCCTCTAAACCCCATCTGTAACATGGAGATATGCTATTGGAGCTTTGGCAACAAAAAGAACATGCTAACACATGGTAAATACAAAGTAAATAGAAAAAAGCCCTAGTCACTGGGCTAGGGTAGTACTATGACTTGAACTCACTTCTCTGAAACTGCTTCAGGGGAAAGAATAGCTCCCCATTCTTTTGGAAATATAAGAAAACAGCCAGGCGGTGGAGATGCATGCCTTTAATCCCAGCACTCGGGAGGCATAGGCAGGCTGATCTCTGAGAGTTCGAGGCCAGCCTGGTCTACAAGAGCTAGTTCCAGGACAGGAACCAAAAAGCTACGGAGAAACCCTGTCTCGAAAACAAAAACAAAAACAAAAACAAAAACAAAAAAAAAAAAAAAAAAAANAAAAAAAAAAAAGGAAAAAGAAAAGAAATATAAGAAAACAAACATTAAAAGCACTCTATATCAGATTTGAAATTAATTAAAGGTCTTTATCCTTACTTTTCCTTTCTTGTGAAAGAATTAGGACTTGAAATATGTTGGCCAAATTTGACTTGCTGTGATGATTGGATTGTGAGTGTATGAAGAATGTATAGCTTTCCTCTGAAATCCTGAAGAGCCAATGGGCAGTTAGTTCCCTCCTGTTTCTCTCATTTCTCTGTAAGACCAGCATAATTCATCAGAAGAGTAACCTATGGCTTCGGACTCTAGTATCTGTGGAAGGGAACCTCAGCTACCCCATAATGAGACCCCACAACAATCAAAAAGGGGTATTATTTGCTAAGCTGTTCTACTGGGTGCTTAAGCCACTGGTATAGTTGCACTCCAACTCTGAAAACTGAAGAAATTGTAGGAATTTTAGTCTAAGAACTCGGAGAAGTTCACGTGAAACAGGCAGATATCAGTGTTCGTACACACAAACCATCAGTCTTTCATCGAATTCTTCCTTACTTATCTTTTATTCTTATTTATTTATTTATTTATTAAAGATTTCTGTCTCTTCCCCACCGCCGCCTCCCCTTTCCCTCCCCCTCCCCCAATCAAGTCCCCCTCTCTCGTCAGCCCAAAGAGCAATCAGGGTTCTCTTTATTCTTATTATATAAAATAAGACTGTTTAGATAAGGCTCACCTACATAAGGAAGGACAGCCTGCAGTGTTCAGAGTGTGAAATTAGTTCTTGACATCATCCAAAAGCCCCACAAATACACACAGAGATAAAACCTCAGCAAATATCTGGGCATCTAGTTTTGTAATCCAGTTGACACGTGAAATAATTTCTTTCGAATGTGGTAACATCCAGAAAATTTTGCCAACTGTATTTTGGGTGTTTTACATTTTATTTGGAAAACTGGTTTGTATAGTGCTGATCCCCTGACTTCAATGGAAACTATGAAAGTTTAATTTTTTTGCTTCCCACTTTTCAGTCCAGATGCTTGGCAGCATACAGACAGGATACAATGTAAATGGTTTCAAAGTGAATTAGGTCAGATTTCAAACTCTTCAGGGAAAGCTATTTAAAAAAACAAGAAGGTTAGAGTTATCTTGTGTAGGCCAGCCTCTTGTTCCTTTCCTAAGGATTTTCTTATTTTTCACTTGATCTGAAGACAGGTTCCATCAGAGTTAACTGAATAAAAATAAATACCAGTCACACGGTAGCTGCCAACAAAAATACAAGGTCTGCAGGCTTTGCAACACCAAATATTATTTAATTCAAAAGGAACACTGGATACATTATTTGCAAAAGTGTCTTAAAATGTGAATGCTGAGCGTTTTGGGTTATGAACCAATAATTAGAAATTATCAAGAAATTCTTTACAGCTTTCCAATCAAGTAGTTTATCATACAGTAGTGCTTTTAAGGCTCTTCCTTCTTTCTGTCCCCTTCATCTTCCCTTCTTTTCTGTAGTGTACTGACTGAAGATGGAAGATTGGAAAGACAGAGAAACATTGCGAATTTTCAGCTTTACATTGGAATCATAGGTTTCAAGCTCTGTACTGAATACATGGACATCATATATACATATAGATTTAATACTATGCAGTATTTTAAAAACAGTCCACCGAAGTTGGATTTTAAGTCGGCTTGATTTCATTCAAGTTGAAAAACAAGGAAATGCTCTCAATTTTCTTTCTATTCCCTACTGGTATAGATGCGGTCAGGTTTGTGGTAAACAAAATGCTCCATCACAGCCTTATATACCCTAGCCCTATGGAGTGAGTACACTGGTCCTCACTTATCAGCAACCATTTCATGAAGAAGAGAAAGCAAGAAACAAAAAATAACATGCTTTTTAATCTTGTTCATCTTCCTGTAATTGGGGGGAATAGAACATTGTTAAAGGCAATGAGGTAGATCATCTCAGAAAAGGTATCCAGGACCATACCACAATAAGATAAACGGGAGTAGAATGGAGGATGACCTATATTGTGCACAGAGAAACCTGTCTTGTACTGAAAATAATTACAGTAAAAGGAATATAGATGCTTAATTTAGCACAATGGAGAAAAAAATAGAACCTGAGATTTTCCAGAAAGAAGTTGTTTCCCCAATTGCTAAACAAGTATCAAAGATAATGGGAAACTAAATCAAAGAAAGGGAATGTTGTTTTTTTTTAATTTTTTTTTATTGAGAATAAGAAAAAAAAGTTTCCGCCTCCTCCCAGCCTCCCATTTCCCCCCCCCCCCC
>NW_026067924.1:13819972-13904195 GCF_014885135.2 Alexandromys fortis
AAACAACCTAGATGCCCTTCAATGGAAGAATGGATGAAGAAAGTGTGGAATATATACACATTAGAGTACTATGCTGCGGTAAAAAACAATGACTTCTCGAATTTTGCATGCAAATGGATGGAAATAGAAAACACTATCCTGAGCGAGGTAACCCAGACCCAAAAAGATGAACATGGGATGTACTCACTCATAATTGGTTTCTAGCCATTAATAAAGGTCACGGAGTGTATACCTGATGAACCTAAGGGAATGTTGTTAAATCCGTAGAGTCTTTGAGTGAGAGGATATTGGGTTGGGAGGTGAGATGAGATACTGTAAATGGAAAATGAGTTCTGGGTGGTAGCTGGACCTCTGACTGCAGCAGCAGGATAGATTCTAGTTGGGCTTATTATCCCTGAAAATGTATGAAAACAAAAAGTTGTAGGAGGGAGCTCTAACCCATGTTAGGAACCCTCTGCAGATGCCAAACCATACATTGTACAAATGCTGAGCCAGGACAGGCATAGCAGAAAATGACACAGGGTTTGCTGTTAGCTTCTGTGGCTACAGCAACAGAGTGATACTGAACTGTGAATAACTTTTTGTTGTTTGACACCTTTGGGCAGCAGCAAAATACACAGAAATGTTACATATTTGTGGGTTTCATGGGCTTCATTCTCTGTTCTAAAAATAAAAAACAATGGGGGTGGGAAAGGTTGATGGAGGGTATGGGAGGAGGAGAGGCAGTGGGAACTGGAATTGGTATGTAAAATAAAAAGTATAAATTTTTTCTTTTTAAATAATAATAATAATAAAAACAATGGCTTAGGGTTATGGCAACCTCAAAATTACCCTATCATAGAATAAATATGTGGATATATGCAGAGTGCAGAGTTTTAAGAGGAAGAAAGAAAGGAAGAAGGAAAGGTGTGTTTGTGTGTGTGTGTGTGTATGTGTGTGTGAGAGAGAGAGAGAGAGAGAGAGGACAGACAGAGAGGCAGAGAGGTATGGATGACAGATAGCTAACTGATAATAGATAGAAGATAGATAGATAGATAGATAGATAGATAGATAGATAGATAGATAGATAGATAGATAGATAGAATCTGTGCTTTCAGGAAGCTTACATTGTTACAGGAGTAAAATGGGGTAACCATTAAAGAATGAATGCCAAGTAGTGTAAGTACAATAGAAACACTAAAGTCATATAAATAAAACAGTCAGCAAGAGACACGCTATGAAAATTTTATTGTAATTAAATTTTGTTTTGTTCTGTTGTCTTAGCATCTGTCCCATTAAGAAAGTCACAGCTGAGCTCAGAAAGAAGACTTTAACCGTTGGATACCAGGTAAAAGGTAATGACGGGATCCTGTAACCAGTGATCCCTGACAGAGTAGAGCAAGATAACCAAGATGATTTAATTGGAGCCTGCAGGTAATAGGGAGGGGATGGAGTGAAAAAGGTAAACATCGACCAGGCCACTCTTTCTAGTAAGGAGGACCACTTGGAAGGGTTTACACAGAGGAAAGGCATATTCTTTCTCAGGCTTCATCAACATCTTTTTACACTCTGTGTGGAAAGGGTTTTGCAAGAGTCTTTTGCGGAAATAGCCTGTGGACAATGTCATGACAGTGAAGGCAAGATGGGCCAACAGGCTAGTTGGATTCTGGAAGGGGGAAAAAGGCCATGTTAAGGACTTCAGTCTTTGAACAGAGCAGTTAGAAGATAAAGAAGCATTGACATAGGAAAGCCGGTCTGTGGGACAGAGGCCATGAGACCACATCTAGAGCACAGTTCGGATGGCTGAAGTTTGAGCTGTCAAATAGAGACCAGGGAATACACAGCACGGGCAGTGCTGGCATCCTTTCCATAAACCAGCACCTCATCCCATAAGTATGGGAGAGAAAAGGACAGCCCTGGGCCTTGATGCAGAGCACACGTGTGTGAAGAAGATTCATCAGCTCAAACTCAATATTCTACCAAATGTTTTTTTTAATGCCTTATCATGGAACAGAAATAGATCAGGATATCCAAAAATCTGACAGAGAAGGAATTTAAATGGCTTATTTTGCTCAAAATTCAATCCATGCCCCACTCAAAAACACTATAATATTGTTAGTAGAGGATTTCTGGGATTTTTGTTAGTTTGAACATTTGGTTTTGTTTATGCTTTTGTATTTTAGATACAGGCTGGCTCTAAAGTTAGAGCAATCCTCCTGTATCAGTCACCTATTGTGCAGAGACCAGAGGCTTGTATCACTATGCCTGGTTCATATATCTATTTTTTTGTTTATGTACATTAATATTTTGCCGGCATGTATGTCTAAGTGAGGATGCTAGCTACCCTGGAACTGAAGTTACAAACAGTTGTGAGCTGTCCTGTGAGTGCTGGGCATTGAACCCCAGTCCTCTGGAAAACTACTAAGTGCTCTTAACCACTGAACCATCTATCCAGCCCTATTATTTGATTATTAAAATAAAGTCATATTCAAATATTTCTATGAAATCCCAATACCACTTTATATGTTAACTTTGTTTGGTTTTGTTATCTACATTTCTAAAATTTCAGGGTCACAAAGCAATCATAAACAAGCTAGAGCAAAGTTCTTTGCCATGCTTCCTTTATTCAATGAATAGTCATTTAGTGAAGAGATTAATTATACATATTCATGTCCACAGTGATTGCTGGGTAGGTTTATAGGATGGAAATTATTTTTGGCCATTCAGGACCTTTGTGTAATAAAATGACTTGAGATTTCCTCTTGGATTTTTTGGGGTTCTTTTGAAATTATACTATAATTAAACCATTTCTATCTTCCCTTAGTTATTTTTATCTATAGACCTTATATACTTGTAAATGAAAAACAGCAGGTTTCCTACCTCCACACCTGAAGAATTCAAGTTCAGCTATAAAGTTGCTTTATAGAACCTCTATACTGCCCACACAAGCACTTCAGGTGGTAACACAATCAAATACAAGCAGCTTCCTATTTTGTTTTATTAGAGTATTTTACAATTCTGCAGATACACAAGCTTCAGAGCTCATAAACACCAAGGTCTTGAAGACTTTACCTTCCTATAAAGGTTTTTTTAAGGAATACTGCCTGCAACCTATAAATGCATCACTATTCTTGAGGGAGCCAAGATTTATCTCTTCTAGATTTATAAGCAAATCCACTGTTAACCTACCTCACCTCTTCACCAATAATAAGCTGGTTTATGATTGATGGCCAATGAGTCCATTGAAGACAATTTGCAACTAAGGTTAAGAAACAAATGAAGGCAGAAGCTAATAAATTCTGCCATGTTAAGTAGAGGAAATGAAATCAGCTGTATACTACACAGCTCCCATCGTGAGATGTGTCTGGGACATACAGTTAGAAATTATCTTTCAATCGAGCACTTCAAAACTGTTTCTCCAACAATTTCAGTGAATCTCCATTTGTAAACAGTTACTTGTTGGTTGTTGCTTTCATTTCTTTCAATGTTTTAACTCACATGAATTATTTTATTGTCATATTTTAATTGTACATCTTAGTTTCATACGGGTATTTTCAGGTAAGTGTATAATTTGCTTGACCATTCTTAAAACTCTAATACTTGGACCTCTTTCCCTTCACATTCCCATTCATTGACTCTGCTCTGCTACAGAGTTTCCTTGTACTTTCAAGGCATATAGGTATATGCGATGGCCTAAATGTATACAAAGTTCAGGATATACAAATGAAAGAAAACACACCGCATGTTCTTCTGGGTCTCAATTATCTCAGTCTGCTCTCTTGTCATTTCTCTTCAGATAACAATTTCATTTTTCTTTATGACTAGATAAGTATGAATTATATTTATAGGATAAAACCTAAAAAGAAAATCAAAATTAAAAAGGCACTTGTCTATGCTCTGAACATTTGTGCTCCCCAATGTAAATTTGAGGAACATCCCCAAATATAAGAGTAGGTAATGTGCTTTGGAAAAATCAAGGCCACTCCTCAATGACATGACTAATGACTTAATATGAAAGACCCATGGGAGCTCTCTTCACCTTTATTATCAAAAGAAGCCCTAGGCAGAAGCTGCTATCTATGAACCACAACAGTGGTCTCTTAGCACATACACACACATACACACACACCTGCCAGACCTCCTCTTTGGATTTGCCAGCCTACAGAACTCTGAGAAATCTTTCTTCTCTATAAGCCACTTAATTTAGTGAACATTGTTATAGTGTCAAGAAAGGAGACACACACATACATACACATACAATGTGAGTACACACACCATGTGGCTACAGAGACCTTGAAAGGTAAATGAAATGCTGGTGGCCTTCAGTATTTTGTGAAAGCCCAATCTAAACTCTTTCTGGGAAGGATGAAACCATTGCATCTTGGGAATTTTTGTAAAGTCTATATGAAAATTTTGAGTGTAATATTTTATTTCTCTTTATGCAGTTAAACTGTTTAAAATGTTGTATTTTAATTATTTTCACCTTGTATAGGATAATTAGGAAGACAAGCAACATATGGACCTTTTTTCTTTAAGCTCGGAAAGAATGTTAAGAATTTGCCTATATTAATCAGGCAAGGGTATCATTGACAAACAAAAACAAAACCTAAGATAGGGAGATGATTCACTCAGTTAGTGTTTCCAATGCAGGCATGTGGACTTCAGTTTGTATCCTCAGCAACTACATAAGCATCTAGACACAGTGGTACACATCTCTAATCCCATCACCAGAGAGTACACAATGGTACAAATCTATAATCCCATCACCAGGGAGTCAGAAGAAGATGAATTCTTGGGCTCTTGAATTCCACTCAGCTCCATGTTCCATGAGAGACCCTTTCTTACAAACGATGGTGAACAGTGACAGAAGAGGGCATTTAATGTCAAACTGTCACAGCTTCTGGCTTCCACAAACACACAGAGAGCTGTGCAAAAGAAGAAAGAGAGAGGGGAAGAGAGAGAGAGAGAGAGAGAGAGAGAGAGAGAGAGAGAGAACAGACATGTACTGTATTACAGTTTGATTGGGTGAAAAAACAGAAATTCATTTCAGCCTATTTCAAGCCCATCCAAGAGCCTCCATCTAAATACCGTCATGTGTTGAAATAATAGACTTAGAGATTTAACATAGATTTTCCAAGGGACACAATTCAGTTACAAAGATTTTTGTTAGCAATTTTTTTTGTTTTCTGTTATCAATTTTATTTCAGAAAACATTCCGTTTCCCCTGTGTTCTTGCAGGTGGCTCAAAGTTAGACCTACATTCTTGTCTCTGAACTTTCTACACATAGGTATTAAATAAGAAGTTTTGGGGACAGGCCTCATAGCAGTCTCAGTGATTTCCAATACACTCACAATCTGCTTCAGTTTGTTTTCCTGCAGAAGCAGCCCCTCTTGGGAGGCTGTCTGGGCCATTTCTAACAAGCACTCCTCCTCGGCTTGTCTACACTTCTTCTACAGTATATCATTAAATGTGAAACGATGCTTTGCAACCCGAGCAATGTCCAGTAGAAGATGAAACTTTTTTCACGAGTCAGCCACAGTGGAAATGTGTTCAGGCTTTTATGAAAACAGCACATTGCCACAGTCTGGCACAGAAACAAGGGAGCATGGCTTGCTCAAGATTCTACATACCTTTTGACAGTCACATGGCAATCCTGATACTGTACCAAGTGCCTCACAAGCATTCAGCTCACACCTGGACGTCCTCTAAGTGAGATTTAAAAGGCTTACCAGAAGATCGATAACACAGGTTTTGACTGCATTCACGTTCACTAAACATTGACATACAGTATTCTTCAGCTCTTAGTTCTTTTAGTACTTATGTTTCTTTCTCATGTAATACTTTTCTTTAAAGTCAAGAAACACTCTCATTCTGCTGTACTGACAGCGTCTGAGATCCAAGAATTATTTACTGTCTACACCATTTACATTTATGGAGTTATCAATACCATGGGTTTTTATCTTTATACAAAAGGTCTTAGTTTGTTTACATCTGCTCACGATTTACTCAGGGGCATAACTATTATTTTCTTTGAGACACAGTACTCTGATCAATATTTTTATGATTGTTTTGTGAGAAAATCATCAACATTTTCCTCATAATAACAACCTTAGAGCTTTACAAACCATTCATCCAATATAGTATAAAGACATACTGTATGCCATCTGGCTATTAATCACTGCAGCATGCTGATCATTCATACATAAAGGACATTTATTCTCTCTTAACATAAAATAATCTACAAAAATCAATAACCCATGTATACTAGCAAATAATCACCAGAAAAGCTTTTTGTGATGCACGATCTTATCTTTACATACCAAAGAAAAATTTGAAATAAAGCTGTAGTCTAGAGAATCAAAAAAAATACACACGAAATTTAAAAGTTAAATATATTTTAAATATTCTGATATCCTATTGCTCTTGCCTCATTTGCATGCAAATGGGGTTCAATAACTGCTTTAATTTCTATATTCTCCCCAAATGCAAAGAAGAAGGCTCAAAATATATGTATCATTTTGTATAGAAAAGATTGTTAATATTCACCAAATAATTACCTAATTTCCATAGTGATTAGACTTGTCTGCAATAAAGCACCTTTTACAAACATACAGAAGGAACATTAGATGCAGTGAAATTTGACAAGTGAAATAATAAGCAAATCTAATAAGGAAAATTGTATGCAGGTGAAAGACTTCTAGTACATTATTCTTAATATGACTTTATTACTAATGTCAGAGTAATAAGTCAAATCCTTAAGCATTCTGTGCATCTTATTTGGTGAGCAGAGAAAGCAAATATAATATAGTTAAAATTATTGAACATGATCAAATACATCTGGAAGGGATAGGTTCCTTGGGGAAGAATTTCCACCTACATAATTTCAAGTGGAGTAATCTACTTTATAATTAGTAGGGAGAAAATCCCTGGTAATGACCTTGAATTCTAAGATATTAGCTCAGGAGGAATATTTACAATGCAAAGGCTCAGGTACATACTGAAAATAAGAACATGCCTTTTACTGTTGTTAATGTTCTTTTAAAATCATCCTCGGGAATGATGAGCCGATGTTGACTGACATTTATAGTGTGGAAAATTGACTGGAATGTAAATGCAATAGTGGTTGAAATTAGAAGACACCTTTGCAAGGAGGCGTGCTTGCAATGCTCAGAGTCGTCTCTCTTCGCAGATCCCTTACTTTGGCTCATTTGGATCAAGCTCTATTCTCAGGGAAACCTACATGTTTGTAATTGTTTCAATTATCTACTCCCAGCCCATCCATCATTGTTAATGTAGTTTTATTCATTCCAGAGAAAGACAATTTTCAGCTTTCAACAGTGTAAATGCAATGAAGGAAAACATTAGAATTTACATTGGAAGATTTGTGAGAAATGTCTAAGTGAACAAGCATATGTTTGTGTCAGGGAATGCGTGAGCTGATGGTCCTCATTGTATGCTCTCTGTTGATTTGTTCTACTTCTGGTGACCTGAAACAATACTTTCACAACAAAGAATGAAGGTGACAATGGACATGAAGAATCAGTAGACTTGGTTAAAAGTTGACTTCATGAAGTCCCACCTGGGACTAGACAGTGATCCTGGGATTTTTGAATTGCAGTAACGGACTGCCCACATTGCATCAACATTAAATTGGCCTCACCGAAAGCACTATGATGACAAGTATCCATGTCTTGTAGTTAGGTATAAGTTGTCCTTGTCCACACTCTCTGACACTTAGGAAATCACCATCCTGGTATATAATACATTGTTGAAGCCAAAAAGGAGTGGAAAGTCTTTCCTTTTAGAGTAGTGGTAATGATTATAGAAGATAATACAGGGGCATGAAGTCTATGGAATATGGCCACCTTAATAATAAATGGCAAATGTGAAGGGGAAGCAGACAGCAGACTTCTGAGATAGCTCTTTCTTCAGCAATTGCTTCTGCAGATCCCAGCAGAGGTAAGGATTTGTCATTTGTCCATGTTGAAGTGGACATTCAACATTCACAAGGGCTAGAATGTAGCTCAGTAGTAGAGTGCTTATCAATCATATTCAAGAGAGAAAGAACAGGGAAGGGAAGGAGATAACAAACATACACAGGGGCCGTAATATAATACATGGCATGCCCTAATTTTTCTAGTAGTTATGGGCATGTACTCACCTGTCCCTGAGATAATGTGACTCCTAGCATAAAATCCTTCCTCCCTCCTTCCCTTTATCCCTCCCTCCCTCTCTTTCTTCTTTTCTTGTTTGAGAGTTTTCATGCATGCATGAAATATATTCTGACCAAATCAACTCTCCATTGCTGTGTTCCAGTCCTTCCAATGACCTCTGAAATACTATTCACTACCAATTTCACAGATTTCACTTATGTGCATGTGTCTGTAGCAGCATTTATTTATTGGAACTTGGCTCCCAGGGGCCACATCCCTGAAGGAAGTTGACTCTTTCCCCTTCTCAGCAGTGATCAGTTTTTAATAGCTCCTCACCTATGGGTGGACATTCTCCAGCTTGACCTAGCCTAGGTCTTTAACTTGCAGTTACAACTGTTGTGAGGTCATATATGTAACTACACTGTCTTGTCCAGGAAACACTTTCACTGTTGTCATCCACTGTCTCTGCCTCTTTCAATCTTCTATCTCCTTTTCCGCAGTTGTTCCACATGTGAAATTTTATTGTATTTGTCATCAAATTGCACTGAAACTTGAAATGATGGCCTTTGTAAACATAGAGAATGCAACAAACATCTGTGGGCTTCAGTGGAATAGTCTACGTTGTTGAATAAGAAGATAACACCCCAGAAAACAATCCTGTATAAACTCACCCAGGAACTGAACTATGGAAGTCCATCCAAATAATTCTACAAGACTTTATCATCTTAGTATCAAAATTAAAACAAAGAATTTTGCAGGTTAAACAAAATATTATCAAACTTAATAAGCCCTGTCATCCACTGAGACCAAGTCAAATTTCTCCAAAGAAGAAAATGGGTGCTTAGCATTAGAAAACCATTAATTCTGGCTTCCCTGTTTTACAAGATTAAAGAAGAAAATAGAGAGGTACCTGAAAAGCACCCGATAGATTCCAAATCCCCTACACAGTGAAAATTCTTTACATGCTGTCATAAGAAAAGTTTGCTAACTGAATAATTGGTGTTAACAGACACCTAGGTAAAGGGCAGGTCCATTCAGTGAAGAGTGTTAAAAGAACGTTTGTCCCTTCAAACTACATTTTGAAAGGCCCACATGTTTGTTATTATTGACATGAAACTTGGAACATAATTTATAAATTGTGAATGCCTTGCAATTATAATCTCCATAGCAGAATGGTGACCCACCCTGCCCAACTTAATGAGTTGAATTCAATTAAAGGAAGAAAAAGTTAATGTTTCTCAGTGTGAACATTTCACATGAAAACCAGGAAGGACTATCAGCTGATGCTCTTAGCTGATCTTAATGAAAGCTGTAGTCAAGGCAGACAGCATAGCTGTATCTGTCTGCCCTCCGACTGGGAGAGCAACCAGCAGCCACAGCAACACATAGGGGTTTATTAGCTCTCTACAATTGCAGTCACATCCCTCTCTGGCCTGCTCAGATCCTGCATCTTGACTAGACTTCAAGTCATCTATCGTTCCCTGTTACACATGAGAAACCTTGCTTTAGGCGGCCACTCTGCCTGACTTTAGGGACTCTGGAAACAACCCTCAGCAACTTGCTTTGGGAACACAGTACAAAATATTTGTCCACGTTTCAGAAGTTTTCTTTGTTTTATTTGAAGACGTGCAGATTTGTCGGCAAGTTTCTCCCTAAGGGTAGCAATAATAGAAAACAATTTAAGTATTTAACTGTACAATACAATGGACTAAGTATTGGATCTATTTATCCATTTCACTCCTCCAGCTTCTCCATACAGAGAAGAAAACAGAACAGTTTCAATGTCAGTTGCCAGAGATGGAAGCTATTAAAGCAGGGTCAGCTATAGAGCCAAGGAGTACTATTTCTTGGCCTATACTACTCATTTCTTGTATAGACTGTCTGATAAGATCGATGTTAAGAAGTTTTATTTTTTTCTTCTAAAACAGGGCCTCATTCATGCATTCGCCTCCTAAGCAACTGCGATTATAGGCAGGTCTAAAATATATATAGGTTTGACTCATTTCCTGAGATTTAGATCAATGTAATTATTAGATGTTTGTGCATATACTCATAAGCTTAGCAATGTTTCATTGCTTAAATGCATTAAATTTATGTGCATATTAATTACTCTTATATATTGTCACTTCTGACAACTATGTGTATTTTACTTCTTCATGTTACACATGATAAACATTTTATTCCTCTTGGAGATAAAAAAGAAAAAAAAGGCCCAGGGGACATTAGACTTACTAATCATCAGATGAAAAATTAGATACTAAAGACTGAAAACTCATAAAGCTACCAGGCAGGGATAGGTCCTACAAACCTATGACAGCACTGTGCCTCTCTCTCAGAATGTCTTCCTCACATTCCGTTGAGAAACCATATAAAACAATAATTTCTACTCTTCATGTTAAGGGTAAGAATTACTCAAAAATCATTTAAAAAGTTTTATCAGCTCAACTTTGTCATAGAACCTTCCAAAAAGCTAAAGGTGTTTGAAGAAAGAATGCTAAATGTCTGAAGAAAACATATGATAGAAGTAGAGGGTCACCAAAGATACCATTATATACTTGAACACGCATTCCACTAACAATAAAATGGAGACAGTATAGGTATTTTTGGATATTTTATTGTAGCCGTATGGAAGGGAGAAAAACAAATGCATGCAGCTAATTTTAATCAATTTACTTGATTAAACTTGATATGTAAATCATGCTATCATTTAGATATAATCAATGTTAAAATCATTTAATTAGTTCTATGAATTTTATACTGTGCACTTATAATTGGTGCATATTTGTGGCTAGGTGTCTGTAGCAAAGGTGACCATGCCAGTGTGTCAGAAAACCCAGTGATAAATTTCTCTACATTCCTGAGAAAGAGAATAAAACAGGTTAATAAAGTGACTCCCAACTTCATCTTTTGGTGACCGCCAACCTTAAAATTATTTCACTGCTACTTCATAACTGTAATTGATCTACCGTTATGAACAGTAATATAAATATTTGATATTCAAGATGTGTGACCCTAAGGAGGTTACCACCCACAGGTTGAGAAGCATTGAAACAGATAGGTCAGGCATCTAAATACCAGAAGAACCATCCATCAGGACATCATTCTTCTGTCCCTATGGTGTGTAGAATGCTTATATTGAAAGATATTCTCTTCTTGAATCCTGCTATTAAATTATACACAGGTGCTTTCATTCTGATGTATATTTCATATCATCTTACAATTATAATTTCATTGCATTAAAATTTATTATTAAAGTGATCTTAATAAATGCACATTACTTCATATGGATTTTATTGTTACAAAAGGAAATACCTGGCAATTAACATTTAGTATGCTTTTTCATACTACAAATAGTATTTGATAAAGTTTATTATAGAAGTCAGTGTATATATAACTAATTAGGCTTATGCATACATAATATCTTTATAACATGACAAATTGTTTTCTAGAACAAGATTACAAATTGATCTCTATTAGATGTTCTTCATACCACTCGGCTGAACCCCTTCATAGTAAAGAATGCTAACCACTTTAATATAATTTCACATATTTTTTCATTTGCTATTTTTTTTAATTCTTGGCAAGAAGAAGAAAAAGTGAGAGGATAACAACAGAACATTTGCATTTCTTTTCATGCATTTGTTATTTTAAAAGCAGGAAAATTTGAAATTATTTACAGATATTTCCTGATCATAATAAAGATATAAATTCATGGTATGTGTAATTATGTGGTTGCCTATACCAATATTTTCACAAAACTGAAAGTCTGGCACTTTATTTTTATATTTTTAAAAAATTATTTTCCCCTCTTAATAATGATGATTCTCTACATTTCTCATTTTTCCGATTGTGGCTGTTTTCTATATGACTCTATTACCTTGTATTAAATTTATGGTTTGAGAAAGTATGGAAGTAAAAAATGTAAATTAAACTTTTTTAATGTTTATTAGATTCTTTCAGGTGTTTAAAAGTTAGTTAATTGCCTCTTAGTCCATGTAATCAGATATTTAGTCACGTTAAAAACAATGATTTCATTGTCTTATTTACGGAGCTGTCTTTCACATGAGTTCAGTGTGACTATTTCCTAAATCAGGAGCAGATGATGTAAGAAGTGTGAGCCTGAAAATTAATATAGTATTTTCTTTACTTGGTCAGGCTCAGCTAATTGGAGAAGCAGGCAGAGAAAGGAGGACTCCTAACTTAATACAAGGCATATGCAATGGTGTGCTTTTGTGCTGAAACCCTTCTCTGTCCTCATACAGGCTCATCCACTTTTCTTTTCTTGGCATACTTTTTTTCCACAGCCGGACATAGTATAAATTTGGGATGAAGAACCAAGCCAGTGTGAACAGATGGTGAGTACCTCCATGGCCATATATTAAGCAAGAATTTTTTTAAGCCAAAAGGACTCGGATTTCCACCATCAGAACTGTTGAATCCCAGTGCTTCCAACCTAAGTTATCGCTCAATCTTGAATAACATAACACACCATACACAGAGACACACACACACACGCATACACACACCTAAAACTATCAAATATCACTTTGTTTAAAAACGTCTCTAACATTCTTTTTGGGTCACCTTCTGTTGTTTGCTGGTTCATTGGTATTTCTCTTAAGGACAGTTACAACCTGTTCATCTGTTTAGTGGTGTGTTGTATACATGAATTCAGAGGAAAGGCCTTCACACTTCTGTAATATGCGTTTCTCCCCTTTTGTTTCAAAAGCGTGTCTTCATGGTTTTGCATCTAATTGATCGATTTCTTTAGAAATTTTTAAGGAAGGAAGTTAAAAGTGGCTGTTTACATAGATGTCATATTATTAACTAAAAGATGGAGCTTCTCCAACGCACGATCCATGCGGTTAATGCATCACAAGTCAACATTTGCTTGTGCTAAAATGCATGCTTGTCAGAAAACAGTGGAGAATGCGTCTCCAGCAAATATCCATCATCATATTTGCAAGTGGGACTTGTATAGCATAGAAAGGGTCAATCTCTCTCACGTGCTGTCAGCAGTATTGTCAGCATAAGGAGAAAAGTGTTAATATATAGAATGCTTTGCTTGCATGCATAGAAGGCTTAGGCATTCTCTGTCACCAGCCAGGCATTTGCACATATTTTCAGTAAAGTGATATACATCTTCCTTTAAAAGACTAGATGATGGAGTAATACCTGATTTTATTGAGACTATCATGATGAAAAGGCGATTCCTTCTTGGTACTATCCCTGGGGTTATACTGCATAGCTCTCCTCCAATAATTGTGCACAGCAATAACAAGCCTATGGCTGCGCACAGTAATTGGCACCTCCTCACTGCATTTGTGGGTAGTCGATCTGAGAATTACTGAAATCGAACAGCAGCCACAGTGACTGCAAGACTGAGGCCCATATTGATCTAGAAGGAATAGGATGGATCTGTCAGGGCTGGGCAGAATATATCATTCTCTTGGTGATAAAATTCTTCCTGCAAAAAGGGAAATAATTATTCTCTCCAGTGATATGCTTTAAACAAAAGCATGCACACTCATAAAGGAACCTTCAGCATGAAAAAGAAATAGCATTTTAACAATATTTTTTTTTTTACCTCTTACTTGAAGAAGCATTGTTCTGAGATCTCCTACATTTTTCTGAGCTTCTTCTAGTCTATTAGGCCATTGAAAATGTTTAATCTGTATATTCAGATTTCAAATCCCATTTAACTAGCCTTCAGCTGAAACGGAAAGAGGCAGACCCATTTGGTATGCACAAAGTAGGCAATAATCGCATTGGAAAACCCCAAAACACAAATCAGAACCAGCTGTTACCAAACAAGTATGAAAAGCTGTGCTCTGGACTTTCCATGGCCTGCAGCAGCAATGTTATACAAACATCAAGTCCCCAAGGTGTCTCAGCAGCTACTCATGCAATGGAAAAAATTAGTTATCAGACTAAAGGCTTACCAGATGGTTATTCAATCAGTGCTTTTGTGCAAACTTCTCTATCTAGATTGAATATTGAAGAATAACTACATTCTAGTTAAAAATGAACAATGTTTTGATCTCGGTTAGTTGTTGTTGTTTTGTTTTGTTATGCATTTTTCTAGCACCATTCCTGACACAAACAATAAGAATTATGAAGACTAAGGGAAAAAATGTGTGCTACATAAAATATAAGACACATGCAAATAATCCAAAGGATAACCTGAAAATAGTCAACTGAGAGCAAGTGGTAAGTTGATTTTTTTTGAACATACACAAAACCCTTTTTATATTAAGTTCCCTGGCTCAAGATTTGAATAACAATAAATTCTAATTCTCAAATAAGAAACAGACTTATGTACATCATTGTCTTACCAAAGAGTGCTGCCAGTTTTAATTAGAGTCCTAGTATAGTTTCCCAGGTCTAAATTCTCAAATTTTGTACTTCATAGTATATTGAATCCTGACCTTTCTCTTCAGTTTTCTAGGTACTTAACCCCCACCAATCTTTTCTTCATCACTTAAACTGCTTTCTGTTTTCAGTACTGTGAGCCATTGATTCTTCAGAAGTGGCCAAACTTATAGGACTCCTCACTGTTCAGCATCCTCCACAGCCCCTCTAGCACTCGGTAATTTCTTGTGTTATATGAAGTCTCTCTCTCAAAGAACAGCATTTATATTCAATAGAGATGAAGAAAAACACGTATTCTCCGTTTAAATGTAGCAAGATTCAGGGTATAAGAGAAATACTACTTCCACTTAAAGTGTGAATAAAGGTACTGGGGGAAAAGTAGAAATAATATAAGAAAACTATAGATTCTATAGAATGCAGGCATTGCTTGGTGGGTTTTGTGTGCAATGAAGTTGGAAGAGTAGGTTGGAAAGCAGATTTTTTTTTAATGCTTTCAGAGATTCATGATTGGATGAGCTTGCTCTGGCTCACTCCTCGTCTATATATATATATATATATATATATATATATATATATATCCATTTTATGAGCACAGACTTGGCTTCGTAGATTAAAGATTGAGTTGTACTAAATCAAAAAGAGAAAGAAGCTTGAGAAAGACAAAGATTCATGAGGATGGAAGTTTGCCACAGTATTCTCTAAGGATGAGAGATTCTGTGGCTTCAATGGTTCCCATTGATAACAGTCTTCCAAGTTATTGATAAAGAATACAGTTTGTCTAAGGCAGTCAAAATGGCCACTCATTACACATAAAAATATTAAATAAAATTGGAAACTGTAGAAATGACTGAGGAGCAGAAGGGCCAGAATTCAATTCTCAGAACCCACATCAGATGGTTCATAATTGCTTATAACTCCAGCTCTAGGGAACCATTACCTTCTTCTGTCCTCTGCAGGAACCTATATTTTTATACACACACACATGCACACAAATACAGACACATGCACACACACACAATGAAAGAGAGAAATAGAAATAAAATTTTCAAAAATAAATTAAAATAAGTATCTCTTTAGCTTTTATTTGTGTGTATCTTGATATATAACATGTGTGTTATATGTTTACATATCTATGAATGCTAGTGTGTGTGTCTATTTGTGCACATGCTAGAGGAGAGTGGTAGTTGTCTTTCAACACCACTGTCTTCTTTGTTCCTTTGAGGTAGGGTTTCTCTCAGAAACTCAAGTTGCATTTTCCAGTAAGACTCAGTGCCAGTAAGCCCCAGCAATCCTCTTACTATCTCCCTCTTTAGTATTGAGGTTACAGATGGGTTTACGATCACACCAAGTGATGTAGGAACTCCTCAGACAGTAGCCTTTAAGTTGCCAGCTCACTTGGGCATGGACTCTTTTTTTTTTTTAAGTTTTTGAAGACAGGGTTTCTCTGTAGCTTTGGCGCCTGTCCTGGCACTAGCTCTTGTAGACCAAGCTGGCCTCGAACTCACAGAGATCCACCTGCCTCTGCCTCCTGAGTGCTGGGATGGGCATGGACTCTTATACTATAAATGTCGATTTAATGCACATGGTCTTTCTCACTTCAGCTGCTGGATTCAGTTCCTGTTTCCCCATTTGTGCAGAGGACTGTGATCTGTGAGTCTACCCCTAAATAAATAACCCTTTATTATACTCAATTCTGAGCTAGTGTGGGATTTCATTTTAGTGACCTTCTTCATCTAGCATCCACGTGGATCCCAACTCCACGCCTACCAGGTGGACCTGCCTGAAAGGCCCAAAAAGTCATTGGCCTGAAAAGTCTCCCAGCCCTACCTGCCTGGCTTGATTTCATTTACTAAGCAGTTGTTTGTTTTTGTTTTTGTTTTTGTTTTGTTTTGTTTTTATCCTGCCACAGTAGAGCTAAGCACCATGAGTCATAAATTTCCCAGGTCTGCAGATACTCCCCCAATTGCTGCTTTCCCTGCTGAGTAGAGACTTACACAGCTTCCAGTTTGTGCCCCATTGCTCATGAGTTCTGGGCTCCTTGCTTTGTGTATGGAATTGATTTAATTGCTTTTAATTGTCAATCAAAGCATACTTGTCAGTATTTAACTAGGCACCAAGGCACAAAACGGCACAGGACTTTTTGTCTCTTTGCCACATGGCTGTAATCATGAAACTTGCTGAACAATGAAGATTATTTCATCAACAAAAATTTACTGAAATCTCATAACAAAGGTAACTATTTGATTAATAAATAAATCAATAATCTTGAAAGTTATATAATTGCAGACAATATTCCCATCTAGGAATTCCATAACCTTTTCTCTTATACTATGGATTGTATTCTGCAAGACTTATATGGTTTATCTGATAAATCCATTTATTGGATATTGGGACTAAGTTTTCTTTTTCAACTATATCCTTAAGAATACTTTTATAACAGAGTCAAGAATGAGACAATTTTAGAAATGATACAGTCTTTATAAACTAATAATGAACAGCTAGCTGACAGGATTAATACCATCGAAAATCAAAAGTTACCTAAAAAATTAATACTATTGTAAAGGATAACATTAATTTGACAAACAAAATTCAATCCTTGTCAAAGGGTACTGAGAAATTATCTTAAAGAATTCATACTGTTGGATTTGACAATTAAAATCTGTTAAAAAAAAGTTATGATATGTTAGCAGATAGAGTGTCTCTCCAGCAAGGCAATCTCAACGTTATTCAAATAATGTCCAAGGATGAGATGTTACCTTTAAAGGAAAAACTTCATGCCTTGGAATTACATGTGCAGAATGAGGACCAGAATGAGGACCAATGAAATCACTAGAAATATATACAGAACCAAGATATTCAGGTATTCCAAAAGACAGTACTAAAAAAGATCTGGAACAATTGAGGAAATTATTGGAGCAGATGAGCAGTGAAAGAAGGTATAAGGACAGGATTTAACATTACCAGTACCTGTCAGAGATGACTTACCAGGGTTCTAGCTTCCTACCCTGTCATACACTCTGAAAAAGCATGAAGTTCTAAATGCCAAAAAGGATCCAAAGAATGTAGATGGATAGCTATAGGAATGAATGATCCAAACAATATTAAGTGAGCAGTAATATCTTATGACTTGCATTCAGCATATGTTAATGAGATGGTAAAGGTGTGGAATTCTAGCAAGGAATAAGGCAATCTTACATGGTGGGTTTCAGTTAGTGTTAGTGGTCTTGGATAATGGGCTACAACTACTGTGGAAATGTTATTTGTGAGAAGAGGCAAACATTTTAAAAACAATATGGAAAAGCAAAAGAACTTGATGCTTGATCTTTGATCCCAAGATCAAATTATTGGTGCGGGCACTTATGCTTACCCACAGGCTTAAGCTCTTTATGATGAATAAATCCTGTCACTATGCCACAAAGCAGCCTAAAAAGCTTGGGACAGGATTCAAGAACTAGGAAAATGAATTGAATCATATGCCAAGGATAAACAGGGCCAGAGAGAATCCTTTAGTGACTTTTTACAAAGATTAACTAAGGCTGTACAAATAGGAGTAACAGACCCACAAGCTAGACTAGTACTTATTGAATCTCTGGGTTTTGAAAATGTCACCATAGAAGGCAAAAAGATACCTGGGCCTTTAAAGGTTAGGTCAGCACCAATGGATAAATGGATCCTGCATGCAATGGACATTGAAACATTTGACTATAGTACTGAGTCTTGGGTAGGAAAAGCAATTTCTAAAGGAATGAGAAGACATCAAAATGTTTTAATTGTGGTAGAATAGGATATCTGAGGGACTGTAGACAAACAAATTCCTAGAAATAATGTCTCCTCTGGGAATGGCAAAAATAAAAGGTATCAACTTTCTGGATTATGTAGTGGGAGGGGGGACAAAGACCAATGTTGGACCAATGAATGAAGATCAACAAAAGATAGAAAAGGCTACCCAATACCATCGGAAATTCATTGGGGGTCATCTCACAGGTCCCCAAGTCAAAAGTTGTCCAGTCATTCCCAGTCATTGTAGAGGACATGTATCACTAGAAAAATTTAAAAAATCCATGCCTGCTATAAAAAAGAAAACTTTTCTGGATGATAGAATAAACATGGAAGATGAAACAAAAATTCCAATAGGAAATAAGAGGCTTATATTCTTGCAGAATAATATAAATGATCAAATACCAAAGCTAAGAGTGCATACATATGACATTGTAATTGGGGGTTTGATAGACATTGGTGCAGATGTGAGTAACATTCAGAATCTTGGCATCTAAACTGGCCTCTTCAAGAGGCTGATATTCAATTCCTAGGAATTGGAACCCTATCTCAAGTGAAACAAAGCATGAGATGGGTTGAATGCATAGGGGCAGAAAAATAGAAAGTCAGGCTGAAGCCAGATGTGGCTAATATTGTAGTGAATTTATGGGGTCATGACCTGCTACAGCAATGGAATACCAAGATTAACTTTCCTGAAGTCAGAGAAACTCACATTTCTGGGAAGGATATTATAAGGTACTATAAGCAACGTTTGGGAATCTGAACTCCAGTTCCTACGCTAATGTAGCAAGATTCTACAGCAAGTAGTCTTAACCACACCAACCTCCAAATCAGAACCACTAACATGAGCCACCAAATTTATGTGAAGCACAATTTAAAGTGCATGGAAGATGAAGCTAAAAAGAAAATTAGAAGAGTCACTTAATAATCCAATGTTTCTATATCTCCACTCAAAATAGACTTTTATACCATCTGATGGCATAACACATATACACCATATTCAGAACAACTGTATGCAGAGAATTATATATGTTCTTCTTCATTGTCTCCAAAAGCAAAATTAGATGAAGATGAAAGTGTTAGCACCAGTCACACCATCAATTAAAGAGGATCAACACCACTGGAAAGTTTCATCAGTGTTTAAAGATATGATGTTTAACTATAATGATGGATCAAATAGCCAACATGGAAACACAGGAAAACTCCAAAGACAAAAACTTCCTAGTTCTTCTCAGGAATATCCAGGGTTGAAAGTGTGGTTATATCTAATGTCATTAAGATTTCGTTGATGCAACCAACCCTTGTCCCTCTACCTTTGAGACTTCTATATTATTTGGTGACAGTTTCTTAAAATAAAAAAAAAAAAAAGATCAACCACATTTAAAAAAAAATCAATTACCCAACAGGAAAGAGATGGATTGTCATTGATTGTGTCCTGCTGGTGTTAGAGGTGATGGATGACAACAATCATGACATTGATCTTGAGGGGCAGACTTGTACTGGTTTTGCATTGCATATTATAGAGCCCCCTACATACACAATACATTCCACACTTTACCTTCCATCACCTTTTTCCAGATATTCTTTGGTTCTAGTGACTTTGACTGTGTTGATAAAGGTAAACATTAATATGTGTGCTAAAATTTTGCTCAGGTATAGTGGACATAAAGGACTTCCAGACACACAGTACAGACACAGAATGAGAGAGCAGCTATGTAAATGAACTGAGTACAGTCTGTTGGTACACAAAATAACCACAAGGCCATCTTGTAACACATAGAACTTAATATTTTCAAATAATGATAGAAAGTAACGTGTATATTCTAATATGTATTTGGGGGTTCTGAATATTTGCTGTTCATGTAAATTTATCAGTTCTATAAATACTGCATATTTATTTGTATGTATATGTGTATGAATATTGATCTGTGGTAACTGCTTTACTGAATAAAATGAAATATGACTTGTGCAAGACTGGGTTTAATACATTTATTCTACTGCATGTTCTTCTTGACCTCCAGCTCTACTTCAGTGTTATTGGTGCTCCTAAGAATCACAGAACCTAACCTTTGATTGACAGCCAGAGCCATTGGCTATGCCTCACTTTCCTTACTGACTTGCTGCCTGATGGAAACATTTTCCTAATGCAGGCTTATTGGGATGCTTACTACATGAGTCTCAGCGATTACAAAGTACCAATATTCACTCTCCTTTCATGACCATATAGTTTTAGCACTCTTTACGAGTACAAGCAAGTTCACAATGTGATGAGACCTCATAACTAAGAAGTGTTTTTCTCTCTTACAAACTCACCTAAGTCATTTTGACCCTTTGGTGAACCCTCTGTGGTCTATACATACTAACTAGGCCCCACTTTCCAAAGTTTCCCCAATGGACCAAAGCAGTGCCACCTGCTGTGGATCATGTGTTCAAACACATGAGCCTGTGGAAGATATTTCACTTTCAAACCACCAGAAATAACAAGACACCATGGTTCAAGTTAAACAAAACAACATATGCAGTAATCAACTGTTTTGTAAGTTTAATCCACAATTTTTTTGACATGTGAGTTGGGAAACACCTCCATTTCTCTCTAAAAATATAATATTTTATTAAATTTATACAACATAAACCCAACTTCACTCAAACTTTACTATCCAGGGTCACTGCAATGGTATCTCATACTATTACAGAAAACAAACAGCAAATAATTGAAATGCAGAGTTGTGGAGTCCATCCCAATAGATACATCTACCAAACAGTCCACACCCAAGATTCAGGGAGCATTGCTAAGGAGGGGGGAAGAAAGATCATAAGAACAAGAGGATCCAGGAATTTGCTGTGAGCTTGTCTCCTAGTAATACAAGATGTTACATTCATAGAGTATCGTCAACATGACTGCCAAAATTTGAGGTAAACAAGGACACCAACGAACATGCAAAACTGGAATGGTAAAATTCCACAAGGCCTCAACCGTATGTAAAGAAATGTAGAAAGTTTGGGATAGCTGGGAGTGGGAGAGGTCTTCCTCCTCAGGGAAAAGCACACCAATGTTTTGTCTAGTGCCAAATGATCAGCCCTGAAAACATACAAGTAAATATTATATAGACTAAACAGTTCATTTTTACTCTCTCTATCATATGTGTAAATACATACATATATATACAATAGTGCGTTTTTAGTGAAAAGGAGAGGTCATAATTTAAAGGAGAGCTGTGGGAGGTATATAGGAGGCTCTGGAGAGAGGGAAGGAGAGGAAGAATGTAGTTACATTATAATCCCAAAATAAGAATCTGTTTCTAGATAGTTATACTGATTTGGTTTTTTGTCCTAAATCTCACAAAATATAATGTATATATTATTTTTATATCCTTGAAAAATATAAAAACAGGATGACTTTCTCCTGAAATTATCACCTTTCATTTGACTGCTATACGTATAATGTTGCTAGTATCCCTGCAAATAAAAGTGGTTTGTCTAGGCTCTAACTATTGGATAACCCATAGAGACTATGTTCCAGTCCTCACAAAGTTTATCATTGCCTAGAAACTGAGCAAAAATTTCTTCTTGGTGAACAACTAGCGTAAGTATTTCAGTCTTGACATTCACTATTCTCATACCTGGTGGTTTCTTCAATCTCTTTTGAAATGAACAGAGTTCACACAATTTGAATTTTAATTGGCATTGAGAGATGGGATCACCAGAGTGGCTTTCTCTGGTTAATAGTGTAGAAGGCTAATTAACAAATGTGAGTCTACCCCCCCCCCCACAAGAATCTTTATTATGGGCTCACTGGAGAAATTAAAAGCAGCCTCTCAGTGTTCCAATATGGGCCTCCCTACTAAAATACTTATACTTGTCAATAATCAGTTATAACCCTATGTAGAGGCTAATTGGAAGTACTTAGTCCCAATGCTAGCTTCTTGCTGTGATAAATATTTAATCACTGAGGGCGAAGCTCCTTTCTGAAACCAAACTATAGTCTGTGACTCTAAAAAACAGAACAAAGGATTATGTCACCCAGAATGAGCCTTTTCCTTCTAGTAGAGAGTGAAGAAAGGTGCCCCTAATTACATTTGCTGAGAAGCTATCTTTTGCTTCACTCTGTCTGACATTTAGATGGTTCTCCTCTCACCTCTTCCTGCCTGTGTGTAAAACGAACTGAATACAAAAGGAAAGTCCACTTCACTAGCAAACGTACTTCCCATCACAATGCTCAGCCATGGTGATGCGGTATATCACTCTAACTGTCTCAATTTTCTCTCCAATTAAAAATAATAGATGATATTGGCCTGTCAGTTCCTGGGGTTCCTGAAGGAAGAAAACTAGTTGCTAACTAGACAGAACCACTGTCCACTAATTTGAAGTTCAAGAATTGATAGTAAGCTATCTCCAAGTCTCTTTTCCACCTGTGTGTCACCAAGAATTTGTACTTGCCAGGATAATACACTGACAGCCACCATTGCATCTGACCCCCACTGCCCCTATTTTAATTCTAGTACAATTTTGATGCAGCCTATAAGTGAAGAAACAGAGCCCCACCTTTGGCTGCTCTGCTGTGTCGTGTCTCCTGCTAAAATGTCCTAGTCAGAAGCTATTTCATCATTAAGACATTAACAATTTGTATCCACTAATGTCCCATAACAAACTCATTTTGAATAAAATCCAATGAAATGAATCTCTTCACATGTCAAGCATTAGAATAGATAGAATAAAGACAACCTTCA
Source organism: Alexandromys fortis (assembly GCF_014885135.2). NCBI lineage: Eukaryota > Metazoa > Chordata > Mammalia > Rodentia > Cricetidae > Alexandromys > Alexandromys fortis. The sequence goes on from NW_026067924.1 coordinate 13,842,982, forward strand.
GTGGATGAAGAAAATGAGTTATTTTACTTATTTATGCCTATTCATTTTCAAAAATCAATCCTAATTCAGAGGTGGACATTTAAAATTTTTTATTTGCCCTTTTTAGGAACAGTGGATTGACAATTCTTAGTGGAATAAATTTTGATAACCTGAATATTAGATAGAATAGTCCAGGAAGTACAAACTACATTCAATTAAATCTTGTAACCAGAAATAAATCTTATTTTGTTTTCAGGATGATAAGAAATAAATCTTAATAGATTAAAAAAAATCCATCCTCATCAGTTATTCCTATACAGCCTTCAGGTTCTTCTCTTCAAAACAAAATGCAGTTGCTGACAGAGATTTTCTTAAAGAAATGATGCACTGGGTTTAACCAGAGGCAACTTTAATTAATAGTTGAAAACCACCACTATATACTTATACCTAAAACCAGCAAAACAATGTAAAATGAAAATGACAAAAATACTATTAAACTCAAAAGAGATATAAGAAAAACATTAACATGAAACACCACTAGACTATGGTTAAGGTATAATATTCTGAAAAAGAAAATGCTGTGTTTAGCTAAGTGTAATGAGATTACTAACCTTTATGTTGGACTGTATTTTCTTACTGTTACTCTAGGCATTTGTTCAGGTGCTTCCAGCTATCAGACATAGTAACTTCAAGAAAGAAACACAATTAAAAGTAGATTTGTTAGAAATTAAAAAAAAATCACCCTTCAATTTAAATATTTATTTTAAGATTTAAATATAAAAACATATTTAATATATCTACAAAATTATAGCAAGCTATTCAGACAGTTGTTCCTCACGTTAATTTATTTAAAGTTATATTTTTTAACATTTCTCACTCCTAGGGCTTCTTATATTTATTTTTAAGCATTTGCTAACAGTTCACTTTGACTCATTCATCAATTTTTATTTTTCTTAAGTCTCTATAACTATATAGCAAATATTAATATACCAGTGGCAGTTTCACATATATCACAAAAATCATGGAAATTCAGGTTGGTTTATAAAGCATAAACTACTGAATTAAAATATTATATATAATATAAATAAAAATGTAAAAATATACTTATATTTTTTTAACTCTTGAGAACAATATTGCTTTGGTGTTTAGAGGCTTAATCCCTAACTAATACTTCTGTGGAAATATACAAAGGTGGGACCTGATAAGGAGAAAGCAGTATGTGAAACAATTGCTTAGGGCATTTTTTTTTACTGATATCAATAGTTTAAATTAGAAAACATCCTGCGTGAGGTCACATCAAGCAACATTTCAAAGCATTCATAATTTTCATGAATTCCATGATGGACCTTGTCAGCTTGACTGGATTTGGAACTAAGATGGCACAGATCTCTTTGCATGACTATCAGGCTGTTTCCAGAAAAGTAAACTGAGGTAGGAAGACCCATGGGCTGGAGTTAGATTCGAACAAAAATGTAAAACAAGTGGAACACCAACATTTCCCCCCGCCATCTCTCTCTCTCTATCTCTCTCTCTCTCTCTCTCTCTCTCTCTCTCTCTCTCTCTCCCTGACTCAGAGGGACAAGCTGCCACATGCTCCTGCCACAATTCCTTCTCTATGTGATGGACTACATATGAGTCATTGCTTCTGCAAGTTTTTTTGACTGGGTATTTTGTCAGAGCAACAAGAAAATTAACTTTCCAAGCTCCGTATTTAGGTCGCCCACATCAAACAATGGCAAACTCTCTACATTGATCGTCTCATTCTGAATTCTTAAAGAAAGAGTTTGACAGAAATTTGTTTTATGATTCCCAGCTCATTAGTCTTTTGGCCTAGACTATATTCTTCTTAATAGAGGTCAAATAAATTGATTTCTTGGAAAAATACTATATTTTTAATTGGTGTTAGAAGAAAGCTGTAGAGACCAGACCATAAACTAAATATTTAGTGGAATGGTATTGTAAGATACAGGACAGTGGCACAGAGTAGGCACACTGGAAGTAGAATGTGTCAGCATCGGGGCTCTGCAATACATTTTTGAAGTGTATCCAGGGAAAAGCAATGGAATGGGATAACAACGCTTACTTAGCCATTAATCAGTCAGGAGAGGATAAACTGACTCAATGAGTGTACCTCTTGGAGACAATTTGAAGAGTTAGGAAAAGATGCTGCCAAAGAAGTAGAACAGCCCCATCTCACTACAAAGACAAGAATAAAAGAAAAGATTTAAAATGGATCAGGTATAACTCAAATGAGACATAAAGAATACAATGTAATGCATTTGAAACACAACCTCACATTATTTTAATGAGCTGTGAAAATGTTTTCCCAAGAGATTGGGGGAATGGAAAAAGATAGAGACAATATCTGTCTAGAGCATTAATGTTGATGTCTACATAAAGATAAGTTAGTGAATTCTGAATTCCTCTCCAGTCCTATAATACCGATGTTCAGTGGCTGAAATTGCAAAACCTTCAGGCTAAGCACGTCTCTCTTAAGATAAGACTACACACATTTTAACAAAGAGTAATAAATCATATGTAGAATCCATACAAAGTCAGTTAATTCAAACAGAAACAGAGTGGCCCCTCTTCCTCTGGAAACCAGTCAGACAGAACCAGAAAGGAATCTAATGCAGAAAGAGAGAGACAAATACAAGAAAAATGACTTTTGGAATGTGTTGATTTTTACGACACACGTATTTAGTGGGTGCATCAATAACAACAGCAAAAAAATCCACTTCAGAACAACATTTACTTTTATTGTAGGAAATCATGGCATTTTTTATTTTGTAAAAAAAACTATTAAAGTTATTTCTTGAGAATCAAACTCTATTTTTTAAATTAAACCAAATTCAGGTGACATTTTATAAGCTGTCAATTCACCCTTAAGATTTATATTTTTTTCTTTTTTTTAATCTATTTATTTATTTATTAAAGATTTCTGTCTCTTCCCCACCGCTGCCTCCCCTTTCCCTCCCCCTCCGCCAATCAAGTCCCCCTCCCTCGTCAGCCCAAAAAGCAATCAGGGTTCTCTGTCCGGTGGGAAGTCCAAGGACCACCCACCTCCATCCAGGTCTAGTAAGGTGAGCATCCACGAAACTGCCTAGGCTCCCACGAAACCAATAGGTCCAGTAGAATCAGAAACCCGTTGTCATTGTTCTTGAGGTCTCAGTAGTCCTCCTTGTCCGCTATGTTCAGCGAGACCAGTTTTGACCCAGGCTTTTTCAGACCCAGACCCAAAAAGAGGAACATGGGATGTTCTCACTCATATTTGATTTCTAGCCATAAATAAAGGACATTGAACCTATAATTCGGGTTCTTAGAGAAGCTAAATAAGAAGGAGAACCCAAAGAAAATCATATAGGCATCCTCCTGAATATTAAACTTCATCAGGCGATGAAAGGAGACAGAGACAGAGACCCACATTGGAGGACCAGTCTGAAATCTCAAGGTCCAAATCAGGAGCAGAAGGAGAGAGAGCACAAGCAAGGAACTCAGGACCGCGAGGGGTGCACCCATACACTGAGACAATGGGGATGTTCTATCAGGAACTCACCAAGATTTATATTTTCAAGGGTCATAGAAATTAAAATACGTTGAGGCAAGTCACTAGTGACATGACGCTAACTTATTCAAACACCATTCCCTTCTTTTCTCAGTTCCTAGAGGGGTCTCTTTATTTAATATTCCCCCTAGGAACAGCAATGGTATAATCCTGGTTCTTCTCATATGTGTTACTCTGACCTATTTTAATGTACCTTTTTATCTTTTATTAAGTACCCTTGTGGTTACATTGACAGATACTGGAAAATCCTGGATAATCAGCCTCAGATGCAGTAATTATGAATTTTAATACCATTTGTAGCTTCCAAATACTCTTAATATATAACACTCTTCTCTTTCTGTGACAAAATACCGGAGCAAATCAATAGAAAAGAAGTTAAAGTCAGTGTTGGCGCATGGCTCCGGGATGTTTCCTTATGATTGCTTGTCTCTGTTGTTTTGAGCCTCATAGGAACTTGGTAACATAGCAATGGCTCTCTTTTTGGCAACTGGGAAGCAGTCTTATATGTACTACTTCAGGATGCATTAGAGATTGATGATGTGGACAAGATGAGAAACCGACAAGATCTTTGTGTGGTACTTTTGCAGGACTGAATGAATCGACATATTTGGCATGATAGAAAAATGGTTCCCTGTGAAGGAAAAAGGCATCAGATCTCCCTGAATTAATGCATCCACGCTCAGCACAAAAGGGTGAAAGGAAAAGTATCTGGGTTCAGTGTAAGGGTTATGCAATATCACTCAAAACTGTAGTCTCTATGTGAACAAATGGTCAAGGTTTGATTCAAGGCAGATTTTTTGCAGTGATAAAAGATAATGAAACTTTTTATATGTGGTTTCTTGATTGCTTTTTTTGATTGTTTGATTATACCTCAGGAAATGATTTCCATTACTGCATAGATCGAAAGGAAATCTTTAAGTACCTCTATAATTGAATTTTCCTTGACTAGCTACCTCATGTCACAGGGACCTTCAGGGACCCAAGGCTATTCACTGTTAAATCACAGAAGATCTGCCAAAGACAATGTTACATTTTGTATTTTCTGGAATTAGAAGGTTAAACCAAATATTGAGACACTGATCGCTCTTATTAGTTCATTAAAACTGGAGTTAGGTATGCTTCTCAACGACTGAAAGTAATCTCAGTATTGGGAGACAGAGGCAGGAGGATGTCTATAAATTCAAAGACATCCTCGGCTACAGGGTGTATCTATGTATCAAAACAGAACAACTAGGTTTTGAACAAAAAAAAATTGGGGTGTCATTCAAAATAGCAAAAACTCCCTACAGTGAATGTGCACAATGCCAGAATGTCACAAGTGGCATTTTTGTTTGGACCCTGAAGTCCAGATTCAGACGTATCATCCATTGGTTGCTATAGGAACATACAGTCATTAAGAAATGCCTGCAGGAAACTAGGCAGATTTATAGTCAGAAATTTTTGTATTTCAATCTAAGGAATGATGCAGTTATACCAGACAGTTTGGGTATGTCCATTATTTTTTAACCTGCAAGGGAGATGTAGTTTCTATAGTGATCTAGAGTAATTTCCAAGTATGCATTTCCTACATTCTTCTCATCATGTATTTTATTCCTACCATGTTTGTAGGATGACTCATGTGTGATGCTTTGTATAAATATCAGCAACAAAAGCTAATAATGAAATCATGTTGACATATAATATACAAAATATTGAAGTCTACAGTATCCAGAAAAAATTACATATCTGCATTATGAATAAAAGTTTTGAACATGATATTTTTTCCAAACTGTAAAGCCTAAAACCTTGTACAAACCGTAATTAATTAATGCCACTGATTTGTTCCATCTTATGTTTTCAGATGGCTGGGTCCTAATGCTTTCTTCTTCCTCCTCCTCCTCCTCCTCCTCCTCTTCTTCTTCTTCTTCTTCTTCTCCTTCTCCTTCTCCTTCTTTTTCTTCTTTTCTTCATCTCCTTCTTCTTCACCATCATTTCTTTCTCTGTATCTTTCTTTCTCATTCTCTTTTTTTCCTTTTTTCTTTCTTCCATTCCTGTTTCTTTCCTTCTTTATAGTATTAAACACCATTCAGGCTGCTTTTACCACAAGAAGCATAGAAAACACTGATGCATGATTAATAAAAACTCAGTGAGAGAAATTGGGTTCAACTTGAAGGTCAGAAAAGCAAAGCAGCCAGCCACTGCCTCTACCTTTACCTCAGTCCAAAATGACTATCTTTCCTCCAAGAATCTTAGAATGAGACTGTGACTGAGAGCTGTCTCTTCCCATGTTATACTCCTCTCTAGGGCTGGGATTAAATTCATGCACTGCCCAGTTTCTAAGGCACCGAGCATGGCTACTGGAATTAAAGGTATGTGCTACCACTGCCCATCTGTAAGGCTGACCAGTGGGACTGTTTTATTCTCTGATCTTCAGGCAAACTTTACTTATTAAAATACAAACTAAATGCCACTACAAAACACAGCAAGGCTAAATTTATAATATTGCATTCTGTTTTCTTTAACAAATAATAAAAATGGCTTGACATTCAAAGAAAGGTAAATTGATAAAATTAATAGTGACTTCAATATTTAACATTAGATGACGTTTATGATTTTATTTCTTAAATTTATTGAAAGGAGTCTTAAATTGGCATTTTCCACTTTCTAAGGACAAAGGTTCCTCTTCTTTTAATAAAAGATGTAATTAATCATATTGAAATTTAGTGAATGGTCAAGATTTACTCGGTATATTTCCTACTGAACAGCAAATTTTTCACTACCTCCTCACCCATCCAGAACATTGAGGATGCAGCTATAATAATTATGGATGGGATTTAACTTTATCTTCATCATTCATGGTTTTATATTTAGAAGAACAATAATCTTTAAAATCTTGGACGTTAATACTTATATCAAGTCTGAGCAGGTAGAGCGAACCAGTGCAAATGGAAGTCTAGGAGTCTCAGAGCAGAACACCTCAACTAGAAGAAAAATGGCATGGCGAAATGCAAACATACTCACACCATGTTTCAGATAGCTGCTGATTGGTGATATTGTGTGCAGCAATGAGCCTTGTTGCCCACATTTTAAATCTCGGTGTGTTGATCAAGCCCACTTACTGAATTTGCACTGAAGTTTCCTCCACCTACCTATGAGGAGAGAATAAAAGATACCATACTGTGTTCTAGTTTGGAAATACTAGAAAGTAGAGATGGAAAAATGGAGAGAAATAGAGATAACTGAAGCGAAGTTCAAAATGTAATCAATGAATCTTCAAAATTTAGAGCTGTCAGTTCATTTACCAGCTTCCACATAGATCCTACCTATTGTAAGAATAAAGAAACTTGTGTTTTAAGGCAATAGATTGTGTATGGAGAGAGAGAGAGAGAGAGAGAGAGAGAGAGAGAGAGAGAGAGAGAGAGAGAGAGAGAGAGAGAGAGATAGCTATAAGCCGCATTTAGTTGCTTTTTCTATTAACCCTCTGATATTAGACCAGATTTCTGACTAGCTAAAGATGACTTCTTTCCTGAAAGTACAGGAATAACTTTCTTAACACATCTGGTCTTCCCTGAAGTATAGGGATGCTTTTCTGGAAGGATGTCTAATATATAAAAACTTGGGTGGATAATTATTTATTTTAGAGTTCTGGGGGGGCAAGGAAAATGATTTATCATTAAGCTATACACCCAAACATGAATTTTGAAAATATGTACATTCAGATGGGGAACTATTTTTACATGCAATTTGAATTGTGTGTCTGTACGACAAGTAAAGAGAAATATGGTGGAATACAGAAGTAACTCCACTGTAAAATGCCATGGTCAGGTTTAAGTCATCCTGGGCTACGTAGTAAGACAAGTCCTTGTTTGGAAAAGACATAGAAAAGAATGTAGACTATTTAAAGTTGAGCTTGCAATTTGTACAAAGTATTTTAAACAGTGGGAAGAATGCAGCAACGACCAAACTATTTATCAAACTTTCTGTCTATCTACCACATTTTGCATCTTTGATTTTAGTTCCATGGTGCTTAGTTGTTGATAGGGGTAAACCGTGATGTGCTTAGATCCACCTATATAAAAATGTCTTTGCTTTACAACAACCTTGAAGTAGTGCCACATAACAAAGGGAAACAAGATGCAAATGCTTTTACCAAGATCTGGTGAGAGCCACGTGCATCCCAAAAGGGCTTTCTTGGCCAGCACAGAGAAAAAATAAAAGAAGTATGGTCATAAATTTACCTGGACTTTAAGTCCTTTATGGGAAAATCATTTTTAAAAAAGCCTCCACTAATCCTGATGAGCTTTTGTCGTCAAGCAAAATCCAAAGGATAAGTGCCCACTAATTCCTACGTGAGTTTTGTTAGGGGCAAATGGGCTTAGAAAATATGCTGTAAGAAATACTGTTTTTAAAATGTATAATCTACTCCTCATATGGAGAAAAACGTCTTTTGTAAGGATGCACTCATATTATGCCATTGTTCCTAGACCACCTTGAAGTACAGATGCAAGAAAGGTTCATTTCCTGTAAGACCACAGCAATACACAGACGTAAATAGTTTTTCTGAGCTATTGCATTCACAGCAGATTTCTTACTATATGATATAACATGATACACTCAAGCAAAGAGAAAATTCCTAGCCTGGCTTATCTGTTTTCTGGAACGTAAAGCTGTATTATGTTTTACTGCTTGTCTTGGCTTTTTATTGTTTTGATACACTTCAATGGAAATAGCAAGCTATTGTTCTTTCCTGGCTTATTTTTAAATCTTAACCCAAAGTAAAAGGAATAGTGGTCATTTGTAAACCTTATCAGAACCACTCAGCCAATTCAAATGGATTTTGAAGGCATTTGTTCATTTGCATAACCTTTATTACTTGGTCTGTGCCTTTCTGATTCTTTATTACAAATGAAATTAAATCTAGAATAAATGCTGTGGAAATGTATCATTTCTCCATGAATCAGTTGGAAAATCCTTATGAATATTTCATTAAAATTACTACTCCTTTCAAAATAAAAACAACATAAACTATCAAATACCTTTTTTTTTTTACTTACTAAAATATTTTTCTTAAGCTAAACTGTCAAACTTTATTTTAGACCTTTGAAGGAAAAGCATTGTTTAAAAGCACATTTAGTTTAAATCAACACAGGCCACATTGGTCTTGGAAACCATTTCAATGAAGGTGATCAATAGTACATAATCCTTAATAAAACTTAAGTGAAAATCCCGTTCCCATGATATATTTCTAAGCTTTAATTATTTTCTCAATTGTTCACCCTGTTTTGATTGTATGGAGGGGCGAGAGTAATTGTGCTAATAAAAGTAACAGGCTGTGTAAAGGTTGCAGTCCTCCGCAGTGGGTTTGCTTATATAAATACGTCCAGAAATGCTGGGCTCCGGGGGATTAGCATGGCAAGCCATCAGTCTTCAAGTGGAAACAACTGACAGAACAATGCCCAGCCCCCACCCCTTGAATCAGTATTCTCAAGTGGGAGGGTGGTACTCCAGCACTCTGCCTAAGAAAAACCTCTGCAGCTAGAGCTAAGCAGCTGGGAATGATGAAGTACGAGCTGCTGCCTCTACACACAAGCATTTTTCATTTTCAAGGGATCATAAAACATGGTGTGTGATTTTCAGCAATGGGCAATGGGAATTTATCCCAGTGTGCTGCATGCAGTGATGGCCAGGAAGTAACAAATCATGGAAGAATTCTGACCAAACCACAATGTGACCATACTTCTAGACCCCAACAAAAGGTCTTCTAATATCACATTACCCATCAGCTTCGAAGAAGGATAGAAGTAAAGTCTTTTGAATGGGCATAATCATGTATTTGCAGTTTCTTGCCTGGTATCTGCCTGTTAGAATACTCAGCCAAGTGGAGCTGCGGAGTAAAAAAAAAAAATGAATACTTTGAAGAATGATCAAAAGATAACTAAAGATCTAAAGTTCAGGGATAGAAAAATGGCTCAGTGTTTATGAACGCAGGCTGTCCTTCTTGGTTCAGTTTCCAGCACTCACATGGCAACTCAGAACCTTCAGTAATTCTAGTTCTAGGGAATTGAACATGTTTCTCATACACCTCCACAGGAATGAGGCACACACACACACACACACACACACACACACACACACAGAAAGAGAAAGAGTGAGACAGAGTGACAGAGAGACAGACAGAGAGAGGTGGGTAAAACACATGCATAAAAATAACAATATTAAATATTTTAAAACATCAAACAAATGATTTGGCTTGTACCAAAGAAACAAAACAAAAAGAAACTGCACCCAGGAAAGAGACAAGGGAAGAAGAAATGAATGAATTAATTTAGAGTACAACCAATGAATCTTTTGTGTGTCTGCTGTACAAAGGAAAGATAAGCACTCTATAAGTGTGTAGTTCATGTGGCTGCCAGTACAAGGCAATGATGTTCCGAGTCTTCTAATTAGGAGTTTGGATGGAAGAGAAGCTTTAGTATGATAAGCATGAATCAACAGAGCTAACTATGCACACGTGGACAAATGTCACAGAGAGAATGCACACCTGTCAGTGGCGACCACAAGACTGGCCCTGTCAAGTCACACAGTCTCAGAGTCCTCTGCCATTACCTGCCTACCATTGTCTAAGCTCTACATTTGGAATCTGATACTTACAGACAGGACTGGGTAAAAGGAAGAAGATGCCAGAAGCATCCGTGCATGCATGGCTTGTGTATCCCATTGCTTATTGTTTCTTAGGGGGCAAGATCATGTATGTATAAGAAGCTACAGTGTCCAAGGCTAAGAGTGGGTCAGCAAAGAACTGCTGAAGTTCATTCAAAATACACTGATTTAAAAAAAAAAAATCTATCATTTGAGGAAAGGGCAACTAAAGACAGTATAAGTTATCTGAGCTCTTGGGTTAAGCTCAGAGACTTAATGACCAGAATCCATAGAGGAGGAAGTCCTCTTCTTAAGAATTTTTATCTATTTTGCACATTTGTGCAATTTTTTTCCTGTTCTTTAATTATGTTTCTTTCTACTCTCACAGCTTTAACATACAGTGTTTCTACTCTACGGAGAGTTTCCAAACTGTCTCCCCTGCTTCCCTGGACAGTCCTGTTCCATCTATCAAACATTCAAACACCATATCCTTTAGTTCAAGTGCTGAGTCCTTTGAGAAGACCTCATGAGTGTACCCTAGACAGGTGTCTGAACTTAATTAATTAATTCTCTGAACTTAATTTCCCATTCCTTCTATATAGACCATCTTGATGCACATGTGCACTAAATAGGCTGCATATCATTGAGGCTGAGAACAGATAATTCAAATTGCCAAAGGTAAACAACATTGCATGAATGAGTAAATGGGTACAGGTAGATATTAGATATTTAAATATCAAGGAATGAAAAGCCAGCTTAAAATAAGTCATGTTTGTGATAGTTCAATCAGAAGAATGAGGCTGATAATTTTATATGAAAATTAGCAAGGAGTCCAAATCATGAAGAAATGAAGACATTTTGAACATTTTAAGTAGGGAGTGTATGTATACAAAAGTAGGGAGTTATTCATATTTGCTGATGGCAGGAGAATTTATGGTGAGTGTTTACATTAAAAAAAAAAACAGGATCAGTGGTTTGAGAATGGTGCCATGGTGTTAAGAAGACTCTTGCTCCACCAATAGTCACTGAAGTTGTAGAAGCATTGACAAAGCATAGGGAAGTTTGTCAACTGAAGCTAGTCAGCTTTCCGTGAGAGCAAAACTAAATGAATATTCAGAGTAGGAAGTGTGCTATCATTATTGAATTAGAGTTCCAGGAGTTTAGAACATGAAATAACAGATAAGGGTGGTATCAATGGGTAACTGGAAGCTAAGATCTGGGTAGGAAAGGGTTAGAAGAAATAATATGTGACCTAAACTCTGAGTCTTCCTTGGTATACCACAAAATAAGAGCAGACCGATGATGAAGTAACACTGAATGAACTTCACAATGCTCAGGTTGTGGGTGTGGAGGGGAGGGAAAGCTGAAGAATCTTCCATAGAGAGAAAGTATCCTCAGGCATACATGTGATATTTGGGGTAAGGATTCCCAAGAAATGGCTAAGCAGCTAATGCATAGACAATCCGGACTCCTGTCAACAGTGCTGTGCAAAGCCTCTTCTAAATTTGCCAGTGCTACCCTCAGTGGGTAGTGAGGCCTTATTTTGGGTCACAGACTCCCTCTTAACTGTTTCTGTTGGCAGCTTTCAGGGTAGTGATGGTCCCATAAGCGGGAATTATTACTAGTCTATTTTACGGTCTGTCAGCTCAATGGCTGACTTCATGATTTCCAAAACACTTTACTGTGTCTTCTGTGTTAAGACCCTAAATTGAATTTACCAGATTCCATCCAAGAGTAATAAGAAAAACATCTTTTTTATTAGTAGACTATTTTAGGCTGACAACTTGCAACCTCCCTGGGTTTCTACCTGCTGCTTATTGTCATACACATTCTGGAACTGGGATTTTGCTCTTGTACTATGAATTGCTTCCCATGTACTCTCTCTGAATTCAGCTTTGTGTTTGGTTATTTTGTGAAGTCTTTTGACTTGGTTTTTAATTAGACCATGGCCTGGCAACCTCCCTATCAGCCACTCCTGGGTTTCATCCATTAATGCTCTCTTTCTTCTAGAGACAGGAGAGTAAAAAAAGCCTGTATAATCTGTCCTGTGGAAATAAACTGTCCCCAGCCCATCTGTGATGCCAAATACATTTTACTTAAAGAACTCTTTCCTGAATATAACAGAATACCACTGTTTTGTGCATTTGTTTTCAAGGCTACTGTCTAACAAGTGCAGCAACACAGACTATTCATCTTCAACAACAAAGCAAAAGCAACAGAACCTAGGAGGTCATTTTATGTAGTTACTTTATATTTCTGACATTGGCGAATGAATACAGTAATTGTGTTTGCTGAGTTGACCATTGAGCTATATTCTGTCTCTTACTTTTCTATGTGACTATTTTTGTCTGCACCTTGCTGCATCTTTTTTATGTATAGAATTTGCTAACACATTAAGAATTTGTTAAATTTATAAAAATAAGTAAAATATTTCTAATTTAAAATTGTTGATTGTGAAAATAACTTAAGTAGTTTAAACAGCCCACCTGCATTTGGAGGCTTGTACTATCTAAGGATTTAATATAAAGTATACATTAATAACTTACTTTAGTTGTGTATATTCTTTTTGAAATAAGTGTTGAGATCTAATGCCTAAAATAAAATATGTTTATTCTTGGGGTATTTTAGTATTATCCATAACTGTCTAGAATCTCCAAAACTATTTATTTTTCCTTTTTTTTTTTTGGAAAGTCTGGTTATATAGCAAAGGTTTGCCTCAAACTTCTTATGTAAACTGGGTTAGCCTAAGCCTCTTTTGTGCTGGATTAGAGGCATAAGCCTCTAAGTGTCTGGAACAGGTGCTATGAATCCATTTCTTCAACAAACCTACACCAGCTAAGAAGCAGTTCCTCTCCATAGGTCAGAAGAACAGTGATGCATGATTACAGCACACTGCTTTCTAGTTAGAGTCTTGAAGTCTAGAGAAGACACAGGGACAGTAACTGATCCCAGCACAGTTCAAAATTGTGAAGATATAATAGACTTTTCTGTTAGAGTACTTAATGGACTCTTCCCTCTAACTTATATAGAGGAAAGATTAGTAAGAGGATTTCCATTTAAAAATACTTTCTTGGTTAATTGGGAAAGGGTCTCACACTATAGCACAAGTTGACCTGGAATTTGTCTTGTGCCCCAGGCTGAAATTGTAGCAATCCTTCTGCTCATGCTCCCTAGTGCTGGAATCACAGACAGATACCATTATACCTGATGCCTGAAGAATATGTGAGCAGAGATATTAGAGATGAATATGGATTAGCCAGAAAGATGAAAAGGGGGTTATAATTCTGTTCTGGAAAGAAAATAAAATAAAAAAATGACTCATTACCTATACATTTAAATATAAAAACAGATAGGCATTTATTCACTCCTTCAAAAAGTTCTTTATTTGAGTGGTTGCTAGGTGATATACAAGTCATGGTCTCAGCCTATTGAAAATTATCAAATTTAATAGAAGAATGAAAAACATGAGGTTCTAATACTATAGATAAATGGAGAAATATAACTATGATAAGACCACTTTGGGGTGTTTTATAGAAAATCAATGCATGCTCTTGATGTGTTCAGTAGAGGTTCCAGGTCTACTGGAAGATGGCAGAGAGTCCCGGAGGAAGTGATGATTCCATGGATATTGAAACAGGACAAAAATAAAGAAGATTACGGGAAGGAGACAAGAGATTAGTATGTGACAATAGGAGAAAGAAGGAAAGAGGAACAAATACCAGGATGCCTTTGTAGGAAGAAAGTGAAGCAAACCAGGAGGCTTTAGAGAACCAAAATAATATGCCTCTTTATTTTCAAAGGGGATGTTCTATCGGGAACTCACCAAGGCCAGCTGGCCTGGATCTGAAAAAGCCTGGGATAAAACCGGTCTCACTGAACATAGTGAACAATGAGGACTACTGAGAACTCAGGAACAATGGCAATGGGTTTTTGATCCTACTGCACGAACTGGCTTTGTGGGAGCCTAGGCAGTTTGGATGCTCACCTTACTAGACCTGGATGGAGGTGGGTGGTCCTTGGACTTCCCACAGGGCAGGGAAACTTGATTGCTCTTTGGGCTAATGAGGGAGGGGGACTTGATTGGGGGAGGGGGAGGGAAATGAGAGGCGGTGGTGGGGAGGAGGCAGAAATCTTTAATAAAGAAATAAAAAATTTAAAAAAAGCAACAATCTATTACAGACACATGTTTTGTGAGCAGAGAAATGCACATTCAAATTACATTGAAATTTCATCTTATCCCAGTTAGAACGGCTAAGATCCATAAAATCAAATGGCAGCACATGCTGGCAAGAATTCAATCTATTAATTTCTGGTGGGAGTGGAAACTGGTACAACCACCACAGAAATCATTGTGGTCATTCCTTAGGAGGCTGAAAATCAATCTATCTCAAGATTCAGTTATCCCAACTAAACATCCTATGGCACCATGTAACCCCTATGCCAGGAATATTTTGCATCTTGCGGAGTCTTTGGTCCAATGGGTTGTAAGAAACTACTGCCCCTTAAACTTCACAGGCTATTGCAAAGGCTGTTAGTTGTTCCTCACTATCTGATGGAAAGTTTCTATTGTTGAAGACTACACTTACTTATATCATCAAAATGGAGAAGTTGAGCTGGTGCATACCTAGAAGCTTTACCCATACTGACTAGTGTTCACGGTGCTAGAATATACTCTGCATGCTACTGCAGGAAAAGGTAATATGCATTATCACCAAGTTACATACTTTACAAAAAAATCCCAACAGAAGTGATCATTCTGCAAGCCCTGGTATAATAGTGACACAAATATGAATGTAATCAAACACTTTTTAAAAATTAGATTAAAAAAGGCCCCTCCTCAAAATGGAACCCATACCAGACACTGCTATAGTGGCCAAGAATCTAATACAAAATAAACTGTGGACACAGGGAAAATTCTCTATTAATCCGTTAAAAAAACATAGCAATGAAATAACTCCCAATGACATATTAATATGTCCATAGATCACATCCTTATTTCACATCATCATTATAGAAGAAGAAAATTTACATTGAGAACTATAACTGGAAAATGTGCAGAAAGTGGCAGACTTTGGAACACTCAGTCCTAAATGGGGCTTTTATCAAATTCTTCTTCTCAAGGATTGGGGACAGAGTCTATGAGGAAGAGGAGGTAGAAGGAATGTAAATGGCAGAGATGGTGGATGACCCTTTGGAAACAGGATCTTCCATCTAGAACTGATGCACCCATGAACTCCCCGAGACTATGGCAGAGTGCACAAGAACTGCACAGCTTCAAACTAACCAGGCTCCAAACACTGACACTGGGAAGTGGACATGGGGTCCCATTCATAATCAAGAATCTATTGACCCGGTACCTCCTTACAAAGGGGAAATCAGCCTTAGCTTTTGGAGTGTAACTGGGTAGGTATATCAGCCACATTCCAAGAAAGTTTCCATGCCTGGGAGTAGTGAGCCACTACAAAAAGAGCTTCATAGTTCTTGTGGGCTTTTTGTTTCAGTTTTGGGGGCTACTTTTTTGTCTCACTATTTATTGTGATTTTCATTTTCTGATTTTCATTTTCATTGGTTTTTGTTTGTTTTTATGTCTTTTTCTTAAAAGAAAGAACATAAATTTGGGTAGGTAGGAAGAGTTGATATTTGATCAATATAATGACCAAATTATATATGAAAAACATTTAAATAAAAATACTGAAAGAATGAAAAGGGAGCCAAAGAGCTTAATTTCTCCACAGTAGAGAACTATGTTTTCCTCAATGAAATGAAACCAACAAACTTATGAGGATTGTCAGAGCCCATTCATGTGGATTCATTCTGCTTTGATCAAAGGTCAGCGAGTTCAGGCCTATTCATGCTCCTTCAAGGTAGGAGGTTTGACATAGAGTATGGCTGCCTATAGTATGTAGTTACTGAATGTCCTGCCTAAACAACAGAATACTTAACTCAGGATATAATTATTTGATATTTCAGGTATTGAAGAGGTAAATACTCTGTATTATGGTAAAGCAGTCTTTTGCCTTCTTCTCCCCTTTTGTATTAAGGTGTATAAGTCGTATGAAAAATAAACATGGGCAGATTCAATTCACTGGTTGCCCTCTCCTGACCCTATTCTGTGTCTCTGTACATTTCATTTGTGTCTCTGCTCTTTTGCTAACATTTTTAATCCACACACCCCTATGCTGAAACGTAAGAACATGTGGAAGCTGGACCCTAACAGAGGATTTCCTTTAAAAGGGTACTTATAACAACACAGTTGAGATTTAAAAAAAAAATGTGAAAAAACAGGATGGCTGACTTCCATAATTCCAGGCTCATATAAAAATAGATTCCACCATGACATGTGAGAGTACTTGTGCAAACATAGGTGAAAATCCTTGTGAGCAGAAAAGGCCAAGCTTGGAGTCAATGAATTTCCATAAAAGATGATCTAAACATTTCTGTTTGGAGGATATTAGAGAAGAAATGGGGATTTTATTCCATACAGGGAATCTATGACAAGCAGAAAGGTCAGGATGAACAAAGAAATGATAGCTTGAAACCTCGTAGTGTGTGTGTGTGTGTGTGTGTGTGTGTGTGTGTGTGTAGAATGAGGAAGGAACACTGAATAATTTAGAATAAAATGGCATTTTGAAACCCATTCTTTTTGTATGGATAACTTGCTCAACCTAGATATGGGGGGAGGGCCTCGGTTTTGCATCAAAGTGATGCTTCTGACTTTGTTGACTCCCTTTGGGAAGCCTTATCCTCTCTGAGGAGTGGTTAGAGAGCTGAGATGGGAGGAAGGTGGGGGGAGCAGGAGGAGGATGGAGTGAGAACTGGGATAGGTACGTAAAATGAGAAAAGATTGTTTTAAAAAAATAAATTTAATGAGAGAGAGAGAGAGAGAGAGAGAGAGAGAGAGAGAGAGAGAGAATGGTAGGTAATTCCAAAGAGTCAGAACTAAGCAGGGTTTTGATAAGATGATGCCCATTCTCACAATATGAAAATAGTTTGTATGGGGCCTTTAGATAATATTTGGAAAAAGCACAGAAGAAGCAGTTGATTAAGAGAAGAAAACAACATTGTAATTCTCTCTCTCTGTTTAGGTAAAGTTGCTACACATAGACTTGAGTGTTTCCTGGAGCCACTAGACCTTTGGTGTCCTGTCCTCTCTAGCTTCTTCTCTCTGCTCTCACTTCCCTTCCTATGCCCAACTTAAGACCTGCCTTCTCTTTCTTCCTCTTTTGCTCTCTTCATCTCTTTCTTCCTTTGTTTTCTTTCTTGCTTGCCTTCTCTCTTACGTTCATTTTTTATTTTTGTATATGTTTAAAATATCTCTGGAATCCAGAATGACCTGAACTCACTCTATTACCCAGATTTGATTTAATTTTCCAATGTTCTTCCTGCTTCAGCATCTCGAGTACTGTAATTACAGTCATGAGCCATGATACCCAGTACCCATCTTTCTTTCAATGTCTGGATGCCCCTTGGGGCCTTGTAAATAAAGATGACCCGTTAGAAATCACTGAGCAGGTCTCCTTGCATTCTCTTATCTCCCTGAATACTGATTTCACACTCCAAGTGTGTCTCCTGATCACCTGATGCTCTATTATTTTTTCAAGCTATTTTATGTCTAATCTCTAATGGGCATTTTAATGGATGTAGGACATGCAGACAGAAATTGATTTTTCTCCCAAATAAGTAATTCTGCTATCATGGTTCTCCCCATGCTTAAGTGGTAAGCTCTGAAGAGGGAGCAATGAGGAGTTGATTTGTACAAGAAATTCTTGTGATTTTTAAAAGGCCTGTAAACTACAGTTTTAAGATACAGCATCAGCTTTCATTCTTCCTATATATGTACAACTTTACTAGCTCTCTGCCTCATACCTTCAGGCAGGAAGAAAGAGACACAATATTAGCGAAAGAAAGTCTTTAGGCTTGGCTGGAAATGAAGCGTTCCTGACGCTCTCAGATACTTAACACCTTCAGAACAGAGAGGGAAAAGTTGCTTTGACAACTTTTCAGTGAGGCACACGTGGAAAATACTCCCAACAAGGCAGACTGTCAGCACCATTTCTCACCGCTGCTTTCTCACCCTATCCCGTTCCCACGTGCACCGTGTGATTCTCTCATTTCAGCCGAAAGTCCAAAATTTTGCCAAGGTTTCTGCTGTGCTTCAAATTTATTTGCACTATGGTCTATGAAAAGAATTTCTTTCAAAACAAATATACAGAGATGGGCATGGATTCGCATCCATATTCACCTAAGCTGGTGAAGACCATAACACGTTAGTAAGATTTCAGGAATAATAGGTTAAAACGTAGGTTCAAATCAAACAAGATGTTTCCCTAAGCCAATTACTTCTTGTATCACTTTCCTTCTTAATGATTTTCACTAGGAGCACCAAGGCAAGAAACAGCTGCTTCTTCTCCAGCTCATCTCCACGAACAAACAGAAGGAGCCAGCCATTAAAGGCAATTGGCTCTGAAAGGAGGCATAAAATTCTTCTAAGCCAATGGTTCTTCTTGGGAGGAGCTTTGAGGTAGAGAGAAGGAAGCTCTGAGTAGGAAAGGGCATTTTTACTGTAGTCTATGGGCATCTGGTTCTTCCTCAAGGACTAACCCAGCTCTGTACTGAAGGGAAAGAAGGTGGGAGACATGAAAAATGAAGTCATTGGAAGTTCAAAAAAACTTGTTCCAAATATTTATTTGTTTGTTTATATGGCTGAGCTCAAACCTTCTAAGTAGCCACAGTTGACTTTGAACCTCTTATCTTCCTGCTGCTGCACAGAGAACACTACAATTACAAGTTTATGACACCATTGTGCTATGTTGGAAACTGTATCTAGAACCAGATGCACACTATACACACACTCTCATGACTGATCTCATTGAAATCTGGCCTCAACAATTTTAAACCATAAAATTTCATGTTGTTTTAGTTACTATTGCCATGAAAGTAGTTTCAGTTGGAGGTGGGGACAAGGGCATAATAGTGTCCTTGGCACCCAGATATCATGAATGCTATGTTTTGAGTTCTACAGAGATAGAAGGGCTGCTACCACTGAGTACCATTGGCTCACAGAGCACTGTATGATAATATAATGGTACATCTACATAGCAGGTTTTAGTTTATCTGGACTCCATCGCTTGTTTATGGCCTCAGCATTCACGGATGACCTGAATATACTGTCACATTTTCTTGAGTGTCGACTGCTTGAAGGTACTGGGTGAACTGGCAGCTAAGTATCAAAAGCATGAATGAATGAGCTCCTGAGTTCTTGGTTGGAAAGGTGAAGAAAGTGTACCTACACAAAAACACACTCTCTAATGCAATACGGAATCTACCACAGTATTCTCCATAACCTTTCCTGAGCTGTGGATATGATATCACTGCGGTGGGAATGGAAATCTTATCGCCAAATGTCTAGTTTTCATATCAGGAGAATGAAGCTTTCAAGTGGAAGAGGTAACCTTATATTTTGAGTCAAAGGGCACAACTTAAAACACATATAAAAATACTACTGCACAGAAGCATAACCTCCTAAAAGTCTGTCAAAGGCATGATTTTAAAAAAAATGAAAATGAAAAGTCATTACAGGAGGCTATATAAAACTAAAGCCCAAGCTGACATCACGAATCTCAAATTTTGCTCTTTCCCTTCCCCTGATCTCACCTCTCTTTTTCTCTGACTCTTCTGCCTTTTCTGTCTCCCTGTCCTCCTCCTCTTCCACTTCCTCTATCTCCTTTTTCTCCCCCCATAGTGTTCTTCATTTTATTATTTACATGTCTACCGACACTACACTCTGATATGAAGAGAAGCTGGTGTAGGTGACTTTAAACTTACAGTCCAGCAAAGGGTTTACACTTGCACTACAGCAGAGCTGCTAAAAGCATTCCACATTTAGATTGTTTCATTCTACCAACCTGATTTTTTAAAAAAAAAATCAGTGTGTATGCCTTACAGACTTTCTGAAGTATGGAAAATGCATGCCAATTCATGGGAAACTGCAAACGCCATACAGTGTCGAGACAGTCCATTTTAACAAATGCTGTTGAGGCTTGCTGAAGCAGCTGTGTGAGGCTCACAGATTTAATTCCCGTGTGAATACAAGCCCTCAGCAAAGATCACAGAAAATATGGAGCTGGTTCAGGAGGGTAGAGCGGGGATTTTATGCTCAGATTCTTAAATTCTGCTGTTTGCTGGTAGTCCTGTTTAAGAATTAAATAAAGATAAAATTTTCTGTCTCATTGGAAAATAAAATAGTAATGTTCTTGGATGGTAGATAAGGTTCACCCTCATGAGGTTTGAAATGAGATTTGCATTATTGTTACTCACTACTTTTACAATCAGGAGTATATAATATTATTAAGAAACACCCAAGGTCTATAAGATATATATTATAAGCTAAGAGAAAGGCATAACTCCCATTCTCAAATTGAGTAAAGCAACTAGCAGCTATTTTTCCAGTGGCTGCTCAATTCTTGTTGCCATACTATGAATGTAGCATCTCCAGGATGAACTAAAATTTGGGAGATTAGATATGAGTTCAAATCAAATATTCATATATAACTTACTCTTTGATTCAAATATGCAAGATTAAATGGAATAAAGTAAGTATTACCATAACCAATGTGACTGTCAAGTATTGGCATGACATAGGCTCTAATTAGAAGCCAGTCTTATTTGCTTGCAAGGCACACAAGACAGTTGAAGCAGACATTATTCAACTCACTACATGCTAGATGGTGCTTCAGATGCTTGAGACACAATGTGAAAACTACAGTGAGAAGAGCTAATATTTATTTAATAATGTTATACTGATCATATTACATAACTGACTTCAGGAATCTGTGCAAAATTATAGGCAGACATATGAAAATATAGGCAGACATTCTGTGGTGGAGTAGAAGATACTATTATTTTAAAGATTCATACATTTATACAAGGTATTCAGTCATATCCATCCACTACTATCTCCGTCCAACTCTCTCTAGTGGTCCCAACCCAACCTCATGTCTTTCATTTTGATTGTTGCTATTAATCAACCCCCTGATTCTCATTAGTGTTTCCAACCGGTCATTGATACAGGGTAATCCACTGAGAAACCAGCAGCCTACCAGTGGCCATTTCTCCAAGTGAGAATACCTCTTACTCAGCAACTATTAGCTGACAATAGTTCACAGTCATGAGGAAGGCCTCAGAGATCACTCCCTTATCCATGCTGGAGTTTTGAACAGCTTCATTATGAAGAGATGTAGAAATTTGATATCTTCTTTTAAGTTACTTTTTCTGTAATATCAAAAAATAGAAAACATGCTTTCTTAAAGTTTTTATTTGTTTATTTATTTTTTTTGAGACAAAAATTCTCTGTATGGCCCTAGCTGTCCTGGGACTCACTTTGTAGACCAGGCTAGTCTTGAAATCAGAAATCTTCCTGCCTCTGCTTCCCAAGTGCTGTCATTAAAGGCATGCACCACCACTGGCTGGCTGAAAATATGACATTTAGAAATACCACATTAAGTATACCCAACAAATGAAGGCAAGCCTTATTTTATTTTCATCTAGTTCCAATTCATAAACATCATGTGATTCTTTCTTTACTCCATTGGTTACTTAATTTGCATTATTTGATTGCCCAATATTAGCTAATATTTAGGTATTTGTCGTTGTTTCCAATAGCAGTTTCTAATTTAATTTCATTGCAGTCACAGAGCATAGTTTTGTAGTTATATAACAATCATTTTTTAGTATATTGACACTTTTAATGGCCAAGTATATGGTATATGGTTTACCTTGCTAAAAACGAATACTTTAATATATAGGTCTTCTTAGGTGAACATAGTATTTGAATTTTGGTTTTTAAGCCTACATTATTTCCCTAACTAGCAATAATTTACATATTTATAATCATAGAGTGTCTTGGGGGGGGGAATGAAGCCTACAATTTTAGTGAAACAAAATTTGTATTTTAAAGAGACAATCCCTAGCTTGTGGTAACCTGACCTCTGATAACGGGTAGATGGAGATGATAGTCCAACCTGAGTTGTAGTGGGGGTTAGAGATAAAGAGATCATCTTCTTCAGATGGAATGAAAGTCAGAGATATGTTAGAGAACCTTGATGGAGAGGCATTGCAAACTGCAATGAATGTAGAAAAGTAGTTTTATGTAGTGGCAATTTTATTTGTATTTTAATAAATAAAACTTGCCTGGAGATCAGAGAGTCTAACAACCCCACCGCTCAGCCTTTCAGACCAGGCAGTATCTACTTTAATTCCAGTAGCCACACTAGTTGCCATAGAAAATGGGCAGTGTATACCTTTAATCCAAATAGTGCACGCCTTTAATCATAACCCTAGAGAGGATTATAAATGGGGGTAGACAGTTCTCAGATGCAGTCTCATTCTGAGGTTTCCTGGACACAGGATCAACATTTTCAGACTGAGGTCAAGATAAGAGCCAATAGCTGGCTGTTTTACTTTTCTGACCTTCAGGTTGAACCTCAATTTCTATCCTTGAGTTTTATTAATTGTGTTTCAGTTTTATTAGATACACTATTCATTTCTTTTTGTTACAATAATGAGTTATAGTACAAATAAATATAGCTTGCCTATACATTCTAATAGAAACACGAGTAAAATTATTTACTGTGTGTAGTTTCTTCATATAATTTATGTATTGAAATTCACATTCTTTCAACATATTAAAATAATTAGAATCATTCATAACAACTGGACAATGCCTGGTAAAAGAGAAACTTGTTATCAGCTGTTTACCAGAGGAATATCCACTTGCTGGGGGATGTTTGGATTGGGAAATTTGTTCTTACTCTGAAGTGCTATTCTAGCTATATGCAAATAGAAATTTATATGAATTAGTCAGTGCCTCATGTGGTTCTCGTGTTCCAGGAAGGGTAGTCTGACTGCCAGTTTCCATCTGGCCTCTCAATTAGAACTCAACAGGACATGTGCTTTTCTGCTTTTGTATGATAAAGCAATCAGTTGTATGTTTCCATTCCTAAAAACTTTATTTGATTATGAAATACTTTGGTTTTCATGGTCACTTTACTATGCACTGGGCTATTTTATATTTACTAACTTTATCTCTCATGCTAGTCTCATATCCCCTAATACAAGGCTAGAAACAATTTTCTGAATGATGAAACACTAGCACAAGGAATTAATTCATTTGTTTTCATTGTGGGCTGAAACCAGACGGTTGAATAAAGAGTGTTGAAGTAACATTGCATCACACAATAACATAAATTGAATTTCTATACTTTAACATGAAACATAACTGCATGCTAAAAATTCTAATTTGTTACAAATTACTTTCATTTTGTAACTTTCTTCAGACAGTACATAAAAGCATCATACAAGTTTAAGAAGTAATTGACAAACTCAAACCACTATTAACTGAATGTCTACTTAATCTCCTACTACACTCTTCACTGGACCACAAAGATCTTGTTGCAAGTAAAACAGAGAAGAAGAGAGGGAGATAAGTCACTGATGATTGATTTGTATATTTAAAGCAATCACAGATCAGCACATACCTATAACCCTAGCATCCAGAAGGTAAGGGCAGGAGAATCAAAAGTTCAAGACTGATGTGGGATTCCCCTCTGCATGCTGTGAATACTGTGATGGAGAAACTCTGTCAACCAATCACACCCAATTAAGGCATGGTGACCTGGACCACAGAAAGAAAAACTGGGAGGACCCAGGTGCGCTCTCTCTTTCTCTCTGTGCTGTGCCCGCAGGACAGATAGGAATTCCAACCTCCCACTCTTGTAGCGTGAGTTTTCCCCTTTTAACCATTAAAATGTAATTGTTATATTTGAGCTAGCCTGGTTATTTATCGTACCAACCTAATTCACTACAAAACTACCATGGCCTGTTGATTGGGCAGAACTTAGGTAGGTGGGAAAAACTAAACTGAATGATGGGAGAAAGGAGGCAGAGTCAGGGAAAAGCCATGTAGCCCCTCAAGACACAGGTGCCAGAATTTTACCTGGTAAGCCACAGCTAGATAGCAATACACAGATTACTAGAAATGGGTTAAATTAAGAAATAAGCGTTAGTCAATAGGAAGCTAGAGCTAATGGGCCAGGCAGTGATTTAAACAACATAGTCTCTGTGTGATTATTTCAGGGCTGAGTGGCCGGGACAAACAAGCAGCCTCCCTCCAACACAATGCTATCCTCATGCACATAGCAAATTCAAGAACGGTCTGGGTTTCATTGAACTTAGTCTCAAAAAAATGAAAATTAAAAAAAAAAGTACAACAAGAAAAAATTATTAAACCAACTGGAGAGGCATTATATTGGGTAATTCAATATTTTCCTACTTTAAGGAAATTGACACTAGACTTTGAGACTGATAGATTTATGTAAGAATCTGCAGCATGGGTCCAACAGGTAAGTGAGATGAACATAGTTAACACACTTGTAATGAGGACCTAAATTGCCATTGTTCTTGGTCACCCCCACCACCACACACATGGGATACAGCACACAGAATATTGGTCACCCCCACCACCACACACATGGGATACAGCACACAGAATAATCAACCTGTAATATGCTATAATCCTGTATTCTCTTGGCTAGTACTCACAGTGACATAAGGTTCTGTATAGGCTGTAGGAGAAGAAAAAATCAGCAGACTTGCCTACTTGATTACTATAATAGTGACCTACCAGGTAGGATGTGCCCACTGGCACAACAATGGCACAAATGTTTTGTGGGTAACTCACCACTTTTTAATTGAATTTATGTCCTACTCCACAAGCAGAAGTGTGCACTTTGTACTCTAAACTTGGCAGAAAGCTGAGGATGTCACAGTAGGGCCTAACTTAATACTGTTAAGAATAGACGTAGTCAAGCTGTCTTCTAAATATTTACAATTATTTTCTTAGACTATCATTGTTGTCCTAATTGGCCATGAAATCATCTTTTCAGCAGCTGATGGCAAATATTCACTGAAGATGAATGACTAGTGAGTGTCCAGACCTAAGAGAGGCATCCATATAACCCCTTTCAAAGATCAGGGAACATCAAAGACAATGAGACAGAAAGATTGTAAGAGCAGGCTAGTGGGGAGGAGTTCTGTGAAATGCTATCCTCTATATATGACAGGGACAATTTAATCCTGAACACGCAGCTCTTATATCTACTTACACAAGACAAAAAAAATGTGGCATGTAAGGAGAAAAGAATAAATGGAAAGATAAAAGCTCTTTATAAGGAGAAAAAGACATGGAGAGAGTAATGGGGGTGGGATGTGAGTGTGCACAGAATACATTGTACATATGCATGAAACTAAAAAATTAAATGAAATATAGATAAATTAACATAAACACAGAATTTTTACTAAATTGGTTTTAGCTAGCTGGCTAGAAAAATAGAATGACTATGTTTACATATGTACTTTTGTCATAGAGAACTAAGGCATTTACTTTCAGAGTATAATTGGAAGAGGGTGTGTGTGCTTGTGCATGTGCCTAATGAGATTAAGACAAACACAGAAATACATTCTATGATGTTAGTAGCTACTATCTTTGCAGGGGATAGAATATCCTTCTCTTAGACCTCTTAAACTCCTAAGTTCTGTTCAATTTAAATCATATAGAAAGATGGTTCTTCCTGATTTATTACCAAAAACAAGTTCATAGAACTTAGAATCAATAAAAAGCCAGATATAATATATACATGTAGAATGTAACCACAGTGAGTCCTCTTAACCCATCTCATATGCAAGTGTGTTTGCACTCAAGTACTGTAAATGGAGAGACTCTAACCTTCCTAAGGCCAATGATGGGCAGTGTCTATAAACTGTCACTTTACCAGATACTGATGTGCTCTATTTTCTGATTTTAAATGGACCTCTTATATACTTTCCAGTCAAGCCTAAAGGAAGTAAGATTGAAAGTTTAATGAGATTTTTTTCTCATGAGGAATCTCTCTTTAAAGACTCCAAGGCTACTATTCAAGCCAAATTGCAAGGACTGTACTTTATGCCCAATAATACAGCATCATCTTCTCAATAAATCAATTATCCAGGTTTTCTATACATGAGACCAAATATCCAAATGCTGCTACCTTTTTTATGCTTCATTTCACATGAGGAAAATTGTTTCATGAGCCTGTGAGGGTCTATACTTGTGAGTTGTCTCATGGTTGAAATAAACCTTGATAGTTTCTTTCACCAAGTAGAGAGTTTAAATTGTGTGGGAGGTCCTTCTGCCTATATGTTGCTTTTATTGCTTAATGAATAAAGAAAGTGCCTTGGCCTGTTGATAGGGCAGAACTTAGGTAGGCAAGAAAAACTGGGCTGAATGCTTGGAGAAGGAAGGGAGAGAGAGAGAGAGAGAGAGAGAGAGAGAGAGAGAGAGAGAGAGAGAGAGAGAGAGAGACCTGCCATGGAGCCACTACCAGAGATAGACGTGTTGAAACTTTCCTGGTAGGCCACAACCTTATGGTGATGCACAGATTAACGGAGATGGGTTAAATTAAGATGTAAGAGTTAGCCAATAGGAAGCTAGAGCTAATGGGCCAAGCAGTGTTTTAAATGGATTCTGTGTGATTACTTTAGGTCTAAGCTAGCTGGGTGGCTAGGAACCAACAAACAGTCCTCCTTAGTACAGTCTAATTCTATGCTGATCTTTGTATCTTGACTAACATTTACTGGGAAAAAAATGTAATAGGTCTAGGCTTTGACTCTTTGCTCTTGGGAAAACAAAGCCAACATCCTGGGCAAATCAAACCCAAGAAAGTCATGTTCAATCATGCATGATTGCATTTAGGAAGTCTGGAATTTAAACAGTTATAAAACTAATGTCTGCAATCAAATAATTTTGCAATTAACAATATCCTCTGAATTACCTCCTAAAGTAATTGCAACATTTATGATCAAACAAATTTGCAGATTTCCCATGTTGCTATCTGATAACTATTCCAAAGCCAAAGTTTGTCTATGGCAGGAAATCAGAGTCTCACAGTCTATGATTTCAAATTCTGGTTTTACTTTATGAAAAAATATTTAACGATTTTATAGTTCTGTATTTTTACTAATTAGTTTTGCTTTTAGTCTCGTTGCATATTTATTAACTAAAAGCAGAGGTGTTGTCACTTAAAAGTATCTTAGACACAGTAAAGAATCATGAGGGTTTATAAGTCTCCAGTTAAAATCAATGATCATTACTGTGGTCTTAGCATTTATTTAGCTTGGTTACTTTTTCTGAACTTCATGTCATAAAAAATAAAAGGACATTTCAGAGAAATAGCATGAGGTTGTTATCAGAGAATTGCCAAAACATCAACTCAGTATTCTATAACCTAACAATGACTCATCCAATCAGGGACACAAGAATCCTTATAAGAGCCAATGCTAGCTATGTGGGATAACCAGATGCTCTTAGGAAACAAAGTGTCTGAGTACATATTATGTGCCAACTATTTCGTGGCAGATGTAAAATCACAATAATCATACATGCAATGGGAAATTGTTAAGAAAGAAGTGTCCTAAAAGTCTGTGGCCCTTTCCCAAGACTAAAATGTCTTATTGGTTATTCTGACCTATGATGCTGTTAACTGAGGGGCCTAATGCTCTGGAGCTCGAAGGAATAGACAATTTTTGCTTCCTTCATGGTATAAATATTGAGTCTACTCTTTATTTACTGTAACCCATTCCATCTACTGTATCTCTTTGTGTTTAAGTTTTCAGATCTATAAAAAGGCTGGTAGGACCTATTTTTCTACAAGGATTAACCGAAATAGTATAGTTGTTTAGTGCCTTAGTGACTGTGATCCAATATAAATTTCTACCAGTTATTCTCAGTACAGAAAGCACAAAATTCTTCTATAAGCCTAAGTCATTCTTGCTTGAGGTTAAAAGCTGGTGTCTTCCCATAATACTCAACATGATCTCTCAGTCCTGAGCCCACAACTACTTTCATCATATTCTGTTAGCTTGGCAGCTTCAGATACTCAGTTTGCCTTGACTATGGGATTTGTAAAATGTGCTACTATTTACCTGCATGGAACACTTCCCCAGAGAGCAACCTGATTCACTTTCTGTTCTCATCCATCTCTCGGCTTAGTTCTCACCTTCTCAATGTTGCTCTATTTTAAAATGGCAAATCAAGTAAAATATTTGAAAACCCTCTAAGCCAACAGATCTGAAAACTTTCCTATCATTAGTGGGAACATACCTTCTTAGGTATTTACTGTTAACTACATTTAGGCAGTTTATAGCTTCTGATCAGTGTTGTAGACATTATAAACACTGGTTGCAATGGGGTTTTCTGTAGACTACTTGAGAAAGGTGAGTTTAAAGCATTTTGTAGTCATTACGACACTGTTCAGGTGCAGATTCAGAATGTACAGCTTTGGATTCCTAGAGGATTTGGTAAACTGTTGCTATTTCTTTTTTTCTTTTCTGTTTCAAAAAGAAAACAGCTTTCCCACTAATCCATGCCTTTCAAGCATTTTAAATATGATAATATTTATAAATGTGGCATTTTGAGGAATTGTTTTTCTTTTTCCTAATTTCCTTTCTTTAGGATAGTTTATTTCAACAAGTAATTCATAGTGGATGACTGTGTTGACTTCAGTTTTGGAGTGGAGTAGCTGTGTTAAAGAGTAATAACCATTTGTCTTATAGAAGCCGACACAGAACTTGGTGCTGTGTTTTTTCTTCAGTGATAAATAAAATGCCTGCATAATTGGAAAAAAATGGCAAATCTAGAATCAAAGGAAGAGAGATGCAATACACTTCCACCTCATATGCAGATACTACAGTTTGATATGTACAAATGTGTGTGGACACATATGCTAACATGGACGTGTATTTACACGTGTATGTATGCTAAAACTAGAAGCAATCATGATGAGTAGATCTTTAGTGAGGATCAAAAGTGACCTAAGGCAGGAAATAAAAGCAAGAGAGAGGAAAATCCATAGTGGAAGAGAGAATGAATGAGAACAAAATGTTTGCAAAAATCATCACAATGAAAATCACTATCTTAAAATACTAATTTTAAAAGGGACAAAAAAAGCTAAGTCTGTCTTTGAACTTCCTCTCCCTGGCTATTCCCTCCATATTATTCCATTTAGCTCTATTGTAAACCTTTAACATATTACATTCAGTCTTTAACATATCACATTCTTCACTTCCTTCTCTGGTACTCTCTAACACCCCACACCATTTCCTTACTCTGGTACTCACAAACCACTTTCATTCTTTCCACTAATAATTTATTGCTTTCTCTCTCAGACAATGCATCACATAGATGGGTATTAAGAAGAAAGGAGTCTTATTTTATTCAGTCTAGAGAGGTGCTTTCAGAAACTAGATACCTAAAATTTATTTGCAAAATTAAATAGTTAATAAATGAGAGTGATTTTTGCCTATTTTTCCCTACTTTCCTTTTTTCTGTCTTGAATTTTTTTTTGTCATCTGTCCTTCCTTCTATTGCAGGAACCTTCATGAGGCAGGTTAATCACTCTTCCCAAAGAGATGCAGCCTGTGGCTACTTCAGAACAAAATCACTCCCCATCTCTCTGCTGCTATAACATAGCTGCACAGCAGCATGCCTTTGAGTGAACATTCAGGAAACTCCAAAAGCCACGGTTTTCTTTGTAGTGTTGCTCTTGGGAGGAAGGGGGAACATACCTCTACCAAACTCAATCTTGCCAAGTGCTGCAATTTCTCTCCTTTTCATAGTCTGCCATATAGAGTCAGCTCACGTTCAACACTTCAGGCATTGCTGGCTGGCAGTACCTGGCTCTCTCTCCATCTATCAGACAAGGGACTGTTGGTTATGCATTGTCTAGTATGTTATATGGTATCTAGCTTAATTACTGCAAACGAGTTAGGAAAAGGGTTGCCACAGTCACGGAAATGCCTCTTAGTACATTAAAACAAGGAGAATGAGAGAGGGGAATAGACAGTAAAGTTTAAAAATTTTTTCTCACTCATGCATGTATGTAACCCAACCCAATACACATATTTACTCTCTGAAATAGTTTCTCTAATTTATACTTCTCTTTCTTCCTTTCTCTTATAAATAAATATAAGGAGGCCCAACAAAGTTGACAGGGTCTATAGAGAAAACATGAATAACAAATGTTTATTTTCATGTGGGAAAGAGGATGACAAAGCTTACATCACAGCATGTGTGGGGCAGGTATGACTGCTGACAGATGATTCATTATATTCCAATAAGCTCCTATTCGATTAAAATAAGTGAACCCACAAGGATACTATCTTTTATAAAGAATAGGGTAATAAACAAAATGATCTTATCTAGTAATTCTTAGATAGGTTTTAAATTAGGAACTGTCACAGGAAAGAATTTCATGTATGCACATGGAAGACCCTTTCATATTTAAATATTTCCATGTCTTGTGTGCTTGTGTGATGGCTAGTTTGTACATTTCTCTTTTTTTGTTGTTGCTCTTTAATTGTTTTTTTTTTAACTGAGCTCTACATTTTTCTCTGCTCCCCCCCCCCCCCCCCTCTTTCAACCCCACCCCACGGGCCCCCACCTCCCCATGTACTCAGGAAAACTGTCTTTTTCTATTTCCCATGTAGATTAGATCTATGTGTGTCTCTTTTAATGTCCTCATTGTTGTCTAAGTTCTCTGGGATTGTGATTTGTGGGCTGGTTTTCTTTGCTTTATGTTTAAAAACCACTTATGAGTGAGTACATGTGATACTTGTCTTTCTATGTCTGGGTTACCTCACTCAAAATGATACTTTCTAGCTCCAACCATATTGCCTGCAAAGTTCAAGATGTTACTTTTACTGCTGTGTAGTACTCCATTGTGTAAATGTACCACTATGTTCATAGCCGCATTATTTGTCATAGCCAGAACCTGGAAACAACCTAAATGCCCCACGACCAAAGAATAGATAAGGAAAATGTGGTACAGTTTGTATATTTCTTGCTTGGACCCCAGGTTCCTGCTTGTGTCTGGTTATCTTTGTTTTTTGGGAGAAAACCTTAAATGAGATGGGTGTTCAGATCACATAACTCAGTGAAGCAGAAAGTTTTTCCCAATTTGAGTGGTGACCACTGGACATATGTGAAACCTGAATGGCACAAGACACTAAAAAAAAATGTTTGTTATTTGCTAGCTGCCTATTTGAGCTATAGCGTGGATCTCTGCACCTCCAGTTTTCTCAGAGCACACTGTGGATTCTTTCTGTCTCCTTAATCACACAATCCAAATCTCTTAATTAATGTGTGTGTGAGTGTGTGTGTGTGTGAGTGTGTGTGTGCATGTGCTACTGTTGTTAGAAGGCAGCTTGTTCACTTCCCAGCCACCCAGACTTTCAAAGTAATCACACAGAAACTTTATTATTTGCAATACTGTTTGGCCAATAGCTTAAGTGTATTGCTAGCTAACTCTTACATCTAGAATTAATTCATTTCCA
Organism: Alexandromys fortis; assembly: GCF_014885135.2. Lineage (NCBI taxonomy): Eukaryota > Metazoa > Chordata > Mammalia > Rodentia > Cricetidae > Alexandromys > Alexandromys fortis. The sequence goes on from NW_026067924.1 coordinate 13,874,567, forward strand.
TTATTTTATATTTTATCAGAAGACTCATGGCCCACCAACAGGGTTCTAGCTGGCAGCTTGTGCAGCTACATAGCATCTCCTTGACTCTGCCTTCTTTCTCCCAGCATTCAGCTTAGTTTTCCCTACCTAAGTCTGTTCTGCTTTGCTACAGGCTCAAAGCAGTTTCTTTATTCATTAACCAATAAAAGCAACACATATACAGATGGCCTTCTCATACCATGGTACTGGTTCTGTTTTAGATCTGTACTTTCCTACTATATTTCCTTTTAAATTTTAAATTAAAGGTACATTTCTTACACATTTCACGTTCTTTATATAATACCCTAGGGCTTCCATTGTACAGCACTTATCACTTGGCAGAAGTGTAGGTAAGTGAATATCTTAGGACATGTATTATTTGTCTAGATATATTATAGCCTTGTTTGTTAGCATTTTGTGGGGACAAAAAATCTAGATGTCAGTCTGTGCCAGCCGAGATAGTAGGGCTGATGTCCTCCAAATACCCATGCAGAATGGAGACAGCAGGGGCCTTCAGTTTTCCTCCAAGCAAGCTGGATGTCCTGCTGTGATGTGGATCACAGATGTGTAGTCCTGACAATAGGACTGTACTGTATTTCTGAATTAGATGTTCATTAAGGCACAGTGGTGTGCATGAGCTTCAGACTCGGGTTGTAACTCTGATGCTTTCCAAACCCAAAGGAATCCTCTCTACTTTCTTTCTCTACTGTCATTAAGAGACTTTAAATAAGTCCTTGAAAGTGAGAGCTCGGTCGGTCTTCTGGTTCTCCTCATCATTGGAGATATTGCTCTGTATCACCTCTGAGCTTGAGGCAGAATGAACTCACACAGCTTAGTTATACAGTATGTGTTCATTTGCCATGAATACAAGTGCATATTTTGAGAAACATGAATGAAGTACACTGGAACAAGGCTCTTTCACTTGTCTATTCCTAATGTGCTGACAATGTACTATGGTGGGCAGGCAAGAACAAGAGTTGAGAGGAAAATGTTTAAGCTCCAGGATCTTTGTTGCCCACTTGCCTTTTAGAAATAGTCAAGTGACGACGGACACAGCCTCCTCTATTTGCAAGCCCAGGTTCCAGTTAGAAACCCTATCTCATAAAAGAAGGTGGATGACTCCTGAGGAGCTACACCAATGCTGAACTCAGGTCGCTGTGCACACATGCATAGCTACAATCTCTACATCCCCCACAAAAGATGTAGTAGATGATACTGTAGGATTATTGTGAGAAGCAGCTAACAATAACCTCAACACAGAAAGGTATTATCCACATAATGAATGACATGGTGATATAGACAGAGACCTAGACATTCTCAGGATTGTTATCACTGTCTGGTGATGTCCTTCTTGCTGCTAAGATCCAAGCAAACAAGTCGTGACTGGGGTAAAGAGCCCTTCCAGACTATCAGAACTGACTTATCACATTTGTAATGGTATGTTATTGGGTAACAGAAGTTGGTTGATGCATGTGCCAAGTGGGTCAAGAACTCAGAGGACTATTGCAAAACAGTATGGTGAGATGCAAATTTGTGCCTTAAAGTCCTCTTATTGAGCATAGCTGATGCCTTCAAAAGTGTCTCTAGAATAGTAACATCTTGAATTCTTCTGGTAGAGAATATCAGTAGCTCTATAATAGAGTGTCTCTTAACTGTCTTCAGAGAAGAGATCCAGAGCTACCAGCTTGTGCACATTCATCACCTGGAAGCAAGAGCAAATTTATGAGCTGAAGATATAAATGACTCTTAAGGAATGATCAAAATTTGAGGTAGAGAGCTGTAATCTTACTTGATTTTATAACACCTTAAGTATTTATATATGACTTTTGGCAACAAGTTTTCATTGAATTGAATATTATTTTGTTCTGTCAGGCTAGAAGATGGTTAGTGATGTGGGCAGTTAAGTCTTTAAAAGATGGATTTATGTTGTGTTTTCTTTTTTCCTGGAAGATGGCCCAAGATCCTGGGAAGAGATTAGAATTAAAGTCCCAGCTTTATGAACTCTGAACTGTCTAAATTGGAAAAATAGCTTATTATTCCAATTTCATATTTAAAAAAATGAGAAATAAATATTAGCATCTACCTATGAACATTAAGTGAGAAGGATTTAGGTTTCAATTTTGAACCCTTTTTTCTGAGCAGCAATGGATTAGGGAATTTAAAAAATATTTGGTACATCTATCTAAATGTGTGATTCAATTTTTTCAAAGATACAGTGTGATATTTACGGCCAGATAAGAATTCATTTTAAATTGATTCTTGATCTTATTTTCATTCTTTTAAACTTGTTCTGCCTCATTTTCTCTGTGATAATAACTGTAATTACATCCATCCCTCACCATAAAGCTGCTCCTTTATCTTTTGTGATGTCCTGCCTCTCCTGAGTAATGACGGGGAAGCTATCCCTGCAATTATTTATAAACGTCAGGAGACTGAGAATGAGTGGTACATGAAGTCCACAATGCCTGCTTTATTCTAATTTCTTACCTCCAAGATCATTTCTTTTCTGGGTGACTGTGTACACCCATTTCAACATGTGTTCTCTTCTGAGAATCAAGGCAAATTTTCCTGTCCAATTATGCCAATGGGTCACCTGTTCTCAACATATCAAGGTAAATCTATCACACACCTAATATATTAATATCATCTTTATCCTACATTTTATTTCTCAATAATATCAATAAAAATAAAAACAATTAGTTTATCCATATAGAAACAAGTCTAGATTGGGCAATGAAGGAATGAGCTCAGAAAAATAGAACTAATAGCAAAATGGAAGTACTGCAGAGGTCATCCTAATCATTCTTTAAAATGTTCTTATTGGGCAGAGTAGGATAGTCTACCTTTATTATCCCAGGATTTCATAGATAGAGATAGAGGGATTAGGTGTTCAAGGTCAATTTCAACTATATATCAAGTATCAGGTCATCCTGGCCTGTATAAGATACTGTCTAATAACCATCCACTAACTAGATATAATGTTCATAATAAAATTTATTTAGACTGGCCTGTATTTAAGTACCCATGAAAGACAGGAAGAGTATTAATCTAATACATTCTTTCCTCATGGAAGTGACAGATGTAAACTACAAAACATTTTTGTTTTGACATATGAATCTATGCTTATAAGACTGAAATATCTGGACCCTGGTTCATCTTAGTGATGTGTATTAACCTAGAAAACAATTAGATCTGTTTTAGATCTGTTTAACTTATCTTACTTGATTGATCTCCTTAGTAATTCTTTATCCATTCACTCCAGCCTTCATGACACAGTGTTCAACAAAAGTAAGCCATCTCACCAGTTGTAAATTGCCGCAGAACACAATGGTACTGTGACTTTTAGTAGCCTACACTTGGTTAAAAATGGTTATAGTGACCTACCGAGCTTTACTTTCGCCGCCCCTCCCCTTATTGCCTGACCTTATAACCTTAGTTAAATTTCTATTCCTTTTTATACTATATGCATGACTGACTGACCTCTTGGCCTAAACAGATATTATAAAGGCACTGGGTATTGGTCTTAATTCTAAGGACAAGGTCATTGGCTTTGTCTACTAGGGAATAAATTGAGCAGTACTGAGTGCTGCTTTGCAGCCTCTAGCACAGAATGCTGCAACAGCTATGCTCTGTTGAATGCAGAAAGTGGCCAATTGAGCTCTCATACACCATAGTTCAATTACATGTAGAGACTTAGAAAAAACAGACTAAATGCAATCATGACATCACATTGCTTTTTCCATCAGTCTTCACAGAAACTGTCAGAAACATTAGTGTGCATCTTCATAAAGACTAGATTTTTCCTTTCAACACCAAATGTATTCTGTGTTCAAAACTTCAGTTGCTTAATTGTTTTATTTTCTTTTAAAAAAGATTTCTTTGATAAAAAAGAAATGTATACATTGAAATAAGCAGTATATCTTTCTATTCAAGATGTGCTGCAAGAAAAAAATGTGAAGGAACAGAAGAAACATAATAAGAACCTATCCTTCTAAAAGATATTTTTAACTATTTATAAATATATTCACATAGACATTCAGGTAATATTATACAGACTGGGCCAGTTGGATCCATCTAATTATGAGTGAGTGAGTGTTTGTGTGTGTGTTTGTAACAGCAGGTAAAAAGAGGCTATGAACTTGAAAGACAACATGAGGTGGTACTTGGGCAGGTTTGGTGTGCAGAAAGGAAAGGGGGAATGATGTAATTATACAATAATATCAAAAACAACTTTGAATAGCTTGAAGATAATTCTCTAAATGGCTTTTGTTTCCCTTCAATTTCAATTGGATCTTTATATCTGTGAAAGCTACAAGCTGTGAACTGAAGCCAGAGATGGCCCCACAGCTGCCACATCTCTTGAGATTTATCTTCTCTGAGCCCTTTGAGGCCACATAAGCGCAGTTAGTAGTGGGATATTCTTAAGCTTGCTTTTCACCGAAGTGCATGACTCAAACAAATTAGCTAATGTAGCTATACAATGGTAAGAGCCAATAAGTGATGAAGTCTAGGGCCATTTGACACCTCCGTAGAAAACAGCAGCCATTAAGGAAATGTATCGTGCAGAACTTCTCTGCATATAACATTTGACACTCAAGAGTCAGCTTGAGTTTTCAGTGCAATGCTTTCTTGTTTAAAGCATAAACTCTACTTCAGAGCTAAAGAGGATATTAGCATTCTGTGGAGTGGCTGCTTAGCTCATTCCCTTGATGGCTGTGACCTTTAGCACAACCCAGAGAAATTTGTTTTCTTTCTCTGCCTTTGTTTGGCCTATTGTACAAAGGAAATCTGCAAATTTTCATAACTATGAAAAATGGAGGACCTACTTTCCAACAGCAAAATGAAAATAAATTCATTTAATAATCATGTTTTATTTCACTGTGTACTGAAATTCAAATGAAAACAAGACAAGGAACTTTTCAAAGTAAAACCCTGAAAGACAAAAAAGATAAAAATGAAAATATGATTTAAATTGGGCTTTACATCATTAGAACAACATAGTCTCAAATTCCAGATTTTCGTTCACAGCAACAAAAGAAGAAGAAGGAGGAGGAGGAGGAGGAGGAGGAGAGAGAGAGAGAGAGAGAGAGAGAAGAGGTAGTGATGTCATTCCTGAACTTCATATCTGACAAGAACATGCTACATCTTCATACACTGCTATCCATCCATTTGCATGTATTCTCATTGAACGTGAGGAATATATAACTTCTATTTCAGGTAGCATAAATTTAGTAAAAACCAGCATCAAGGATATTTTTAAAAGACAGTGAAAGCATGTGGAGGGGCCAGAGCGAAGACTCTGAGAAGTTGTGCCATGGAACATCATTAACAAATTCAATGTTTCAATTACTACCATTATCTATTTTGCCAGCTTTCTTTCCTTTATTTAGGAATGGCTACTCATAAGTTCAATGTTAATTCCTCTTTTAGTTGGTAGAGTTTTGGAAAAGACGCCTCCTTAATGATTTGGCTGAATATTCTAAGAGAACTTGAACTGCCATGAGTGTCACTGACTTGAAAATCAACAGGCATGCTTCAAACTCTAACATGTTCCCATCATAAGCGCATAATTCACAAGGCTCCTGAGTATGTCTCCTGGTGAGAGGATTTCCAAATACAAAATGATTGACAGATGTGTGAAGTTCAGCTACTCGGCTCATGTAAAGAAATGGAAGCAGCAAAGATGTTCGTGTGGGTGTTAAAAACATAGATTAAAATCTAAACATTGTCCTCCACCCTCTGCCAGATCTGTCACAAGGAAACCAAGGTGTAATTGTTGCTCTTCATGGTTCTAGTGAGCAACAAAGATTTGAGAGGTAAAAGAAACTGAAAAGTAAATCTTCACTTCAACTTAAGTCTGTAGTAACTATTTGTCAAAATTGTTTTGTGGAGTGGTCCTGGGTAGACGCAAAGAAAAGCTCCAGGGCTCTCCCAGGAGTAATCTGTCCAAGTTGGACCAAATGGACTGGGACTGAAGGAAGGATTGAACATTCAAAGACTGCTAATATATTTAAGTGTGTCTCAGTGAAATGAGTCTCTGAAGGATAGAAACGCTAGTTTCCACATCTGTACCTCTGCCTCTCTTCCAGGACACACCCTCTTAATGGTTTCCAGTGGCAGAAATCCAAGATACAGTAATCCTGTTTGGTTGGTGACTAAATGTCCTTTTATGCTGGGAGGACCAATTTTAATAGTCAGACAAACTGAATTAGGGTTTAATGCCAAAACCAGAGCACTCTCTGGACTTTAAAGAGTGGACTAAGTCATCAATATTTCCAGCCTAATTTGTGTCTCCCTAAAGGAAAAAATTCACTTTGTGTCGCTTCAGTTGATTATGGCAAACTTTGGGGGATATAATTGCCCGAACTTAAAATGCAGGCTGAGGCTTCTAAAAGCTAGGATCCTTTCATAGTTTGCAGGAAGGCCATTACTGATGTATGTTTTTCACATCATCCAAAGCAAGTTGTTTTTGTCTGAATTGGCTTTAAATTGAATCAGAGTAATACATAAGCTTGGGAGGGGGTGGGGGTGGAACTGTATTTGATCTTCTTGATAGCTTAGAGAGAATGATTGTGGTGTTTGTCTTGTTTAGAGCCTAGCTAGGATCAGGATTGTGAAATCTTGCTAATACTCATGTCAGTCTGCCATGCCAGACACAAATAATAAGAAGAAATGCTTGTATGGTGAATGTGATTTTACAAGGAGATTTAAAATTGGAGGTTCTGTTGCTGAGAGCTACTTGGCCGTGGGAAAGATCACTAGCATCATGATCTGTGACAGCAGTAGGAGAATAGCAAAGACGGAGCCAAGTACAGAGGACAGTGCTGGGGGCTTCAAGGTAGACAACTTCCACATCGCAACGAAATTTCATGTTCACTTCTTCAATTAAGTCCCAAGAAAACGTTTGGGATTTTTAAGGGACAATGTTGAATGATCCTCCCTGCCATTCTGAGGGGCAAAACCCTATACTTACTTTCAACTGGCATTTGGGTCAAATAGATGAACTTTAGGCCATAATAGTTCTTGGATGAGTGAGACCAATATGTGTTTTTGTTTTGTTTTATTATTAACATTTTAGGTTAGGACAAAGTAATTAGTCTTAATATGGCATTTTCATTCATGTGTATTATTATCCTTTGTTCGTATTCATGCCCCTTTCTCACCTTCCTCCCTTTGCGTCATGGTCCACTTTGAATGGAGACCTTATTTTCTCATATAGTCTGATCATACATACATACACACACACAAAGAGACACACACACACATATATATACACACATAGACATAAACTTCCATGTCACATGTATTCCATTATTTAATTGAGAGATAAACATTTAAATGAAAATTTTTATCTCAGCAGCTAACTTTTACTTTTCTCCTTAGCATGAACTCTCTTCTAGTTACAAGAGTACTTTCCAGCATTTATTTCCAAAAACCCAGAATTCCTCTAAGTTGACCCAGGGATTAAAAAGGAACTTACATAGTTGGGAGAGAAAAGTTGGAGGTGAATAATGTATTAGAGTGAGTAGGAAGCAAATTTAATTAATACATATTGCACACCATATGAAATTCTGAAACAATATATTCAATAACCTAGAAGAAAATAAAATGGAGTATGTTGTTTATATTGAAAAATGGTAGAACAGCATTTAAACATGTTTTTAATTATTCTAATGCTCTTAATGAAACAGAAAACAGGACAAAACAATCAACTTGGGACTCACAAGCCAAAAATGACGTGTGACCATGGTATTTTACCTTCCTCTCAACAGCTCAAGAACCACAACCATCAGCATCACACCTCATGCTATTTAGAGGTTATATTGGCTTTCTCCAGTCTTGCCAACTTCGCATCAAGCTGCGAATGATCATCGTTTATTCCTATTCTGAATAATTAGTTTATTTTTAAAAGATATGTGAAGAAAGACATTCATTCACAATTTGTTACTTTTTTGTTTAACACCTACATCTTTATGAGTCATTGGCCAATGGTAATATATAATCCCCTAAATATTACATTGCCATTACCAAATTTATCCTTTAGTTTCCACGACTCGAGAATAAGACTACTGCTAAACACACATAATATATCACATATTATATCATCACATAATATATCATCATATTTTAACACGGAAAAATCAAACTGATGCTCAACTAGAAGCTTTACCTCTACTCATTAGTGATTGAATTGTTGGAAAGTACAATGCAAACTACCAAAGAAGAAAAGCAAAGATCAATCGGAATCAGATATGAACCTTGCACAGTACAATAGCAGCTCTCATGGACAATATTCCCACTGAATGAGATGATAGTGGCACAAATTTATGGTGTAACCAACTACATTCATATTAGATTTAAGGTATACTGTACAATCTGAAAACCATATCTGAACTGTTAACAAGGTCAAGAACTTGAGATTAGATAGGGCATGTGCCCTAAGATAAAACCTACTACAATTACTCTGATAAATGATCATAGCAATAAAATGAAAATATATTGCTATCTCCAGAAATCTAAACACTCATCGGAGAAGCTTCTTCTCGCAGTAAATGAGAATTAACATGAGAACCACAATTGGACAATGTGTAGAGATGAGAAACTTTGAAATACTCAGCCTAAATAAGATGTCTGTATCACACCCCTCCCCCTGAAAGCTTTGAGTACGTAGAAAACAGGAAGAACTGAGAGCCAGAGATGGTAAATAACTCTGAGGAAATAGTATTTTCTAACACAGCAGGAATTGTGCCCCTATAAACTCACTGAGACTATGTAAGTGTCCCATAAATCTATTTCCAACCAGACAAAATCCCATCATAGATAGATAAGGGGAGCCATTTGTAACTGATAGACACTAGGAGAGGGAAAAACAGTTATCTTCAAAAGAATTTCCATTCTTTTTTAATCATGATTTAACTTAAAAGATATTTAAATTAAAAGATATTTTCTCCTTTATTTTATTTATTACCTTTTAATCAAATTTTATACCTAAAGTTGAAATTAGCTGATAGGTAATAATAAAAATACAACTTTTCCATACAAAACAGTGAAAACGAATTACATGTTTAATAAAGAATTAGCAGACATGCAGACATGCGCTTCTAAGGAAGTCAGATGAAGCCTTGCCTCACAGCAGGACCTCACACAACTGCCTTCTGTCTTCTAAGGGAGTGTCTATGGTACATTGTGAGGCTGCCTCTGCTCTTATTGCACAAACAATATATCCATATAGGATGGTCTTCTTTTTCTTCTTCTTAAGACATTGCACGCCTATAATCACAGCACTTGAGAGGCTGAGGCAAGCTGATCTCTGTGAGTTTGAGGCCAGCCTGGTCTAGAGAAGGAGTTCCAGGACAAGCAAGGTTACAGAGAAAAACCCTGTCTCAGAAAACAAAACAAAACAAAACAACAACAACAAAAGAACAACCAAAAAAAGGACTCCTCAAAAGCATGCTTTATCTGTAATTAGCGGTTACAATTCAGAAATCATGATCATAGTAAGAGATACTTGATTTTGTGTGAAAGCTAAAAACCAGCAATTATAATCCTGAGCAACTCTTCTTTATTTCTGTTAAATAAAATTGACTTAAATCAGCTCATTATATTATACAAAATAAAAAAAAAACTTCTTATATTTTTAAAAATTTCTCTTTCATGCAATTTTTTGATATTCTTGTTGTTTTTAAAGTAGGAAAGATTTTTAAAAACCAGACAAAACCAGTGTTCTGTGAAATTTAAGAGTGTAGATCTCCAGTTGAAATTAAACTAAATAAAATGTAAATACTAAATATTTAATATGCACATAGAAACATTAAGTGCCTTACTGTTAGAAGAAATACTTTGTCTTAGAAAATATTATGTTAAAAATACACTAAAAATGAAGAAGCTGTATGATTTTCTTTTAATTTTACATATAATAGAGCATTTATGACGTGTGTGTCACAATTATGAATTATTTAGGGACATGAATATATGCACATATGTGAGTGCTGTGATACATATATATGCGTGTGTGTGCATAGAAGCACATACATAAGTTAAGTTGTCCATTCTATACTTACAATTTCAACACAATGTTGCAATTTATAGAAGTTTCTCAAAGCTTTTAAATAAAGTATTTCTGAGAATCTGTGCTGTAAAAATATTTTGTTTGCCAGGTGTTCATCTACATAATTTGGGATGAAGCAAATGTGTTGATCTGACATGTTTATTTCATCCCAGCAGGTCTAATAAGGGAGCTGTGAAAGCTTGCAAGTCTTTGGTTTCCTCAATTTACTTTCTGTTTTTCATAGCTTGACACTGTCCTTCATTTGAAGGAGAGTTCCACTGAAATTATCTTTCTTTTAAAATACCCTGACATCTTAAAAAAATATTGCTATTTTTTTAAACATCAACTACATAAAAATACCTTTGAGTGACTGAAATGACTTAAATCATAATTACCCTTGACTTTCATGTTCTGGTAAAATCACAAATTTAAATGCCTTGGAGATTTGCTCAGAGCCAAGTTTGTATTTCTCTTATTTTAAGTATCAAAGGAAAGACAAAGAAAGTCAAGGGCAAATACAGATGTGCACTTGAAAACAAGACAGAGTGGATTTAGAGTTCCTATAACTAATGACAAAGCCAGAAAGACCAATCTCCTGTATGTTTCTTCTGTGTGATATCCATTAACATGTCATAAATTTGAGTGGCAATAGATTATCACTTAACATTAATTAACAACTGACTTACTTTTCTGAACACTACATGGATTTGGTAATGCATAAGTGGAGCATGTCCTTTCTGCCTGAGTGGGCTGGGACTTAGCCATTCTTCATCCTATTGCTACCCTTCTCATTAGTTTGACTGCACTGAATATAAATTTTTTCATGGTGTTGGTCTAAGAGCATCTTGGTGAAACACTGCATTTATAATTTCACTTTAGAGGACTTTAAAGTGGCCCTTAAGCTGAGGAAGTCCATTTCCAAACACTGTGGTTTCTCTGCCTCTTGTAATTCTGATCCCTCACCTCACCTAGATTAATCTGTGAATTCTTTTTTTTTTTTTTTTTTTTACATCAGGGCTCACACACATTAGCTCATTTGTTTCAAGTTGTCTGTCCTACTTTCTCATATCTCGAGCAGCTGTCATAAACTGGCTACACATTTCCCACTAAACAACATCAATTTTAATCAAGTAGTCAGTACACAGCCTCTTCCTTGGTGTGAACCGAGTAGTTGCCTTCCATCTTTCTCCTGTCACTGCTACCGTGCCCATCGTTACGTTACTTAGGCTTTCTCTGTATGACTGCATGAGTCCTAAACGGTGATGGGGACATTTACCGTAAATGCGTTTAGAAAGAATTTCAAGTAAAAAGAATGGGTATCCACATCTATTAGACCTAAGGTTTAGACAAAAGGTTTTAACACCTAGATTTGCTTCTATAAATTACACAGACACGTTGTACACTCTTAAATAGCAGATGCTTACAATATCGAGCCTCTCAACATTAATCTGTGAATTCTTGACATAGACAGAAGTAAGACTGTGAGAGTGATGTTGGTTAGAGTTGGGAATAGAAACTGTTCAGATGAGGTAGTGATTCCAAAGCGGAGCCTCGGCAAATGTTCCTGCTGGATGCCAGAAAGGAGAATTCTGATTCCAGCCCCTGAATATCTCTTTCCCTTACCAGAAGCTCTCCATGAGGATAGGACTGGAACAGACAGAAGCCACCTGAACACCTTGTGCTTAGACTAACAGTACTGACCAGCTCTCCCATGCCTCACCTCAGTTTCTGCCACAGGTTCATTGAGAAGTCTCCAGACCAACACCTTAGTGCTACGACATCCCTGGAAACCCATTCCTGCTGCACAGGAGCTCTACCTTTCCCTCTCTCTCTTGCTTACATTTCCACCTATCTAATAAGCTCATCTCTGAAATTCATCCGTGGTCTGTACATTGCCTTCTTCCCACTCTAGAGTCAAGAAAGCCACTGACTCTGGTAGCATTGCTAGTCACTGAGTATTTCAGGACCCTAACTCTCTCCTGAGCTAAGTTCACCAAGACTCAGGAAAACCTTGGTTTGCTCTTAAAGATACCCATATGCTTCCCTTTTCAAGGCTACTCCCCTGTGCCAGTTTCTTTGTTCCAGCATCACCTGAAAAGAGAAGAAAGAAGATCCAAGGAAAAAAAGATAGATGATTGATATTAATAAAATTAGAAATAGAAAAGGATATTATTTCAGACTCTGAAAATTTCAGAAAATAAAAAGGGCATACTTTAAAATCTATACAAGCTATACAAACTGGAAAATTTAAAAGAAACGGATGAATTTCTCAATACATATAACCTCTAAAAAAAATAGTATTGCTGCCAGGTAAGTCAAATCCCCTGCAGTTCTTGTGTGTCTCCTGAACTGGCTCCTAGGACCTCTGCCAGAGCAGCTGGTGTTCTTAACCACTGAGTCACCTCTCTAGCCATAAAGTATGATCTTACCCATGAATGCAATAATGATTCCATAAGAGTACAATAGTGATTACTACAGGCAATTGGGAACAGGAAGATGAAATTTCAAAAAGCAAGAAGAAATTATGTTGAACATTTTTACCCTAAAACATGATAAATGACTTTTGGAAGAAATAGGCTTAACAGTTTTAACTTTACTCAGTGTATTTATGTATAGAGATATAGCACAGTTCCCTGCTAACTTGTTACTTTATAAATATCATTCAGCATCCTGTGACTTGTAATAAAATTGTCATTATAATTTGAATCATTCTATGAGTTAAGAAGACTTTCAATTTATTTTATTTTGGCTCCATGATTCTGGGAATAATTGCCAGACAGAATAAGGATTCTCTAATTATTGTAGTTAATGCTTATCCAGCCTTTTGTTAAGCTTTTGGTAGTTTCTACAGAGCTTAAAATGCTATGCATTAGCAGATTGCTCTGTAACACAGGAACTTCTGTAAAGCCAAAGAAGTTAGAATACCTGCCATGAAACCAAAGGAAGACAATGAAACATGCTCTGGGAAGAGATGAATGGAAAATTAAATAAAGATAAGAGAAATAAAATCTCCTAGACCCAGAACAAATGGAAATTGATTTAATTTACTGAAAAAGAGTATACCTTTTCGTGTGGGGACTCAAAGAACACAGATCTTGCTGACTACCAGGAAAGGACATATTAGAATTAAAGAATATGTCAGGATTTGGACTCTGAATTGCTATAGTACTGTTCTGGTCAAGTTCCCAGTTTACATAAAATATTTTTGTAACATTTCAGAGAATCATGATCTTTCTCCACAATAAAATGTTGTTAAAATATTTTTCTTTTTTCTCTTAAGAAAGAGATTATATTCTATTTTATAGATACATACCCATGAATTTTGATAATGATGTTTGAAATACATGACCATTTCATCTGTTTTTGATTTTCCTAATTATTGCTGCTGCACTCTAAATATGCTTTGTTCCAGAACCCAGGGTTAGAATCTTTTGGAAGCTAAGAAATGGAGCTGATTATATATTAAGGGACATCTTATTATGAAACTGATCCCAATCAACACTTTGATTGAAAGCAAGATTTTTGTCAAAGCAATCTGATTATTTAAAAAATGTAAATCAATATTCAATCTCTGTTCTGTAGAACCACAGGTAAATGGAAATAGAAGCATAGCACCTAAGATTCCTGATAATATAAACTTTTAATCTCACTGCAAAAAGACTTTCTCAAGGAAACTGCACAGGATTAAATTTAGCACAGAATAGATTTCAAAGCTAGCTTTCTGTGAGTGGCATAGCTTCACTCAGAGCAGGACAGTCATTTGAAATGTATACTTGTATTGGAAGGCCATCTCAGTGCTTGTGGGAGTGTGATGCTCCTTAGGGAAGGGTTAGTTCTACAACAATTATCTTAGTGTAGAATGAGTGGTAGCCTTGAGTGGTAAGTGATGGAATCATTGCTTCCCATAGATTCAGAAGACAAGTACCAGCAGCTGTAGCCACTCTCTGTGGTTTGTTTTTCTTATTTACCAGCTACCTTTAACACTGTATTGAGAGAGTTTAGTTTAAACTATGTTACAGGACACTCAGGAGCCAGTTATAGCTACACTTGGAACAAATCAGTTTCTGGTAAAACAATTGGCAAGATGACAGAGAAGCATGCTGGAAGAGTTTGTTTCTAACAGTCCAAAATGAGATGACTTGGCAGATTAGGGGATAATTTGACAATTTACCACTAGTGTAGACATTGAGAGTTTATGGTAATTCCTTCCAAAGCGGGAATGGTAGAAGTTAGGGCTTCTGAAATGTGTAGCGTGGATCCTTGTAAAATGAATCTTTAGGCCTTATGAGAAAAATTTACTAATGACTATGGCTAACGACAGATAATTAACAAAAATGACATGTCCCTATTTGAAGGTTAGTTTGTTCCCTTTGAACATCATCTTCAAGATACTAAAACATTTGGTGTTACTAAAATGGGATTCCAAGTCTGAGTCACATATCATAAAGGAAAGAGGTTGACAGATTTTACATTTCTGAAGGGCTAAGGGCCCACAATTGGTGGTCATCTTTTTGATAACTGATTGCAAAGTGAATCACAGCATCAGGTAGTAAGAGACAGTTCTCTCTTCTCTCTCTCTCTCTCTCTCTCTCTCTCTCTCTCTCTCTCTCTCTCTCTCTCTCTTGTGTATGCTGATTTCTCTCTTTATGAAGACACCACTATTGAATCCTGGCAGTTCCACACTGTTGATTTTATTATTTCTAATAATATTACAAATTATCTACCTCCAACTGTCATAATTAATTAAGTTTCTACTCTTATACTATCTCCAGTGAGAGATTACATATCAACACAAGAACCCTTGGGGAACACATTAAACTCATATAGGAATGATAACATTCAGTAAAATGTGAATCAATGCATACTCAGAGCCAACAGTCTTGGATCACTTGAGACAGTGTAGCAATGCTAATAAAACTACTACATATGAACAGAAGGGAAGAGTTAATTAGAACATGGTGGTGAGGCACTGGAAGCTGGGATAAAAAAAATCTCAACTATTGGAGTTGCTCATCAAAGGATTATCTCAGACACAAAAAATCCTCTATTAAGATGAATTGCATTTTGATATCATTTGCAGTATTATTCTTGTAAAAAGAATGTATCTGGACATCCCATAAAGACCCAGATATTAATACTCCACTCACTTAATTTCTTTGGGTTCAAGTATGTATTCATCATGCAATGATTTGATTATGTGCTAGAGTCTCATATTATCTGTAGTGAAGTGGATTAGCAGGTTACAGGATTAACATCACAGCTGACCATCAGCCTGAATTTGGGGCCTCATGACAATTCTCAGGACAACTTGGTATGAGTAAGAACATCAGTTAAGAAGATATTACCATCATACAGGGTAACTGCAATCATAAAGTTATAGAAAAGATGAAAGGCTGAACCAATATAACATACAAGTTAGAGAAAAAGAACAGGCAGTTCTAATAAGGGAATTTACTGGCTGATATAAATAAGCAATGGTATGCTAGGAATAGTCATTGTCCCTTCTACATGGCATTTCTTAAGGCTGGCTGCTGTTGTTTTACTTAATGATTGTCCATGATGAGAAAATGATTGATCAAGATGGTGGTTTGAATAAGATGAACCCATAAGTTTCTTGCATTTGAATACTTCTTTCCTAGTTGGTGACTGTTTGTGAAAGATTGGGAGGTCTGATCTTGTAGGAGGTGGTATGTCACTGGAGACAGGCTAAAGTTTCAAAAGCCTTCAATCATCCCCAGTCTCCCAAATCACTTCCTTTCTCTCTGCTTCCTGTAAGTGGATTTGGATGTGAGCTGATGCTTCAGCACCATGCCTGCCTATCTGTTCCTGGACATGATGGTGATAGACTCCCATCCCTCTGGAACTGTAAGCCCCAAATAAATTCATTTTTCTATAATTTGTCTTGTTCATTGTGTTTCAACACAGCAATAGAAAAGTAACTATGACAGTTACCATATAAACATGAATTTTGTCTTTCTTGTGTTATAATGCTTTATATTTGACAGCTGCTAGATTAGTATAAATGTATTCATATGATAAATCAGAATAATAGCTTCAAAGCATAAAAGTCCCCTTATATAAAATAAGACTTGAATCACAAAACAGTAAGTACTACTGAAGATAAATGTCTTAAAGATTTGGTTTGTAAAATCCTTCAAAATGGTTCATATCAATTCTGTGGAAGGGAAAAGCCCCTAGAAATGTGCTCACTAAGTATTTCTATGTGTCAACATAGAATGTTGTAGATCACTTCTACTACTCACTGCTACACACAATTTCAAGATATAAGCAATAGAGTCTCATTAGTGCCAAGAGGAAGAAAAAAATATGATCTTGGTCAATGAGTAGTACACATATAACAATATAGAATCATGGTGTTAAATGACCATTTTCTGAGACAGGAAGAATGACATTGAATGCACAGGTAAATTCAATAAGGAACTATATGGCTTATCACAATAAGAGGACACCTAGATGAAATATAGAAATAGGCTGCCCTAGAAGAAAAATAGTAATTTATGTGGAGAATTTTTCATAAAATAACTATCTTAAAGCCAAAAGTGATAGCTTGTTTATACTGGTCCTTTCAGGACAGAGGGTGATGAAGCAGATATAATGTCACAAGTCTGAGTGTTGCCTTAGATATATATTGAGTTCCAGGACAGTTTGAAGTACATAATAAGACCCTGCCTCAAAAAGAATTAAAACAAAATTATACTATTTTATCTTTATAGAAACATAATATAATATTTATAAGATACTAGTAAGATAAATATATGTATAAATTTGCATGCAGCATAAAACTATAGGTGTGTACTCATGAATAGATGTACACACTGTGATTATTTTTCTATATATTTACTAAAGTATAGAAAAAGATGACATAATTTGGCTTAGTTAGATTTCTTTAAAACTTAGTAAAGCAGTTTTTCAAAATGATCTCATCCCTGCTCTGCAATCTGAGTCATCAATTCCCATCTGCACAGAACGAGTCTTACAATTTAATTTTAGTCTGGCTAACTTCTGAATCTTAGATCTCTTATTCAGCGGTCTAACACCTCCAGTTGGAAGTCTAATTTGACATAACAAGCTTGACTTCTAAAATGGATATTCAGACTTTGCCCTCTCCACACCAAGCAGATTCTCCCAGGAGCTCCTATATCTAAATAAATGCTATACCAATCCCTTCATATTCTAGGCTTCTAAGACGACTCTGCCATTCTTGACTGTTTCCTTTCGGTCACAACTTATATATCATATCCTGGTTAGTATCACTTTGCTCTGTCTTCAAATTTACCACTAATGTAACTCTTTTCTTCCTGTTCCATAGGCAGTCTCCCTCCTGGTAGGAGACCAAAACTGTTGAGGAGCATTGAGTTACCTTTCCGCTTGTTTCCTCAGGTGTCACCCTTCAAAGCTGCCCTAATCCTGTGATTAAAAAAACCTGTGGTATTTACTGTTCTCATTGTTCCAAATGAAGATGCAAAGGAAACAAAGAAAGCAGCTAGTTTCCCTGAAGTGGTGGTGGTGGGGACTATACTGAAAAACTGTCAGTTTTTAAGGATGTGATGATGTGGGTTGAACACCTATTGGTGGCATATGGAGAAGGGTGTGTATTCAATGTTCTTAGTGGCCTTTTGACCTAGAAAACAAGCTCTTTAGGCTTTATTTCTTCAAAACTAAAATCATCAATCATAAAGTTTTTGTCAATTGATTAAGCGCTTTTAAGTTGACACAAATTACCTTCTTATACACCATTAATCCTGCCAATATTCCTAGGAGGCAAATAAAGCCAGTATGAGTAGAGAAACGATGTATTGTTAAATACTCCATCAATCTTCTAACCTCACCTGTACTGCTCTTGACACCATGCCCTGATTACTTGCATGTAGCAGCCGTCTCTCTTATTCTCTCCCTTTTCATGCAGTGGTAGTCAGAAGTAAACCATATGAGGTCATATGTGAATACAGGCCACAATACAGCCTTTTAGTCTTCGTCTACCATAAGTGGTCTTTAGACATTCTGGGATAGTGAATAACTATAAATTTCTATTTTAAAGTTTCCCCTCTCATATTATACATAAAGCAAAGGATAACCAGCCTACAGTCCACAGCCCCAGAGAAGCTAAGAATCAAGGAGGACCCTGAGAGAGACACACATGGATCCCCCCTGGGAAGGGGAAATAGATAAGACCTCTTGAGTAAATTGGGAGCATGGAGAAGCAGTGGGGAGGAAGAAAAGGGGACAGGAGGGGGAAAAGGAGGGAGGAAGAAAACATGATGAGGATCAGGGTGGCCAAGTTGGAGGAAGGACATAGAGGGAAAACAAGGAAAAAGATATCTTGATAGAGGGAGCCATTATGTGGTTAGTAAGAAGCCTAGTACTAGAGGAATTCCAAGGAATCCACGAGGATGATCCCAGCTAAGAATCTAAGCAATAGTGGAGAGGGTACCTGAACTGCCCTTCCCCTGCAATCAGATTGATGACTACTTTAACTGTCATCATGGAGCCTTCATCCAGTAAATGACAGAAGCAGATGCACAGATCCATAACTAAGCACTGGGCTGAGCTCCCAGAGTTCAGTCCAAGAGAAGGAGGAGCAAAGACCACTTGGCAATATACAGATTAATAGAAATATGAGCAAAGGGGTCAAGAGCATGATTAGGAAAATGACAGAAACAGCTGACTTGAGCTAGATGGAGTTCACTGACTCTGGATTGACAACCAAGGAACCTGCATAGGACTGAACTAGGCCCTCTGAATGTGGGTGACAATTGTGTACCTTGCTCAGATTTTGGGGCCACTGGCAATAGGACCAGTGTTTATACCTAGTACGTGAACTGGCTTTCTGGAACCCATTCCCTTTGGAGGGATACCTTGCTCAGCCTAGATGTAGGAGGAGTGCTTTGTTTCTACCTCAATGTGATGTAACAGGCTCTGTTGACACCCCATTGGAGGCTTTACTCTTTCCGAGAAGTGAATGGGGGTGAGGTACAGAGAGGGGGGAGAAAGGGAAGGAGAGGGAACTGAGATTGTATATAACCAGGTGGTCCATGGCTCACAGGTGGTACTCTACTATGCTTACTCATATACTATTATATCCATCTGGAGACTAAGATGGAGTTGAAGGTTATATAGCTATAATTATAGCTTTCCTTAGATATGATAAAATATAAATTAGATATAAAACTTTATACTAACAAAGATAAGATAGATGATAGAGCATTTTCTTTAATTTTGCCAAATACAAATAGAGTAAATATTATAACTGTAATTCTTGATTGATGACTATTTTGTTATATGTAATTTTACAGTGTTAAAGGGAAAGGAACATTACTTTTTAATTAGACAGAAAGGGGAGATGATATGGGATGCCCTTCTGTATGCTGTAATATGTGTTGCTTTTATTGGTTGAGGAATAAAGCTGTTTGGGCATATAGCAGGCCAGAATATAGCTATGTGGGAAATCCAAGCAGACACACGAGAAATACGTACCAGCAGCTATCCAAGGAGCAACATGGTAGAGCACCACTTGTTAGCCACAGACCACTTGGCAATATACAGATTAATAGAAATGGGTTAACTTAAAATTAAGACCTAGCCAGTAAGAAGTCTGAACCATTGGCCAAACATCTATAATTAATATTAAGCATCAGAGTGGTTTTATTGGGAACTGTCAGGTGGGAGAGAAACTGCTGGTTACAGATTGACCTAGCTGATCATGCTATATTGATATTATAGATAAGTTCATATTCATTTTTGGTGAAGTTCATACAGTAAATTTCACCTAGAAATCTGTGAGAAAGAAATACTCATTTCCAACATGTACCTAAGAAACAAATTCATTCAGGACGAGAAAGTGAGATTAGAAATGTTGAGACAAACACAAAATCAAGGCACGTGTCTTTACGCTTAATCACCAATATCTATGCTATGGTGGAAGGAGTACTTTCACAGGCCCCCCTTCTTTACAGAAAGAACTATAGGCAACTGAGGGATGTTGAGAACAGAATAATTAGTTCTTCCTAGGTAAGAGCTCCTTAACTGGTTTTGTGGTCAACTCTGAAATCACAAATCATCCACATAATCCCACAAATTTGAACCCTTGGTCTCTAGCTAATGCTCTTCAGCGATATGAGAGAACATTAAGGATGTGCAGTCTTCCTGGAGGATGTACCTCATTAGGGGTGGATTTTGAGGGTTTATAGTCTGGCCCATTTCCTGTGTGTTCTCTTTCCATGTTTCCTGTGTGCAGAGCAAATCTAATAACACAGTTTCCAGCTCCTGCCAGGAGACATGCTTTTCTCACTCTGTTGGACACTAGCTTTCTGGAACCTTAAGCTAAAACAAACTTTTCTCTTTTTGGTACTATTTTTTCCTTTCTGGTTTTGGGTTTTTTGTTGTTTCTGTTTCTTGTTTGTTTGTTTTTGTTTATTTGTTTTTGGCATAATAGTTCTCACAGCAACAGAAAAGTAATTAATACATGTAATACTTAGAATGTAGAAACAGAATTTCAAGGTCATTCTCTCTATTACACAGGGAGTTCAAAGACAACTGTTGATATAAGCAAAAGAAACAAAAGGAAGAAAACTAATCTTTCCATAGTGAAGACAGAACAGCACATGGTTTATCCACACATATGACTCCTGTGGATTATGTCTTAGAGAGAAAGCTAAACGCAAAGTTGTGTGAGAGATATTCCCTTGTCCTTTTCTGTAATAAACACCCTCATGATTGGCCTCTAAAGCTGGTAAGCCTCTGAGGGGAGACAGGAGCAGATGCACTATTCTGTTTGAATATATTTAACTTGTGACTGGAAATGATGCTTCTGCCCAAATAACATTTCAAGCGGATTTAAATGTGTGTCCTTTTGATTGTAATATTTGCATTGTATTATAAAATCCATTGTATCAGGAAACTAACTGGGGAAAAGGAGAGCTTTTCCCTCAGTGTTATATGAAATGTTTGAGGTGGTGAAGACAGCAGTTCCTGGTACTATAAAAAGGGGAAATGTGACTCTGAGTTCCCACATTTGCTAATTTGAAATGATCTCAGACTCTTACATTGCCATGGAAATTGGGGTGTTTTTATTTGACCTCAACATTTTTGATTTGTTGCATTGTCATTTAGTCTGTGAAAATGTCCAACATAACCTCTCAAGCCTTTTTCCATCATCCGGAGTGGTATTGATCCTTCTATTCTCTTGTGGATATTTGAAAATCATCGCTGAGTGACAATGTTCACTTTTATAGATGATCCAAAGCCATTCAATATGCTCTTAATTATAAATATCTCTTTCTAAATTTACTACTGCTGTAAACATCATTTGTTGATATACATACGTATATTCCCTCTTTTAGCCTTAACTGCACATTTATATTCAGATTTTATAGTCACATATGCCACAGATTTCACTCCCAGATGTCTCCTTGTGATATCTATTTTGAACTCACCCTCCAAACAACCTCAGGACATGAACAGACACCTGCCTATGAATGACTTGCACCATTGCTTCTGGAAGCCCTAGGAAAAGACATGTTTCCCTAAGCTGCCATCAATTAAAGGTTGGAGGGCCCCTTCAGTTTCTGCTGATTTAAATAGATGTAGGATACATTCCCCCATTCCTCATGCTTTTTGTTCTGTCTCCTGGTCCCTGTGCTCTGGATTCTGTCTCTTGTGCCCTGTTGTGTGTGTGTGTGTGTGTGTGTGTGTGTGTGTGTGTGTGTGTGTGAGTGTGTTTTCTCTGTATTTGTGCTCTAGGCCCTGCCCCCTGATTCCTGTGTGCCTCATACCCTGGACCTATGCTCTCTCCCCTTCTACCACATTTCCTGACCCCTCTCCTCTTCCTTCTGCCCCATCTCTGTTTCTTGCCTTGTCACCTGTTCCCATGCCTTGTCTTCTGTTCTCTTCCTCCTGTCCCCTTCAAAAAATAGCAAATCTGAAACACAATCACAATGGGTCAAAGACAAAGTTGCTTTGGTATTTTTCAAGATATTAGTTCAAGTCTCCAAATGCTATACTGTGGTGCAGAGATCTGATTGCAGGAGTTTCAATTTTATTAATAATGAGTAGTCTTCTCCCTATATTTAGTGTTGTTCTTGTTTTTAAACACTTCATATTCACAGAAAAGTTAAAACTTGGCACAAGAGTAATTGAAAAATAGGCATCAGTGTAACCACAGAAAAAATACCACCGAGCCAAAATATCTCAAAGCTTATTTCCGGATTCCAATTATTTTAATTTCTCACCTTCTCAAGTGATGTCCAGCTTGTTATTCAGTTAACTTGGAGACAAAAAGAAAGTAGAATATGGTGTTTGAGGTGCAGAGTGGTAATACCAGATTTCTTCAAAGACATTCCTTTCTGGAACAGTCACTTAAAATTACCCCCATTGCATTTTCTCACTCAAGTTTGGAAAAGTGAAACACAATGTACAAGCAAGCCATCCTTCCACAGAGGTGTGCCCACCTGCTGCAGTAATACTGCACAGTGTAAGAACATCCCGTCTTATCCCAATTACAGGTACAGTGTTTGGTTTTACATATCAAGGAAAAAATGAACTTAAATTTCAAAAGGAAAATCGCCAATGAACAAAATAAAACATAGTCTTAGAAGAGGCAAATGCCCCCGCTTATCCTTCGCACCTTGCAGTCTGCAACAGACGAGAGATCTGACCCTCCCTTTACCATCTGAAACACTCAGGAAATGTCCCTGCCCCTCAAGTTGGCAGAACAGCAGAGCTGCCTAGTGGTATGAGGTAGAGGTGAGGGTGACCCAGTCCTGATGCCAGGACATTTGGCAGCCTTGATGGAGGAGATATGCCCCCCAAAACCTCCTACCTTTCATTGCCTTACACAGGTGGAGGAGTCGGCCCTGGAGTCGTAATAGCAGGAGGGCTGTCCCTCACCAGCTGTATGAAAGAAGGAGAACTGGCTCCATCCCTGGCTCATTGCTGCAAGAGGTGAATTGCAGCAAGGGCAATGCTGAAGAGCTCATCCAGGGGTAAAGTACGAGAGAACTGGAGGACGGACCAGCTGGCCAGGCCCATGGTTATGAACTGACCAGCCCTAACATCTACCCGGTCTATGATCTGCTGGAGCACGTGAAGGGACCTGACCTGCACATCCAAAGTGGCAGGATATCCAAGAAAAATCCTAATAAAGGCCCAGCATCAAAGTGTAGTAAGAAACCAGAGGCCTCAAATCAGAACAGTGGCTCTTTGCAATGAACACCTGCAAGTAAAGATGTATGGATAAAGGGGTGCATTGCATGACTCACTGGGTCACACGGCAGCTTACATGATGAGATTTTTAATTTCCTGATTGTTCTCCCTTTTTCTCTCTTAAATTTTGTTGTTGTTGTTGTTTGGGGGAGCAGTGCAGAAGGAGAGGGTGGACGGGAGGTGAATGGGATCAAGACACACAGAATAAATATAAAGGAGGTTGAAAAAGAAAAGGCAGATCAAATTATGTTTATTTCAGGCAACCTTGGCAAATATCAAGTGGCGATAGTTATGCATGCTCATGGTTTGACCTTCTGTTTGGCTTCATTTTCCTACATGTCTGTTTTGTGCCAGTATCATAGTGCTTTTATTGTTATAACTGTGTGATATACCTAAAAAATTAGTACAGTAATCCTTCCAGAATTGGTCTTTTACACAATTTTTTTTGGCTATCCATGATCTTTTGTATTTCTATATTTTCTATTTATGTGAAAATTGTCCACATTACTACTTTGCACAGAACAGAGAGACCAATGAGATAGAAGTACCTGTCATGAAGAAGTTGCACTTATTAGCTTGAGAATACTAGCAATTAGCTTTTAGATTTTGGTGGGTTGTTTTTTTTTTTTTTGAGTCTTTAACATTTATTTATAATTGAGTTAGGATATCAAAGTATTCCAGGCTTGCATTTGTCTCCAAATCCTGCTGCCTCTATTTCCCAAGTGTTCCAAGTGTTGGGTTTACAAGCATATATCAAACAGTGATACATCATATGTGTGTGTGTGTAATCATGTATCTAAACAAAGTTGAGTTGCCCTTTAAGTTTGATTTCTTAGCAGTATTAATTGAGTCTACATGATTAGAGGAATTCTTACTATTTCAAATTTTAAATGCATAAACAATCACTGTTACAATGTCCTTTATGCTCACATGCATGAAAAAATATATTCGCCAAAGCTATATTCTTTCACTTTTGAATTTTCACTCCCCTCATTTAAAAAAAAATGGTTTTTCCACCAATGTTCTGCTGTGCTTTGTGAAGATTAAACAAGAGTTTTCATGTCACTGTGGTTCACTCCATTCAGACTAGACTAGGCCATTTGGGAGCTGTCACCTGAAATAGAAAAGTTGTCACTTTTTCATGAATGGACAGAAATAAACCCTCTAAATAAATGATAATCAGGAACAGACATTCACAGAACAGCAGTGAAGGTTTAAGAGACTGAGGCAGACATAATGAAAACAAATAAAGAAGTAAACTAAACCAAAGGCCTTGCAAGGTGCAATGATAAATCTTTCTGGGCTGTTGGAATTATTTGAAAGACAGAAAGCATCTCTGGGTGACCCTTGGACCATTTTATCTCTACCTATCTAGAACCTGACAACTTTAGTTTTCCTTCAGGGACAAGAGTAAAGGATGGAAAAGAAACATCAGTCAAAAGAGGGCAAACAGAGCAGACCTGAGCTCCCTGACTTGAGCTATTGATAAATCCTAATAAAACTCTTTAGGTTAGCTCTTTCACCTGGTAGGACTCCGGAATAAGAAATCTTGTGGGAATTTTGAATCCCTTGCTGTTTTAGCGTTTAAGAAAACACAGTCAAGCTAAGTTACTCCTGACACAGAAAGAAAATGAAATATTTAATACTGTAAAAGTGGTAAAACTTATT
The DNA here is from genome assembly GCF_014885135.2 of Alexandromys fortis. Taxonomy (NCBI): domain Eukaryota; kingdom Metazoa; phylum Chordata; class Mammalia; order Rodentia; family Cricetidae; genus Alexandromys; species Alexandromys fortis. The sequence goes on from NW_026067924.1 coordinate 13,899,522, forward strand.
AATTTTATCCTTGTTAACTGTTTCCTCACAATAAATGCTGAAAAATCTATACACATTTTTAAAAATAGGGGATAAGAGACTTTTGAGAGGACAAATGTATATGTTGCAAAGTATTTGGATTTTACAAATGAATGGTATTATCAACTCAGAACACAAAGAAATTTAAAATATAATGTACAGACACCAAATTAGTGACAGAAAATAGGTTTGAAAGGGCAGACTTCCTACTTTCCCAAATATCAACACTTCTCTTACAATCAGGATGATTGCAAGTCACTGTGAACTTTGGTGTGCTAAAGCAGCTATTTCCACTTGTGCATGCTGGGGTTCAAGTATTTGAACAAGATGTAATAAAGATAATACTCTCCATGGAAGGTGCCAAGCCCGGCGCTAGGATGAGCTAAAGACGCCTGCCTATGGTGATTGATGCTGACTGCAAGTATTGCCAGTTTCTCTCCCCAATGGGCCTCTAAATGAGCACATCTAAGCTTCCCTTCCACATGGTGGCTGTATTCCAAGGATAGGCATCTCAAGAGAAAATGTTTGGAGGAAGCCATTCTTACCTTTTCTAATGGAGCTACAGAAGTAAGATGTGATTTGTGACGTACTTCTTTGGAAGTCTTCCTAGCTGCCAGCAGAAAAGAAAATGAATGATGAACATGGCTTCTGCGCTCAGTAGGAATCTGTGGAATTCTAGAAGAGCACGAGGCACAGAGATAATAGTGTTTAGACATTTGGGGGAAAGAGCAATAATGAGGAAACTAGCTTACCGAAGTAGTGAGACAATTACATTCCGGCTCAGTAGCTGCAATCCCTGAGACAGAAGGCCCGAGCATTTCTCATTCCTCCAGCAACCCTTCTTCTCAGTTACACAGCAGTAAGAAAGTGTTGCTATATGAACCCCTGACAAGTAGGAGTAACCTCTGAGGAAAAGAGGCATATCTGGTAAAACCGAGTCTTACAGGCAAAATGAAACAACTTCTGAAGTTGGCATCTCACAAGATTGGCCAGAGGGAATGAACTACCCTAAGAATATTATTTATAGAAAGTGTTGCCATGAAGACTTTTCCAATTCTAACTCAGAGTTGTAATTGGTCAATATTGTGTCTAAGAACAGAAACCATGGAGGCACTGAGATCAACAGTTAATAAAGTGGGCTTCACGAAACTGAAAAGCTTCTATAAGGAAAAGGACACTGAAAAAAAAAAAACAGCAACCTACAGAATGAGAAAAGATCTTCATCAAACCCCATATCTGACAGATGGCCGATATCCAAAGTATATAAAGAACACAAGAAATTGAACAACAGCAAACCAAAAATTCAATTAAAAATGAGGTACAGATCTAAACAAAGAATTCTCAACAGAATAATCTTAAATGGCTAACATTCACTTAAGGAAATATTCAGCATTATTAGGTATGAGGGAAATACATATAAAAACAACTCAGATGCTGTCTTATACCTGTAAGAATGACTAAGATAAAAATCAAAAGTGACAGCTATGCTGGAGATGTGGAGCAAGGGGAAAACTCCTCCTTTGCTGATCGTAGTGAAGCTTGTATAGTCACTTTGGAAATCAATATGGCATTTTATTGGGAAATTGGGAATAGATCTATTTCAAGAGTCATCTATACCACTGCTATAAATATACATGAAAGACACTCTATCATACCACAAGGACAGCTTTATTTGCAATAGACAGAAACTGGAAACAACCTAGATATTCTCAACCAAAGTATGGATAAAAATATGTTACATTTACACAAAGAAATATTGCTCAGCTGTTACAACTAATGGCATCACCCAGACACAGAAAGACAATTATCACATGTACTCACCCATAGGTGGTTTTTAAACATAAAGCAAAGAACTAGCCTACAAAACACAATCCCAGAGAACGTAGGCAACAATGAGGACACTAAGAGAGACTTAAATAGATCTAATCTACATGGGAAGTAGAAAGTAGCAACAGACAAGATCTCCCGAATAAATTGGGAGCATGGGGACCCAAGGGGAGGGTTGAAGAGGGGAGGAGAGAGGCAAGGAGGGGAGCAGAGAAAAATGTAGAGCTCAATAAAAATAAATAAATAAAAATAATGGCATCATGAAGTTTGCTGACAAATGAATGGAGTTAGAAAAGATCATCCTGAGTGAGGTAATCCAGACCCAGAAAGACAAACATGGTATGTACTTACTTATAGGTGGATGGATATTAGCTATAAAGTAAAGGATAATTATGCTACAGTCCACAGTCCAAAAGAAGCTAAGTAACAAGAAAGATTCAAGGGGGGAAAGAGGTGAATCTCACCACGAAAGAGAAATAGTAAGATGTCACAAGTGGGTGTGTGAGGGGTCTGGAATGGGGTTGAACATTGGAACAGGAGGGATCTGTTGGGCAAAAGTGAGATAATAGTTTTCTTTATTTGGCTTTACACAACTGTAACAAAGGACACCTAACTCAGAACCTTCAATGGAAAGCCACCCTTTCCTTTTGAGATGACACCAGCTATCACAGAGCTCAGTATTGCTCAAGGCACACAAACTGTTGGACTGAACCTCCTGGGTTTCATTTTGAGGCACTGCAGCCTGCATTTATCACAAGAGCTCCAGAAATATGGTTCAAGAACAATGTTTTGGGTACCATAAAAGGACCCATTCTTTCCTCTACCCCAAAGGAGAGAAAACTTGCAAATTTAGTTCCGTCAGGAATGTGTAGAGTGCCTTTATATTTGCACCACAGAGATGACCAAGGGGGAAGCATTTATAAACCAGTTCCTCTGTGCCGCGCATCACGCCCCCGTGTCTGCGCTCTGTGCGCTGGCACCCAGTTCGCGAGCTTCCAGCAAGGGAGCTGGAGGTTAAAATACACAAACACACACAGACAAAGAGACGAGACAGCGACACGGGTCATCCTTGAATTCCCCAAAAAATGCCCCCTTCATTGTGTTCAGGGGCAGATTATATAGAGATAGCCACGCCCCAGCCAAACCCACCAGAAACCACTCTCCTGCCATCAGGAACTCCTGAAGGTCTCTGCTCAGAGCAGCTGTAGGCACTCAGATCAGGGGAAAACAAGTTGTTTACAAGAAATTCAGGATCTGGGGTCTCACTGCTCCCAACACTTCTGTACACATTGGCACTGACATGTTTGAACCTGGAAATATCACTTACAATTTTGCAGCATAAATAATGGTTATTTCCAACGGCAGTTTGAAGAAAAGATTTTTTAAACTTTCGGGTATGACCTCCATACAAGTAAGTGTAATTGCCTATGGGTTGGTAGCAGTATGAGTTTCTGAAGGCATAATAACTAAAATTTAAATTAAAAATCAAATGCATAATGGATATGAGGTAGGCATTTCTGGTTGATCATATTGTTATAAGGTTTTCTTGCAGCCTTGGTGATGAACACCAAACCAACACACTTCACTATAGACTCCATCATGGTGCATACATTACTAGTGAGTAATGCCTGAATCACCTGAGCTCTGATTTTAGATTACTGCTTATTATTACTTGCAGTGATTCTATTCTGTGTAGGCATTTTTTATGGTCTTACAGAAACATGATGGTTTAAACAGGGAAAACAAACATTTTTAATATTGTCCCACCATTGTTTCTCAGCATGTGAGTATCTAATTAGTATATTACTGGATTATATTATGTTAGACAGATATGCTCATCCATCTTATTAGCATGCAAATTTGTTTTCAGTTTTAATAAATAGTCAGATTACATGCATACTTCTGGCATCACTATGCTTTACTCTAAGTTCCTCCATACTGTATAAAACAGTGGTGTTTTAGGTTTGTGCATTTGCCCAAGAAGACTGTTTTAAAAGCAAGTTTGACTCCATTTTGAAAGAAAAGAATGAATGTAAGCCCTGCTTGGACTCAGAAATGTTACCACCTTTCTTTATGCATACAACACACACATATTGTTGTGGGGCTGCTTATACACTGCAGATATATTGCTGTGATTAGTTATATAAAGAGCTGAATGGCCAATAGCTAGGCAGGAGGTAAAGGCAGCACTTTCTGGAAGAGAGAAAGGAAGGAGTTGATGAATCTAGATACACAAGAGACACCAGAAGACACAGAAGGAGGATGGGTGGTATGTGACAGAACCTAGATCATTATAAATAAGTTAATTTAAGTTATAAGAGGTAGTTAAAAACAAGCCTAAAATAAGGCCAAATTTTCATAATTAATAAGTCTCTGTGTCATTATTTGTGAGCTGGAAGACCAAAGAAAAATCTAACTGCAACACATAAATGGCTTATATCTATGAATAGAAAGGCAACCATCCTTTCAGCTTCTTGGGGGAGAATTAAAAATGTGGGGGCATGTGTACATGCACTGATCAAGGAAAGGGTAACTACTTTGCCTGGACCCACAAAGTGATGGACACCTAAGATGGATGGCATGGCACCACACGAGTCTATCTATCACTAGATGTCCTCACAAACTAAAAACAATTCTTATTTCATTTTCCAGGTTTTGAACCCATCCTTCGCCATATGCTCCAATGTTTTAAACAGAAAGATCCCACTATGCCACTATCTCTTTCAAACCACTTCTGTAACCAGTTCAGAATGGCCACTTGCATGTCTTGATGCAGCCTTCTTTTGTTTGAACCTTCTCACCTTTCACTCACTGTCCTTTCCATATATA